>NC_058087.1:190915038-191515038 GCF_014858855.1 Bufo gargarizans
CGGATTACACTGTGTAACCTCTTTTATGCTTTTTTATGTTTATATTTATTATATTTGCTCGCAGGGAATGGAACCAGGAAGTCAAATGCCGGCCGGTGTTCTGCCAGATCTCTATACCTTGCGAAAAGTCTATACCGGAAGTGACGTGGCCGCACAGGGATCAGCTGGAGGAGGGTGTGCCCGGCGCATCCACTGGCTTAGGAAAGAATCGTTGCAGCGCCGTGCTAGAAGTACTTTGTGCACCGCGCGTGCGCACTTAGGGGTATAGAGATTTTGCAGCGCACAATGTTGCATCAGATCTCCCTACCCCTGAGTGCGCAGGCGCGCACAAATCATCAGTTGCAGTTCATCCTGATTTAAGCTGATGATTTGTGCGCGCGTGCGCACTCAGGGGTAGGGAGATCTGATGCAACATTTTGCGCAGTAAAATCTCTATACCCCTAAGTGCACACGCGCGGTGCACAAAGTACTTCTATCGCGGTTGCATCAGATCTCCCTACCCCTGAGTGCGCACGCGCGCACAAATCATCAGCTTAAATCAGGATGAACTGCAACTGATGATTTGTGCGCGCCTGCGCACTCAGGGGTAGGGAGATCTGATGCAACATTGTGCGCTGCAAAATCTCTATACCCCTAAGTGCGCACGCGCTGTGCACAAAGTACTTCTATCGCGGTTGCATCAGATCTCCCTACCCCTGAGTGCGCACGCGCGCACAAATCATCAGATCAAATCAGGATGAACTGCAACTGATGATTTGTGCGCGCCTGCGCACTCAGGGGTAGGGAGATCTGATGCAACATTGTGCGCTGCAAAATCTCTATACCCCTAAGTGCGCACGCGCTGTGCACAAAGTACTTCTATCTCGACGCTGCAACCATTCTTTCCTAAGCCAGTGGATGTGCGCTTGCGCACACCCTCCTCCAGCTGATTCCTGTGCGGCCCCGTCACTTCCGGTATAGACTTTTTGCAAGGTATGGCGATCTGGCAGAACACAAGCGGAGGACATCGCCGGATCGCTGGCAGAAGGTGAACGGACTCTACAATGTTACCCCGAGCGTGACTCTGGGTTACCGCTCTTGGCAGCAAAAATTAACCCCGAGTCACGCTCGGGAATACCGTCAGGGAAGTTAAAGGGGTCGGCCACTTTCTGGTTATTGTTGACCAATGTGTATATAAGATGATTATATGCCACTTACTAATATAGCCTATGTTGAAATTCTGCACCGTTTTCTATATTTCATAAGGTACACAATGTCTTTTGTGCTTGTCCATAAAATGGCTGCTGATGGAGGGTCATGTGACCAGGCAAATCACCTCCATATGACGTCTCCTCCGTTCAGATACACTGCCCCACCATTTGCGCTTGTTCTGTTTAGTGCAGGTGCAGTGTGTTCGGATGGAGGAGACGTCACATGGAGGTGATTTGCCTGGTCACATGACCCTCCATCAGCAGCCATTTTATGGACAAGCACAAAAGACGTTGTGTACCTTATGAAATATAGAAAACGGTGCAGAATTTCAACATTGGCTATATTAGTAAGTGGCATATAATCATCTTATATACACATTGGTCAGCACTAACCAGAAAGTGTCCGACCCCTTTAACTGATTGTACATTATATGGAAAGTAGAGAAGAATCACAATTCGCAACAAAGTATCTGCAGTGTAGGAGAATCCAGGACTTAAAGGTGTCAAAAGAGTGAGTATTCATGTATCACTTATCTTTTTAGCTATTTTGTCACTTATAAATGCCAGAGTGTCTTTTTTATTAACTTTTACTTATTTTTTAATAATTTATTTTTATTTATTTTTTAACGATTTTTGCAAATAGTGTTTTAGTGCATGCATTTTTGTGGCATTTTTTTTTTTTTTTTGCACAAACCAAACCTTTTAAATAGGAAACTATGTAGCCAGCTCACCATCTTACTTCCTCTGTAGATCTCAATAAAGAAAAGCGATTGTTAAAAAATCAAAAGATGAGGACAGCACTCCATGTGCTGTCCGCATCTGTTGCTCCGTTCCGTGACCCTGCAAAAATTACGAGACATGTCTTTTTCTTGTCTGTTTTGTGGACAAGAATAGGCATCTCTATAATTGGCCTCCTGTTCCGTTCCGCAAATTGCGGAAGGCACATGGGCGGCATCTGTGTTTTGCGAATCCGCAATTTGAGAACCGCAAAAAAACGGCACGGTCGTGTGAACGAGCTCTTATTTTCCCTTCCATGTCTGTGGAGGCTCCACGCCTGGTTTTGGCTCACAATCACTGATGGAGATCACTGACCGATACACAAAGCAGGGATAACGTTTTCTATCCCATATCAATAGCTTTCAACTATTAGGTCCTAGTGATTTGGGGACTATTACAGTTGAGTTGCAGTTAAAACTGCATTAAAAACCATATTGGAAAAAACACATTTGTTGTTTGTTGAGTTTTTTTTCTGGTGAAACACATTTGCCGTATTTTTCACCCCATAAGATGCATTTTTCCCCCCAAAAGTGTGTGTGGGGGGGGGGGGGGGGGGGGGGGGGAATGTCCCAGCATCCTATGGGACGAATTCTAACGAGCGCTTCCATTATGGGATAAATGTGAAAGAAAAAAAACTATCTGAAGAAAATATTGCTACGGTACCCCCACATGTTCCGATTTCTTGGTGCAGTTTTAGAAGCCAAAATTGGGAGTAGATGATACTGTATAAGGAGAGAAAGTATAAGGCCTCCTGCACACGATCCTGTGCTTCCCGTTGCCGTATTGCGGACCGCATTTGCACTCCGCACTCTGATTTGGGTCTGAAAATCCGGAGATGCGGAATGGAACGGAACGGAAGCACAGAACGGAACCCTACAGGAGTGCTTCCGTGGGGTTTTGTCCCGTACTTCCCTTCCGCAAAAAGATAGAACATGTCCTATCTTTTTGTGGAAATGGCCGTGTCGCGGACTCATTAAAGTGAATGGGTCCGCGATCCGATGTGGCTGCCCCACGGACAGTATTCGTGCAGCACGACCACGGGGTCTTATGTGGTTTTCCCAACATATTCACCAGCCGTGTCCTAAAGAGGTGGTGGAAATAAAGTTTAGGTGCTGGTTTTCTATTATTATAGTATTAGGATGGATTCACACACAGTTTTTGATGCAGTTTTCTTGAGCCAAAACCAGTATGGGAAATATAAAGGAAGGTCTTCCACTTCTCATTCCTGGATTCACTTTTGGCGTTGGCTCAAGAAGCAGCATCAAACCCTGCAGTGAAGGTGCTCCAGAAATAGCTTTGTGTGAAACCAACCTTCGAAATTTTCTTGGAAATCAACCAAGTAAAATACAGTGAGCCTTAAAGGGGTCGTCTCACTTCAGCAAGTGTCATTTATCATGTGGAGAAAGTTAATACAAGGCACTTACCAGGAGCGTAACGTTCGCGGTTGCAGAGGGTGCGACCACGAACGTGCTTGGGGGGGGGGGGCCCGCAGCAAGTGCTTTTTTTAAAGTGCGGCGGACAGGCCCTCCCTATATTTTCAGTGTGGCTGCGCTGAGTGCGCTCTATTCTATTCCTGTCGGCGGGTATCGCAGGATCACGCGCCGCAGGACAGTTTTGCGCACCGTATTGACCATACTCATGCCCGCGCAGCCCGCCAGTACAGAGCGGATCAGCGGAACAAGTACTTAGAGGTAGTTTGGTCTTTTTTTTTTGTGTATGCACACACCGGCGTCATGGGGGGGGGGGGGGATTGGGGGTGATCTGTGGTGCGGCCGGCCCGGCACTAATGTCTGAATTCAGAAAGGGGGTTCCCGCGCCGGCCATGTGAGGGCAGAGGCAGCAAATAATGAGGGGGCAAAATGATTATGAAATATATACAAAGAGGGGCAAACATTTTTTATATAAAGAGGGAGTGGGGGCAACCATTGACGAAGCTTTGGCAATAATAACCATGAGCACTGCCGTGTCCCACCGCCAAAATGGAATATATATGGTGAGAGATAGTATAGTATAGTGGGCGGAGGCTCGCGGGGGGGAGAGATAGTATAGTATAGTGGGCGGAGGCTCGCGGGGGGGAGAGATAGTATAGTATAGTGGGCGGAGGCTCGCGGGGGGAGAGATAGTATAGTGGGCGGAGGCTCGCGGGGAGGAGAGATAGTATAGTATAGTGGGCGGAGGCTCGTGGGGGGGAGAGATAGTATAGTATAGTGGGCGGAGGCTGGCGGGGGGGAGAGATAGTATAGTATAGTGGGCGGAGGCTCGTGGGGGGGAGAGATAGTATAGTATAGTGGGCGGAGGCTGGCGGGGGGGAGAGATAGTATAGTATAGTGGGCGGAGGCTGGCGGGGGGAGAGATAGTATAGTATAGTGGGCGGAGGCTGGCGGGGGTGAGAGATAGTATAGTATAGTGGGCGGAGGCTCGCGGGGGGAGAGATAGTATAGTATAGTGGGCGGAGGCTGGCGGGGGGAGAGATAGTATAGTATAGTGGGCGGAGGCTCGTGGGGGGGAGAGATAGTATAGTGGGCGGAGGCTCGCGGGGGGGAGAGATAGTATGGTATAGTGGCGGAGGCTCGCGGGGGGGAGAGATAGTATAGTATAGTGGGCGGAGGCTGGCGGGGGGGAGAGATAGTATAGTATAGTGGGTGGAGGCTCGCGGGGAGGAGAGATAGTATAGTATAGTGGGCGGAGGCTCACGGGGAGGAGAGATAGTATAGTATAGTGGGCGGAGGCTCGCGGGGGGGGAGAGATAGTATAGTATAGTGGGCGGAGGCTCGTGGGGGGGAGAGATAGTATAGTATAGTGGGCGGAGGATCGCGGGGGGGGAGAGATAGTATAGTATAGTGGGCGGAGGCTCGCGGGGTGGAGAGATAGTATAGTATAGTGGGCGGAGGCTCACGGGGGGGAGAGATAGTATAGTATAGTGGGCGGAGGCTCGCGGGGGGGAGAGATAGTATAGTATAGTGGGCGGAGGCTCGTGGGGGGGAGAGATAGTATAGTATAGTGGGCGGAGGCTGGCGGGGGGGAGAGATAGTATAGTATAGTGGGCGGAGGCTCGCGGGGGGGAGAGATAGTATAGTATAGTGGGCGGAGGCTCGCGGGGGGAGAGATAGTATAGTGGGCGGAGGCTCGCGGGGAGGAGAGATAGTATGGTATAGTGGCGAAGGCTCGCGGGGGGGAGAGATAGTATAGTATAGTGGGTGGAGGCTGGCGGGGGGGAGAGGTAGTATAGTATAGTGGGCGGAGGCTCACGGGGAGGAGAGATAGTATAGTATAGTGGGCGGAGGCTCACGGGGGGGAGAGATAGTATAGTATAGTGGGCGGAGGCTCGTGGGGGGGAGAGATAGTATAGTATAGTGGGCGGAGGATCGCGGGGGGGAGAGATAGTATAGTATAGTGGGCGGAGGCTCGCGGGGTGGAGAGATAGTATAGTATAGTGGGCGGAGGCTCGCGGGGTGGAGAGATAGTATAGTATAGTGGGCGGAGGCTCGTGGGGGGGAGAGATAGTATAGTATAGTGGGCGGAGGCTGGCGGGGGGGAGAGATAGTATAGTATAGTGGGCGGAGGCTGGCGGGGGGGAGAGATAGTATAGTATAGTGGGCGGAGGCTGGCGGGGGTGAGAGATAGTATAGTATAGTGGGCGGAGGCTCGCGGGGGGGAGAGATAGTATAGTATAGTGGGCGGAGGCTCGCGGGGGGAGAGATAGTATAGTGGGCGGAGGCTCGCGGGGAGGAGAGATAGTATGGTATAGTGGCGAAGGCTCGCGGGGGGGAGAGATAGTATAGTATAGTGGGCGGAGGCTGGCGGGGGGGAGAGATAGTATAGTATAGTGGGCGGAGGCTCGCGGGGAGGAGAGATAGTATAGTATAGTGGGCGGAGGCTCACGGGGGGGAGAGATAGTATAGTATAGTGGACGGAGGCTCGCGGGGAGGAGAGATAGTATAGTATAGTGGGCGGAGGCTCGCGGGGGGGGGAGAGATAGTATAGTATAGTGGGCGGAGGCTCGCGGGGGGGGAGAGATAGTATGGTATAGTGGGCGGAGGCTCGCGGGGGGAGAGATAGTATAGTATAGTGGGCGGAGGCTCGCGGGGGGGGAGAGATAGTATAGTATAGTGGGCGGAGGCTCGTGGGGGGAGAGATAGTATAGTATAGTGGGCGGAGGCTCGCGGGCAGGAGAGATAGTATAGTATAGTAGGCGGAGGCTCGCGGGGGAAAGCGATAGTATAGTATAGTGGGCGGAGGATCGTGGGGGGAGAGATAGTATAGTATAGTGGGCGGAGGCTCGCGGGGGGGAGAGATAGTATAGTATAGTGGGCGGAGGCTCGCGGGGGGGGAGAGATAGTATAGTATAGTGGGCGGAGGCTCGTGGGGGGAGAGATAGTATAGTATAGTAGGCGGAGGCTCGCGGGGGAAAGCGATAGTATAGTACATGATAAATGCTGTTTCCTGAAGTGACACAACAGCTTTGAGGCTGCGATACACCGCCCGATGTGGCAGACAATTGTCGGGAGGGAAGGGTTCACTACCGGCAATCGCCAGCTCGCTAGCAGAGGAGACAGCTGCTATTACATGCGACGCTATGTCATCGTTCGTCCCCATGCTATACCGTATAGTGGTTTGCTGGCGGCAGATCGCCATTAGACACCACGATCTGCCACCTGCAAACGATAATTTTTAACGATATCAAAAGATTCGGATTGCCCAATGATCGATCTTAGGGCAATCGGCAGCAGTATTACACTGCAAGATGATCGCTCACGAAAATAAATCGGGTAGTGTTACACAGGCTCTATTCTGAAATAGAATATACGGAATTGTGTGCGATTCAGCATCTAAATCTACCGCGTACTGTAAACTATAGCGGCCGTTAAACTAATCTTGGAAACAATTCGATTTTCTGCCTGAATTCGGATTTCTGACAAGAAATTCTTCCCACTTTGCTTTAGGCCTCATGCACACGGCCGTTGTTTGGGTCCGCATCCGAGCCGCCGTTTTGGCAGGTCAGAGGCGGACCGATGATTCCTCCCTTCTTCTTGCTTATGGGCCAATGACGTCATTGGATCATGTGTTCAGATGGAAAAAATTTTGAATATTTGTCATTACGAATATATAGCACCGTATTGAATATAGTGCTATATGTTTGTTTTTGACCCACGCCTGTATTGAGCGCTTAATATTCGCATATTACCCGATCAATATATGAATTTGCGAATATATCACGAATATTCTACAAAATATTAGCGAAATATCACGAATTCGAATATGACCCCTGCCGCTCGTCACTTCTCACACCCTGCAGAAATATCTAGACTACCTGTATTTATAGGCATAGGCGACCGTGTGCCCGTCATCTGCGGACGTGGACCCATTCATTTGAATGTGTTCCGCGATCTGCATCCGACGGTTCACACCCATGGAAGCATTCTGTAGTACTTCTGTAGTACTTCCGTGGGCTTTCGATCCATGCCTCTGTTCCGCACCGCAATGTATGTACCGGGTCGCGGACCCATCCAAGGGATACGGTGTGCACACAGCCGGTGCCTGTATGTTGCAGACCCGCTGTTTGCGGTCCACAATACGGGCACGGACCTGCTGCGGTCAGGTGCATGAGCCCTCACACTGTGTGATGGGGAATCTGCCTAATATGTAAAGTTGCACCTGTTCTTAATGCTAAATTTAGGGAGTAAAGAATGTTAGGAATCCCTGCAATCTCTTGGGGAGACAGCATTAGTTAAATGGGTAAAATTTCCAGGGTGACTGGAGGGCGCCTGAATATAAACTGTAGCGGTTCCAGTGCCACAGATCGCGTCCCTGACGTTTCCCCTAAAGACCAGAAGTGACAATGTGATTGGCTGGCATGAGTCATGTGTGTGTATGACACATCACTCGTGGTCTGACACATCACTCGTGGTCTGACACATCACTCCTGGTCTGACACATCACTTCTGGTCTGACACATCACTCCTGCTCTGACACATCACTCCTGGTCTGACACATCACTCCTGCTCTGACACATCACTCCTGGTCTGACACATCACTCCTGCTCTGACACATCACTCCTGGTCTGACACATCACTCCTGGTCTGACACATCACTTCTGGTCTGACACATCACTCCTGGTCTGACACATCACTCCTGCTCTGACACATCACTTCTGGTCTGACACATCACTTCTGGTCTGACACATCACTCCTGGTCTGACACATCGCTCCTGGTCTGACACGTCACTCCTGCTCTGACACATCACTCCTGGTCAGACACGTCACTTCTGGTCTGACACGTCACTCCTAGTCTGACACGTCACTCGTGGTCTGACACATCACTCCTGGTCTGACACGTCACTCGTGGTCTGACACATCACTCCTGCTCTGACACATCACTCCTGGTCAGACACGTCACTTCTGGTCTGACACGTCACTCCTAGTCTGACACGTCACTCCTGGTCTGACACATCACTCCTGGTCTGACACATCACTTCTGGTCTGACACATCACTCCTGGTCTGACACATCACTCCTGGTCTGACACATCACTCCTGGTCTGACACGTCACTCCTGGTCAGACACGTCACTTCTGGTCTGACACGTCACTCCTGGTCTGACACATCACTCGTGGTCTGACACATCACTCGTGGTCTGACACATCACTCCTGGTCTGACACGTCACTCCTGGTCTGACACATCACTCCTGGTCTGACACATCACTCCTGGTCTGACACATCACTCCTGGTCTGACACGTCACTCCTGGTCTGACACATCACTCCTGGTCTGACACATCACTCGTGGGGGTCATTTATCAATCTGAAATATGCCTAAATTAGGCGTATTTCAGACACAGATTGTGGCACAACAGTTAGTTGTGCCGCAATCTGTGACTCCCCCCCATGCCTGGTCTAAAATTGTGAGCGGGCAAGGGCCGGCGGGCCTGTCTCATTTACCATTTTCTACGCCTGTTTTACGCGAGGACGCCGTCTTACATTTAGAAATGGCGCATGAGGGCGGCTCCTCTTCAGAACCCCGGTGGAACCACTGCCAACTTAGGGCTTTATTAAGACCAGCATCAGTCTTAATAAATGTGCCCCTGTGTGTGTAAAATCGACCCTAAACCCTCAAATTTTTAACCAAATCAGTGATTTTATGACAGATCAGCCTCTCTTATTAACACATTGGCCCAGATTCAAGAAGCACTTGCGCGGGAACAAGTGTGATTTGCGCCGCGCAAGTACTGATTTGCTCCTATGCAAATTTGCGGCTGATTCTGTAAACCAGTTAAGCCTGAAATGCGGCCATTTTCCCGCGCACGCAGCCTAGCTGTTCCTGCGCAATTTTCGTGCAATTTTGCGCGGGGTGTAAGTTGCGCCTTCATGGAATTCCCTCAGCGAATATGCAAATTAGGTACTGCCGATGATTCAGAAACATGCGCGTGTGATGCGCATCTTGCGCTGGAAGCGTGCAAGCTTTTTTCCCTGGGCAAACTTGCTCCTGTTAAAAGCAGGGGCAAGTTAGCAAAAGATGGCCAAATGTCATCTGAAGGAGCGCGCAACTTCAGCAGCACCTAGACAGACGATCTGAACAAGCAGAGCACCCACATGGGCACCATATAGGACTTCCTTATGCTGCTGGAGTGCAGCAATCAGGATGTCCATCTCTGCAGCCACAAAGTTGGCCTTCCTTATTTTGGTCCCTTTGGGAGGTGCCATGTCTTGCAAAAGGGCTGAATTTCCTTGCTCGGGGGGGGGGGGGGGGGGTAGGAAAAAGCAGGATGAAATTCAGCAAAGAACCTGCGCAAGTCTGCTCCTATTTATTTGCTCAGTGCAAGCAGCTGAGCAGGATTTGCCCTGAAATTATGCTAGCAAACCTCTGCTGAGCCGAAAATTCCTCATTTACATAGGGGCACACCCACTTTGACTTGCACGGCCTTGCGCCCTCAGCTTTGCCTTAAACAGGAGCAAATTAAATGAACAAACGATTCCTGAATCAGGTGGCAATTTGGCAAAATTGCTCCAGCGCAGAGAAATTCAGCTGAGCGGCTCAGGTGTAAGTAATGGGCAAATCTACCTGAATCTGGGCCATTGAATACTAGTGCACTCCATAAAATATAAAAATATTTAAAATATAACTGCAGAAGCAACATTTTCCTAATATGATAAGTGACCATGAGTGCGATCCGTCCAACGCTGAGCAAAGGCGGCTGAAGACTTTTCCCATGTTTTCTCCCCCAGTTGGTTAGCAGGCTGTGCCCTGTACTATCACTGTGCATGGAGTGCTTAGCCTGACACAAAATGTGATCTGTGGTTTGCTGATGTGAGGTCAGGGTAACCTCCGGGATTTTAAAATCTTACAGCTCCCCTGCTCTATTTGTGGATCATCTCTACAGCCAGTGGCAGCTCTTCCATATATCTAAAGGGGTTTTCCAGAATTTATAGATTGATGGCCTGCAATACCAAGCACGGCCACTATCAAATTGACAGCGCTGTGCTTTGTTAGCTGAACTCACCGTAACACTGCGGTCCCCTCAAAGAGCTGATTGGCAGGGACCCCCGCTGATTTCATATTGATGACCTATCCTGAGGAATCCCAGAAAACCCCTTTAACAGCATTGGACACTTGTTTATGCAATTGTGTAATGTTCCAAGGTTCGCTCCAGATGAGAGCTGCTCTTCATTTACCCTTTATTTACTATTTATTGTATAAATGTATCACAATAATTATACATAATTACATGATTTCATAATGCTGTGGAGTTTTGAACAGCCAAATAAATAATGCGATCTGGAAATAAAAGGTGCAGACATGTAAGGACAAGTGCGTTGTCGGAGGGAGGTCATCCACCCAGGACTGTCATTATTTAAGGCTTTTGCATATATTTGGACCCCGTTATTTACTGGGCTATGTGGTTTGTACAGAATACAGCAGATAATAATATTGTAACATCTTTCATGGAAACATTTCTTCTAGGGCAGACATTTTCCAGATCTGTGGCAGCCTACGGACCCTGCACGCTGAGGCTGGACGACTCTATGTGGTGTTTCCACTGCTGATTTGTTGTTGATTTTGCTGCAGATTTGATCCTCTTGCAAATGGTGGAATATGCAGCATATTTTGACATGTTGCAGATTAAAAATCTGCAAAACAGATCAATTTACACTTAGCATGGATGACATTTCTTAAAGGGAACCTGTCACCATGAAAATGCAATGTAAGCTACAGGTACCATGTTATAGAACAGGAGGAGCTGAGCAGACTGAAATATAGTTTTATGGAAAAGATTCACTAAAATGTGCAACTGATACATTTAAATTCCTGCTCATTCTGAGCTTTGAAGTCCAGGAGGCGGTCCTATCAGTGATTGACAGCCTTCCCTCTATGAGGAGGCGGTCCTATCAGTGATTGACAGTCTTCCCTCTATGAGGAGGAGGTCCTATCAGTGACTGACAGCCTTCCCTCTATGAGAAGACGGTCCTATCAGTGATTGACAGCCTGCCCTCTATGAGGAGGCGGTCCTATCAGTGACTGACAGTCTTCCCTCTATGAGGAGGCGGTCCTATCAGTGATTGACAGTCTTCCCTCTATGAGGAGGAGGTCCTATCAGTGATTGACAGCCTTCCCTCTATGAGGAGACGGTCCTATCAGTGACTGACAGCTTTCCCTCTATGAGGAGACGGTCCTATCAGTGATTGACAGCCTTCCCTCTATGAGGAGACGGTCCTATCAGTGACTGACAGCTTTCCCTCTATGAGGAGATGGTCCTATCAGTGACTGACAGCCTTCCCTCTATAAGGAGACGGTCCTATTAGTGATTGACAGCCTTCCCTCTATGAGGAGGAGGTCCTATCAGTGACTGACAGCCTTCCCTCTATGAGGAGGTGGTCCTATCAGTGACTGACAGCCTTCACTCTATGAGGAGGAGGTCCTATCAGTGACTGACAGCTTTCCCTCTATGAGGAGACGGTCCTATCAGTGATTGACAGCCTTCCCTCTATGAGGAGGCGTCCTATTAGTGACTGACAGCCTTCCCTCTATGAGGAGGTGGTCCTATCAGTGACTGACAGCTTTCCCTCTATGAGGAGACGGTCCTATCAGTGATTGACAGCCTTCCCTCTATGAGGAGACGGTCCTATCAGTGACTGACAGCCTTCCCTCTATGAGGAGACGGTCCTATCAGTGACTGACAGCCTTCCCTCTATGAGGAGGAGGTCCTATCAGTGACTGACAGCCTGCCCTCTAAGAGGAGACGGTCCTATCAGTGACTGACAGCTTTCCCTCTATGAGGAGACGGTCCTATCAGTGATTGACAGCCTTCCCTCTATGAGGAGGCGTCCTATTAGTGACTGACAGCTTTCCCTCTATGAGGAGGAGGTCCTATCAGTGACTGACAGCCTGCCCTCTATGAGGAGGAGGTCCTATCAGTGACTGACAGCCTTCCCTCTATGAGGAGGAGGTCCTATCAGTGACTGACAGCCTTCTCTCTATGAGGAGACGGTCCTATCAGTGACTGACAGCTTTCCCTCTATGAGGAGACGGTCCTATCAGTGACTGACAGCCTTCCCTCTATGAGGAGACGGTCCTATCAGTGACTGACAGCCTTCCCTCTATGAGGAGACGGTCCTATCGATCTGCTCAGCTCCTCCTGCTCTATAACCCGCTGCCTGCAGCTCAGACACCATGTTCAACATAGCAAGTTTTTTTTAAACATTTATCAGCATTGCTTGTACTGTAAATACTGCGGTGTTAATGCGCACAAACCCATGTCGGCAAATCGGCAGCGCTTGTCCCTGTGCGTACGTGTCCTACATATGATGTATTAGGATTAGTGACATACTGTATGCTGTGTTAGCTATTTCATGTAACACATGCCATTCAGGAGTGGACTGCAGTATTTTGCAAACAGTAAAAAAAAAATGGATTTTATCATTTGCAAAAATGATGTTAGACAATTTTTAATAGTATCTATAAAGATAGGAAAGACCATCAGCAAAGGGTAGTATTAGAAAGGGAGGGAGCTCTCTGCACACCCATCGAGGCCCCTGCAAATTGACCTTGGGTTTGCCACCCCACAGGTCGGCCATGCAAGTCAGGACCTAATATGCTGCCTGTCAGTTTAAGGCCCCATGCACATGACCGTTGTTGTGTCCTGTGATCATTGTTCCATTTTCCGTGATTTTCTGCGGACCCATTGACTTTCAATGGGTCTGTGGAAAACTCGGCTAATGCACCGTTTGTCATCCGCGTCCGTGATCCGTGTTTCCAGTCCGTGAAAAAAATATGACCTGTCCTATTTTTTTCACGGACAACAGTTCGCGGACCCATTCAAGTCAATGGGTCAGTGAAAAAACACGGAGGCACACAAGATTGTCATCCGCGTCCGTGATCCGTGTCAGTTTTTTCCTATCATTTGCAAGGCAAACTTGACTTAGATTTTTTTTCACTTTCCTTCATGTCTGGTGATCCTCCAAAAATCAGGGAAGACACACGGAAACAAAAACGGACACGGATCACGGAACAACGGAACCCCGTTTTGCGGACCGTGAAAAAATACTATCGTGTGCATGAGGCCTAAGGCTACATGCACACGACCGTATGTGTTTTGCGGTCCGCAAATTGCGGATCCTCAAAAAAAACTGATCCGCGGATCCGTTTTATTTTGCGGATCCGTTTTTTTTGCGGATCTATTGTAATAGTGCCTATCCTTGTCCGCAAACTAGTAAAAAATAGGACATGCACTATTTTTTGGGCGGACATACAGATGCGGACAGCACACGGTGTGCTGTCCACGTTTTTGCGGCCCCATTGAAATGAATGGGTCCGCATCCTATCTGCAAAAAAGACGGATCGGACACGGAAACAAAATACGTGTGCATGAGGCCTAACACTGATTGGCATTAATACACTATATACAGAAGTATTGCAGTGTATTATAGAAGTGATTGATTTTTCAAGTACCATAATGGGACGAAAGAAATTATTAAAAACAAGATTTATAGACAAAAAGCATAAAAGTAATAAAAAAAAATACAGAAAATTGGCATCTCCACGTCCATAATGACTCAAACTTTAAAGTGATCGCTTTGGCAGTGAAGTGGAAACTTTGCCAAAATTGCAATTTTTACCCTCCCCCCCCCTAAAAAAAAAGAAAGAATAAAGTCGATACATTACATGTACCCAAGTATACAACTGGTCCAGCAAAGAAAGCCTTCCCATGATGGGAATAAAAGCTACTGTATGTCTCTGGCAGGTGCAGAATTAGATGAAGTAAGAGTACGGTGAGCGGTTTTCGTGTTTCGGGTGCATTTACAGTGTTTTTACTAGTTATGTAACGGCTAATGTAAAGGTGAGTACATCGGGCGGTTCAGCCTCCCTGCAGACATATTATCGGGAGGCTTAGGTTGAGAACATGTATACTGGAGTAGTCTTCAGCGTGGCTATGTTTTCCGGGTGTAATTGTTCAGGATTTCTGCCTGTAGAGAAGTTGGATTTGCCTGACCCCAGGTGGTCGGGTTGTATGGCTGCAGGTGCCCCCGAAAGCTTTGCTCGCGCCGTTGTTGTTCGGCACTGCCTGACGATCAGCTCTTTGGCAATCATCCAATAATTACCCATCATCCAAGTCATTTTTCACAGAATGTTTCTTTAGATTTGAAAACCAGAACTGAGAGACATTCGCAAAGACGGCATCTCGTGATCGATTTCAAGACTGCGAGGGCGCAGCCACACGATCGGATTCCCCGAAAGGAGAAGAACAACCAAAGATGTCGCTTCTCATTCACTTCTGGTTTGGCTTCCGAAGCTGCATACGGAAACCTGATTGTGTAGCTGTCCCCTAGGGCCTCTTTCACACAAGCAATACGGATTGTGTCAGGATCTGTTCAGGAAAAAACGGACGGTTTTGCAGCGCGCTCAACCAGTTTTGTCTGCGATGGTGTTCATAGTTGCAGTTTTTTCCGAGTGGATGTAATCAGAAAAACCGAAGAATAACAATCTACGTCTCCCAACAACCGGACGCCTTCCGTTATTCACGCACACACCATCCACTTCTGTGGAACGAGAGCTGCGTAAAAATATAGAACATGCCGCAATTTGTATTGTGTGTGACAATAGCCCCGCGGGCGGCCCGACGTGCACCGCATCACAGTAACCTAGAATGCTGTGCGCTCCCGTGTTCACGATCAATGCCGCTCTGGGACATATGGCCCGTCTGTCTCGGAGGGCACACGACCGTGTCCGTATTTCAGTCCTCAAACTATGAATCCACAAAATCCGCATTACTTTTCATGTGCATCTTTCTCACTCCCGTCACTAGAAAGCCATACAGAGAGGAATAGGACATGCTCTATATTTTACGGAACGGGCATACAGATGTGGACAGCGCACGGATGTCCATGAATGGGTTGTACAAAAAAAAACTAAGCAAAAAACATGCATTTAAATGTTATTTTCAAAAATGACACAAAACGCCTCAAAACAATATTAACAAGCGTCATGCGTCATTAAGAAAAGACATTGAAGGACATTTGTCGAGGTCTAAAAAGGCTGCGCATTGTGGCGCACGGCATGCGTGCGCAATCATTTTCAACTTTTTGAGCTTCTCTGGACCTTTCGGAAGTGCTGAGAAAATGTGGCTTAGGCATCATGCACACGGCCGTCGTGCGGCCGTTTCGTGCATTGGGGACCGCGATTGCAGTCTCCAAGGCACGGGCAACATCCGTGCAGCGGGCCGGACCTATTCAAGTGGTATGTCTGCACCGCGAAAGATTATGACCTGTCATATTTTTTTGCGGTGCGGAACGACTCCGTTCCGCATCTCTGGAATTGCGTACCCATTCAAGGGAATGGGTCCGCATCCAGAGAGGCTTCTGCCTCTTAAAAAAAAAAATATTCAGACGCTTCTCACGCCAGCGCGGGGAGATCAAGACTGGCGGACAGATCTCCCCCATTATGTTACCACATCAGGAATATTGTATCTAGAAGAGATGAGCGAATTTCATATTTTGAAATTCGTACACGCTTCGTTTTGGTGGTAAAAGCAGAATTGCTTTATGGATTCCGTTGCCACGGAGCATAACGCGATTCTATGACGGAACGCCGTTATTCATTCCGTCATAATAGAAGTCTATGGGCTGCATAACGGATCCGTTTCCGTTATGCAGGGGAGTCCATAACGCATTTCTGCTTTGACCACCAAACGAAGCGTGCAGGAATCTCATAACATTGTATCACATCGGCCTCCCGAGTCCTGAAACAAATATTTGACATCTTTGTTTATTTTCCTTTCTTTTTATTTGGCATACATGTTTATAATATCAATAAATACATTAAAAAGGAGTGATGGTGCAAATACGCCGTAGCCTATCGCAGCGAGACAGATGTATGGATCCGTGTTTCGTCACACAGGGGCGAGCCCGGCAGGCGTTCTCCGGAATCTGTCTGCCGTCTGATTGCTGCCTAATGAAGTATTGCTATAATGTGATGAAGTAGCGCAGCCCCTGTGACGGCTACACGAAAAATACAAGGGATGACGGGCTGCGTACCGGCCACCACCGGGCGCTTCTTACTATGTTTGTAGAATTCAGTCTTTTAAGAATGATCCTAATGAGGATGCAGACCATTCATTGTGTGGGACCAGTCCTGGGAGGTGAGGGTGCGGATGCAGGAGGAAAGCAAATGGGGGTTAACTTCTTGGTGAAAAGAGGAATGGAGCTCCACGTCACATCTCCGTGATCACGCTTTCATCAAACGCCCGGAAACCCCAGTCCTGATAAGTCCGAGACCAGTTGTTCTTTGTTTCTGTGAAACATTAGACAAAACACATTGATATCAGTCAGTCATGGAGTGATTGCTGTGTAAGGCTACGTTCACACTCGCGGTAGAGGGATCCGGCAAAACGTATGGCATTAGTAAGACTGATCAGTCAGAAAAATGCCTTGAAATGCCGGATCCCTCTTTCCGGTGTCATCCGGAAAAAAACGATCTAGCATTTATTTTTTTCACCTTTTTTTCGTTCTGCACATGCGCAGACCAGAAGTATTCAGGTAAGTCTTCAGTTTTTTTTTGGCCGGAGATAAAACCGTAAACATGCTGCGGTATTATCTCTGTCCTGATCAGTCAAAATGACTGAACTGAAGACGTCCTGATGCATCCTGAACGGATCGCTCTCCATTCAGAATGCATTAGGATAAAACTGATCATTTTTTTTCCAGTATTGAGCCCCTAGGACGGAACTCAGCGCCGGAAAAGAAAAACGCTAGTGTGAAAGTACTATATACAGTAACGCTTCCTGTCCTTGCACTGATCTCACTAGTTAAGTGGGCAGAGATATGCCACGAACCTCACGTGGCCAGAGTGTTTGTGTTTTTCTAAATTTCTTTTTTTTTTTTTTACTTTTAGCCCGCTTAGGGGCTTGAACCCTTGTCCTATTCACCCTGATAGATCTCTATTAGGGTGAATAGGACTTCACACTCTCCCTGCTTCCCTGGGCTTTGTGCACACAGCAGCAGGGATGTTACCATGGCAGCCAGGGCTTCAGTAGTGTTCTGGCTGCCATGGTAACCGATTGGAGCCCCAGGATTACACTGCTGGGGCTCCGATCAGAAGCTCCCACTGCCACCAATGAGGAGGAGGGGACCCTGTGGCCACTGCCACCAATGAGGAAGAGGGGACCCTGTGACCACTGCCACCAATGAGGAGGAGGGGACCCTGTGGCCACTGCCATCAATGAGGAGGAGGGGACCCTGTGGCCATTGCCACCAGTGACTAATACTGGGGGGATTGGGGGGGGCACACTGCGCCAACAATGAAGATAACTCACCCATTAATTCATATACAGACCTCTATGACAAGTAGCTGTGATCCGCAGCAGTTAACCCCTGCCGCACCTGAGGGGTTAACTGCCGCGGATGGCAGCTACTTGTCATAGGTCGGGTGTGGCTATGTGATTCTGAGGCCAGCTCCCGCCTCCTGTTGAATTTGAATTAATGAGAGATTTATCTTCATTGGTGGCGCAGTGACCACAGCCCCTCCTCTCTCCTCTCTCCTCTCATTGGTGGCAGCAGCACAGGGGGGAGGGACTAAGAGACTGCTTCCTTTTCCCCTGTGCTGCTGAGGGAACACGCGCGCTGGACGCATTATCGGCATATTGTCAAGGTTAGATACCGATAACTTCGAAAATCATGACTATCGGCCGATAATATTGGTAAATCCGATAATCGGTCGATCCCTAACCTGCGCCTATTCTGGTTTATAGAGCGTGGTGCGGATACACAATTAATGTTTAAGGCTACTTTCACACTTGCGTTTTTGCTGGATCCGGCAGGGCTCAGCAAAAACGCTTCCGTTACTGATAATACAACCGTCTGCTTCTGTTATGAACGGATCCAGTTGTATTATCTGTAACATCGCCAAGACGGATCCGTTTTCTATTGTGTCCAAGTTAAACTGATCTGTCCAGATTGACTTGCATTGTGGGTCATGCCGGATCCGTCTTGCTCCGCATCCCATGACGGAAAGAAAACCGCAGCTTGCTGCGTATTGCTCTCCGGTCTGGGAACGCAACCAAACGGAACGTAATGCGTTTTGGAGCGCTCCGTTCTGTTCAGTGACGTTTTGTCCCCATTGACAATAAACGGGGACAAAACGGAAGCGTTTTTCTCCGGTATTGAGACCCTATGACGGAAACGCTAGTGTGAAAGTAGCCAATAAAACAAGTAGCTTTGTACTTCTGGTATATCCTCAGGATGGGACCTCAACATCAAGGTCCTGACACCCCTGACCGGTTCTGCCGTAGCTCCAGAAGCTTCAATCAGAACTGCGCCAGTGTGTCCGGGGTACGGAGCGGGCAGAACTGTCTGAATGGCTTCATTGCTGCAGTGACCGGCTCCATCCACTACGCATTACGTGGATATACAGGAATGCGGGAGGTCAGAGCCCCACCGTTCAGATAGGGATAACCGAGAGACGGCAGAATTACTTTCTGGGGAACCACGAGCGGACAGGAGTCCTTTAACATCGAGTGATGGGTTTCATTTTTTGTCCTAGAGTCCCCCGTGAGTTCAGCTCTGTCTCGCAGTCGTACGTCAGGGTTTTGCACCTGTTTTAGCCCTCAGGACTGTTACCGTCGCAAAATAGATGTGTCCTTGTGACATGAAAATAGATTCGTCCTACAAATTCTGCATCAGCATACACCAGCAAAGAGACCCGTGAAGCCCGACCAGTGTGTCACATGGGAGCGCCGGAATGTTATTACAGGTTCACTGTGCATCGTGGAAATCTGCCGCCGCGATTCCGAATTATGTGCAGTATTACATGAGTAGTGCTGCCCATCTCCTGCTGCCCCCCGTCCGCCGCTGTTAGCACGTAGAAGAAGCTGAAGTATATTGTCAGGAATGCTGTGCCGCGCTAACAGAATGGAAAGATCCCGCGCCTGCGCACTGCTTCACCGGCTGGCGCATGCGCACTAGTTAAATTGATGCCGTACCCAAAATGGGCATTGCAGTGTGCATGCGTCAGCCGGCGAAGCAGTGCGCAGGTGTGGGATCTCGGCCTAGGGATGATACAAGGGCATAGGAGGGCGGGCAAAGGAAGAGGCTGGGGGAGGAGTAACGGTTACAAAGGCAGAGCAGCCTGGGCACCTACACACTGAACGCCGCCCCTGGGCACCTACACACTGAACGCCGCCCCTGGGCACCTACTCACTGAACGCCGCCCACGGGCACTTGCGAGTGCTCATTTGCATATTTTCTGCTTCTGGATGTCTAAAGAAAATAACAAAGGTACCGTTAGAATCCTGTCTAGGTGTGCTGCAGCCCCATGTAAGCGCTGTATATGGCCATATAGTGGTGACAGATGCCCTTTAAACGCAAACTTAAACGCAATACACGTTTTTGGTCCTATTTTGACATTTTTTTTAAATCACAGCTTCCCCTGTGGTGTTTTTTGCTCATTTGCTGCCATTTTTGTGTCATCGACATCCATTGTTTTAAAAAAAACATTTGTGTCAATGTTTGTTGTGTTTTTATAGCATTTTTACATTTCTTTTACCAGTGGCTATTTTAAACTGTTGACAGAGGAAGTGACACCGGAGGTGGGTACTTTCCAACATGCATGGCTAGCAAAAAAAAAAAAGCTTTTTTTAAAACCTTTTGTAAAAAACCACTAAATGATTCAAACCACCTTAAAAACAAAATTAAAATGCATGCCACATTCTGCTTTTTTTGCTTTGAAACCAAATCACACTCTTAGGCCTCTTGCACACGACCGTATAGCTTTTTCAGTATTTTACGGATGACGCCCGTGTGCATTCCGTTTTTTGCGGAATAGAACATCTGGCCCCTGATAGAACAGTCCTATCCTTGTCTGTTCTGCGGACAATAATAGGACATGTTCTATCTTTGAATGGAAAAGAAATACGGAAACGGAAGGCATACAGTGTACCTTCCGTTGTTTTTTTTTGCGGATCCATTGAAATGAATGGTTCCGTAGACGGTCCGTATACAGAACGCAAAAAACAGAACGGAAACGGAAAAAAAAAACATGTGCAAGAGGTCTTAGGGCTCGTTTACACGACTGTGCTGTGAACTGCAAATTGCGGTCCGCAATGCGCGGGGCAGGCGCATGGGGATCGCAGACCCATTCACTTAAATGGGTCCACGATCCCTCCGTTCCGCAGAAAGATAGACCATGCTCTATCTTTTTGCGGAGGCATCGAAAGGAACCCCAGAAAGCACTCCGTAGTGTTCCGTTCCGTGCTTCCATTCACTTGAATGGGTCCACGATCCTTCCGTTCTGCAAAAATATAGAGCAAGTTCTATCTTTTTGCGGAGCGGAAGCACGGAACGGAACCCCGGAAAGCACTCCTTAGTGCTTCCATAGTGTTCCGTTCCTCCATTCCACATCTCCGGATTTGCGGACCCATTGAAATGAATGGGTCCGCATCCGTGATGCCAAATGACAACGAAACTGTGCCCGTACGGGAATGGGATACCAACGGTCGTGTGAACGAGCCCTTAGGTTTGCTGGGTTTTATTTTGACCGATTCTTTGCATTGTGTGGCACCATCCACCGGACGGTATCGAGCTGCACTTGTGTAGGTGCTAGTGGCACTTAGAGCTTTTACCGGCTACTTTCAGAGGCGCTGAGCTGCGCTCTGCCAGGATCCTCCCCTCGTTTTCGGAGAACGAAGCTGTAAACACGGCACCGGACTCGTCACAGCTTGGGCAAAGCGTTAGGAA
Source organism: Bufo gargarizans (assembly GCF_014858855.1). Lineage (NCBI taxonomy): Eukaryota > Metazoa > Chordata > Amphibia > Anura > Bufonidae > Bufo > Bufo gargarizans. The sequence goes on from NC_058087.1 coordinate 190,936,222, forward strand.
AGCGCAGATCTGCCCTTGCGATTTGTTCTCAGTGACCTGGTAGTTGGCGTCCTCTTCCATTAGGATTAGTGTCCGCTCTTCATTCAGGCTCTTTTCCCATGTAACGCTGATGTCCCGGGGGATGTTCCCTCTCATAATGCAGCTAAGGGTTAATTTCTCTCCCTCATTGCATGTTTCAGGTGCACAAATGTCCGATACGGAGTAGAAGCCATAACTGTCTGCAGGGAGAAAATTACGTAGCGTGGGATTATTGACATGGCGAATTTTACACATTGAGGGGGAAAACAGATCATTAAATGCTGGCAACAAAGATTCCAAATATAAGGACGTTTTGATACAACGTACCCGGGACACTGCCAATGTATTTCTTCTCCTGCAAAATCTTTCCTGCTCTCATGAAGCGGCAGATGAACTCTGCCTGGTCGTGACGCTCCTTGTCCACCTGGAAGCTCAGGATAGAGCAAAGCGAATGGCGTATTCCACCCACAAATCGACTCTTAATGATATTCCAACACTTGTAGGAGTCCTGTTCCTGCAGCTCCTTGTAGTCGCCGGCCGTGTACAGGGAGCCTTTCTCCTTTATCTCAATCTCCTTGTCCCCTTGTCGGATCAGCCACACTGCAGTTATGGTTTTGGGGTATCGGCCGGCAATACTGCATTTCAGAACAGCAGTGCTGCCTTCAGTCCAGTCTTTGCAAGTCGAGATGTCATTCACTGGAAAGACAAAATATATGTATACAGGTTTTACCACGATTACCATTTTGTTGTCTGTAATAATGGTAATAATAATGTTTATTTCTATAGCGCCACCATATTCCCATATTCCGCGGCGCTTTACAAATTCATAGGGTTTATGTACAAAACAAAAGTAACTGGATAATATGCAACTGAAACACTAGGAGTCAGGGCCCTGCTCGCAAGAGCTTACAATCTATGAGGAATTGGGGGTGACACATAAGGTAGTTGATTGTGATAAGTAGGATTCAAGCCATTATTGAACTGACAGGAGTGGTGCGGCCGATCTGCTTCGGGTTTGGGACTGTTAGAGGATCGAGTTTAGGCCAGAGGAGTTGGTGGGGGAGGTTCACTCGGGGAATAGTCAGTTTAGGTAGCTTGATAAGCCTGTTTGAAAATATGCATTTTTAAGGCACGTTTGAAGGTGGAGAAGTTGTGAATTGACCTAATATTCCGGTTCAGAGTATTCCAGAGAGTAGGTGCAGCTCAAGAAAAGTCTTGAAGACGGGAGTAAGGTACGAGTTATGGGGGATGTTAATCTTAGGTCACTAACAGAATGGAGTGCACGAGTAGGGGGTAGATGGAGATGAGGAGGAGATGTATGGAGGTGCAGCACTGTGGAGAGCAGGAGTAGGGTGGTAGATGGAGATGAGGAGATGTATGGAGGTGCAGCACTGTGGAGAGCACGAGTAGGGTGGTAGATGGAGATGAGGGAGGAGATGTATGGAGGGGCAGCACTGCGGAGAGCACGAGTAGGATGGTAGATGGAGATGAGGAGGAGCTGTATGGAGGGGCAGCACTGCGGAGAGCACGAGTAGGGTGGTAGATGGAGATGAGGAGATGTATGGAGGGGCAGCACTGTGGAGAGCACGAGTAGGGTGGTAGATGGAGATGAGGAGATGTATGGAGGGGCAGCACTGTGGAGAGCACAAGTAGGGTGGTAGATGGAGATGAGGAGGAGATGTATGGAGGTGCAGCACTGTGGAGAGCACGAGTAGGGGGTAGATGGAGATGAGGAGGAGATGTATGGAGGTGCACCACTGTGGAGAGCATGAGTAGGATGGTAGATGGAGATGAGGAGGAGATGTATGGAGGTGCACCACTGTGGAGAGCACAAGTAGGATGGTAGATGGAGATGAGGAGAAGATGTATGGAGGGGCAGCACTGTGGAGAGCACAAGTAGGATGGTAGATGGAGATGAGGAGGAGATGTATGGAGGGGCAGCACTGTGGAGAGCAGGAGTAGGGTGGTAGATGGAGATGAGGAGGAGATGTATGGAGGTGCAGCACTGTGGAGAGCACGAGTAGGGGGTAGATGGAGATGAGGAGGAGATGTATGGAGGGGCAGCACTGTGGAGAGCACGAGTAGGATGGTAGATGGAGATGAGGAGATGTATGGAGGGGCAGCACTGTGGAGAGCACGAGTAGGGTGGTAGATGGAGATGAGGAGATGTATGGAGGGGCAGCACTGTGGAGAGCACAAGTAGGGTGGTAGATGGAGATGAGGAAGAGATGTATGGAGGTGCAGCACTGTGGAGAGCAGGAGTAGATGTATGGAGGTGCAGCACTGTGGAGAGCACGAGTAGGGGGTAGATGGAGATGAGGAGGAGATGTATGGAGGTGCAGCACTGTGGAGAGCACGAGTAGGATGGTAGATGGAGATGAGGAGGAGATGTATGGAGGTGCACCACTGTGGAGAGCACAAGTAGGATGGTAGATGGAGATGAGGAGGAGATGTATGGAGGGGCAGCACTGTGGAGAGCACAAGTAGGGGGTAGATGGAGATGAGGAGGAGATGTATGGAGGGGCAGCACTGTGGAGAGCAGGAGTAGGGTGGTAGATGGAGATGAGGAGAAGATGTAGGAGTGCAGCACTGTGGAGAGCTTTGTGGATGAGGGTGAGAATTTTGAACTGTATTCTGTGGTGGATGGGCGACCAGTGAGGTGACTAGCACAGAATAGTAGCATCAGTGTAGCGGTTGGATAGATAGATGAGCCTGGCTGCTGCATTTAGGACACACTGAAGAAAGACCAAGTTTAGTGAGAGGGAGAACAATTAGTAATGCGTTGCAGTAGTCAAGACAAGAATGAATCAAAGGTTTTTGCTGTTTCCACAATAAAAGGGCGAATTCTGGCGATATTCTTGAGGTGCAGACGACAAGAGCGTGTAAGTGATTGAATATGGGGAGCAAAGGAAAGATCAGAGTCAAATGTGGCCCCAAGACAGTGGGCATACTGCTAGGAGTTATGAGTGCTACCAGACTGAAATTGAAATATCAAGTTTAGGCGAGTTAGTAGATGGGGAAAGACAAGAAGTTCCGTTTTTCAGAGGTTAAGTTTTAGATACAGAGAGGACATGATGTTAGAGACAGCTGCCAGACAATTACTGGTGTTTTGGTGTAGAGGGGATCAAGTGTATAGTTGGGTGTCGTCAGCATAGAGATGGTACCAAAAGCCAAATCTACTGATAGCCTGTCCGATGGGTGCTGTGTAGAGGGAGAAAAGTAGAGGACCTAGTACTGAGCCCTGAGGAACACCAACATCCAGAGGAAGAGAAGAAAGAGAAGAGCCAGCGAATGATACACTAAAGGAGCGGCCAGAGAGAGAGAGAGCAGTGTCCTTAAGGCCAATTAATTGGGGCAGGGTGAGGAGGAGTTTATGGTCTACGGTATCAAACGCTGCAGAGAGATCCAGAAGAACCAGTAGAGAATAGTCACCATTTCTTTTTGCTGTCAGGAGATCGTTAGACACTTTAGTAAGGGCAGTTTCTGTATGTTTTTCTCCCACATTTCATGTATACAAATGATGTATACGTTAAACAGATGCTTCAGATGGATGAAACAGTGTAGCATACCTCACCATAGGGTTCCACTGTACAAAAAAAATCATCCGTTTAACATATATGTTTTTGGCTGGACCGTTTTTTCCAAACGTATAAGCTTAGTTTAATCAGCAAAAGCTAGATAATGGAATCTGTTTAAAGGGGGTATGTCATAACTTGAAAATCAGACATACATATATCGTACACAACACTCTCCTTCTATCAAAACTAGAACCAGCCCTGTACCTCACATGGATCAAGAGATCTCCCTATTCATTGCTCCAGTTGTTCTATGAGTTCTATTTTAGGCTGGCAGCTCAGGGGGTGTATCCTTTCTCAGGGGCAAGTACTTTCTGCTTCGGCTGGTGGGAGTTGAAGTATAGAACTGAGCATATGTGTCACAGTGCAGTTCATTGTTTCACTGGGGGATTGCGCGAACTATGTGTGAACTATGTCCTGAGAATGTGTGTACTCCCCGTGTCTTGACGCTGGTGCCGTGCAGGCTGGCCGCAGGTTCTCTTGTGTACTGGCTGCAGGATTTGTCCTGTGTATGCTGGTTGCTTGGGTATGCGTGCCGGCTGCGGTCTTTCGTGTGTGAATGTTGGCCTGTGTATGCGGATACTCTTTCACTCTTTGTTGTCTGGGGTTAACTATCCCTGTTCTTTCTGGGGGTCTGCTAGGTGGACAGATGACCTCATTACCCTGCTATAACATCCTGGGGGTCAGTCTGTCCCCAGCTTTGCTGAGTGCAGGAGCTATTCATCTGACCTGGGATAATTCCATCTGCCCTGTCTGTGTGCGACAACTCCTTTAGCTGTCACAAGGTGACAGGCTCCCTTTAATTGTGACGTTATTTTGATTTCTTCCACCAATTGGTCTTACTATCTTTTAAGTCTTCAATCACACAGCCCTTTTTTGGCACATTTTTTTCAGACTTTTTCAGACCACGTCTTGTTTTGGCTAAAACAGGAGACTACTAAAATTGCACATTCTTAATAGGTCTTTAGAGTCGTTAAAACTTCTAAAAGGGATTTTCTGAGACAATTGATGATAGTGGGAGCTGAAGGTTCTGGAATCAAAGAGTGTACGGAGCCAAAGCATCACATCTCCGAACGCTGTATAGTTGCCATTTGCCATGAGCAACTCGACTTTGGATGTCTCATCCGAAGTCGATTCGCAAAAAACTTTGTTAGAATACTGTACGGAACGAGCGCTACGTACAGCATTAGAATGTATTGGCTCCAATGAGCCGAAGTTTTTACTTCGCAAAAATGGGCAAGAATAGAAAGTAGGGAAAGGAACAGAAAACACCATGTTTAAAAGTTGTCTCGCGAGACTTTGGGTAATAACTTTGTAAATTAATTTCTACTGTAAAAAAAAAAACTTTGTACCGACTTCTGTTTCTGTTCCAGGTGGTACCTTGGAAACGAACCCAAGTTCGTTACAAAGTTTTTTTTACAGTAATTTTTTTTTTACAAAGTTATTACCCAAAGTCTCGCGAGACTTCGCGAAGTAATAACTTCGGTTCATCGGAGCCAATACATTCTGATACTGTACTGAGCGCTCGCTCTGTACAGTATTCTAACAAAGTTTTATGCTTCATCCGAAGTCGATTCGCTCATCCCTAGTTGTCATCCTTAGGTACTGAATTAGAATGTATTGGCTTCGATGAGCCGAAGTTATTACTTTGCGAAGTCTCGCGAGACTTTGGGTAATAACTTTGTAAATTCATTTCTACTGTAAAAAAAAACTTTGTATCGAACTCCGTTTCCGTTCCAGGTGGTACCTTTTAAACAAACCCGAGTTCAGTACAAAGGTTTTTTTACAGTAAAAATTAATTTACAAAGTTATTACCCGAAGTCTCGCGAGACTTTGCGAAGTCATAACTTTGGCTTATCGGAGCCAATACATTCTAATACTGTACAAAGCGCTTGCTCCGTACAGTATTCTAAAAAAAATGTATGCTTCATCCGAAATCGATTCGCTCATCCCTAGTTGCCATCCTTAGGTACTGTGTTCCATTGAATTGGAGCATCAGCTGCAGTACCTGAGGACGGCCACTGCTGGGAGTACGGAGCTATCATGTTTCGGCTCCATACACTGCTTGCGCCTAGAACCTGTAGCTGCTTCTGACAGCTAATTGGTGTAGATGCCGGTGGTGGACCTTAACCTTTACATTGCATAGGTCACCAGTATATTAGTCCTGGAAAACCTCTTTAAGTATAATTCACCTACCGAAACAACCGCCAACCGTTGCGTGAACTGACCTGAAATGTAATTCAGCTAGTTGTCTACATTGATGTTGTAGTTTGTCCCAATAGCTGGTGTAATCCAACGTATGCAGATGACAAGTGAACCTCGACAATTTTTTAAAATATTTTTAGACAATATTTAATTATGTCTTACCATGTCTGCAAAAAATGTGAATGACCGTTATCAGTAACAAGCCACAAGAGGCTGAAATCCACAACGCTTTTGGTATATAAGCATCAACTGCAAGAATAGACAATAAATTAGTAACCCAGGCTGCATCTGTAATCCACTGCACATTAGGTAAATGGTAAAATAACACCTGCGATGACCACCAAAATATGTGAAATTTACTAACGCACTGCGATGTGCGATTACATATGTATTCAGTATATTATAGTGTTTAATTGCAATAGGTTTTTTACGTACGGTTATAAAACGGTAGTACACTTACCCAGAAACGTCAGTCTCTCTGTCGTACCGTCTGGGATAGAGGGATGGTGGACAGTACAAGTGTAGTCAACTTTGTTATCGCTATATGTCACATTGGTCCGATAAGTGGCTTCTAATGAGTAGGTGCCATTGGCGTTCCTCCATTTATGGATTTTGCATCCTAAGAGCTCTCCGTCTCTTTTCATGGAAAGGTTTAGATCGTCAGGATAAAAACCTGACACCAGGCAGATTATAGATGAGTTTTTTTGCCCTTGGCTTGAGAGGTAGAAGAAGACTTCTGGTTGAACTGGAAAACAGTATGAAAAATGTGCACCCGTAAAAAATGAAATTTGCAAATAAACAATTTGACTAGAAAGGCGATTTATCGTTTCATCCAGAAACATTTTTAATAGATTCTTACCTCCGATGGAAAGTTGAAATGTTTTCTTGAGTGGAGGGAATATCTTTTGCACAACTTGACATGAATAGTAAGCCTTGTCATCCACGTCTCCGAGGACAGGAGTAAAGCAGAAGGAACCTTGAACCTTAAAGCCTTCACTATGACTACCTTCTACCAGATGTGGGGTGGAGGTGCTGAGAACCACTCCATCTCTCATCCACGTGAACGTAACCTCTGGAGATGACAGATTATGTGCTGAGCAGCGCAACTCATTCGATTTGTTCATAATGACCGTAGTTCCTTCAAGGCTTATGTAACGGAATTCTGAAGAGATAATGAAATAATACGGAATAATGAAGAAGAGTCAATTGAGAGTTATTGAAAGATTGTCTCTTCAAGCATAGGCACTAGGCATATAAATAAAATGTATGAACACGCCCGCAGTGCCCCTTGTATGAACACGCCCGCAGTGCCCCTTGTACGAAGTAAACACAGGAGGTCCAATACAGAAAATCAGAACTCTCTATAAAAGCACATAAATAAATACGTTTCCTTCACTTGGAAACTATTGCTTTAGCTACAGTATATGTAAAAGTGCAGGCGTTTATAACCCACTTAGGCCTCATGCACACAATCGTACGTGTATTACTGCCCGCCATTTCCTTTTTTTTCATTATGCCTTAGAAAAGGTCTTCAGCATAATGCAAACACAATATCCGAGTGGGGATTAATCCTGCACCAGAACAGATGTTGAACGTAATGCACACAATACAAAAACTGATAGCTTTAATGCACCATCAAAATCCCAGGAAGCAAAGGATAAGTCGGTACTAAAGGCCTAGGGAAACATGTCAGCAAAAATAGGCAAGAATAGAAAGTAGGGAAAGGAACAGAAAACACCATCTTTAAAGGTTGTTCTGGAAATTAAATGATAAATGCTGATTAGTGTTGAGCTTGAATATTCTAATCGTGAATATCGGCACTTCGAGAATTCGCGAAGATCTAGAATATAGTGCTATATCTTCGTAATGGAGAATGTTCTACATTTTTTTTTATCATTAAATAAACCTATAAACTTTTTTAACTTATTGTATATAACTTCTCTTTATCCTTATTATGCTATTTATCATCCATACTTTTTTTTTTACCTATCATTAATAAACTTTTATTATAAGAATTTTCCTACCTATGATTAATATATATTTTTTTATAGATGCTATATTATTTTATTTTTAAAATAAATCCTTACCTATAACATACAATAGACAACATATAACAGACAATAACACAAAGGCCAGGTATGTGCAAACCAACAACCCATCTATGAGACAGATACAGTCAGCATACCTTACAATGGCAGCCTTGTGTGCAATGAGACATTCAAGACTAGCTCTCATCTGACTGAGAGCTGGTAAGCCTCAAAGATGCTTGATTTGAGTTTGATGGCTTGGGGGGGACCTGCACACCTAGACCAAATTGCGGAACGCACACGGACGGTATCCGTGTTTTGCTGATCCTCAATTTGTGGACCGCAAAACACTTACGGTCGTGTGAATGGGGTGACAAAAATTTTAAATTTTTTTTTTGGGATGCCAGCTAACTCTTCTCTCACAATAATATTTACATTTTTGTCACCCTAATGATAATGATCTAGGGGCGCAGGTCCCCTAAGCCATCCAACTTAAATCAAGCAACTTTGAGGCTTACTGGCTCTCAGCTACATGAGAGGTGCTCTTGAATGTCTCATTGCACACAAGACTGCCACTATAAGGTATGCTGACTGTATCTGTCTCATAGATAGGTTGTTGGTTTGCACATACCTGGCTTTTGATATATAGCCTTTGTGTAATTGTTTGTTATAGGTAATGAAATTTTGTGCGCAATATGTGTTTATTACTTTGCCGATTTTTTCAATTGCGAATTTATGACGAATATTCAGCTAAATATTTGCAAAATATTGCGAATTTAAATATTGACTATGCCGCTCATCACTAATGGTGATGACATCTTGATCTTTTTCTTGTGCTTCTTATATTTTCTTTTGCAGGAGGTTCAGGTCGATGCTCTGATCCTCTGATATCAGTGTTAGGCCTCATGCACACGACCGTTGTGTGCTTTGTGGTCCACAAATTGCGGATCTGCAAAACACGAATGGCGTCCGTGTGCGTTCCGCCATTTGCAGAACGGCACGGACAGCCATTGATATAACTGCCTATTCTTGTCCGCAAAACGGACAAGAATAGGACAGGTTATATTTGTTTTGCGGACCACGGAACGGAGCAACGGATGCGGACAGCACACGGAGTGCTGTCCGCATCTTTTGCGGCCCCATTGAAGTGAATGGGTCCGCATCCAAGCTGCAAAAACTGCGGCTTGGATGCGGACGAAAACAACGGTCGTGTGCATGAGGCCTTTTAGTTGCTGAACTGCATCTGTTTGTGTGTTGGACCCATATGCTTCTTCTGTGCTAATCTAGCGTCTCTTTGAACCCACCACTCACATCCTATTATATAGAGACCATTGGAATACATCCTATAACCCTGAGGATTATAAATTGACCATAGTTTGTCAGATTAAACCTTGTATCCCTGTAAACCCTACTGTAAATGTACCTAATCACTGACTGGTCCATTTGTATTTTTTACATTGGTGGTTATGTGGCCATTATCTATGTTGTCACCAAGTGAATAAATGGGGTAACTTTGGACCCCATTGCGGTACCTGATAACTACCATCTGCAATTAATTATTTACTAAAATACAAAGAGTAACCCCCCTATCACAGCTATATAAAGTATTGTATCCATTTCGGAGACTCACTGGTGGCGTATCACATTAGTTTAAGTTTCATCAGGACAGGACACTTACCACTAACAATCAGGTTCATGCTCTGTGTCACCTGCTCAGATCCCAGTCGGATACTACAGGTGTACAAACCTGCATCTTCCTGTGTGACATTAGAAAGAGATAGTGATGCGTCTCCTTTTGCAAGCTCCTCTTCTGAGATATGTGCTCCAGGTCTAAAAGCAGTGATTCTCTCAACGTATGTTAATACTTTCTTTCCCTCGTGCTTCCAAAACACATGCACCTGGGCAGGATCCACTGGGGTCACACCCAAAGAAAACAGACATTGCAAGACAGCGGTGCTTCCAGTCTCCGAAGCAATGGGCGCAGTGGAGGTGGTGATCCGTAACTGAGCACCTGCAAGACACAGATCATTTGTTGTAAGAACCACTTTAGTAAATTCAGTTTCAATGTGGGGTTTCTGAGGAGCAGCCTGAGGTCTGAGAGCCAGCCATGCATGGAAGTGTTGCCATGTATTATATGGATTGCATGTTCAAGACTAAACTAAAAGGTAAAAAAAAAAGTGTGGGAAAATTAAAAAAGAGAATTCAAGTAATTTTTTTTCTCACAATCACCTTTAATTACATAAAGAAATAAAAAAAACCTCAAAAACATAAATGGTATCACTGTGTCTGTAATGAGCCATAAAACAAAAAGGTTGGTGAACATCATAAAAAATGCCAAATTGGTGTTTTGTTTTTTTCCCAAAAACACAATAAAATGTGCTCAAAAGTTATATACAGTACATGTCCCCAAATGGCACCAATGAAAACTACAACTCATCCCGTAAATAAAAGCGCTAGCCATCACACAGCTCCGCCAAGAGAAAGGTAAAAATGAATGATAACAATAAGGGTTCACACGTGGTAACAGAAAACGAAATCATAAAAAAATTTGTGTGCAAAAGTAGAAAATCCTAAAAACTCTGTATACATTTGGTACTGAGATGCAGTAATCATACTGTCCTACAGAATAGTTGTCCGTCACTTATATTGTACAATAAAGACCATAAAAACCTCCAAAAAAGTGGCAGAATTGCTATATTTCATCCTGTCACCCCCTCCTCATCCTGAAAATTGGCACAAACCAGCGGGTGTGGACCCACTGTGCCACGTGTCCTACCTCTTCTAAGGGCGTTGTCTAAGTGAACCCCTGGATCTTCACAGTACCCCTGATGGTGGGGATAGACTTTCCCGAGGGGAACACCAGGTCGCTACCTCTTGAGGATAGGCACACGAGGCAGCTGGTCCAGGTGGACCAGGAGGTACCTGAGAAAGGTACCAGAGGTGCAGGTCCGAAGGATGAGGCAGAGGCGTAGTCAGACAGGCAAAAGGTCAGGGCAGGCGGCACAGGTACAGGTCAGGCAATCCGGGGGTCGGCAACAGGAGAGTCAAGGCAAGCAGATAGGGATCTAACAGGTAGCAGAGTCCAGGAATACAGATACGAGTCAGGAACACAGGACCACTAGTAGAAACCAGGAACCTTAGCAAGGAACAAGGACCTTGACACAGGCATCTCGGAAGGGGGCAAAGCCACTTATATATGTGCAGGAGGGCTAGAATAGGTCAGCGAGGTCACATGACCTAACCTATAAAGCCCAAGATGTGACGCGCGCCGGCCCTTAAGGAAGTTCTGCAGGAAACAAACAGAAAGCTGTGGCCAGGGCTGAGAGCAAACTGAGGAGCGGATCCCAGAACAACAGCACCCACACAGACAGAGCCCAGGAGCGCACGGTGAACAGGGGAACAGCGGCCGCTGTTACAAAAATGATGTTATACAGTACATTAGAGGTACCCCAAAAGGTAGTCATTAAAAATATAATAGGTCCTGAAAAAAAACAAAAATGTCCTCAAGGCGCAATGAAAAAGACATCACTTTAAAATGTGGAAAAAGAAAATTACCGTCTCCTGAAATAAAATAGGCGGTGGCTTCATGGCACAGAACGTTCGTGTGAACTAGGCCTTAGGCCTCATGCACACGACCGTTTTTTTTTTCTTTCCGTTTACGGGCCTGTGATGAATACCACCCCTCGTGTCCGCTGACGTCAACCACGTCGAGCTCACGAGACCTGGTATGATCACAGGGTTTACCAAAAACGTGAAGTTACGCCCTCCAGAGGAGCACGTAAGGTCAGGCTGGTATAGTTTACACACACACCTCCTGTCCATGCGGGCACAGAGAGGCAACAAGCTGGAAGGGCCTTTTCACTGCCGCAGTGAAAACAGCCCACACTCAGCCCGGGTAACTGCCACCAGTTTCTCGTTTGATATAAGCCCGGTCCGCTAACGGGATTATATAGGGTCAGAAACCAACCCGCGGTAGCTTATAACTAGGCCAAAACACGGACGTGGGGATTCGTGATCGAGATACAAGATAGCACAAGATTAAATTATATATTTAATCGCTATAAGAGCACACTAGATATAACACACTATACACAGACAATATATACAGTGGTCTGAGGTTACAGGTTACAGGGTATATGGTTACAATAGGATTAAGCAGGGTGAAAGTAAGTTACCAAGTATGATGAAAGTTCCTTGGCGATGTCCTGAGCTGGAGGCCACACGAGGGGCTGTGATCTCCTGCTATTTCCTGGGTCCCTCTAAACACATGTGTAGAATGTGACCCCTCTTCAGAGAAAAGACCCCACCTACTTGCTGGCACCAGGCTTTTAATCTGTAGCCGGCCCCTCCCCTCCCTGCCTCAGGGAGGGGTCAACTCCCCCTCTTCTGGGCTGACGGTGAATGACCCACAAAACCCTTTAGGGGTCATAGCTCCAGACCAGAGGGTCACAGGGAGATGGTTCTGGGACTAATGGACCTGCCTGGGTTCCGGCTACAAGTAGAGCCCAAACCTGGTACCGGTAGGTGGCTTCTATGGGGAGATATGGGTATCTCCCTACCCCGACTGGGTACGAGTAAACAAAGACCATGGGACCGTACCTCGTGGCCACCGGGACACAAATATGTATCCGGTTTGCGTCTGCGGTGGCCAGGTGATTCATAATTCCTTATGAGAGGTAGGTGCCAATATGTGGGGGGGGGGGGGGGGGGTTTCCTGCAAGATTCAGCTGGCTCCAAACTGGTGCATGGAGGTGTGAACTTTTCCTTGAAGCAGGGCCCTCCTGTGGAGTTCCTTACCTCTGCAATCTGTCAGCACATGGGGGGTGTAAACTTATTTTGCATGTACCCTGAGTCATGCCAAGAGGTGCATAAAATTACAATCAGGGCTGGGGGGCTTTGAAGCAGGGAAATCCCTACCTCTGCTGTCTGTCAGCAAATAGGGGGTGTGAGGACATGGCTGACAGTAAATATTAATCCATATTCCTCACAGGGCCGTTTTTTGTGTTCCGTATATGGTCCGTATACGGAACCATTCATTTCAACGGGTCCGCAAAAAAAACCTGAATGTACTCCGTATGCATTCCGTTTCCGTATTTCCGTTTCCGTTCCGTTGAAAGATAGAACATGTCCTATTATTTCCCGCAAATCACGTTCCATGGCTCCATTCAAGTCAATGGGTCCGCAAAAAAAAACGGATGTCTTCCGTATCCGTTCCGTTTTTGCGGAACCATCTATTGAAAATGTTATGCCCAGCACAATTTTTTCTATGTAATTACTGTATATGCCATACGAAAAACAGAACAGAAACACAACAGAAACAAAAAACGGAACAACGGATCCGTGATAAACGGACCGCAAAACACTGAAAAAGCCATACGGTCATGTGAAAGAGGCCTTAGGCTACTTTCACACTTGCGTTTTTCTTTTCCGGCACTGAGTTCCGTCACAGGGGCTCAATACAGGAAAAGAACTGATCAGTTATCCCCATGCATTCTGAATGGAGAGTAAGTCGTTCAGTTTGCATCAGGACGTCTTCAGTTCAGTCGTTTTGACTGATCAGGTAAAAGAGAAAACTGCAGCATGCTACGGTTTTATCTCCAGCGAAAAAAACTGAAGATTTGCCTGAATACCGGATCCAGCAATTTTCGCCATAGGAATGTATTAGTGCCGGATCCGGCATTCAAAATACCGGAATACTGGATCCGTCCTACTGGCCTGCGCATGCGCAGACCGGTAAAAATTTGAAAAAAAAAATACAAGACGGATCCGTCTGTCCGCATGACAAGCGGAGAGACGGATCCATTCTTGCAATGCATTTGTGAGACGGATACGCATCCGGATCCGTCTCACAAATGCTTTCAGTCACATCCAGATCGGCGGATCCGGCGATCCGGGTCACACTGCCGCAAGTGCGAAAGTAGCCTTAGGCCCCTTTCACACGGGCGAGTTTTCCGTGCGGGTGCGATGCGTGCGGTGAACGCATTTCACCCGCACTGAATACTGACCCATTCATTTCTATGGGGCTGTTCACATGAGCGGTGATTTTCACACATCACTTGTGCGTTGAGTAAAAATCGCAGCATGCTCTATATTGTCCGATTTTCACGCGACGCAGGCCCCATAGAAGTGAATGGGAAGCGTGAAAATCGCAAGCAAGTACGGATGCGGTGCGATTTTCACGCACGGTTGCTAGGAGACGATCGGGATGGAGACCCGATCATTATTATTTTACCTTATAACATGGTTATAAGGGAAAATAATAGCATTCTGAATACAGACTGCATAGTATAATAGTGCTGAAGGGGTTAAAAAAATAAATAAAATAATTTAACTCACCTTAGTCCACTTGCTCGCGAAGCCCGGCATCTCCTTGTGTCTCCTCTGCTGATGAACAGGACCTGGGGTGAGCTGCTCCATTAAATACAGGTTAAGGACCTTCGATGACGTCACTCCGGTCATTTATTCCGGTAAAAAAAATTTTTTAACCCCTCCAGCGCTATTGTACTATGCAGTCTGTATTCAGAATGCTATTATTTTCCCTTATTACCATGTTATAAGGGAAAATAATACAATCTTCAGAACATCAATCCCAAGCCCGAACTTCTGTGAAGAAGTTCGGGTACCAAACATGCGCGATTTTTCTCACGCGAGTGCAACGCATGACAATGTTTTGCACTCGCGGGAAAATCGTGCATTTTCCCGCAACGCACTCGGCTCTTATCCGGGCAAAAAAACTGACGCCCGTGTGAAAGAGGCCTTAGGCTCCTTTCACACGTCCGCAATTTAGTTCCGCATTTTGCAGAACGGAATTGCGGACCCATTCATTTCTATGCGGCAGCACGACGTGCTGCCCGGATACGGAATTGCGGACTCGAAAAAAATAGTTTTTTTCATCCGCATCCGTGATCCGTGTTTTCAGTCCGTCAAAAAAATAGGACCTGTCCTATTTTTCTCACGGACAATGGTTCGCGGACCCATTCAAGTCAATGGGTCCGTGAAAAAACACGGATGCACACAAGATTGTCATCCGCGTCCGTGATCCGTGTCCGTTTTTTTCCTATCATTTGCAAGGCAAACTTGACTTAGATTTTTTTTCCCTTTCCTTCATATCTGGTGATCCTCCAAAAATCAAGGAAGACACACGGAAACAAAAACGAAAACGGATCACGGAACAACGGAACCCCTGTTTTGCGGACCGTGAAAAAATACTGTCGTGTGCATGAGGCCTTAGGCCTCTTTCACACTACAGTATGTCGATTTCAGTGTTTTGCGTTCCGTTTTTCACAGATCCGTTGTTCAGTTTTTTTTGTTTCCGTTTCTGTTCCGTTGTTCAGTTTTTCCGTATGGCATATACAGTATACAGTAATTACATAGAAAAATTTAGGCTGGGCATAACATTTTCAATAAATTGTTCAGAAAAAACTGAACGGATACGGAAGACATACGGATGCATCTCCGTATGCGTTCCATTTTTTTTTTTTTGCGGACCACGGAGCCACGGAACGTGATTTGCGGCCAAATATAGGACATGTTCTATCTTTCAACGGAACGGGAATGCGGAAACGGAATGCATACGGAACACATTCCGATTTTTTTGCGGAACCATTGAAATGAATGGTTCGCATAAAAAACGGCCTGCAAAACGGAAAAAAAAAAAAGGTAGTGTGAAAGAGGCCTTAGGGTCCATTCACATGTCCATAAGTGTTTTGCGGATCCGCGAATTGCGGATCTGCAAAACACAGACACCTGCAATGTGCGATCCGCAATTTGCGGACCGCACATCACAGACACTCTCATAGAAAACGTATTTTCTTGTCCGCAATTGCAGACAATAATAGAACAATAATAGATTCCTATTTAAACCCCTATTGAATTATTTTAAAATCCATTAAAGTCCCAAAGCAGAGCAGCCATCGGTGAGGAGGTCGGGGGCTTCTGAAAGGCCTTGCTTTGTAACGTCTTTGATGGATGAATAATGAATATGCTTCAGCAGAGTAATGTTTTCTCGTGCTGGAAAACATCCTTTCTCATAGCGATGTTCCTCTTTTATTCTTCCTAGAAATTTAGGAATAAATTGACAACTGGCTTTAGCCGTTCCCCTTACTAATAATGGATGTTCCTACACAGTCTAATTGGCCAGGGTTAGAGCGTGGAGGTCCCCCCCCCCCCCCCCCCCCAACTCTTAACATTCCGTTGTCAACATATTCCTACATTGCTACATTTTCAAGATAAATAAACAAAGATAATAAAAGAGGACGGCAGAACACAGAGTTCCCCCCAAAAAATATATATATGTATCTAGAATTGTTACATTATGGGTTATTTATGTAGTAAAACGCCCCTTTAATACTATGCATTTCCTAGTAAGGATATGTTCACACATAGCAGATTTGTTGCGCTAAATTCTGCCGCTGAAATCTGAATCAGGTTGTTTCTGCAGCAGGTGAATGTCATAGAACATATATTTTCTACTAAACATGGATTAGCATTCATAGATAAGTCATTTCATTATAATTAATCATAAACTGAACATCAGCCAACGAGCGCGCAGCCTCCAGTTACTAGGATAGTAGACAGACGGTCTACAGGCTCAGGTCTGTCGTATGTTTTCATGGACATGACAGGTATGGGTATGCTGGGCTGCACAGCCGTTCTGCACATTGTGCGGCTGGGAAATGCTGCTGACACTCCAGTTCATTGTGAGAACAGTCTGCCTGCAAAGCATCGCAAGGACAAATGCTGGAACAGAAATCTGCAGCTGCGGTGGTCTGCAGAATGGATGCCCCTCCGTCAATAATGTCATACTCACACACAACTGTCACCAGCGGCAGCAGGATCAAGAGCAGGGAAGACATGGTAACTGGAAATGAAAGGACCAGGGCCTCGTACTACACTCGATTGTCAGTCACATCACAGCCAGTTCCATAGCTGTGTCTCCTCCTACCGGGGCTGGCAGACCACACATGAAAGATGTGAGTGGTGCAGGGATGCAGTCCCATGTAATAGACAGGCTTTCTGCAGCCATAATGAGGGAGAATACATGAAACGTGGGAGGATGTGACTGCTCTGCGCCGTGTAATACCGGTGTATCACCCAGCACTATATATATATATATAAATGTAACATTGTCTTGTGTGACCGTAATATTCTGGACCTGTTACACCTTCGTGTAGAGGAAGAAATTACTAATGATACCCGTAACCTCGCTCACATTCACTATTAAGGACTCCAGTCCTTTAGAAAGATTTCAACCCATCTTTTTTTTATAGACAGACAACAACCGGGGTAAATGTAAGCCCCGTGTTCCCAAATACTAAACCCTATGCGTAATTCTTAAAGAAATCCTAAAATGCTCCTTTCTGCCCCTGCACGCTTTCATTGGGCATGACGAGGGGTGTCACGGCCGTACAGTGATGGGTCTTGTTGCCCCTACCTACAAAATGTAATCCCTATGTCTACATGCAGCCATGTCACTGTGCACCCGTGTCGGAGCCTGTCTGCTGGGTATATGAAATATTCAGCATGCTTTACTTTAATGCCTGGAAAACAGACGTGAAAATATAAATTCATCGGCCTACGTCCGCGGGGCATTCGCGTCCCATCAGTAGCTTGTCGGTATTGCTCTTTCATGAATTTCTAATTCCTGCCTGGAAGACGTACTGAGGGAATAGGATGCGTAATATGGACATATGGCAGATCTGCAGTACGCTTTGGTAGAAATACACTGGTGTGAAAGTGTTGTTAGGATATGTCCGCGCTTCACAGTCAGTGTCAGGACCGCCGGAGTCCCTATAAAGCAGTGGTCCCCAACCCTTTTCACACCAAGGACCGGTTTCATACAAGACATTTTCTCAGTGGAGGGGGAGGGGGGGGGTGGCGCGTCAGTTAATCACTAGTGATGAGCGGCAAGGGCTATATTCGAATTTGCGATATTTCACAATAATTTTGTAGAATATTCGTCATATATTCACGAATTCCGAGAATTCCAGGTTATTTTATTGAACGTGAAAAATTGGCAATGTAAAAATTGCGTAATTGTCATGCCCTGCTCGGACGGTGTGCGGAGGTCTGTCAGATTGGCAGCACGTGTCTAACCTTTTGTTTGTTTTGGAATCATGCTGGATCCGCCTTCCTTCATGTGCTCCGGGTGGGGTCATTGGCTTAAATTGCCTTCAATCCCAGAGGGCTGTGCGGGTTATAGATTTCATTCTGGTCTTGGATTCATGAAGGAAGGATTGTCTGTTCCAGCTCAGATAAGTTTGATTTCTGTTTGTGTTGTTTGCGGTCTAGGCTATTTGTGTGTCTTCTGCCCCTTCTCCCCTTTCACCATCTCAGGGATTCTAGGGTGTTTTGCAGTCCAGGCACGAGGACACTTCACACCTACCATCAAGGTCTGAATGTGGGCTTAGCAGCATAGGGAGAGAAGTCAGGGATGTGCTAGGAGGTGACCTGTCCCCAGCATCTAGCCTAGACACTTGTGTATTTGGTTGTCTGTGTATCTGAGTTCCTGTCCGCCGTGACAGTAATGCGAATTCGCAATGTAAAATACGGGCGTGGGTGACTTTGGTTACATTTTTCAAGCTGGTATTAGTTTCCTGAGAGTGGAGAAAATGGTTGGCCCGGCAGAACATTAGAATAGCTTTATATGCAGATAGAGTCAAGTGCTCCAATATATTAGCGATTGCGCTAATCGGCAGTGATTAGAATGTTTTTCCGCACTACGTGCAACTTCACATTTTAGCAGGTCTGACTACAGATTATTGATTGGTGTTGTGAACTTGACATTGCTTCCTTCTCCTTGGCCCACAAGCAAGAAGCAGAGAGGAATCATGTGTGCAGATGGAAAAAAATGACGAATATTCGATCTAACGAATACATAGCACTATATTCTAAATATTCGTGAATTCTCGAAGAGACGATATTCACGATATAAATTCGATATTCGAATATTCATGCTCAACACTATTAAACACGTACATAATAAAACACAATAAAGTACATATTGCAGAATACACGGCCAATAATAACACTTTATAAAGGCCAACTAATACTGCTACACCATTACCCAACCATTAATAATCCCGCACTCAGTGACCTCCAGGTGAGGTCTCCTCTTTCCTCTTTCTCAGTCCAGCACAGAACACCACGATCACGTCTCCTGACCACAACTGCATAACTGAACACCTACAGTATTTAGTATTAATGCTACCAGAGAAGTGGCACCTGGTTTCTTACAAGCACCTCTCACCCCATCCACAAAGGCTAGTGATGGAGGAAGATGCACCCTCACTCCCATATCGGGATTTCTCATTTCCTATGCTCCTATGAGATCGTGACTCTCCCATCTCTTATATCATCAATGTTTAGCACTTTGCCTAAACCATGTTTATTTTTCTGGTTGGGACTTTTGAGGACTCTTTTTATGTGGTTATCTCTCTATTCCTACAGGCATTTTGAAGTACGATGCCTCCTGCCCAGGTTCATATGAGTACCTTTCTGTACCCTTCCCAGTAATGCCTTCATCCCCATGATATGTAGTTGGCGATGGTTTGAGTTTCCCTCTTTGCAATCACCCATCTGCCTCAGATCCTTAAGTTGCGCAACATTATAAGTGCTTGTTTGTAAGGTTTAATTTTCTATCTGAGGTCAGTCAGGGTCAGTTTCCGTCATAGGATGTAATTCGGGGGTTTCTCTTTGCACACCCCTTCTGTTAGATGGTTATGGCTGATTTAACAGTGCATTCATTTAATGTTAAAGGCTTCAATGTCCCTCAGAAATGTTCTCAAGTATTGGTGCTTCTAAAAACAAAAAGGAACAGCCCATAATTGTATTTTTCCAGGAAATGTAGTATTGCTTTTAGGAAGGGGCTCCTCAACACCATTTTTGGGTATTATATCTAACCCCCTTACTAAAGCTTTATTTAGTGTCTGGAATAATCAGTGTAGTTCTCCACTATTTTCTCTCCTCCCCTCCCCCCTAACTAGAGCTAAACATCTCACCCACCTGATTTCATTCACACACACTGTGGATCCGGCAGAGTTTTTGACCCGTTCGGGGGTTTCTCTATTTTTTGCTTTTGGGAGATGGCCAGATTCTTTCTAGGTGAGACCTGGTGGATCTCCTAGGCCTGTGATGGCTAACCTCCGGCACTCCAGCTGTGATAAAACTAAGACTCCCAAGATGTAAGGTTCTCAGAACTCCATAGAAATGAATGGAGCATGCTGGGAGTCGTCGTTTCACCACAGCTGGAGTGCCGGAGGTTTAGCCATCACTGTCCTGGGTGTTTCGGACTTCTCTATCCTACATTACTACCAATTCACGTTGATTTATTGGTAGTTTCTGAAGCTACATCTCTCTCCTATGCCCCTTACCTGCTTTGAAAAAACCATATTGGATGATATACCACTTTATAAGGGAACCTCTAATATATATATAAAACATTGACTTCCTCAGATAGCTTTAGTACTATACCTTTTGTGTTGGGGTGGAAGAAAGAACTTGGTAGAACCTTTTTGACTTTAGAGGTCAAGCAGATCCTGCTTCATTCCCATGGATTCTCTAGGTGTGTCTACCCTCAGGTGAACTCCTATTAAACCTCACCCGCTGGTATAAAACCCCTGCCTTAGGGTCTTAGTCTCACTGACCTATGCTGGAGATGTGGACGTAGCTTGGGACAACTTCCCATACATGGTGGGGGCGCGCTGGAATCAAAAGCTTTTGGAAGGACACTATACTCCAAATTTGTGGGCCACTCGTTGGCCAATCAAAAGAAGCAATTCTTATGTGGCTGGACCTTCTATTAGCCCTTGTAAGTGTTTTCTCCCGACATATCTTATGGCACCAAAACTATTTATACCTGCTAAATGGCTGAGCCCTGAGCCACTGCCTAAACAACAATGGATAGATAGGGTAGAACAAATCTTGGAAGAAATCACTGCATGGGTCGAAGGCTCCCATAACCGTTTTAAGCCACTATGGTTCCCTTGGTCCTCCGATCCATGCGTTCTTAAGGTTCCCATTGACTGCCTCTCTGTATATTATCTTGTCATTCATGGGCTTGAGATGTCTTCCACCTCCCTCCTGTTATAGATACGCCTCTCATAGCAAACCCCATGTTTCCAGCTTTGTGGTTCCTACTGTATGAATGACACAATTTGAAATGTTAGTGTTCTCTTATGTCATTCTAGAAGCTCATAAACTGTCCGTAACAGATTGGACGGCTCGATCTTTTTGTTCCTTTGTATATGCTTTCAATGTACATATTATTTCTTTATTCAATAAACAAATATTTGACTAGAATTGTATTAATCGTTACAACGTATCAGTGCAAAACACATCAATGACTTTTATTTATGAAAGGAATATTTTAGATGATGGATGATAGACGCCTAAAGATTTATCAGCTTCAGGCCTTGTCCACAGTTTCAGATCCGTGAAAAAAAGGACCTGTGTGTCCTCCGTGAAAATGTCCGTGAAGGATCCGTGTGTCATCCGTAATCCATGGATGCTGCTCAGCTGAAAATTAATTTCCAGAGCATCTCCTATCAGTCTTCAGTGAAAAATGAATGCAACATGGTTGCCATCCGTGTTGTGTCCGTGATTTTTTTACGGAGCTGTAGACTTCAATAGGTATGTTTGGTCTGCATCATGGACCAAAGTAGTGCATGTCTCTATGATTTATTTTTTTTACTGATGCACCATCTGTAAAAAAGAAAATACTGAATACATCAATGGGTACACGTGCTGTCTGCAGAAAATGGACGCGGATTCGGACAGGATTTAGTACAAATAAGATGATATGCCTGCAATGTCTATGGGCTGCCTTCAGACAGAAGTAATTTGAGTTCACTATGGCGTCCATGTTAGGGCCACAATACGTGGATCTCTCCTAGTTTGTACTTAACGTTCTATGTTGATCCAAGTTCAGTAGAGCCCGGGAGGTGCTGCTATTGTTGTAACACAGGTTCCAGCTGTTGAAAGTGGTCGTACTGACATCTGCCTCAGTCTCAGGAGGCATAATTATGATAGATCCTAGAAATATGGAAATGATGAAGAGCGATGCACTTATGACTATAGAAATAAATGGCCTTTATTGTGATCATTAACAAAAAAAGAAAAGCCCTTTATCAGCCGAGCGTTTTGATCCTGACAGCTTTTTTTGTGCATAGACCAATGGCCATAAATGTTATACCTTCTGCTACCAAAATACTTTTTATCTTGCTTTTCTAAGGTAAATATTTTCTCTTTTTCAGTTCTATTCAAAGTCCATAAAAGTCTATTTTGAACTAAACTGAATGTTCTGAGGCTACTTTCACACTCGCATAATGGATCTGAAAAAACGCTTCCGTTACAATAATACAACCGCATGCATCCGTCTTGAACGGATCCGGTTGTATTATGTCTTCTATAGCCATGACGGATGCGTCTTGAACACCATTGAAAGTCAATAGGGAAAGGATCAGTTTTCTATTGTGCCAGACTGTGTCAGAGAAAACGGATCCGTTTGGCGCCGCTTCGTTGGGCGGACAGCAAAACGCTGCAGGCGGCCTCCAGAGCGGAACGGAGACTGAATGGATTAGGGCAAAACTGATCTGTTTTGGACCGCTTGTGAGAGCCCATGACGGATCTCAGAAAACGGAAAGCCAAAACGCAAGTGGGAAAGTGGCCTTATCAGACATCGCGTTCACTCTGTAGTGATGCTTTCTAGGAGTAAGGCCTCATGCACACGACAGTATTTTTTTGCGGTCCGCAAAAAGGGGTTCCGTTGTTCCGTGATACATGTCTGTTTTTGTTTCCGTGTGTCTTCCTTTATTTTTGGAGGATCACCAGACATGAAGGAAAGTAAAAAAAAATCTAAGTCAAGTTTGCCATGCAAATGATAGGAAAAAAAACGGACGCGGATGACAATCCTGTGTGCCTCCGTGTTTTTTCACGGACCCATTGACTTGAATGGGTCCGCGAACCACTGTCCGTAAAAAAAATAGGACAGGTCATATTTTTTTCACAGACTGGAAACACGGATCACGGACGCGGATGACAAACAGATCCATTGAAAGTCAATGGGTCCACAGAAAATCACGGAAAACGGAACAACGGACACGGGACACAACAACGGTCGTGTGCATGAGGCCTTATACTGTGTACACAAGAGTCCACCTACACGTTCATTTTCTCAGCTCAAATTTATTGTTCATATTGCGTTTTATTACACATTCGAATAAACATACAGGAAAAATCTATAAGCTGATGTCTCTACAAGGTGCTTCCTTAAAGGGGTTGTCAGGTTTCCCGTATAGATGAACTAGCCTCAGGATATCAATATACTGGTGGGGCTCAGACTCTCAGCACTCCCGCCGATCAGCTGCACTCTGTTCACTGTTGGGCTTGAATATTCGAATAGCGAATATTAATCGTGAATATCGGCACTTTGAGAATTCGCGAATATTTAGAATATAGTGATATATATTCGTAATTTCGAATATTCTAGATTTTTTTCCATCAGTAACCTCCCTTCTTGCTCGTGGGTTAATGAGAAGGCTGCAATGTCTTTGTCACAGCTTAGCAACATCCCTAGCAACCAACAGGAAAGTTGCCTGCCCCTTACTATATAAGAACCTCCGCAGCAGCCCTTGTCTGCAGTACTTTGCAGATCTGAGAGAGGTAGCAGTGTTACTGCTGTGCTCTCTGCTTTCCTGTGTCATTAGATAGTTAGTTAGTTACTTAGTTTGTTTATATATATAATACAGATAGTTAGTGGGAGATAGTCAGGGTAGGTTAGATAGTGATATAGTGGAGCTAATAGGTTCCAGTGCAGGGTGTTAGGTAGTGTGATAGGGATTACTGTTTCTCTGCTGTCCATACATACATGCTACAGACACAGCGCTGTGATGTCACAACAATACTTAATGCACCAATCAGTAATAAGTAGTCAGACCTGTTAAAATGTGAGGTTGCATGTATTACGCCAAAATATTCGCATCATTGGTGCCAATTTCGCAATCGCGAATATATTGGTGCACTCTAACTGAATATAAAGCTATTGTAATGTTCTTCCGTGCCAACCATTTTCTCCAGTCTCAGGAAACTTCTAGCAGCTTTAAAAAATGCACCTATAGTGACCCACGCCTGTATTTCGAGCGCATTACATGAATATTACATTGCCGATTTTTCGCGATCAAGAAAATATTCTTGAATTCTCAAATATATGACGAATATTCTACCAAATATTCGCTAAATATTGCAAATTCGAATATTGCTCATCACTAGTAATTAAACCGCACGGCCGCTGCAATGTCAACATCGAGCAGGTAAACAGTGAAGAGTACAAGCGCTGCAGTCTCTTCATACAGCCGATTGATGGGGGTGCCGGGAATTGGACCCCCACTGATCTGATACTGATAACCTATCCTGAGAATAGTTTATCCATATGGAAAACCTTCAAAGAGGTTGTCCCACCTCAGCATTTCGTAGCCAAGACGTGAATATCTCACAGTAAGCACCAGCATGTGGAGAAGTTATAACAACTGCCCAGGGGTCGATGCTCCTCTGTATGTGTAACTCCCACAGCAGTAAATGGAAGCAATGCAAACATCTTAAAGGGAAGCTGTCACATTGAACATGGTGTCTACAGGCAGCATGTTATAGAGGAGCGTAGCAGATTGATATATAGTTTCATGGAAAAAGATTCAATAAAATTTGTATTTTATACATATAAATTCCTGCTAATTCTTGGCTTTGAAGGCAAGGAGACGGTCCTATCAGTGACTGACAGCCTGCCCTTTATGAGGAGGAGGTCCTATCAGTGACTGACAGCCTGGCCTCTATGAGGAGATGGTCCTATCAGTGACTGACTGCTTTCCCTCTATAAGGAGGAGGTCCTATCAGTGATTGACAGCCTTCCCTCTATGAGGAGACGGTCCTATCAGTGACTGACAGCCTTCCCTCTATAAGGAGACGGTCCTATCAGTGACTGACAGCTTTCCCTCTATGTGGAGGAGGTCCTATCAGTGACTGACAGCCTGCCCTCTATGAGGAGGCGGTCCTATCAGTGATTGACAGCCTTCCCTCTATGAGGAGACGGTCCTATCAGTGACTGACAGCCTTCCCTCTATGAGGAGACGGTCCTATCAGTGATTGACAGCTTTCCCTCTATGAGGAGGTGGTCCTATCAGTGACTGTCAGCTTTCCCTCTATGAGGAGACGGTCCTATCAGTGACTGACAGCCTGCCCTTTATGAGGAGATGGTCCTATCAGTGACTGACAGCCTTCCCTCTATAAGGAGACGGTCCTATCAGTGACTGACAGCTTTCCCTCTATAAGGAGGTGGTCCTATCAGTGACTGACAGCTTTCCCTCTATGAGGAGACGGTCCTATCAGTGACTGACAGCTTTCCCTCTATAAGGAGGTGGTCCTATCAGTGACTGACAGCCTTCCCTCTATAAGGAGACGGTCCTATCAGTGACTGACAGCTTTCCCTCTATAAGGAGGTGGTCCTATCAGTGACTGACAGCCTTCCCTCTATGAGGAGATGGTCCTATCAGTGACTGACAGCCTTCCCTCTATAAGGAGACGGTCCTATCAGTGACTGACAGCTTTCCCTCTATGTGGAGGAGGTCCTATCAGTGACTGACAGCCTGCCCTCTATGAGGAGGCGGTCCTATCAGTGATTGACAGCCTTCCCTCTATGAGGAGACGGTCCTATCAGTGACTGACAGCCTTCCCTCTATGAGGAGACGGTCCTATCAGTGATTGACAGCTTTCCCTCTATGAGGAGGTGGTCCTATCAGTGACTGACAGCTTTCCCTCTATGAGGAGACGGTCCTATCAGTGACTGACAGCCTGCCCTTTATGAGGAGATGGTCCTATCAGTGACTGACAGCCTTCCCTCTATAAGGAGACGGTCCTATCAGTGACTGACAGCTTTCCCTCTATAAGGAGGTGGTCCTATCAGTGACTGACAGCTTTCCCTCTATGAGGAGGAGGTCCTATCAGTGACTGACAGCTTTCCCTCTATGAGGAGGTGGTCCTATCAGTGACTGACAGCCTGCCCTTTATGAGGAGATGGTCCCATCAGTGACTGACAGCCTTCCCTCTATAAGGAGACGGTCCTATCAGTGACTGACAGCTTTCCCTCTATGTGGAGGAGGTCCTATCAGTGACTGACAGCCTGCCCTCTATGAGGAGGCGGTCCTATCAGTGACTGACAGCCTGCCCTCTATGAGGAGGAGGTCCTATCAGTGACTGACAGCCTTCCCTCTATGAGGAGACGGTCCTATCAGTGACTGACAGCTTTCCCTCTATGAGGAGGAGGTCCTATCAGTGACTGACAGCCTTCCCTCTATGAGGAGACGGTCCTATCAGTGACTGACAGCTTTCCCTCTATGAGGAGACGGTCCTATCAGTGACTGACAGCCTGTCCTTTATGAGGAGGAGGTCCTATCAGTGACTGACAGCCTTCCCTCTATGAGGAGACGGTCCTATCAGTGACTGACAGCCTGCCCTCTATAAGGAGGAGGTCCTATCAGTGATTGACAGCCTTCCCTCTATGAGGAGACGGTCCTATCAGTGACTGACAGCCTTCCCTCTATGAGGAGACGGTCCTATCAGTGACTGACAGCCTTCCCTCTATGAGGAGACGGTCCTATCAGTGATTGACAGCTTTCCCTCTATGAGGAGGTGGTCCTATCAGTGACTGACAGCTTTCCCTCTATGAGGAGACGGTCCTATCAGTGACTGACAGCCTGCCCTTTATGAGGAGATGGTCCTATCAATGACTGACAGCCTTCCCTCTATAAGGAGACGGTCCTATCAGTGACTGACAGCTTTCCCTCTATAAGGAGACGGTCCTATCAGTGACTGACAGCTTTCCCTCTATGAGGAGGAGGTCCTATCAGTGACTGACAGCTTTCCCTCTATGAGGAGGTGGTCCTATCAGTGACTGACAGCCTGCCCTTTATGAGGAGATGGTCCCATCAGTGACTGACAGCCTTCCCTCTATAAGGAGACGGTCCTATCAGTGACTGACAGCTTTCCCTCTATGTGGAGGAGGTCCTATCAGTGACTGACAGCCTGCCCTCTATGAGGAGGCGGTCCTATCAGTGACTGACAGCCTGCCCTCTATGAGGAGGAGGTCCTATCAGTGACTGACAGCCTTCCCTCTATGAGGAGACGGTCCTATCAGTGACTGACAGCTTTCCCTCTATGAGGAGGAGGTCCTATCAGTGACTGACAGCCTTCCCTCTATGAGGAGACGGTCCTATCAGTGACTGACAGCTTTCCCTCTATGAGGAGACGGTCCTATCAGTGACTGACAGCCTGTCCTTTATGAGGAGGAGGTCCTATCAGTGACTGACAGCCTTCCCTCTATGAGGAGACGGTCCTATCAGTGACTGACAGCCTTCCCTCTATGAGGAGGAGGTTCCATCAGTGACTGACAGCCTTCCCTCTATGAGGAGACGGTCCTATCAGTGACTGACAGCCTGCCCTCTATGACTGTGTATACAGAGATAGCTGTCAATCAATGATAGGACCGCCTCCTTGACTTTAAACCCCAGAATGAGCAGGAATATAAATGTATAAAATACACATTAAACTGAATGTTTCACCACTAATCTGTATATCAGTCTGCTCAGCTCCTGCTTTCTATAAAATGATAACAGGCTCCCTTTAACACAGATGTCATGCCAAGATGGGCTAACCCCTATAAAGCATCATAACCCTAGTAATATCCAATATGTTTCACTAAATAAAAGTGTTAAATGTCGTTTACATCACATCTTTTATGTCTAGCATGCACACCAGGGTAGCCCACAGGGTTACATCAGTATGTCAGTATCACTGTGTTCCAAAAAATGTATGGCATGGTGCAGTACACTGTTATACAGTATCCAGTAAAACATATATGTTATATATGAGAAAGAGGCATGTGAGAAAGAGGCAACCTGTCTCGTAGCTGTTATTATCTGTGTATGATTTTATGTCAATGTTGAGTGATTTTATATATTTTTCTGCCTTTCTTTTAAAACGGTCGGTACGATGCCATGCTGTCACAGCGCGGTGTGGGTAATTAACTCCACACCAAACACAAGAGGGAAGGGAAGAGGTACCAGGCCTTGAAACTAGGGAAAGGGGATAGGTCACAACCTACTGAATCCCTACCCTGAGTCCTGACTACTATCAGCATGAACAGACCCTGAGAGTAGGAAAGCTCATATGCAGGAACCTAGATCCTAATCTGACCCTAAGTGGCCCTGGAAATAGTCTCTGGACAAAAGATGACCTGTTCCTTTCCAGTTGAAGAAACAAGAGGCTCCCTCAGGCCCAATACCAAAAGACAGGGGAATACAACAAACAATAACTAGGGAAAAGGACACTTAACTCCAAAGAAAGCGGATGAGCAGGAACTCAAAGGAGAACCAAACACCAGCATGTTCACAAGCAGAAAGAGCTATCAACCGCATAGCATAAAAGTTAAGACCAGACTAAATAGAGGAGTGGGAATGACCACTTAAGCTACACCTGAGACAAGAGGTGTGGTCATATCCAGCAACAACACAGAAACAAGTGAAACTAAAGAGGCTGTCAGATCACATCACATGCAGCCAGTCTCTTAGATCTTCTGACCCCTGTCACGGGAGAGGCTGTGACACATGCAGTCTGGACCTGTGGGGGAGAATACACAAACACCTTTTTGCAGGATTCAGATTAGCATCCTACTGCTAACAAAGTAGTGGTAACGAGGTTTCCAGGACGGGCCACTAGAGCCTCATGGTAATGCCTGACACGTCAGACGTATTGGCATCGGTGCACAGCAGACATCTAGGTGCTTTTCAACTGGAGTACCAGAATATGAAGGAAATATATCATAAGCGATAACTCGTCTCTGGTAATACTGCAAATGGTTCAGATGCAAAGAAAATGTTACGATGGCTATTCTGTTAATAAATGGGCCGCTATGGCCTTTTACACCAAGATAAGGTCTCCGTGTGTTTGATAATGGGAAAAGGGATGAGGTGGTAAATGGCCGTACTAATCTTCCATCCTATTAAGTCAACTGTAAGTCTGGGGACAGTCTACTGCTGAGGCTATACATATTAATGGTGGGAGCAAAGCATATCTCCACTAAAAGCAAAAGGATTGGACATTAGACACCCCAACACATGTTTAGTGGCCAGTGGTTCTGATGACATTCACCCAATGTAGAAACTGACCTTTACTCATTTCATAACACATGTAAAATCTTTACCATATCAACAATACGTGCAGTTTTACTGCTGCTTGTGAAACACCTCGAGGGGCCTCTCATTTGTCACATAAACCTGGCACAGGTGAATTGGGTCTGTTTTCACCAACCAGCTGTGCCATGTCAGGGGCCACCCAGTGATCACATGATCACCGGGAGCAATAGTGGTGGATAAGTGCACTGCCTCTGTTTGCTACATGGGACTGATTTAGTGTTATTTAGGCTGGAAAAGATAAGTGGCTTCTAAATTAGGCCTCATTCACACAACTGTATTTTTGGTCCACGTCCAGTCCGCATGTTTTGCAGTTTGAACGGGGATGTAAAAAATACAGACGGCACACGGATGTCATATGTGTGCTGTCCGTGCCCGTGTGGCTGTGCTGTAAATGGTAGAACATGTTCTACTCTTGTCCATTTAGCTGGCAGTTTTGCAATGAGTCCCACGAAAAGCGTAGCCTAAGGGTTCATGCACACAAACGTATTTTCTTTCCGTGTCCGTTCCAGGTTTTTTTTGCGGACTGTATACGGAACCATTAATTTCAATTGGTCTGCAAAAAAAACGGAAGTTACTCCGTGTGCATTCTGTTCTGTATGTCCGTATTTCCATTCCACCCAAAAATCGAATATGTCCTATTATTGTCCACATTACGGACAAGGATAGGACTGTTCTATTAGGGGCCAGCTGTTCTGTTCCGCAAAATACGGAATGAACACGGAGGTCATCCGTATTTTTAGCGGATCCGTTTTTTGCGGACCGCACAATACATACAGTCACGTGCATGAGGCCTTAAAGTGCAGGATAAAATTTCAGGACAGTGTGCCGTACTTTTACATGGTCCTAAAGAGGTGAACGAAGTATTAATTCTTATAATATTAGGGCACACCAGTTGGATTCATGTATCATTACAATCATTGGAGGGCTGACATCCAAGACCCAGCTGATTCCGAGAATGCACAGAATGAGATCCCTTAGATTTTTTTGCTCTAGTGTAATATACACCAAAAAGAGTTCCTTGCTTCCTAATACTTGTGGGGCAAGTGGATTTCAGGTGTAATGTCCTCTGGTGTTCTTTCACCCTTGTTAAATGTTTTGGGCCAGGGAGATCCTGGCTGTGGCCCACTCCCTCCTGCCCACTTATACCGCTGGCAGGAATGTAAGGAAAAAGCAAAAAAAACTAACAAACATAGTAAATCTCCCAGAGTTTTGGGAATGCGACCTTTGTCTTCTATTTCTTGTTTTCCTTCTTCTTCTCTTTACCTGCGATAAAAACACAATAATGTCGGCAAATGTCCACACCAAACCAGAAGAAGTAATTGTTCTCTACTCTATCTGAACACAGCCACCTACATATCGTAACTGGTGGAACAACCAGTACAAAAAAGGTTAAATACATTATTCCAATGAATAAATAGGGTCATGACTTAAACTTCTAAGACAAGGTTTCATCAATAGAAACTATACAATTCTCAGGGTGGACATTATGAGGATTCATCTGATTGTCTTATTAACTGCCCCAACATTCATCAAATGATAGTATTCTGTAATGTTTACATTGATTATTGCTCATTAAACTTATTTCATAAACCTACAGTACATTTTCTTTTGTCTTTTGTTTACAATAATATTATTTTTACCCCTTCCCGACACATGACATAATAGTACGTCATGGCGGTGTCACCGCCAGTTCTGTGAGAAGGACTGGCAGACGTCCTTCTCTACCTCTTGCATGAAGTTCTTTGTTTTGGTTTCACTTCATCATCTCCTTTCCTTCTCCCAGGTGTCACCTATTTAGACTAATCGTCTCCCTTTATATTCCCTCCCATACTGCCTCACTTTGCGGTTTATACTACTTCCTGGATGAAGTGTTCACTGCTGGAGGCTGCTGCTGCTGTTTACTCAGATAAGTCTTTTCATGTATTGTGTTTCCTTGCTGGCTTGATTCTAGGAGACCCTCTTTATTCTAGGTGACCCTGACTCCGTCCGTATTAAGTGCTGGGAGCCGGTGGTCGTGTCCCCTCACTATTATAGGGTTTTCAGGTGTCACACAGTCTTAGGTACGTGGGCATGCAATCGTCTACAATTGAGACCCTTGCATGGGCATAGCAGTCAGGGAGAGCTCTTAGGGTTTTATAGGGCTCACCTATATGCTCCTTAGTTTGGGATCAAGCCAGTCGGACGTAAATTCATAAGTGCCAGCTATCTGCAGCATCATCCGTGACACGCTGCAAGTGACTTCCCGTATTTGAACGTACTATTACGAGAGTCACTAATAGCCGGGACACTGCTGTATCCGCCAGCATCGCTGTAAAAGCCAATGCCGGTGAATTAACCCTTTCTATGCCACGGTTAGCTCTAACCCCGGCATAGAAGGGGTTTGCGGTGGGTGAGGGAGCCCATCAGGTCCCCGCGCTGCTGTGTCGGGGACCCGATAGGTGACAAGGCAGCCCGATGCTGTGTAGAGACTGCCCAATGCCTTGCACGGCATGGACACCTGCCTTCAATGGGTGCCCAGGATATCCAGCCCGGTCTCCTAGGCAACCTGTTAGTGTATTACACTGTGCAATACACTAAAAGGCAATGCATTACAATACAATAGCTGTTTTGGCACCGTTTTTATTTTTTGTTATTTACAATGTTCATCTGACAGGTTAGATCATGTGCTATTTTTATAGAGCAGGTGGTTATGGACGCGACAATACCAAATATACAACTTTTTTTGTTTTTTTGTTTCAGTTTCACATAATAAAGCATTTTTTAAATAAATTATTTTTTAGTGTCTCTATATTCCTCAATTTTTGCGCGAGGAGCTACTATTTTAGGGTGCATATACATTTTTGATCGCTTGGTATTACACTTTTTGTGAAGTAAGGTGACAAAAAATTGCTTTTTTTCACCGTTTTTATAAAAAAATATTACGGTGTCTACCTGAGGGGTTAGTTCATATGATATTTTTATACAGCAGGTTGTTACGGACGCGCGATACCTAATATGTATACTTTTTTTTATTTATTTAAGTTTTACACAATAAAAGTATTTTTGAAACAAAAAAAAATGTTTTATTGTCTCCATATTCTGAGAGCCATATTTTATTTATTTTTTTGCTTGATTGTTTTATGTAGGGGCAAATTTTTTGCGGGATTAGGTGATGGTTTGATTAGGACTATTTTAGGGGGCATACGCTTTTTTGATCACTCGGTCTTGCACTTTTTGTGACGTAAGATGACAAAAAAACTATTGTTTTAGCAGTTTTTATTAAATTTTTTCTACGGCGTGTAGAGCCAGTCATTACAGACGCGGCAATAACCAATATGTGTGGTTTTCTTTTCTTCTATTTTTTTTTACAATTTTATGTGTTTTATTTTGGGAAATGTTATTTTATATTTCTTACTTGAAACTTTATTTATTTTTTATTATGAAAAACACTTTTTTTAAACTTTTTTAAAAACTTTTTAAAGCTTTTATGCTAACAGCTTACCTGTGAGACCCAGCCTAAGGCCTCTTTCACACGACCGTTTGGCTTTTTATGAGTGTTTTGTGGGCCATTTTTAACAGATCAGTTTTTCCGTTTTTTGTTTCAGTACTGTTTTCGGTTCCGTTCCATTTTTCCGTTTAGTTTCCGTTTTTTGCGGATCGCAAACGGCAACGGAAGCATGGCATATACAGTATACAGTAATTACATAGAAAAATTGGGCTGGGCATAACATTTTCAATAGATGGTTCCGCAAAAACTGAACGGTTACGGAAGACATACGGATGCATTCCGTATTCATTCCATTTTTTTTGCGGACCTATTGATTTGAATGGAGCCACGGAACGTGATTTGTGGGCAATAATAGGACATGTTCTATCTTTCAACGGAACAGAAAAATGGAAATACGGAAACGGAATGCATACGGAGTACATTCAGTTTTTTCTGCGGAACTATTGAAATGAATGGTTCCATATACGGACTGTATACGGAACGCAAAAAATGGCCCGTAAACTAAAAAAATAAATGTTCGTGTGAAAGAGGCCTAAGGGACTGCATCTCACAAGCTTCCGTAGAAGGCAAGCCCCGATGCCTATGGAAGGAATCTGGCTTGCCTTCTCTGACATCAGTTCCCCGTCACTGCAGCGCGGGGACCCGATGGAGATGTGGAGGGCACCTGTACCCTCTGCAAACCCTCTGTATGCCGTGGCCAGCCTTGACCGCGGAATAAAAGGGGTTAATACGCCGGCATTGGTGTTTTTCCCAATGCCGGAGTATGCAGCAGGGGCCCGGCTGACAGTGACTGCCGTATCTGTGCCACTGATTGGGCAGCCGCAACTCCTGCACCCGCCCGATCAGCCCGCCGTACATGTACAGCGCTGGTCCTTAAGTCACGTCCACCAGCACTGTACATGTACCGCGAGGGTCCTCTACGGGTTAATTGCAATCTTTTTTATTTTCTGATTATTTTTGCATACTACTCAATACTACGCCCCCAATTTGCATATGTATCAAATAGTTTTTTTTTACACAATAAAAGCACACAGAGCTATGGGGACTGGGTATTGCGGATGTGCTAGCGGCCATCTAGCAGCCCATGTCCTCGGCTCCATACACAAAATCCCGGTGACAGGTTCCCTTTAATTATATTTAATTAGCTGGTAATTACTGGAGAAGGCATCACCATAGACTTGTATTGGTCCTGTAGATTTCTCCACGTGTTGTCCTGAGCTCGGATGCTGCACTCTGCAGATGATCTCTGCTCCATCATGGTCTTGTATGGATGGTCTGACTACCAGGCTGGCGGTACAGCTGTACGTGTTGTCAGGCCGTCTCTCTGCTGTGGGTGTAGTGTTCTCAGTTAGCTTTCCATGTCCACGATATGTCTTCCTGTACCAGGTCACAGTGAGATCGTTTGGAAAGTACTGAGAGATTTTACACTGTAATCTGGCTTCAGTGTTCACATGGAAAACGGGTTTCTCTATTTCTTCAACGACCGGACGCCAGGGAAGATCTAGAAAGAAGTCACAGAAAACCGACCGATGAGGGATATTACTGGACGTCACTTGTTATTATACAGCTTTACCATTTATTGATCCTCCTGCATAGAATTTATTATATCACGAAGCTTCCATCTTACGCAGGAATATTTCCTGGTAGTTTTGCGGTGACGTTCAGCTAAGCTTCATTACAACTTTGTCTTCCAAATTGCATTTAGGCAACTGCTATTGCGCCACATTCTGGCGGGGACGAGGCGGACAATCTATTAATCGTCTGCACCACACCAAATTGTCACAGTGAAAATGCACCGTTACATGTGTTAATAATGGCACTATTACCCACAGGCATGCGGTATTACCATGGTTTAGCGGCAGTGCGGTATTGGTGTAGCTCTCTGCTGTATAATTCTGCATGATAGTGAGACAATTGCAAGAGACAATTTACAAGAAATTGGATTTAAAATGTGTTGCTTATCCTGAACGTGAGACCCCAACAGATTGCTATCATTTATGATAAAAGTGTCAGACATTTGAGTGCACTGTGCTGCTAGTTAAGTTCGATATACACTCGCCTAAAGAATTATTAGGAACACCATACTAATACGGTGTTGGACCCCCTTTTGCCTTCAGAACTGCCTTAATTCTACGTGGCATTGATTCCACAAGGTGCTGATTCTTTAGAAATGTTGGCCCATATTGATAGGATAGCGTCTTGCAGTTGATGGAGATTTGAGGGATGCACATCCAGGGCACGAAGCTCCCATTCCACCACATCCCAAAGATGCTCTATTGGGTTGAGATCTGGGGACTGTGGGGCCATTTTAGTACAGTGAACTCATTGTCATGTTCAAGAAACCATTTTTCCAGTCTTCAACAGTCCAATTTTGGTGAGCTCGTTCAAATTGTAGCCTCTTTTTCCTATTTGTAGTGGAGATGAGTGGTACCCGGTGGGGTCTTCTGCTGTTGTAGCCCATCCGCCTCAAGGTTGTGCGTGTTATGGCTTCACAAATGCTTTGCTGCATACCTCGGTTGTAACGAGTGGTTATTTCAGCCAACGTTGCTCTTCTATCAGCTTGAATCAGTCGGCCCATTCACCTCTGACCTCTAGCATCAACAAGGCATTTTCGCCCACAGGACTGCCGCATAATGGAGGTTTTTCCCTTTTCACACCATTCTTTGTAAACCCTAGAAATGGTTGTGCGTGAAAATCCCAGTAACTGAGCAGATTGTGAAATACTCAGACCGGCCCGTCTGGCACCAACAACCATGCCACGCTCAAAATTGCTTAAATCACCTTTCTTTCCCATTCT
The DNA here is from genome assembly GCF_014858855.1 of Bufo gargarizans. Classification (NCBI taxonomy): domain Eukaryota; kingdom Metazoa; phylum Chordata; class Amphibia; order Anura; family Bufonidae; genus Bufo; species Bufo gargarizans. The sequence goes on from NC_058087.1 coordinate 190,971,567, forward strand.
GACATTCAGTTTGGAGTTCAGGAGATTGTCTTGACCAGGAACACAACCCTACATGCATTGAAGCAACTGCCATGTGATTGGTTGACTAGATAATCGCATTAATGAGAAATAGACCAGGTGTTCCTAATATTTCTTTAGGTGAGTATAAGTTCACTGCAAGTCTTCTACTCAGGTTTGGACTGGTCCACGAGGGTTCAGGTGAATAACCAGGTTGCCCCAGGGCAACGTGGCTCCTTGTCCCTCACCCACAGCACAAGTGGCACGTGACTCAGTAGACTTACTGCATTACATATAGATCGGCAGTGTACAGCAACTCAACCAGCCGATGTTCATAAGACGTTGGGTAGATTATGTAAGAAACTCCCCAGTTTATTATTATAGACACATTCATGTGGCTGAGATGACTTCTAGGTACAGAGGCAGGACAACCAGTGTCCTCCTTTCCCAGAGACTTGCCTTTTCAAAGTTGCTGCAGGGACCCCTGCTGTCTGCTGCTATCTGGATGTATTCCTATGGTGGGCCCCCAAAATAAATTTTACTGCTAAGCCCAAGGCAGCCCAGTGCAATTCTGCTCCTACTGTATGTACTATTCCCATTAGATCTGTACAGGAAATCATTCACAGTGCAGATGATGGGGTCTGGTGGGAACTATCTATGGAGTCAGTGTGGTGCAGGGTGTGACTAGGCCATCAGTGCTCTGTGCGGTGCGATGACCGGGGTCCTTCTAGGGCTGTACCTTGCACATGGGAAGGAATAATGCAAGTCACCGGTACATACTAAATGGTAAAACACTGGGTAACACTGACATGGAAAAGGACCTAGGAATATTAATGAACAGCAAACTAAGCTGTAGAAACCAGTGGCCAATAAGATGATGGGTTGCATCAAAAGGGGCACAGATGACGGTGATGAGAACATACTCCTACCACTTTACACATCACTAGTCAGACCACACATGGAGGACTGTGTACAGTTCTGGGCTCCTGTAAACAAGGCAGACATAGCAGAGCTGGAGAAGGTCCAGAGGAGGGCAACTAAAATAATAACTGGAATGGGGCAACTACTTTAGAAAAAAGATGACTGAGGGCATATCTAATTACTATGTATATATATATCAGGGGTCAGTACAGAGATCTATCCCATCATCTATTTATCCCCAGGACTGTGACGAGGGGACAACCTCTGCGTCTGGAGGAAAGAAGGACATAGCAGAGGATTCTTTACGGTAAGAGCAGTGAGACTATGGAGCTCTCTGCCTGAGGAGGTGGTGATGGTGAGTGCAATAAAGGAATTCAGGAGGGGCCTGGATGTATTTCTGGAGCGTAATAATATTACAGGCTATAGCTACTAGAGAGGGGTCGTTGATCCAGGGAGTTATTCTGATGCCTGATTGGAGTTGGGAAGGAATTTTTTATTCCCCTAAAGTGGGAAAAATTGGCTTCTACCTCACAGGGTTTCTTTGCCTTCCTCTGGATCAACTTGCAGGATAACAGACCAAACTGGATGGACAGAGGGCTTTTTTCGGCCTCATAAACTATGTTACCTGTTACACGGAGGTCGTGATGCTGAGGAGATGTCAGGGATTCATGCTCCCAAGTCACTCGCACTCCAGAGCGGAAAGCTTTCCAGGGAACTGTGCATTCACTTGTAGCATCAAAGGTCTGTTCTTTGTCCCCCGGGATTGGTTTTGTGGTTGAAGGGATTGGTTTACTATTATGTTTTTTAGTCCAAGTAATATTAATATTTGATGGGTAAAACTTTAATAAACTCATGGAGCACGTCACTGTGTCTGATCCACCGGGGGTTAACTTCACCGGCTTCACCATCTGCGGAGTCACTGGGGGTAAAAGTGATAACATACTATAAGCATCGTGCGTACAGCTCCGACCAGACCGTCATTGCGTGGTCGGACTCTATGTGCATTCAAAATCATATAAACTATCCCTTAATCTCTGCTTCTTGATATAAACAAAATGAAATGTTATTGAACGAAGCGACTGAAGACTTAAAGAGTAACTAAACTTTTGTATACATTTTTGTTAACTGTCCCTAATGCCCTAATAACACTTTTTGGAATATAGCTTATTAATGGTTTTTGTATTTTTATTACACTTTTTTTTACGTAAAGCGCACTAAAATCTACTTCTCTGTACACCACTGCGGGGCCGCAGCGCAGGGAGTACGGTCAGGAGCACATATTGCTTCTCCCGCCCGTGCCCCCGGGAGGATTACCAACTCCTAGCATAGCACATGGGTACCCTGTAACCATGTGCTATGCCAGGATTAGCTGAGTGGAGCAGGCTTCTGCTTCGCTAAGCTACGGCTAGATCTACACAACGACATTTGTCGTGCGACAACAAGTCGTGCGACACATAGGGCACAACAGCACAATGTCGCACGCCAATTTTTATAATGGTAGCCTATAGTGTCACATTGCGACATGCTGCAACTGCAATGCGACAGTCGAAGAAAAATCCATCTTGAATGAGTGTCGCAGTCACAGCATTTCGCAGTGCGACACTATAGGCTACCATTGTAAAAATTGCAGCGCAACATTAATGCGATAATGCCCTAATACCCTAGCGATATGCCCCCATTGTCTGAGATGGGAAAACCCCTTTAATAAACTATATTACAAAAGGTGTTGTTAGGGCATTAGGGACCGGTTAATAATAATTTACACAAAAGTTTAGTTATTCTTTAATAACATTCATGAAACTGTAAAATCCTTCCCAAAAGCAAAATAGTGAAAAGACCTCTATGTGCCTGCAGTGTCAGAAGTGTAAGGAGAGCCGGAATTAACCATTTCAGTGGGAATTTATGAAGACAGTCCTACAAATAAAGGTTTTGAGATGGACATACGGTAAATTTTGGTTTCCACAAAGTTTGCTGCTTAAGGGTTTTGCACCTTTTTGTCAGAAGTTTCTATACTGAAGAACAATGATAACATTTTATACATTGAAAAGACTGAATGGGGGAGATTTATCAAACTGGGCCAAAGTAGAGCTAGCTTAGTTGCCCATAGCAACATATCTCCATTGAAAAAGGACAGGTGGACTCTGATTGGTTGCTATGGGCGACTAAGCAAGTTTGACAAATTTCCCCCAATATTTCCAGAGCTGACTTTTCTTCTTCAAGACTTCGTTCACCCTGCCTGCTGAAGTTCAGCTTCTGGGCCAAATCCTGCTTGATGGCAACCCACTCCTGCCTAATCAGTGCTAGGAGTTTGTTTGTTTGATTTGGATTATTTGTATGGCTAGTTTGAGATCCATCAGGAAACAGCCCGCCAAATCCCCTGCATTCCCAGAACCAACTGTATCACCGTCCGGCCCCATTCACTATAATGGGGACTGGCGGCGATCCGACCGCATCCTGGCAAATATGCTGAGAATCCGACGGACAAATACAGCTGCGCGCAGCCGTTTTTGTCCAGCTGCTTCTGCCATGTTTGCCGTGTTATGACCGGATCGCCACCGGTCCCCATTATAGTGAATGGGGCCAGCGGGTGTGCGGCAGTGCTGGATCCAGACATCTGCGGCAGGCTGCTCCCTGCTAGAACAGCCTGCCAGAGATGTCAAATGCAAGTGTGAAAGAGGCTTAAGACGTGATGTGTACACATACAGACATATACTTACCTCTCTTAAAGAAAGGTGTCAGCATATTGTGATCATCACATTTTATACATAGCCAGGTTTTGACCAAGGTGTTTCACTGAAAGGTGTGGCTGCGGATTCTGCACATGGACATTTTAATGTATTGAATATAAATTGGAATGCTTTTATGAGACTCCTGTTTGGCGCGGGACTTCTTCCATTGTTTCACTGTTTTCAAGGCTGCTCTCCGGGTCCATCTATGCACCCTGGAATTTTCCTATAGTGGAGACATCATACAACCTCTTGTGTGCATGAAGGCAGCTCTGTCCTACCATGTTCATCAGGCCTTAATATGTTAAGAGTGCCCTGGAGCAGGGGTACTGTGAAGTCTGGACATTTGTGGACATTTGCCCCTGTTTCCCCTATGCAAAATTATAAACTTCTTACTTTACTTCACTAGGTTAACTTACATTGTTTAATATCATGTAACTGCATTTTATATGTATGTTGTGATATATATCCTGTTTATTTGCACTGTATTTCTGAGGCACTATGGAAAGGGTTAATGAATACTGAGAGACTTTTGGGACTTTGAATGAGAAGCTGGTAATCTTTCCACAGTTACCATAGAGTTTAAAGAAGAGCATGTTTTGGAGGGAGAAGGCCAGACTTGTTGACCACCAAAACCATACAGACTGACCTTGTGACTGTCTTGTTTTTGCTTTGTTGTTAAGTCTGGAAAAACTGCTGTGTCATTGCTATTGAGTATCATTGAAGATTTTATGTAAGTCAGTGACAAATTGTTTGTGCTCAGTTTTTCCACTCCCCCCTCCCACTAGAAAGTTCCACTCTAGCTAGAAAGGGGAGCCCTCAGAGCCCTGGTGTGCTGCAGGTAGGGCCCAGTGCTTGGAGGGGAAGACTCATTCTACATGAGTGACCAGAAGAAGATGTTAGGATGGGGACGCTGAGCTACAGACCATGGGGCACCAACCCTGTGACCAAGGAGCCACCCGGACTATTGAGCTATAAACCGTGGACCTTCAGCCTTTGACCAGGGCACCAGCCTTCTGAGAGAGACAGGGACAGCTGGCTCAGGCATTTTCTATGCATCAAACCCTTCTTCTGCCAAGAAGGAGTCTGGAGGAGCCAGCCCTATGTCTCGCCTGTACTGTTGTGCACCTGAATTCCTATACAAACCAAAAAGACAGGGTGGCATTAGCAGGAGGTGCTCAAACCCACATGCAGTCGTGCATATATACAGGGGAGCAAATCCTGCATTTGTGGCCCGTTGCTAATGGCGATCCCCAGCAAAATGCATACGGTGGAGGATGCCCGCGGCTCAGGTAACTGGTGAGCTGTTTGTGAGTCGGCCTCATGCTCCTGTAATTTGCCCACTGGCTCCTGGTATTGCCCATATGGCTCAGGTAGGAGAGTGTTAGGTCCCGGGCTACTTGAGAAACCTTGTCGTGGTGCCCGGGCTTAGACATGTTCTACACCGTAGTACATGTTGACTAATCTCTCAATTTTAAAATCAGTTTAAGGGGTTTAGTGAGACTGCAGAGTGCACCTGTATTTGTTATTGTTTTGTTATATTTGCACCTGAATTCCTCCAGTAAAGAAGCACACTGATTTACTCCAGACCCTGACTCTCTGGACTTATTTCCCATTGGGACAAACCATCCCTTCTGGAGAGCAGCAACATGTGGTGACACCTCGACGGTGTCCAGGGGACCACCCTAAACTCGGCCACTGCACGGCAACATAATGATGACATTCCTCACTAATGGCATCTAAAGACCAAACAGGTGATACTAGCCAGTACATTGGGTGTCTGTCTATTAAAACCACCCTCCCATTGGAATGGGATTTTGATAACTTTATTTACATCTACCGTACTTATATTTATTGAGGATTTCCAGTGCAGAATCCACAAGACCACAGCCAATTGCCTACGTTTACCCATTGTCTTAGGCCCCTTTCAGATAAGCGAGTTCCACGCATTGGACTCATAGCGTATGTATGCGGCAGCTTCCGTCCTCACCTACCTAGCACTGACGGGCTTGCATAGCATTATATTGATTTATGATGCTGTGTAACCCTTACAGTTCTGAAATGTATTGGATAACACTGACAGCAGTGTTGTCTGATGCTGTGAGTCCGATGTGTGGAACTCACTCGTCTAAAAGGGGCCTTAGAGTATTAGTGGGTTGTGTTCATGGTAAAAGTCCAATACTCACATGATATCAAGATCGGCCCTGTAGTCCTTTCTATAGGGAAATCCAAACTTGGGTGATTTACTTTACACTTAAACTGAATCCCATGATGTTGCCTGAGTAATGGACCAAGTTGTAGCGAGGCTTTATAGTGGTGTCCAGAATCAGAGCGTTGCTCTTTCTTGAGCTCAGTCTGGTTCTTGTGCTCTTCTACAGGGACATATTCATGGCTTGTTCTCTCCTTTACATACCAGGTCACGGTCAGTTTGGTTTTGATGTCTGTGTTGATGTCACAATGCAGTGTTAGTTTTTTATTTAGCGATATAATTGTGGGGGTGATTATTTTACCAACTTCTGGAATTGAAGGAAGACCTATAAATATAGGAAAATGCCCATAACGATCATTAAAATGGCAATAGCAGCACATCACGTTTGTAGTACAAAAATGACAAAATACAGGAATCATCAGAAAAAAATAAAATCATTTATTTTGGAGCCTTTCTATGAGAGAGAGAGAAAGATAATACTGCCTCTTCTTTGGGCTTTGAAAAGGGAATTTTGGGGGTCATTTATTAGGACCGGCGATTTTAAATGCCGGTATTATTAAGCCCCTACACTGGTGGGGAATCCGCCAAAGTTATGAAAAGGCGCCGGACTCTACATAACTTCGGCGCATCCAGCACCAGTCTAAATGTAAGCCAGCTTCCTTGGCAAACAGGAACACGTGCAGAGATAACAACAACCTTTGCAGGACACAAGGACCTTGATGCTCAGGCAACTGGGAAGGGGGCTAAGCAACTTATATAGGTGCAGGAAGGCTAGGATTGGACAGCATGGTCTCATGTGCTAACCAAAAAATCACAGGAACTGACGTGCACCCGCCCTTAAGTAATGAATACAGGAAACAAACTGAAAGCATGCTGTGCCCAGGCCTGGAAGGAAACAGTGGAGCAGATTCCAGGATGGACAATGCCTGTAAGGACAGAACCCAGGAAGTTACTCTGTATGCATTTCCTTTCCGCATGCCTGTAATTCGGTTCTGCAAAAAAATAGAACATGTCCTATTATTGTCCGCATTACAGACAAGGACAGTACTGTTCTATGAAGAGCCAGCTGTTTTTGCGGATCTGTTTTTTGCGGACCGCAAAATACATACGGTCGTGTGCATGAGCCCTAAGGCTGATAGAAAATCAAAATTAAACAAAGCTAGCTGCAGCCCCAGAATCCACAAAAGCTAAACAAGAAACAGACCTTTCTAGTAAAGACAGATTAACAGGCAATAGAGCCCTGTCAGTCATTAAGGGAAATTGCAATGATCATCACGCAGACACTCCAAATGGTAGATATGCAAATTAGTGTATTTATTCAGCCGGACATGATGGTACACAATAATACAACGTTTCGGGCTAAAGGAGAGCCCTTCGTCAGGCTAGATTGTGACCAGGGTATGCGGGAAAGTACTGGCACTCACTGTAATGCCGTAGCCATGTTGGTTACTGGCATTACAGTGATTGGCTGGTCGAAACGCGTCATTGGGTGCTATATAGCACCCGATGACACGTGGTTCGGCTCAGTCTTAGTCAGGGAGAGCTGAAGGGACAGATAGTGTAGGGACAGGAATAGTTTTTTTTAGGCATGCTTTAGTGTTGAAAGGTGTTAGAGACCCAAAAGTCCTTTTAAGGACTATTGTTTTATCTGGCTGCAATATATATTTTTAGTGCAACCTGCGCTAAATTGTGTGCAATTGTTTGGCCGCTGCTGACAGTGACAAAACCTCTGCTACATCTGTAGTGTTACATTTGCACATCCTAAATATCTGTGACATTCAGTGTCATTTATTTGCTCATACACTTACAAAACCTGCGCTACTTTACGTGTGACATACTTGCAAACATATATACCATTTAATATGCTCAAGGCGAGCAGTAAGGGATGGGGAAGTGGCCGTGCTGCTGATGGTGCACGCAGAGGCCGTGGCCCTGGGCGCGGTGAAACTGTGCCTGCTGCCAGAGCACAAGAAACACACTCATCCACGATACCTAGCTTTATGTCCCAGTTTGCAGGGCGGCGCAGGACACCACTCTCGAAGTCACACCAGTGCGACCAGGTGGTCGGTTGGATTGCAGCAGATAATGCTTCCAGTAGGTTAAGCACTACCCTGTCTTCCACAAAGTCCAGTCTCAGTAGCCAAGAGTCTGGTCCACAGAATCCTCACCCTGATCCTCCTTCCTCCCACCTTGGAGAGTCTTGCCAAACAAGTGATCCCACACTCAGATATTCCGAGGAACTCTTTTCATCGCCATTCCTTGATTTGGGCCTCTCAGCAAGCCCGCTTAAAGATGGACATGAGGCGATCTTGTGCATTGATTCCCAAACTCTTGAGCATCCACAGTCAGAAGAAGATGGCGGTGGGGAACGGCAATTAGTGTTTCATTAGTTGAATGATGATGATGAGACACAGTTGCTAATAAGTCAACGGCAATTAGTGTCTCAAAAGGTTGATGATGATGATGAGATTCAGTTGCCAATAAGTCAAAGGCAATTAGTGTCTCAAGAGGTTGATGATGAGGATGAAACAAGTCAACAAGTCAGGAGGATGACCAGAGTGAGGAAGTGGAAGAGGAGGTGGTGGACGATTAAATCACTGACCCAACCTGGGAAAGTGGCAAGCCGATCGAGGACAGCAGTACAGAGGGGGAGGGATCCACAGCACTGCAACAGGCTGGAAGAGGCAGTGAGGTGGCAAAAGGGAGAAGGCGGGCCACACCAAACAGGCCCACAACTGTTCCCCAGAGCACCCCCTTGCAGCAATCTTTCTTGCCAAGGGGTAGGTGTTGCGCAGTCTGGCGCTTTTTGAGGAAAGTACGGACGATAAAAGAATTGTCATTCACCTGTGCCAAACCAAAATGAGCAGGGGCGTGAACACTAGCATGGTATCAAAGCACCCTAATAGATGGGCCAAACGCCTGGGTCCACAATCAGTGTCTGCTGGTCAAATCACTGCTTCCTCTTCCCCTGTGTTACGTGCTGGCCAATCCCCTGTCCAAGATGCAGGCCCAGATGCCTCATGCCCTGCACCTGGACCTTCGCAAGCACCATCAGCTAGCACATTTACTTCTGTGTCCCAGCTCAGCGTACAGATGTCCATACCCCAGGCCTTTGAACGAAAGCGCCAATATCCAGCCACCCACACACAGGCCATAGCACTAAATGCACCTCTTTCCAAATTGCTTGCCCTGGAAATGTTGCCATTTAGACTTGTGGAAACTAAAGCTTTCCGCAGTCTGATGGCGGTGGCCGTCCTTCGTTACTCAGTCCCCCGCCTTACACCAGCATGTGTCCCGTAACATCACCCATGCCCTTGTCCAACGCAGTTACTGGGAAGGTCCACTTAACGACTGACACATGGACAAGTGCTTTTGGCCAGGGACGCAACATTTTCCTGACTGGGTGAACGTTGTGGAGGCCGGGAGCGAGTCGCACCCTGGGATGGCACAGGTGCTACCGACGCCAAGGATTGTGGGCCCTACTTTCGTCAGGATTTTCGCCACCACCTACATTAGTGGCTGTAACCCCCCCTCTACTTCCCCCTCAGAATTCTCATCTTGCAGCAGCAGTCAGTCATCAATCAGTAGCTGGAAGCAGTGTAGCACTGCAGTGGGGAAGCTGCAACAGGCCGCGCTGAAACTAATCTGCTTAGGTGACAAACAGCACACCGCCGCAGAGCTGTGGCAGGGGATAAGAGACCAGACTGAGATGTGGCTCTCGCCACTCAACCTACAACCAGGCATGGTTGTGTCTGATAATGGCCGTAACTTGGTGGCGGCTTTGGAGCTCGGCACCCTGACACACATCCCATGCCTAGCCCACGTCTTAAACTTAGTGGTTAAGTGGTTTCTCAAAACCTACCCCAATTTGCCTGAGCTACTGGTGAAGGAGCGCTGTGTGTGTGCCCATTTCCGAAAGTCATCTGCAGCTGCCGCCGGTCTGGCAACGCTGCCAGTTGTGCGACGTGAGCACGCACTGGAACTCTACGTTTCACATGTTGGCCAGGCTTTGTGAGCAGCAGAGGGCAGTAGTAGAATACCAGCTGCAACATGGTCGTCGCCTTTTCAGTCAGCTTCCACTGTTCCCAAGCGACGAGTGGGCATGGATGTCTGATCTCTGGGAGGTTTTACGCAACTTTGAGGAATCAACACCGATGGTGAGCGGCGATGACGCTATTATCAGCGTAATCATCCCACTTCTGTGTCTACTGAAATGCTCGCTGCTTACAATGAAGGCGGACACTTTGCATGTAGAAGAGGTGGAATTGGGGGACGACATTACACAGGGTGATAGCTAAACCACCCTCAGTTCGTCTTCTCAGCGTGAATTGAATGATGATGATGAGGAGGAGGAGCAGGAGACGGTTGCCTTCGCTATAGAGGGTAGTACCCATAGTACGTTTATTTCATCTGTTCAGCGTGGATGGCCCGAAGAGTAGGAAGAGGATTAGGAGATTGAGATTGAGAGGAGGAAGAGTCTTATCTGTTTAGACTCTAGCACACATGGCTGACTTTATGTTATGCTGCCTTTTCCGTGACCCTCGCGTTATACGCATTTTGGCAAACACTGATTACTGGTTGTTCACCCTTCTCGACCCCCGCTACAAAGAGAACTTCTCATCTCTCCTTTCTGTGGTGGAGAGGACTAGCAAAATAGTGCAATACCAGAAGGTCCCTGTGGAAAAAGGGCTCCAAAAATTTCCATCTGACAGCGCTGGTGGCAGAGTACGTAGTTCCTTGGGCTACACAGCAGATCCAACAGGGGCAAGGCAACACTCTCCAAAGCCTGGGACAGTTTCATGACACACCGCCAGCACCCTCACCCTGATGTGCGGCCTAGTGTCACAAGGAGGGAAAAGTCTTGGAAGATGGTGAAGGAGTACGTAGCAGACCATGTCAGCGTCCTCAATAATCCTTCAGTGCCTTACAGCTACTGGAAGTCCAAGCTGGACACATGGCATGAACTGGCAGTCTATGCCTTGGAGGTGCTGGCCTGCCCTGCCGCCAGTGTTTTGTCAGAGCGGGTATTTAGTGCTGCTGGTGGCATTATAGCAGATAAGCGCATCCGACGGTCAACTGAAAATGCTGACAGGTTGACTCTTCATAAAAATGAACAAGACCTGGATTGCCCCAGGCTTCTCTACTCCACCAGAGGAAAGCGGCTGAACATAAAGGCACTTTAAATGTGGCTTTTATGATGTATTGAATACACTGTATTCCCATGCAGCCCTTCCACCACAAAAAAGGGTATATGGTTCAATCCTTCTTTTCTCGTCCTTCTCCTCCTCCATCATATCAACATGCTTATTAGGCTGCCCTCGCTCCTAATGTTTTAGCGGGTCAGCTCAGCAGCAGACCCTCGCCCCTAATGTTTTAGAGGGTCACCAGCAGGCCCTCGCCCATAATGTTTTAGATGGTCAGCTCAGCAGCAGACCCTCTCCCCTAATGTTTTAGATGGTCAGCTCAGCAGCAGGCCCTCGCCCCTCATGTTTTAGAGGGTCACCCGCAGGCCCTTGCTCCTAATGTTTTTGAGGGTCACCAAAAGGTCATCAATCATCATTTTTCAAGGGTGTGTATGATGCCCTCCTTTATGTGTAACAAAGGGTGCATTGGAGTGCCGGTTCCTTGTAATTTTTGGCAGCCCTTTCGCTTAGTGCATAGGCTTTATGAGTGTAGGAGTCCCACTACCTGAACAATTGTACCACAGTGTGAATAAGGCCCTCCTTTATGTGATATACAGGTTGTATCGGAGTGCCTCTTCCTTGTAATTTTTGGCAGCACTTGCACTTTATATACAAGTAAATATACAGGAAAGAATGTTTCCTAACAATTTTTCCTCTAAAATCGATTTTATCTTCGGTTTTGTGGGTATTATTATCAGTCTGTAAAAGTGGCGCACTACTCGGACAACATCGTTCCCAGCAGCGACCTGGGAGTCCAAGATGCATCCAGACATCCTCCCCGTGCTGTTCCCGAACCATTTCAGTGGTGTTTCCATCCATTTCTGACCTTTTCCTGTGAACCAGACGCCCTCCCCTCTTCAGAGCAGGGGGTGCCTGGTTTAATGCTCCGGTTCTCCCATTGACTTCCATTGTGCTCTGGTGCTCTGTAGAGCACCCGAGCATCCCAAGGTGTTCGACCCGAGCACTTTGGTGCTCGATCAACACTACAGCTGAGCTATGAATCAGCTCACTGCTAATCTTCCCCAACGATGCCGACTGCCGGGAGAAACAGAGCATTGCATCCTATACTAAGGATGTGGTCGTGTCACCAGGCAGTGTGGCTCAGCAGTGTGTCTCTCCTGGGATTGTTTATTACATCAGCTTTAGCTCCTTTTGCAACAGACATGGCCACTATTAAGCAGGATCTACATTGAATGGGACACAGAGTAGACTCTCTTGGACACACACACAGACCACTGTCAATGCTCACTCAGATACAGTAGCTTCCTTCTTACAAATACAGGATGCACATAAGCTATATGCGAGTATAGAGAACTTCAAGAGAACTCAACAGGTGGAACAACCTACAGGTACGTTGCTATCCAGAAACTGTGGAACCTTCAAATATCTCCACAACTTTGACCACACTATTTACAGGTCACTGAGAGACAGCAACTAGAGAGTGTGCATCAAGCATTGTGCCCCAAGCCTAAGCCTACTGAGCCTCTCGGCACATAGTTTGCAAGATCCTTGATTTACACATGAATTTTTTCTTGCAAAATGCCAGAACATATGAGTTTCTTATTAGTATTTATAAGGACCTAGCCCCTCCACGCTACTTAAATGGGGCAAGCTTAAACCATTTACAGACGCCATTCGGTAATCTCAGTTCCAGTTTTGTTGGTTGTTCCCCTTTGCAATCTAAATCTATGCTAATTGAAAAAGATAAACTGCTCGCACCTCTGAAGACATTGCTAAAATATCTTCAGACCTCCATATCACTCTAGAGTTGTTTACTGAGCGAGTGACTCTTAAAGAACATATGTCCCCTATGTCTTTAAAATAATACTCCACACATCTAGCAATTGTCTTCACTCTCACACCTTTGTGAACGTTCTCACCAAAACTACAATTAATTCATGGGCTTCCCACTCCCCATCTCCACTTATACTCGTAAAAGTTTTACCAGGGCTCTACATTGAAAGTCAACACTTACACACCAAAGACCTTCTCCATTCTCTGGAAACCCCACTGGAAAGAATCATAGAAGATTGCACTCTTACATGCCTAAACATACTGCTTCACCCACATGTGCTGATTGAGCAATACCTAAAGGGTTAACAAAGTTTGTAAAGTCAGTTTTTAATAACTCGAGGAGTGTAGTTTCTAAAATGGGGTCATTTTTGGGTGATTTCTAGTATGTAAGCCCCACGAAGTGTCTTCATAACTGAACTGGTCCTTAAAAAGTGGGTTTTGGTAATTTTCTTAAACATTTTTAAATTTGCGTCTAAACTTCTAAGCCTTATAACTTCCTTAAAAAAATGAAAGGACAAAATGATGCCAACATAAAGTAGATACATGGTAAATGTAAGCAGTAACTATTTTATGAAGTATCACTATCCATCTTAAAAGCAGAGAAATTAAAATTTTCCAAATTTTCGGCAAACTTTGGATTTTTTTACGCATAAAGGTAAAATGCATCAACTGAAATTCACCACTAACATGAAGTAGGATGTATCATAAGTAAACAGTCCCAGAATGGCCGGGATAAGTAAAAGCGTTCCAAAGTTATTACTAGATAAACTGACACATGTCAGATTAAAAAAATGGGGCTCCGGCATTTCGTCCAAACTGGCTGTTGCTTGAAGGGGTTAACATTGGGGGTCTGACCTGAGGTCTGATGAAAAATCTATATTTTTTACTTGTTCTCCTCCTCTAAAACCTAGCTGCATCCATAGGGCAAAATATTGTAATTTGGGAATAATTTATTGAATTTACTTAATGATTTTAGAACGATTAAAAATCAAAACATTGGTTGATTCATTGGTGTTACATGAAAGAACAAGGACGTGATAGTAAATATTTGTACAACCACAACATTGTATTACCTGTGTCCCTTATGTACATCTCTCTCATTTCTGGTCCACCCAGGGATTGGTGGCTCCAAGTGACTATGATCCTAAAGTCGGGGTCATCGATATTCTCCTGAGTGACGGTGCACTCACTCCTCACATCGTAGGTTGAGTCTGGATTCTCTTCATAGGTTTCTCTGGATGTTACTTCACTGTGTGAACTGCAGCTCCACTTGATTTCTATCGGCTTGGGGTAAAAACCCTGCAAACTGAGAGTACAGAGACCTTTTCCTCTCTGTCTGAGAGACCACCGTATGGGCTCCTGCATCCTGGGAGAAGCTGGACAAGAGAATAGATGTTACACTGCTGCAGAATAGGGAGAAATCATCTGGTTTGGTAAATTTGTCAATTCCATAGATGTTAATTTTCTATTTAGGCTCTGTAGTTGATGAAGATGTACTAGTTATCAATGATTCAGTTCTTATTCTGTTCTGCTTCTCACCATGAAGGGTAAATAACAGTCCAGGAGTCTAGGAGATACTGTATTATTCAGATTATAATTTTATGTCCAGCTTTTTACGTTGAGGCCTCTTCCTTACTATTACCAACCATTTTTAAAAACTATGCCAATAAAATTATAATTTGTCTCAATTTATGGGGTCATTTATCAAACTGGTGTAAAGTAGAAGTGGTTTAGTTGCCCATAGCAACCAATCAGATTCCACATTTCATTTTTCACAGCTCCTTTGGAAAATAAAAGGTGGAATCTGATTGGCTGCTATGGGCAACTAAGCCAGTTTTCCTTTACATCAGTTTGATAAATCTCCCCTTTAGTGAATAAATAAAATGACTGTTGGAACCAGCATATGATCCCCGTCTGTCAGCATGGACCACCTGGCTGCTGCTCACCAACAACTCAAGATCAGGGAGGACCCCTCTACAATAATTTACCAGAATGCCACATATAGACAGGATGCTCATAGGCGATGTAAAGGAGACAATATGCATTCACCACAATAAAGTCATCCTGTCACTATGTTGGGGTATTATTGTCTAGTTTCCTGTCTGGCAGAAAACTATTTCTGCTCTTTGTTCTTTATTCATAGATTATCTGACTTGATTATAGAAATAATCAGAATTGCACTTTGTTAATGAGATAAAATACCATTTACTTCATAGAAAATAATGTTTTCTAAGTGTTCTCACATACAGTATATATTCTTATTATTATAGCCACATTTACCAACCTAACTCCTCCCACAGTTTTTACACTACATAGACAGTAATATACGGAAACGTGCGGATTGTTCACAATTGGTGTGCTATTACTTTGTGGAACGTATGATTCACAAAATATCGGCGTTTTTGTGGCGAAATTGGCCCCATAGGAATGAATGGCAGAATGTTCAAAGCTAGAGTGTGAGCTGAAAAATCAGGACATGATTTCTAAACTGCCACCACTCCCTCATTTTCAAGCCCACCTACAGAAATCTTATATCAAAACATTCAGCTATCCCTGCTGCCACTTAAAATGTCCACGGCTAAGCCATACTCTAAACTGCGACTGTGCCTTCATTTTTAATATTTCAGAGACATACTATGCATCAAAATGTAGGTCTGGGTCTGGTGATTCTCACAATATAAAGCTCTTCGCTGTAGGATTTATAATTTTCAAACTACAACCGTTTGAAGATGGCTACCGCCAGTGAAGTGAGCAAGTTGGAGCAGTTTGTTTTTAACAGCTCTCCCTGCTTTTGCTGTAGAGTGAGTTGCCATAGGACCCCAGGTGTGTGAGCAGCCAGCAGAGTGACAAAAGCTAGAGTGTGAGCTGAAAAATCAGGACATGATTTCTAAACTGCCACCACTCCCTCATTTTCAAGCCCACCTACACAAATCTTATATCAAAACATTCAGCTATCCCTGCTGCCACTTATAATGTCCACGTCTAAGCCATAGTCCTGATAGTTTTCACAATATGACCATTTGTTTGCAACTCACGCTGTCCATTGACATTCATCGAAACTCCACTCTAAACTGCGACCTTCATTTTTAATATTTCAGAGACATACTATGCATCAAAATGTAGGTCTGGGTCTTGTGATTCTCACAATATAAAGCTCTTCACTATAGGAACCCAGGTGTGTGAGCAGCCAGCAGAGTGACAAAAGCTAGAGTGTGAGCTGAAAAATCAGGACATGATTTCTAAACTGCCACCACACCCTCATTTTCAAGCCCACCTACACAAATCAGCTGCTAATGTTTTTATAAATGTATCTTTTAATGTAACTGTGAAGCACTTTGGGAATAACATTGCAATTAAATGTGCTGTATAAATAAATAAAAGTTGAAATGCATTTCTCACTCTATCAAGCTTGCCATGTGCACTTTTAAAATTTGATCAATTAGTTAGTGTAATGTTTACTATCTTTACTTACTTCAAACAAAGTTACTCTGCCCAGTCCGACCTTTCCACAGTTACAGTTACTCCAGTCACTCCAACCACACATCAGTTACTCAAGCCACTCCACCCAGTTACTCCACAGAAATTGTAGCTTTTCTAGTTAATTATATATTAGTTCTGGGTGGTAATTACTGAAGGACTCACCATAGACTTGTATTGGACCTGTAGATATTTCCATGTGTTGTCCTGAGCTCGGATGCTGCACTCTGCAGATGATCTCTGCTCCATCATGGTCTTGTATGGATGGTCTGACTACCAGGCTGGCGGTATAGCTGTACGTGTTGTCAGGCTGTCTCTCTGCTGAGGGTGTAGTGTTCTCATTTAGCTTTTCATATTCCCAATTTGTCCTCTTCTTGTACCAGGCCACAGTGAGATCATTTGGAAAGTACTGAGAGATTTTACACTGTAATCTGGCTTCAGTGTTCACATGGAAAACGGGTTTCTCTATTTCTTCAACGACCGGACGCCAGGGAAGATCTAGAAAGAAGTCACAGAAAACCGACCGATGAGGGATATTACTAAGGGATAAGTATTATGTACTGTATTTGCCATTGAGAAACAAGCTCAGCCCCAAAGTCTCCGCTCTCCACGACAGTAGAGATACCGGTTGGCATGATACTTAATGGGGTATTCTCAAGACTCTATTTCATACTTACCTGCTCCCGGCGCGCTGTCCACTTCCTAGTTTTGGCACTCGGCAGGGGGCGGGCTCCATCTTGATTGAAGTCTTCTCCCGGCCGGGCCGCTCGCTGTACTGAACGCGCATGCCGAGGCCGCGCATGCGCCCTGGTGACTTCTTCCTGGCCAGTATACTATACTGGCCAGGAAGAAATCACCATAGCGCATGAGCGGCCTCCGCGTGCGCGTTCAGTACAGCGCGCGGCCGGCCGGGAGAAGAGAAGAAGTCGTCTGCGCACGCGCGGCCACCGCGATTCCTGAGAAGAACGGTGGCCGTAACCAGGGGAGACAGAAGACAACAGTCAGGTAAGTATATGTTTATTTACTTCTAAGGGGTGGGGATTTGTTAATTAAATATATTTAGAAAAATGATCACTGTTAAATCATTAACAGATTTAACAGTGATCATTAAGATGAGAATACCCCTTTAAGGCGTCCGGTTGCCATGGTAACCATTGGGCTGCTGCAGAGGCCCAATGGTTACCATGGGAACTGGACTCTTAGTGGCAGTGCAATACTGACAGTACAGTACATTGCAATAATATTGCAATGCACTGTACTGCAAAAAGGCCCACTGGATCCTCAAGATCCAAGTGTGACTTAATTTAAAAAAAAGTGTGAAAATAAAACAAAGTAAAAAAAAATGTAAAACAAAAAAAATAAAATTAATAATAAAATAAATAGTCTTCTCCTTTATCCGCTCATTTATAATGGATTAAAAAAATGAAAAAATAAATAACACATAATTGGTACCTGATCTATAAAAGTATCATGTTATTACTAATCAAAATGACAGAATTGCTGTTTTTTCTCCTTCCCCAAAATTTTTATTAAAAGTGATCACAAAGTCATATGTACCCCAAAATTATGCCAGTAAAAATGACAGCTCTTCTCGCAAACACCAAGCCCTCACACAGCTACATTGGTGAAAAAATAAAAATGTTATGGAGGTTAGTGTATGGTGAAGCAAAATCTAACTTATTTTTAACACAAAAGTGATTTTATGGTGAAAAAGTGGTAAAACTATATTGATTTGGTATCACCATGTCCGTATCAACCCACAGAATGAAATTATCATATCATATATACCGCATGAGGAACCCCATAAAAATAAAAACACTGATAGAATTGCTTTTTTTACCTCCCTACCACTTTATAAAAAGTGATCAAATAGGCATATATACCCCAAAATTATACCAA
The DNA here is from genome assembly GCF_014858855.1 of Bufo gargarizans. NCBI lineage: Eukaryota > Metazoa > Chordata > Amphibia > Anura > Bufonidae > Bufo > Bufo gargarizans. The sequence goes on from NC_058087.1 coordinate 190,989,773, forward strand.
TAAAACTACAGCCCTTCCCAAAATAAAAACAAGCCCACACACAGCTGTATTGGTGGAAAAATAAAAATGTTATGGCCCCTAAAAGCTATTTCAGCAAATTCCATGTCAAAAAACCTGATTGCTGCTTCTTCCCTTCTGAATGCTGCCATTTCCCCAAACAGCAGTTTACAATCACATATAGGGTGTTGGCGTATTCAGGAATAAATGCATAGCAAATTACGGGGGGGATTTACTCCTGTTATGTCTTGTGAAAATAAAAAATTTGGGGCTAAAACAATTTTTTTTTAAACAGAAATTGTGATTTTTCATTTTTGCCAAGTGTTTCTAAATTCTATGAATGGTTGGTTCAAAGCATTCACTTCACCCCTTGATCAATTCATTGACGTTTTTTTTTTCTTCTATTCTTCTATGGGTAGCTCATGGTCTCTTCAAATGTGACATGACACCTGAAAACCATTCCAGAAAAATCTGCCCTACTTTAACAATATGGCGCTCCTTTCCTTCTGCGCCCTGCTGTGTGCCCATAAAGCTGATTTTACGACTACTTATATAAACTGCTCAATCAGGGTAATAAATATTGCTGTTAACCTTGCTATGTTACAGAAAAAATGGATTTATATGGAAAATCTGCACACAAATTGAATGGGGTCATTTATCAAACTGGTGTAAAGTAGAACTGGCTTAGTCGCCCATATTAACCAATAAGATGCCACATTTCATTTTTCACAGCTCCTTTAGAAAATGAAAGGAGGGAACTGATTGGTTGCTATGGTCAACTTGCCAGTTCTACTTTTAACGACACCTGAAATTTTTAAATTTCACTTTGCTTTAATTCCTGTAGAACACCTAAAGGGTTAATAAAGTTTGTAAAATCAGTTTTGAATAGTTTGAAGGGTGTAGTTCCTAAAATAGGGTAGGTTTTGGGTGGTTTTTATTATGTAAGCCCCTTAAAGTCACTTCAGAACTGAATTGGTCCTTAAAAACAAGGTTTTGAAAATTGTCTTGAAAATGTCAAAAATTGCTTCCTAAAAAAATAGAATAAAAGTTACAAAATTATGCCAATATAAAGACATATGGGGAATATTCATTAATAGCTATTTTGTGAGTAATCATTATTTGTCTTACAATCAGGGGTTTTACAGGGGTCACTAAGGGGGCCTTAGGTTGGGCCTTCATCTTTTTAGGGTGCAGAAGTTTGGATCCAGGATGTTTAACCCTTACCTTGTATGAGGCTACAGAGGGAGCTGACTCCCTTTGTCTCCCATCGGTATCTCGCAAAAGAAATTGCGGGTCTGCTAATGTCAGAGGAGGTGACAGCCTGGGTAATAGGAACAATCATTTTACACCTGGCAGCACTGACTGCGGATTGCCATTATACAGCTCTGTAATTCCAGCAAACCGTTCTTGTTATTGGGGTGCAGATGCTGTTTATTACAAGGAAATATTTCTACCTCTTATTAGCCCTTGTGCAGTGCAGTTACAGCCAGGTCCATAAATATTGGGACACTGACACAATTCTAACATCTTTGGCTCTATACACCACCACAATGGATTTGAATTGAAACAAACAAGATGTGCTTTACCTGCAGACTGTCAGCTTTACCTGCAGACTGTCAGCTTTACCTGCAGACTGTCAGCTGTAATTTGAGGGCATTTACATCCCAATCAGGTGAACGGTGCAGGAATTACAGCAGTTTGCATCTGTGCCTCCCACTTGTTAAGGGACCAAAAGTAATGGGACAGAATAATAATCATAAATCAAACTTTCACTTTTTAATACTTGGTTGCAAATCCTTTGCAGTCAATTACAGCCTGAAGTCTGGAACGCATAGACATCACCAGACACTGGGTCTCATCCCTGGTGATGCTCTGCCCGGCCTCTACTGCAACTGTCTTCAGTTCCTGCTTGTTCTTGGGGCATTTTCCCTTCAGTTTTGTCTTCAGCAAGTGAAATGCTCAATCGGAGTCAGGTCCGGTGATTGACTCGGCCATTGCAGAACATTCCACTTATTTCCCTTAAAAAACTCTTTGGTTGCTTTTGCAGGATGCTTTGGGTCATTGTCCATCTGCACTGTGAAGCGCCGTCCAATGAGTTCTGAAGCATTGGGCTGAATATGAGCAGATAATATTGCCCGAAACACTTCAGAATTCATCCTGCTGCTTTTGTCAGCAGTCACATCATCAATAAATACAAGAGAACCAGTTCTATTGGCAGCCATACATGCCCACGCCATGACACTACCACCACCATGCTTCACTGATGAGGTGGTATGCTTAGGATCATGAGCAGTTCCTTTCCTTCTCCATACTCTTCTCTTCCCATCGCTCTGGTACAAGTTGATCTTGGTCTCATCTGTCCATAGGATGTTGTTCCAGAACTGTGAAGGCTATTTTAGATGTCATTTGGCAAACTCTAATCTGGCCTTCCTGTTTTTGAGGCTCACCAATGGTTTACATCTTGTGGTGAACCCTCTGTATTCACTCTGGTGAAGTCTTCTCTTGATTGTTGACTTTGACACACATACACCTACCTCCTGGAGAGTGGTCTTGATCTGGCCAACTGTTGTGAAGGGTGTTTTCTTCACCAGGGAAATAATTATTCGGTCATCCACCACAGTTGTTTTCCGTGGTCTTCCGGGTCTTTTGGTGTTGCTGATCTCACCGGCGCGTTCCTTCTTTTTAAGAATGTTCCAAACAGTTGTTTTGGCCGCGCCTGATGTTTTTGCTATCTCTCTGATGGGTTTGTTGTGTTTTTTCAGCCTAATGATGGCTTCACTGATAGTGACCGCTCTTTGGATCTCATCTTGAGAGTTGACAGCAACAGATTCCAGATGCAAATAGCAAATAGCCGACTGGAAATGACCTCTGGACCTTTTATCTGCTCATTGTAATTGGGATAATGAGGGGATAACACACAACTGGCCATGGAGCAGCCGAGAAGCCAATTGTCCCATTACTTTTGGTTCCTTAACAAGTGGGAGGCACGTATGCAAACTGCTGTAATTCCTGCACCGTTCACCTGATTTGGATGTAAATACCTAAGATTACAGCTGACAGTCTGCGGGTAAAGCTGACAGTCTGCGGGTAAAGCTGACAGTCTGCGGGTAAAGCTGACAGTCTGCGGGTAAAGCTGACAGTCTGCAGGTAAAGCACATCTTGTCCGTTTCATTTCAAATCCATTGTGGTGATGTATAGAGACAAAAATTGTAAATTGTGTCAATGTCCCAATATTTATGGACCTGACTGTACATGTTCTAAAGCATTTTTTGGCTTGTATAAGGCTCCTTTCACATCACCGTTTCCACTTTTCGATCTCCGGCTCCATTGAGGAGCAGGAGAACAGAAAGGACGGATTCTGCAGATAACTGAGACCTAACTGAGCGTAACGGAGCCTAAAGACCCCATAGACTATAATGGGGCCCGTTTGCTGTCCGCTCAGAACATGATTTTTGAGCGAAGACGGAGAACGGAAAGGAGAAACGGTGATGTGAAAGGAGCCTTAGTGGGAAGAAAAGGCTTTATTAGCCGTTGAGTGGTGAAGTGCTAAAATTACAGCCCTTTTTGTCGTGCATTAGTGGCAAAAATAAAATATATTTGCCGCTCAGCGGTGCTAACGTTAGATTGCTGATGACAGCGCATGCAAGCCGGAGCATAGTGTCCCAGCAGACTGAGCCTCTTCATCAGGATGGTGATAGAAGGGTATACGGGTGTGACTAGGCCATCAGTGTTCTGTGCGGTGCGATGACCGGGTCCTTCTAGGGACGTACCTGTTACACGGAGGTCGTGATGCTGAGGAGATGTCAGGGATTCATGCTCCCAAGTCACTCGCACTCCAGAGCGGAAATCTTTCCAGGGAACTGTGCATTCACTTGTAGCATCAAAGGTCTGTTCCTCGTCCGTCTGGATAAGTTTTCTGGTTGAAGGGATTGGTTTATTATCTGCCATATTATTCCAGGTAATATTAATACTTGATGGATAAAACTTTAATAAACTCATGGAGCAGGTCACTGTGTCTGATGCACCGGGGGTTAACGTCACCGGCCTCACCATCTTCGGAATAGCTGGGAGTAAAAGTGATAAATGATGATAATGAATAGGAAAAAGCTTTGATCCAGAATCACTAATGTGTCTGCATCTAGAATCTGTCTAAACAGCTTTGCAATTTAGCGCAACCATATTTTTGCGTTACTCGCTCCGGCAGGAAGTACTGGCAGGGGAACGGCCCGCCGCATCCGTAACTACCATGTATAGTTGGTTTAGAGTAAGACAAATGTGTCTAGACATGTACCAAAGCCTGTCTAACTCTATGCCATCTATAGTATTAGTAACATGTTGATATGACATACCGCCGGTTATGCTGGGAATGCTGAGAGCGGCAAGTTATTATACATCTGGATGCAGCTCTTAGAGTGAACTATGTACATAACGTACTCTTCTCGCCCTGAGATCCGTACATTCAGAAGTAGTCTTGTAAACACTTATGTTGGAAAGTGGACGTGTCCTTTAAAGGGGTATCCCCACAATGGGGGTATATCGCTAGGGATCTGGGACCCGCACTTACAACGAGAACAGAGCGGGGAGAGCTATAGCTGCAGGACCCCAGGTGCACCACCAAGCGCTGCTGCCATAGAAGTGAATGGGAGTGCACCGCGCACAAGCGGCCCCTGCTCCCATTCATTTCTATGGGGCAGATGGAAATAGCGCTTGTCTATTTTTGGCGGCCCCATAGAAATGAATGGAGGGCGGCTGCGCATGCGCAGTGCGCCCTCCGTTTTTTCCCCCGCTCTGTTCTCATTGTAGCTGCGGGTCGAAGAGGTGGGACCCACACCTATCAGACAATGGGGGGCATATCCTAGTGATATGCCCCCATTGTCTGTGATGGGAACGCCTCTTTAATTCTTCATGTTAGCGTTCCATCTGCAATGTTATATCAATACTGATCTGTTCTAGTTAAATCCGGTTGTGTCACTTCAGCAAGTGGCATTTGTCATTTAGACAAAGTTAAATACAAGGCACTTAGTAATGTATTGTGATTGTTCATATTGCTTCCTTTGCTGGCTGGATTCATTTTTCCATCACTCTATAGGAAAAAAGTGCCGGCCTCTCTGGTGACCGGGACGGCGGAAGCTCACATAGGCGGGTGCTTTCTTCTGTAGTGTGCAGGCGTGGCCACAGCTGATCAATTGCAGGGTGGTCGTAACTAGAGATGAGCGAATCGAAGCTGACGAAGTGGAATTCGATCCGAATTTCAGGCAAAATTTGATTCGCACCAAAGCCGAATTTCCTCATGCTTCATGGTAACGAATAGTACTAAGCGGGAGGTGCCATATTCGATTTCACAATATTTCGCGACTATTCGATTGACTATTCGTCTTATATTTGTCAAAATTGATTATTCATCATTATTCTATTTATCGAGAAAAATATGCGATTTAATTATTCGCGTATTGCGATTTTTAACTGTATAAGGCAACTTTCCTAACTTGGCTAGGCTATATGTGTATTTTACAAAAAAAATCGCTAAATTGCTATATATTCTTGTTTTAGAATATGACAAATATTCTAAAAAACAAAGTTATAGCAACATAGCGAATATATTCGTTATTTAGAATATTCGTCTTTTTTTTTTCAATCTGTACTGTTATTCCACTTTGGCATACTCCTCCCCGACAAGCGTCCCCGTCACCTTGGGAACGCCTGTGGGTTAGAATATACCATCGGATCTGAGTTTCCCCTGAGATCGTGAAAACTCAGATCCAATGGTATATTCTAACCCACAGGCGTTCCTATGGTGACGGGGACGCTTGTCGGGGAGGAGTATGCGAAGAACTGTACAGAGTGGGAAAAAAAATGTGAATATTCTAAATAACGAATATATTCGCTATATTGCTATAACTTCATTTTTTAGAATATTCGTCATTTCTTTTCCATATTAAAACATGATTCCTTCCTGTGGGCCTCAAGAAAGAAGCACGGAGAAATCATGTTTTCAGATTGTTAAAAAATGCCGAATATTCGATATAGTGAATATTTAGAACTATATTCGAAATATTCGCGAATTAGCGAAGTTGCGATATTCGAGATTAATATTCGCTATTTGAATATTTGCACTCAACACTAGTAACGAATCAAATTTTTTCCTAAAATGGCCACTGCACGTGTGAGGACATGGAGAAAGGAACTCTGGGAAGGCGGGATCACCCACAATGCCAGGCATGCAGCCAATCAGCAGTCAGCCAGACCTGTGATGTCACAGCCCTATAAATAGCGGCAGCCAATGCCGGATTATAATAGGGGCGTTTAGGTCGGAAGCCCCAGGTCCAGTGTCAATGACGGGCCCATTGCCACACCAAACGCCCCAGTGCCGTTACATATTTACATTTTCATTTATCACGATGCGCAGCGCTAGTGCTGCGCTGACAACAGCAGGCTGGGCCCCGACTGGAAGCAGGGAGGGAGAGCCGCTGCAACGCTTCTTCCAATCAGCTCAGTGCCCGTTGTGCCACTCTGTGATGTCTTTAGTGGAAGTTTGCTCCCACAGCTAGCTAGGGTTGCCACCTGGAGCGCGGTAAAGTATCAGCCTGCCCTGTATTATCAGTGACTGTGTATACAGAGATAGCTGTCAATCACTGATAGGACCGCCTGCTTAACGGAATGAGCAGGAGCTTAAATGAATGAAATACAAGTTATACAGAATTTTATCCCATAAAACTATATATCACTCTGCTCATCTCCTCCTGCTCTATAACATGCTGCCTTCAACTTATAGCATTTTCATGGTGACCAGTTCCCTTTAAAGGGGTTGTCCCATTTCTCATTCCCACCTCCTTTTCCTGCAGCAGCTCACCGCTTCCTGTGCCGTGTGTGGCGGCACCTTCCACTTTGCAGCCGCTTGCGCTCTGCATTGCTATGGCGAACATTTCCTGAGCTAATGTACATGCCCAGGAGCAGTCCCTGGCAGCCAAGTTGGGAGATGCCGCACATGCTTCCAGCCAGCACGGGCAAGAAAGGAGTAACAGAGACACCGCGCAAGCGCGGCCGCCACTGGGGTATCGCAGCTGTGGTCAGAACACCTGATAATGACCTACAAAGGAAAACAAAATGTATGAATTTATGAATAGGGAGAGGAAGGGGCCATTATTGGACTAAACAGATGGAAAGCAACTTAGTGAAATGGGACAACCCCTTTATAGAGGGTCTGTCACCAGGATCAACCCTATTAGACCATATATACTGCCTGGTAGGACTCATCATGCTGATTATGTATGATAAATAGCTGCAGAGATATCAGCGGTTTTATTCATATGCAAATGAACAATTCGAGCACTCAGAGGCGGGGCTGAATATTCTGAGCAATGCTCTGCACACACCCCTCCGCCATTACCTGACAGGGCTAGACAGACAGAGCTGTGTTCTGGCGTATATATATCTGCTGCATATATGTGTATTATACACACTATGTACTATAGCTTCACCACACTCAGAAAGGTAATCTACATATTACTGCTTTATTCACAGCATAATATATGATTATAAAGTCACTGGTACTATGTGTTAGCTTATAAGTATAGAAAAACCATATATCACCATGTGGTAATGCTATAGCTTGAAGGGTTTCTGTCATCAGAAAAATCGTTATGTAGCTGGCTGACGTTAGCGATGTGCTAATGTCAGCAGAACATAACTGTATGACTTATATCTCCCTGCCTCCTGTTACGGTCCCTTAGGTGACTGATATCAGGAAATCAAGGAGATTGGCTGAGTGTGGAGGAATCTAACAGCCTCCTTGATTTCTCTTGATTCAGTGTTGATAGGGTTAATAATCACTCCCTTTTCTCAGCTGTTGCTGAGTGGTCATCACTTCTACCCTTTATAGTCTCACCCCACCCTTATGACTATGGGGTAGCTAGCTTCATTTGGGTTTGGCTGAGCTGGTGTGAGATCCTCTCTGGTGTTCCTGTTCTTCCATCTCTGCAAGTGTCATGTTTGTATTTGTTATATTCCCTGTTGTTGTATCCGGGCCTGAGACAGAGACTTCTATTCGTCCATCTGGGTAGTAATGGGTTGTCTCTGGTCCTATACTTATTCCAGGGCTTTATAGGAAAATCAGGGCCTAGGTATCCTGCTTATGAATATTTCTACCTTCAAGGTCTATTCATATTGATAGGTAGTCAAGGCCTGGATTAGGGTTGTCTAGGAGGTGACCTGTTCCTTCCCTAGTTTCCAGGCCCAGTTACTGTTCCCCTTCCCTCCTGTGTTCAGTGTGGAGCCCCCCCCCCCACCCCACTGATTGTGACACTGCTGCCGTTTGCGCTAAATAATTACTTTTATTTTAGGTGCTAGTGGGGCGTTGCTGCAGCACCTAGAGGCTCCGTCCTCTCACCGTTTGGCATGCCCTTGTAAAGGTGATTGACATCCTCGATCTCCTCCGTGCCCCGCAAATCCTGCACCTGCGCCGTCCATTTTAGTATTAGGCGCAGGCGCAGTGAGTGAAGGGCGGCAGCAACCATTTTTAAGGAGATGCAAATGAATTTATATAAACTTCAACGATCTTCCTAGTAACAATTACTACAAAAGTGACAAGTATTTAAATACTATACAATATATACCACAAAAGTTTTGTGGCAGCTCCGTCAGTATACACCACTGAATTCCTTTCACAATAGGGACACTGTGATCATTCATATACCGCTGTATTAATATCGTTGATATAATGTTGCACTAACAATTTTATATAGGGGGAATTTATTTTTACTGTTTATTCTTACTATTTTTACTGTATGTTTTATTTTATTTATATGTTGAAAGGCGAAGAGTTAAAGCAACTTAGTAACGTGTTACATATGTATTCAAATAAAGGGTGTATTCAATTTAAATGTATCTGTGTGTTCCACGTAGCCCCGGATGAGAGGGTGCTTGTCACATTTATATCTTCTTACATACTCCACATCACACGTTTTTGGGTGTACCGGTGACAGTGCACCTCTGCCCGTAATACCCAACCAGTGAGCCTCGGTAATCCTATTATATATTTTTCACATTGTACTTCATGACAGTCATACATTTTAGTCAATATATTTCACCTTTATTTATGAAAAATCCCAAATTTAACAAAAATTTTCAAAATTTCAATTTCTCTGCTTTTATAACATAAAGTGATACATCATAAAATATTTATTACTTAACATTCCCCATATGTCTACTTTATGTTGGCATCATTTTGTAAATGTCATTTTATTTTATTAGGACGTTAGAAGGCTTAGAATTTTAGATTTTTTTTTCAAATTTTTCTACATTTCCAACACCATTTTTTTGAGCAACAATTCAGTTATAAAGTGATTTAGTGGGGCTTACGTAGTGGAAACCACCTATAAAGGAACCGATTTTAGAAATTACACTTTTTTCTTGCAACACAGCAAAGGTTAACAGCAAAATAAACCTCAATATATAAGGTATTACTCTGATTCTGCAGTTCAGAGAAATATATATACAGGTGAAACTAAAAAAATTGCAAAAAGTCCATTTAGTTCAGTAATGCAAATTAAAAGGAATTGCATTAATGCAGCTTAAAATTAGAATTTTGTGAAAAGGTTCAATATTCTAGGCTCAAAGTGTCAGACTCTAGTCCGCTAATTAATCCATACCCCCTGAGCATAGTATACCTCAAAATTGAGACTTTGGGGTTTCATAAGCTGTAAACCATAATAATCCAAATTATAACAAATAAAGGCTTAAAATATCTCGCTTTGCCTGTAATGAGTCTCATATATTAGTTTCACCTTTTAAGTTGCATTACTGAAATAAATTAACTTTGCACAATATTCAAATTTTTCGAGTTTCACCTTTATATGTGGCGGTAAACTGCTCTATGGGCACATAGCAGTGGTCAGAAGGAAAGGAACGCCATATGGATTTTGGAGGCAGATTTTGCTAGAATGTTTTTTTAGGCACCATTTTGTAATTGAAGAGATCCTGACATACCCCTACAGTGGAAACCCTCAAAAATTGACCCAACCCTTAAAGAATATATTTAGGGGGGTACTGACCACTTTGACCACAGAAGCATTTTACGAAATTTGAAAACACTTGGTTGTGATAATGAAAAGCTTAATTTCTTCCAATAAAATGTTGCTTTAGCCCCAAATGTTTTATTTTCACAGGGATAGCAGGAGAAAAAGCACCCCATAATGTGTTAGCCATTTTCTCCTAAATGTGCCCCCACAGTGGTAAACTGCTGTGGGGGCACATGGCAAGACTCAGAAAGTAAGGAGCGTTATATGGCTTTTGCAGCACAGATTTTGATGAATTGGTTTAAGGGTGCCATTGGATTGGTTTAAGGGTGCCATTGGATTGGTTTAAGGGTGCCATTGGTGCCTCATTTTTTGCAGGATGAGGTGACGTTTTCATTGGTACCATTTTGGAGTACATAAGACTTTTTAATTGCTTAGTATTACACTTTCTATGAGGCAAGGTGAAAAAAAATCGCTGTTTTGGCATAGCGCATTCACCTGAGGGGGCATATAATGTGATATTTTTATAGAGCAGGTTGTTACGGACGTGGCGATACATAATATGTCTATCATGTTTATTTTTGTTAAGTTTTACACAATGAAAGCCTTTTTGAACAGAATAAAATCTTGTTTTTGTGTTGCCATTTTCTGAGAGCCTTATTTTATTTATTTTTTGACCGATTGTCTTAAGTAGGATCTCTTTTGTTGCGACATGAGATGTTGGTCTAATTGGTACCATTTTGGGCTAAATACACCTTTTTGATCGCTTGCTGTTACAATTTTTTTGATGCAAGGTGACCAGAAAATGGCTGTTTTGACACTGTCTTTATATATATATTTTTTTTAAGGTGTTCACCTGGCGGGGTGGATCATGTGATATTTTTATAGAGACAGTCGACACGGACGCTGCAAAACCAAATTTTTTTTACTTTATTTTGGGAAAAGGATGCTTTTTTTTTTTTTTTTACCTGAAGTTTTTAATTTTTTTTGTAAAACTTTTTTTTATTATTTCTTTTTTAACTTTCTTTTTTGTCCCACTCTGGGACCTCAACTTCTGGGGGTCTGATCCCCTGTACAATGCATTCCAATACTTCTAGGGTGCTGGATCTCACAGGCTCACAGGGATGGCAGCCACGATGCCTAATTAAGGCATCGGGTCCCTGTCACAGCATCACTGGGACCAGATGGACACCCCGCACCCGTCAGGATACCGCATGTGCCGCGGTCAGTGCTGACCGCGGTAGTGCAAGGGTTAATGCGCCGGCATCACTGTTTTCACCGATGCCGGTACATACAGCAGGGGTCCGACTATCAGTGACTGCCGGACATCTGTAGCTGATCGGGCGGGAGAAGCTCCTGTGGCCGCCCAATCAGAGCGCTGTAGCTGTATGGCGCTGGGATTTGTGACCGTGTTTCCAGCGACATACATGTACAGCGCTGGTATCCTATGGGTTAATGACATATTATTTATTATAGTATATCCTATTAATATAAAAAAATAATAATAATAGAAAGAAAACATATGTCTTTCTGGGGACTTCAACCTGGGATGTCTACATGCAAAGCCATTAGTGTAACCTCTAAGCTATAACATTACCACATGGTTTTTCTATACTTAGACGCTATCACATAATACTGCTATCTGTATGATCATATATTGTGTCTGTGGATAAAGCAGTAATATATATATATCAGCTTTCTGATTAGATATCAGTGTGGTTAAGCTATAGTACATAGTGTATATGATACACATATATACAGTAGATATGTATAATCCAGGATACAGCTCTGTATACAGTGACTAATCAAAATTGTGATTCTTGCAGGGGTCAGGTGTCAGGGTCAAGTGTGAGAGTCAGGTGTAAGAGTCAGATTCACCTCGAATATATTCGTATCGAACCAAATTTTTATTTTTTTTATTGCTGATTCGGCGAATGGAATATTAGAAAAATTCGCTCATCTCTAGTCATAACCATGGAAACCAGCGATGTATAATGTGATGGAAAAATGAATTCAGACAGCCAAGGAGGCAATATGGAGAATCACAATACATTAGTAAATGCCTTGCATTAACTTTCTCTACATGATAAATGCTACTGCTGAAGTGACACAACCCTTTTAAAGCTAACTTGTCATTATGCTTAGGAGTCCAGTAGGAGTTGCCAGCAATCTCTATATATGCACTCATACAGGAAAGGCTGCCGGTCAGTAATTAGGACCACCCACTGGACCCCAAAGCATTGAAAGCGTAGAGATTTAAGTAAATATATTACAAGTTTCCCACAAAACTATATATCAATCTGCTCAGCTCCTCCTGCTCAACACAATGCTGCCGATTGCTTTAAAGTGGCTATCCTGTGGGGTTAGGTTCTATGTTCAGCATTCAAGTAGAAGAAGTGGATCAGCACTCGACCTTTGATACTAATATATCTTCACTTTATTGCCATAAACAGATTACAGGCAAATATGATGCTTTTTTGCTAAACAGCCTTTTTAGGCTGTTTAGCCGAAACGCGTCACATTTGCCTGTATTCTGTTTATGGCAATAAAGTAATGATTTATTAGCATCAAAGGTCGAGTGCTGATCCACTTCTTCTACTTGGATGTATGGACCTGCAACACAGCATACGAGCACCACCACCTTCTTCCAGGGTGCCACCTGATTATTTCTATATTTTTTATTTTTTTATTTTAGCACAAAGTTGCAACATACATAAAACCCCAAAAAATTGTAAGGGTCCGAATACTTTCTGAATGCACTGTATTAGGTCTTTATATTTATGTAATTTTAGTTTTATTGTTTTTCATTTTTGATACCTGTAAAAGAGTCCTTTTCACACTACATTCTATTGTTTTGTTTTTTCATAGCACAAAATAGCACTAAAATACGTTTTAAAACTGTGTCACCTGTGTTCTCCTTGTTATTATACAGGAAATATACGGCAGTCAGGGCAGGGTTAGAAGTTGTGGTGTGGGACAGTAGTGGCTTTTATTTTCTTATATACCGTATTTTTCACCCCATAAGACGCAGTTCCCCACCCCTGCGTCTTATGGGGCGAATACTAATGAAGTGGTTCCATTTTTGGAGCGCTACATTAGTACCGGAGGACCATGAAGCGGTGAAGGATCTGTACTCACCGCTTCCTGGTCCTCCGCTCGGCTGTGCGCAGCCTTCACAGCTGACAGCCGAGAACCAGGAAGAAGAGAGAGAGCGCTGGTGGTGAGGAGCGGCGGCGTCCAGGAGCAGGAGAGGTAAGTTGGCTGACATGGGGGCATGATGGCTGACATGGGGGCATGATGGCTGACATGGGGGCATGATGGCTGACATGGGGGCATGATGGCTGACATGGGGGCATGATGGCTGACATGGGAGCATGATGGCTGACAAGGGGGCATGGTAGCTTGCATGGGGGAATGATGGCTGACATGGGGGCATGATGGTTGACATGGGGTAGCATAATGGCTGGCATGAGGGTCTGATGGCTGACATGGGGGGCTGATCTGAGGCATTGGGGTCTGATCTGAGGTCTGATTAACATTGGGGGTCTGATTGCTGGTCTGACCTGAGGTGTAATGGAAAATATTTTTTTAGTTATTTTCTCTTAACTTTCTTTTATTTTACACATTGTGCTCTCTCCCCACATACAAGACCTTTGGGGACATTTTAGCATGCTTATATACTTTGAAAAGTACTTTGCTTACCCCTCATCTTGGCTTTCCCCGTACTCCGTTCTATTGGATCCTTTAGGCTGGGATGTATAACTTTGCAGATAAATTCGAGGTCTTCAGGCTGTGACTGAGCCATGAATGATAAGGAGGCTGAGCAGGAGCGCAGGTTATCAGCAGTTCTCTCCGGTTTGATAGACATTTTGTAAGTTCCATCCATAATTGGTGTTACAGATTCCCCAACCTTCTCGTACCAGTTCACCGTCAAGTTATCAGGGAAAAACATTGAGATTTTGCAAGTGACTGCCGTCTGTTTGCCCATTTGCAGAATCAGAGGAGTCATTTCCACAATTCTTGGACGCCAAGGAAAATCTAGAAAATATTAGTGTTAGATGTAGAGACTAGCATCACATATACAGTATGTATGGTCGATGCAAAAATATGTCTCCATTTAGTTAAGCGTATGGGCCAATTGTTTGATCATATTTGGGAATTTCAAAGAGGTTGACTGATGACCTGAACCCCTTTTTATAAGCTCTATTAATGAATATGGATATTGTGGGGAACCTCTGTTTGAGCCGAAAGGAGACCTTCTCTGTGAGGACCCTGATTGACTTGGCTGTCCATGCATTGCATTCTGGCCACGCTGCTACAATGACTCTATATATTATCAATATTATATAATTGACTGCCTGCGTACTGACTTCTTTTAATTTCACTGATTTTACCCTTCCATGCCTGACCTGATCTCAGTCTGAACTCCTTACTAACCCTGAGCTGTGTTCCCCGACCTTAGACTGTTTATTAGAATGCACATGCTGTGCCTGCCCAGACCTCGTCTGCACCTGCTCTGCACCAGTGTCATCTGTTAGGCCCCTTTCGCACGAGCGAGTTTTCCGCGCGGGTGCAATGCGTGATGCGAACGCATTGCATCCGCACGGAATTCGGACCCATTCATTTCAATGGGTCTGTGTACACGCATCACTTGTGCATTGCGTGAAAATCGCAGCATGTTCTATATGCTGCGTTTTTCACGCAACGCTGGCCCCATAGAAGTGAATGCGGCTGCGTCAAAAGCAAGCAAGTCCGGATGCGATGTGTTTTTCACTGATGGTTGCTAAGAGATGTTGTTTGTAAACATTCAGTTTTCTATCATGCACGTGAAAAATGCATCAATGCGCATTTCACCCATGCAAAAAAAACTGAACAACTGTCACGAAGGGGAGTGGGGGAAACCCCCCACCGTGTGGTGTCAAAGGATAGAAGGGGATCAGCCTGACCGAAAGGAGTAATAAGGGAGCAGGTAAACTCCTACAGCGTCCCTAATCCTCTCCCTGACTCCTCACCGTGTGAGCGGACCCCGATGGTAGGACGACTCATACTCAGGATTCCTAGAGACCCTAAGTCCCCTGGGAATCCCTCACCAAGGAGCAGGGAAGAGACGACCTGTTCATCCCAGTCATGGAGGAACAGGAGTCTCTATCTGAGGCCAGGCTGCAAGGAGAGGGGAACACATACAGCTCTAGAGATGGCAGGTAAGTGAAACCCATAACACACTCACCTGCCACAGACACACTGACTGGAACCTGTGCACTAGTGCTGCTGTCCACACCAACATTAAAGGACACAGCACACACCACAACCACACAGGAACCCAGGATACCCATAGCTTCAATAAACATGAGACAGGGGAATGTCTAGCAAACATGACACCAAACACCACCAGACATGTAACACCAAACTAGACATACAAACACCCTGAACATAACCCACTCCATACAAATAGGGACAGGAAGGGAAGGAGACACTGGGATGACATTGATGACCCCAAGGGTGGCCCTCACTGGACAGATGGAACGCTCTGGAGTGGAGCAGAGCTCCAGCACCAACCACAGCTGAAGTACAACTGACTCCAGCCAGGAAACCACAGAAGATATAAGCCAAGTGACCACCCCTAGTCAGGGAGTTAACCCTTCAGCACCAGAGGGAGGCTACAACTCAATGGGGAAGTGCACACACAAGCATACCAAACACATAACCACCGGCAACAGCATGCGTGGCAACCATGTCACGGCAATCACCCAGAAGGCCGAGACACTGCCACCGCATGCTCTCACAGCAACACGTTGCCGTGGGCAACCGCAAGTGTGGCAACAGTGTCACAGCGTACACCATAAGCCGTGACAACAACTGAACGCGATCGCATAAAAAACTGAATGAACTTGCTGGCGAAATCGTGCATTTTTCCCTGAACGCATCCGGACCTAATCCGGACGCGCTCGTCTGCAAGGGGCCTTAAGCAAACAGAGACTACTCCAAGAGGTAGCGGCCTGGTGGTTCTGCTGCAGCAATGTCCAGATCCCTATATAAGGGTAAAACCAGGGGACTGCCAGGATGATGCCCTTATTAGTAACCCCAAGCTTAATCTGTTCGGCTGACACAATGGGTCCACACCCACTGCCGTAGCAGCATATTTACTTTCTTAGAAATCTCGGAATTTTAGAAATTTTAATCATAAATATATGCTAAGTTATGTTCTGTCATGCTAAGGCCCCTAATTATAAAAAAAACTGAGATCTAGGATGAAGCAGCAATAGAAACTTCAGCTGTCACGTCTTCTTAGTTGTCTCCTCTCCCTTAAATTAAAGCTGGCCATACACATGGGATAAACATTGGCTTGTCGTCCAACAGCTATCTCTCAAACTCTTCCCATACAGATGTAGTAAATTAAGATAAGGGAAAAAGTCGCTGTCTGAAACCTCTGTCTTTGGCTTATTTCCCTGAAAACAAAAGGATTGGACATGTGAAAACCAATGTGCCTGATCCTTACCTCCGGAAGATAAGACCCCATAAACATTAGATGTGTAACATCCTGAAGTATGTCACTAAACTTCTGTCACCCTGCTTCATAATATGTTAAGTGTATATTATTATCATCTTGTGTAATCTTGCTTTACATTTTCCATTATATACTGGACAGATCTGCCCCAGAGATCAAGCTGATCAAGAGGACCTTTCACCACTCCTGACATGCCTATTTTAACAATTCTGGAGCATCTATTCTTATGACTCTATGTTGTGCCGTTCCTTTATTATTTGCACTAGAAGTTATGAATGAATTGCTATAAGCCTTCAGTAAGGGTACAGAGGGGGCGGTAACCAGTTGGGGGTGTGTCCCTGCACAGACTGACTCTATCCAATCAGTGCTGCCATTTTCAGACTGTGCAGGTACACGCCCCCAACTGGTTACCACCCCCTCTGTACCCTTACTGCAGACTGCTAGCAATTCATTCATAACTTCTAGTAGAAATAATAAAGCAATGGCACAACATACAGACATAAGAAAAGATGTTCCAGAATTGATATTACATGGGGAATGCATAAAGCTATTAAAACAGGAATGTCAGGAGCTGTGAGAGGTCCTCTTTAACTGTGTGAGGCAACATGATTAGCCTATTTTCGAAGTTTGACAATTTCTGGTCATTTAGCCGTATGAGCATATGGCAGACCACTGTTTTCAAGAACTTTGAAAACTACTGCACCTGTTTATTTTAAAGGCACACTTTAAAGGGATTTTTTAAGATTTGAAAAAACTTGACCCAAAGCTGGGTGTGTAAAATAAATTTTAAAAAACATAATCGTTCAATGTCTTGCATTCCCGTGCTGCTGCTCCGGTCCTACCACTCTGATCCAAGCTGCTCCTGTAGCAGTCATGTGCCATTCATCGTTCATGTGACTACTGCAGCCAGTCACTGGAGGTTCACCGCTGAGGCCAGTGATTGGCTGAGCAGTCTTTTCATGTGTGTGATGTATAGGGGGACCCAGGCAGTGGCGGGGGTCAGTGAGGCAAGAATTGCTTGTTTTCATTTTGCCTGTTTAACTGAACTTTATCCGTTGGACAACCCCTTTAAAGACCAAGTAAGGGTGGCAGAGAAGGGAGTCAAACTCTGAACGTGCTATCCTGTAAATCTATATCATTTTGTGCAATGAGTTTTCTTGGTTCACCGTCTCACCTGCATCTCTTACAGACATCTCTCTGCTTTCTGCCCGGTCCATTGTTTTATGTTTCCATGTCACTTTCAGTTTAAAATCCAAGTCGTTAAAGCTCTGCCCGGGGATTGTACACCTTGTAGTAATGGAGAAGGTGCCGTCAGGATTTTCGGCGGCTCTTTCCTCTGACGGCTTCTTCTCCGGGGATTGACCATCGCTCCATGTGATCCTTATGTCTTTAGGATAAAACTTTAGAAGAGATAAAGCTGCTATCACATCTCCGGAGTCACCGATGGAAAGCTGTATGGGATGGTCGAGTGTAGGTTTCACTGAAAGGGAGAAGAAATAAAGCGTAAATCATCAGTAAGTCATCAGTAATACTCAGACGGTCATCAGATGCATTTAAATGTCGTCTAATATTTCTTTTTGGATGTACCTGCCATACTAGTGCACGCTAGGCAGAGTACCAGTGCTATAAGGTCATAGTGATGGCAGATCCTTCATGGTATAAAGTGAACAGACACTGCAGCTCTTGACGCCTGGAGATGACACTGGTGCGGATCTTAGTCGGAGGATCCGCCTGAACTCACCGCACACTTGTATCCGTCCTGTGCTCCTCTCCGCCGGCTGCTCCAGGCTGGGATGTGCGACTCTACAGATGATCTCTGCGCCTTGATCCTCCAGCGATGGGGTGAGCAGTAGACATGCTGTGCAGGTAAATGTCTTGTCGCGCTGCTGCTGTGACGTGTGAGGTGTAATCTTGTATTTCTCAGACGTCTTCATTATTTCCTCATTACCCTTTACTTTCCTAATCCAGTTCACAGTGAGATTATCGGGGTAAAAACGTGAGATTGTGCACTGGAGCGGCGTCTGGCTGTTCAGCGTCAGATTTGGTGTCAATATTTCCCCCAGTTCTGGAGAAGACATTAAATCTGCAAAAAGAAAAGTTATCAGATGCTTCGTTTATTTCATGTTTCTGGATAACAAGTATTAGCGTTTATCATTGACAGATCAGCTCCCTGTCATGATTGGCCTCAAATAAATCAGTTAGAGACAGTGCTTGGCAGCAAGGGTAGCCTGAGCGTGAATCGGGATCTTTTATCTTCATGAGTTTGTTTATTTTTTAGATCCAGGGAACTGTGTTTAAGAAGTTCTTACTTTATAGTTGTCTGCCTGTTCATACAGGTGAAACTCGAAAAATTTGAATATTGTGCAAAAGTTGATTTATTTCAGTAATGCAACTCAAAAGGTGAAACTAACATATGAGACTCGTTACAGGCAAAGCGAGATATTTCAAGCCTTTATTTGTGATAATTTGGATGATTATGGCTTACAGCTTATGAAACCCCAAATTCACAATCTCAGAAAATTAGAATATTGAAGAAAAGGTTCACTATTCTAGGCTCAAAGTGTCACACTCTAGTCAGCTAATTAATCCACATCACCTGCAAAGGGTTCCTGAGTCTTTACATTGTCTCTCAGTCTGGTTCAGTAGGAATAACAATCATGGGAAAGACTTCTGACCGGACAGTTGTGCAGAAAACCATCATTGACACCTCCATAAGGAGGGAAAGCCTCAAAAGGTAATTGCAAAAGAAGTTGGATGTTCCCAAAGTGCTGTATCAAAGCACAATAATAGAAAGTTATGTGGAAGGGACAAGTGTGGAAGACAAAGGTGCACAAGCAGCAGGGACGACCGCAGCCTGGAGAGGATGGTCAGGTAAAGGCCATTCAAAAGTGTTGGGGACTTTCACGGAGTGGACTGAGGCTGGAGTTAGTGCATCAAGAGCCACCACACACAGACGGATCCTGGACATGGGCTTCAAATGTCGTATATTCCTCTTGTCAAGCATCTCCTGAACTGCGTCAGAAGCATCTTACCTGGGCTAAAGAAAAAAAGAACTGGTCTGTTGCTCAGTGGTCCAAAATCCTCTTTTCTGATGAGAGCAACTTTTGCATCTTATTTGGAAACCAAGGACCCAGAGTCTGGAGGAAGAATAGAGAGGCACACAATGCAAGATGCTTGAAGTCCAGTGTGAAGTTTCCACAGTCTGTGGTGATTTAGGGAGCCATGTCATCTGCTGGTGTTGGTCCACTGTGCTTCATTAAGTCCAAAGTCAACGCAACCATCTACCAGGAGATTTTGGAGCATTTCATGCTTCCTTCCGCAGACGAGCTTTATGGAGATGGTGACTTTATGGAGATGGAAATTTTTCGAGTTTCACCCTGTACATATGAAAGATGCCATGCAGGTCACCACCAGCATTCACCATTAGGTGGCGTGAGAGCTTCCCGTGAGTCTTATTGACTGTAGTGTATGATAAGCACTAAGCTCCCTCTGGTTGTAGCCTGCATCCGTGTCCGAATTACGGTCTACAAACCACGAATCTGCAAAATTACAGACAACTTCTCTGTACAATCCGTATTTTTCTTACTCTCGTCTACAGAAGTTGCAATTCTTTTCCACAAGCAAAACAGGCACACGGATCCACAAAAAATACCGATGTGTGCATGACTACATAGAAATGCATTGGTCAATGTCACACTGATGAAGATACAGTCGTGTGTGCATGAGGCCTAACCCTTTCTTCCACCTTCCTTTTTTCTAGTTTGTTTAGTGAAAGGAAGAGTAATTATATAGATAGAAAGCCCTGGGCAGTATTATAGGTTTAGGGAAGATGTCGCAATCTCCAGTGACACTTACGTGTGTTGTCTTTGTTCTGATGAGGCGTCCATTCTTTGTAGGACGGATGCTTCAGTTTCCGGTGAGTCACCGTAGCACGCAGGGTATACTCCTCTCCAGCGATGACTTTGTCTCGGAGGCTTTCAGTGGTGCTGGTCACATTAAAAGTGCCATCTGGGTTTTCTTGCATGACGTCTGTAGATTCCAGGTTCTGCGGGGTTTTACTTGAAGGAGGTTGAAAGATTTCCCAGGTGACTGAGATTTCTTTGGGGTAAAAATGGTCCACATTCAAAGTGAAGCTGCCGTCTGTCACCGGTGTGATGTTCCTTAGCTTTGGATGGCCTGGAACAACAAGCGATAGTTATTCCCTATCATAAAATTACTATACGCAGGAGCTCCGTACAGTATTAGAATGTATTGGCTTCAATGAGCCAAAGTCATTACTTTGCGAAGTCTCGCGGGACTTGGCATGATAACTTCAGAAATTGATTTATACTGTGAAAAACCATTTCCCGAACTCGGGTTCAGTTCCAAGATAGCACTTGGAACCGAAGCCGAGTTCTGGAAATGATTTTTTACAGTACAAATTAATTTATAAAGTTACTGCGAGAAGTCTCGCGAGACTTCGCAAAGCAATAACTTCGGCTCATCAGAGCCAATACATTCTAATACTGTACGGAGCTCCTGCTCCGTACAGTATTAGAACGAAGCTTTATGCGAATCGACTTTGGATGTTTCATCCGAAGTCGCTTCGCTCATTCCGAGTGCTAGTACACCAGCGGTGAGAAAAATTTCTTTGTAAAGCCGCTAAACGTTCTCCTGGTATGTTAAGGGGGAAGGCCTCTGTTTGTTATGTGTTTATCTTATATCCTGCGTGCAGTAACTTGGATCAGACAGTTATAGAATTACTTTTGCTTGAAGTGTCCCTGTACTTCGGTAAAACGTTTGAAAGACTTATCAAAGGTTTTGATTGGTGGGGGTTTGAGTCCCGAGACCCCCACTGATCACTAAAGCAAGAAGAGAGGAGCCGTGCCACGGAACGCTCTCCTGGCTGCAGAGGGTGGAATTGACACGGACTAAATAGAAGTCTATGGGCCAATCTCAGTTCTGTCTCCTGCAGTTAGAAGAGAGAGCTCGACACGTGAACTCTCCTCTCTCCTTGTAGTGATCAGTGGGGGTCTCAGCACACGGCCCACCCATCGAAACCTTTCATATATCGCTGTAACGTATCGACAGTTTTACCACAATACAGGGCTTATGCACACAACTTCAAAGGGGCCGCAAAAGATGCCACTCCGTGTGCTGTCTGCATCCGTATGTCCGTTCCGTGGTCCCCGCAAAAAATAAAAAAAGAACATTTCCTATTCTTGTCTGTGTGTACGCACAAGGATAGGGCGTTCTGCTCCGCAAAATGCGGAATTAACACGGCCGGTATCTGTGTTTTATGGTTCTGCAACTTGTGGGCCTCAATAGCTATGGCCGTGTGCATAAACCCTTTCGCAAGATAATAGGATGTGCCAATGTTCACCAACTTACCCCAGAGTGTTCTCTGGTTAACGAGTGGCTGGTATGGCAGCCTAGTCCCTTTCTCTCACATGGGACAGAGCTGACGTGAGTTGCCCTATATGGGACAGCTACTGTGAGGAGTATGGGAGGGCGCCCGGTAAACAGTCCAGGGGCTCGCCCGCCGCCCCTTCAGTTGCATGCATTACTTTGCAATATTAGCACGATGCAGCTCCTCTCAGACCTCAGGCCTGTTCCGTATTATGATGCTGATCATCAGGGGGTTAAAAGCATCCTTCGATATTAGACAGATGTTTTTTCTCTTCCACCTCTCTGGTTCATGGGTTGTGCCTAGTATTGCAGCAAAGCAAGTTACACACAGGGTTAATGCAGTGAGAAGAATAATGGTGATGATATATCCATTCACAAAACCTGCAAAATGAACCCCGGGTCCCTGCTCCAGACGCAGTCACATTGCACCGCTCCGCATCCCAGATTGCATGCCTGTCTCCACAGTGCAATGTCAGGGAGGAGCTGGTATGGCAGCCGCTGTGGAGAAGCCCCCTGCTGCTGCCCCTTCCAGAATGATCACAGGATGCACCTTCTCCTTTTTTTCTTGCCTCCATGACTTGTCTTACAGATAAAATATAAAACATACCTGAGTGTGAGGACAGGAGGAGAGCGGTGGGCGAGGCAGCCATGGTCTTCGGAGTCAAAAGATGTTTTCACTATTGCAACACAGTAAGTGGATTGTGTCCCAACAGAGAAAGTCTGCAGTGAAGATCTGGAAGCCACAGCAGATCTGCTTCTCTTCCATATCTGCCTGCAAAGCCACATGAGCTGCAGAACTGGAGCTCCAGTCTCCAGACAGCCGTAACTTCTTCTTATAGGGTCTTCATCTTTGCTGGACGTAGATCTCCAGGGCTTATTGGTGCAGGTCATTTATTGCATTGTGTTTATCTGGAGTCTTAGAAAACTTCTGACATGGAAGCCGTGAGAGCACTTCACAGGGCGGATCGGCTGACGCCAGGGAGCGGCCGCGCTCACCTTTGTATAATGGGCGCAGCAAGTTTATTTATTTATTTATTTTATGCACTTATATAGCGCTCATAGGCGTGAGCACCCTAAGGCTGGGTTCACACCTGAGCGTATTCGAGAAGCGCTGTTTACAGGCGTTTTTATCAGGCGTTTTTATCGGGCGTTTTTGAGGCGTATTTTGGAAACGCGCGTCGTACGCGCGTTCTTGCTATTGACCACAGAGGCGTACAATGAAAAACAGAGGTGTTACGCGCGACAATACGCCCCAAAGAAGCCCCTGTACTTCTTGGGGCGTCGGGCGTTTTACAGCGCATTCGTACGCTCTGTAAAACGATCAGGTGAGAACCATGCCCATAGGGAAACATTGGTTTTTGCCTGTTGAGCATTTTACAGCGTAAAGCGGTCAGGTGTGAACCTAGCCTAAAGCGCAAACACACACACTGCGCGAGTGTGTATGTATGTATATATATATGTATGTAGACTTTATGCCATTAGCCCCATTATGCCTCTCATTAGCCCCCATTATGCTCTCATTAGCCCCCATTATGCTCTCATTAGCCCCCATTATGCTCTCATTAGCCCCCATTATGCCTCTCATTAGCCCCCATTTTGCCTCTCATTATCCCCCATTATGCCTCTCATTAGCCCCCATTATGCCTCTCATTAGCCCCCATTATGCCTCTCATTAGCCCCCATTATGCCTATCATTAGCCCCCATTATGCCTCTCATTAGCTCCATTATGCCTCAAATTAGCCCCCATTATGCCTCTCATTAGCCCCCATTATGCCTCTCATTAGCCCCCATTATGCCTCTCATTAGCCCCCATTATGCCTCTCACTAGTCCCCATTATGCCTATCTTTAGCCCCCATTATGCCTATCTTTAGCCCCCATTATGCCTATCATTAGCCCCCATATGCCTATCATTAGCCCCCATATGCCTACTGATACTGCTGTCGGCTGTTCTCTGAACTGGCGAGCACAGCATGACGTCACAAAGCGCCTCACGCTGTGCGGTAAGTACAGAGCATTCACCGCTTCCTGGTCCTCCTGTACTAATGAGCGCTTCCAAAATGGAAGCACTTCATTAGTATTCACCGGCCAGCAGGCTTGATTAGGGTGTGCCCAGGCACACCCGCCTATGACAGCGCTTTACAGACATTAGCATCCCCAATGGGGCTCACAATCTAAGTTCCTATCAGTATGACTTTGGAAGGAAACCGGAGTACCCAGAGGAAACTCATGCAAACACAGGGAGAACATACAAACTCCATGCAGATGTTGCCCTTGGTTTGATTCAAACTTAGGACCCCGGTGTTGCAAGGCACCAGTGCTAACCTCTGAGCCACCATGCTGCCCAGTTAAAGTTAAAGGGATTCAGTCACTACGTTTAACCCCACAAACCAATGTCTGGATACGAAAAAAGCATAGGCCCCAATATGTACTTTCTATTTACAGTAGGTACTCATTGGCATTCCTCTCAGTCAGCCCACAAAGGGTCCATGACTGGGGGAGGCCAGTGAGTACTGAGATGAGTATTACATATTTGGAATCAGTGGGGGTCATTTACAAAGATTGGTATTTTATGACATCCTTTCTTTCCTCCCTGTGCTGGCAGAGAAAGCACTAACCTTGTCATAAATTAGGTGCACTGCTGGCAGTCTGTGCACCCAGATTAAAGAATACTCTTGCGCCTGATTGGAGTAGTTTTTTTGCTTCTCTTTTACTCCTATTTCCAGGTGTAAAAGTCTCGGCCCCTGCCACGCCACTCCAACTCCTGAATAATGAACACAGTGCAAAGACGCCCATGCAATAAAATATACTCGCACGGTCTTGCAACTGTTGTTATGCCAAAAACAGCCGTAACAATATTCGTAAATGACCCTCGGTGTCTTTTCACCTACCTAGCCATTACACTGGTTTGGGTGGTTCCACAGTGGCTAACTAAGTGGAGCATGGTGAGCAGGATTTTATGGTCTTTGGTATCAAACGCTGCAGAGAGATCCAGAAGAATCAGTAGAGAATAATCACCATTTCTTTTTGCTGTCAGGAGATCGTTACACACTTTAGTAAGGACAGTATCTGTAGCATGAAGAGGGCGAAAGACAGATTATAAGGGGTCAAGAAGAGAGTTTGCAGAGAGATAGCTCATTAAGCCAGAGTAAACAAGACATTCAAGGAGTTTACAGATGAAGGGGAGGTTAGAAACAGTTCGGTACTTAGCAGTACAAGTAGGTTCAAGAGATGGTAATTATCTACTACTCTTTCTGTGTGCAGATGGCGAAGACTTAAGTAAAGATATAAAGGATGCCCTCTTAAAGGTGTAGGTACGAAGGGATCATTAGAAGGGTCTCCGCACTGTCCATGTACGTGATTTGTACAATGTAATCAGATTGCCCTCTAGGCCAGCAGTTTTTTTTTTTTAAATGCTGAACACCATGTCACATAGCCTGTCTTGGTTCTGCAAACCAGCCATTCCCTTCATTATCTTTGTCACCCTCCTCTGCACATGAAAAACAGGAAAGAAAATCTTTATCATTGTGGCCTCAATATCCTCCGATCTTACCACTGAAATTGAGGCGGCACAACATCTATCTCCTGTACAGTCCTCCAATGAGAAGTTGTTTGTTCCAGGTCATTTACGCCTCTGAATTTTGGTTGAGTGCCATAATTCAGTATTGTGTGGACATCCCGGTGTTAATGCCACCATGGAACTCATTTCCAGGTCCTACTGGTGGCCCAAGTTATCGAGGGATGTCAACTTGTATGTGTCTTCATGTGTGGTGTAAATAATACCAAGTCGGTCAAAAAGTAGTAACTAAGCTGTTACTGGGGTACTCAGAAATATCAATGAACACCTTAAATTAATGAGTACAAAAAGATCCCAAATGTTTTTAAAAATATATATTATCTTTATTAGAAAATCAAAATATGAACATGATTACATCACTTATAACAATTTATTGTAAAAGTAGTATCAAGCCTTTAAAGTGAAGCTAACTAATAGCTATAGAGCCTTTTTATAAAGTCGACTATTCTCATGGAAAGGAATCATCAAGGTCTAAACACTGCACAATGTGTGGTGTGTGCTAGAGCCAAAACTCCCAAAACTCGCCCGGCTGGTGAGTTGCGACCATTACCCATTCCTAGTAGACCATGGTCACATATTTCCATGGATTTTATTACTGACTTGCCTCCCTCTGAGGGTAAGTCAGTGGTATGGGTAGTGGTCGATAGATTTAGTAAGATGGTGCATTTTGACCCATTGGCTAAGCTCCCTAATGCTAAGACTCTGGCTTCCCTGTTTGTGGATCATGTGGTATGTCTGCACGGGATTCCAGAAAATGTTGTTTCCGATAGAGGTGTTCAGTTTGTTTCTAGGTTTTGGAGAGCCTTTTGTCATAAATGTGATATTGCTTTGTATTTTTCTTCTGCTTTTCACTGAAACTAATGGTCAAACCGAACGGTTGAATCAGTCGTTGGAACAGTTTTTGAGATGTTATGTTGCTGACAACCAACAGTTGTGGGTGCGGCATCTACCCTTGGCTGAGTTTGCTATTAATAACTCATCCACTGGAGTGTTGCCCTTTTTCTGAAATCTTGGCTTCCATCCACGATTTAATTCACTGTCGCCGTCCTCTTCACAAGTTCCGGAAGCAGATAAATTGGTTAGAGAACTGTGCACAGTCTGGGCCCAGGTTCAGTCGAACCTGAATTAAGGTTATTAAACCTGTATCTTTTAAACTAAAACTACCTGACTCCTTTCGCATCCACAATGTGTTTTACAAGTCTTTACTAAAGAAGTATGTGTCACCTGTCGTTCCTTCACAGGAGCCCCCGCCTCCAGTGGAGGTTGCCGGACAAATTGAATTCGAGGTCTTAAGGATTATTGATGTTAGAAAGGTCCGGAATTCCTTCCAGTATTTGGTGCATTGGAAGGGTTTTGGGCCAGAAGAGAGGTCTTGGGTGCCAATGAGTAAGTTACATGCTGCCAGACTGGTGAAAAGGTTTCAGCGGGCGCCTCCGGAGAAACCCAACCCTATAACTTTGGGTCCAGTGGCCCCTCGTAGAAGGGAGGTGCTGGCAACGCGCGATTCCTTCACAGCACCGCCGGCACCCTGCGCATGGAGAGGGACAGGGACGTAGCCTGCGTCCTCGTCTCCATGACAGCAGGCGAGCTGCAGGAGAACCGAGCACCGATAATGATAATCAGTGGTGTTCGGCTGAGTTGGGATGCTGTGAGTCATGAGACGCCGGCCACGTCATGTGACTCACCAGCCAGGACCTGCTGGCCACAGGTTGCCTGTGAATAAGGTCTTTTCCTTTACCAAGTTCTCTGTATTGGTTTGCATTGTACCTTGACCTCTGCTCTGTTTCCTTGACCCTGCTTCTGCTGTTTCCTCTGTATTCACGTGACCTCCTGGCATTCGGACCTTGGCTTGTGTTTGTGATTTGGTTATTCCTTTGTACTGACTTGACCTCCTAGTACTGACCTCGGCTTGTTTTGACCTTGCTTTCTCTTTTATATGTATCTTTCGTCCTGTATTTTGACCGCTGCTTATATTTACATTGTTTGTGTATTTAGCCCTCGGTGCCTGCATGTCACTTTGTTTATTATCTTCTCCAGTTTTGTTGTTCCTTTTAAGGCCCAGCACGTACTCAGTTTAGGGAAAGTTGTCCAGTTGTACACCGTCGCCTAGGGCGGACCGTGAAAGTAGGCAGGGACAGAGGTGTGGGTTGCGCTGAGGGCTGTGCATGCTCTCCCCTACCATGAAAGTTGTGAGTTTGAATCCCGGCAGAAACTTTTCTGAAATACAGGCTAAATTAGATTTAAGTACACTGGGGTGTCCCCAAGCACTGACTCCAATATATGGAGTCAAGGCAGGGACTCCTAAGCCGCGGACTCACACTGAGGGATTCCCTCACTGTACAGCGATCTTCTGCATAGAAATAAAGGCTTAATTAGATTTAAATGAACCGACTCGAGCACACGCAGTGTTTGGCCGAAGTCAGCGATGTGCTGAGCATAGCGATGCTCGAGCTGAACTGGTGTTCGGCTGAGCATGCTCACTCGACACTAGTGTTGAGGACTGTGTCGGCCTGTAGTATCTGTGCACGTGCTAAGGTGGATCTCTACTATCGTTACCCACACCGTCCAGACCATGGACTCACTTGTCTATGGATTTTATTACTGATCTGCCTAATTCGTCTGGAAAGACAGTTAATCTGGTGGTGGTTGATTGTTTTAGTAAAATGGTGCACTTTATAGCACTGCCTGTTCTACCTAATGCTAAAACACTTAGGGCTCTTTCACACTTGCGTTCTTTTCTTCCGGCATAGAGTTCCGTCGTCAGGGCTCTATGCCGGAAGGATCCTGATCAGGATTATCCCCATGCATTCTGAATGGAGAGAAATCCGTTCAGGATGCATCAGGATGTCTTCAGTTCAGGACCGGAACGTTTTTCGGCCGAAGAAAATACTGCAGCATGCTGCGCTTTTTGCTCCGGCCAAAAATCCTAAACACTTGCCGCAAGGCCGGATCCGGAATTAATGCCCATTGAAAGGCATTATTCCGGATCCGGCCTTAAGCTAAACGTTGTTTCGGCGCATTGCTGGATCCGACGTTTAGCTTTTTCTGAATGGTTATCATGGCTGCCAGGACGCTAAAGTCCTGTTTGCTATGGTAAAGTGTAGTGGGGAGCAGTATACTTACCGTCTGTGCGGCTCCCGGGGCGCTTCAGAGTGACGTCAGGGCGCCCCACGCGCATGGATGACGTGATCGCACCCAGGAGCCGCACGGACTGTAAGTATACCGCTCCCCACTACTACTATGGCAACCAGGACTTTAATAGCGTCCTGGCTGCCATAGTAACACTGAACGCATGAAACACAGAAATGTTTTCAGTACACTTGCGTTTAGCCGGATCCGGCGTGTAATTCCGGCAAATGAAGTACACGCCGGATCCGGACAACGCAAGTGTGAAAGAGCCCTTAGACATCCCAGTTGTCTTTCAAATAATTACATCATTTTACTTTGCCCACAGAAATGAAGGTATTTCACAAAAAACAAAAACTACCATGGTCAAAATGATTCCCCCCCCCCCCGGTGCTAATAGTCAATTGTGTATCCTTTTTGCTAGATAACAGTCTACAGTTGTTTGCTGTAGTTTGCAAGTTTTGCTGCTGACTGCAGAAGGTTTTCTTTCAAAACTTTCACATATCCTCCTTCTTTCTTTAGGATTCCTTTAACCTTGACGAGATCCCCAGGTCCAGATACCCTGAAGCATCCCCACAGCATGATACTCCCACCACCGTGTCTCACTGTGGGGACGGTGTTCTTTGGGTTATAAGCCTCTCTCTTGTTCCTCCAAACATAAACAATGTCTCCATGGCCAAAGAGCTGTAGTTGTGTCTCATCTGACCTAAGGACATGCTTCCAGTATGCATAATTTTTTTCCAGGTTGTCCTTAGGTACGTCAGACTGGCGTGAAGTTGTCTTTTCTGCAGAAGTGGAGTTTTTCTTATCCTGCCGTTTTCTGCTGTAACTGGGGTGTAGATGGAAGCCCCTGTTCTAGGGGATAACAGCAAGAGAGTAGTGACGAGTGGCAGGGGCAATATCCGAATTCGCAATATTTTGTGAAAGTTTTGTAGAATATTCGTCATATATTTGAGAATTCACGATTATATTCTTGATTGCGAAAATCGCCAAAGTAATAATAAGAATTACAGGTCACTTGTGCTACATTTTTCAAGCTGTATAAGTTTCCTGAGACTGGAGAAAATGGTCGGCACGGCAGAACATTACAATAGCTCTATGTGCAGATAGAGTCAAGTGCTCCAATATATTTGGCATAATGATGCGCATATTTTTTTGCAATACGTCCAACTTGTGACATCACAGCGCTATGTCTGTAGTATGTATGGACAGCTCTCTCTCTCAGAACTGCAATAAACTGCAGGAAATGGCTTCTGGGGAGGTTCTTATATAGTAAGGGGGAGGCAGCTTTCCTATTGGTTGCTAGGGATGTTGCTAAGCTCAGACAAAGACATTGCAGCCTTCTCATTGGCCCACAAGCAAGAAGCAGGGAGGGGTCATGGGTTCTGATGAAAATAAAATCTAGAATATTTGTAAATACGACTATATAGCACTATATTCAAAATTTTCGCGAATTCTCGAAGTTGCAATATTCGCACCCAACACTACACGAGAGGACACAAAGCAGGAGCAGTTATACAGCCGGGCACTCACACAGTACATTTACAGCACACAGTCATAAACAGGTTAATTAGGTATTTGTTTTTATAATATTATAGAAAATCATTATATACCAGAACATCATGCTCATTGGAGGTCCAAAGTCTGTGACCGCGCTCATCCTGAGAATGAGAAGAATAAGACCCCCATAAATTTATAGATTTTCAAATCATTATATACCAGAACATCATGATCACTGGAGGTCCAACGTCTGAGACCGCGCTCATCCTGAGAATGAAAAGGATAAGACCCCCATAAATTTAAAGATTTGCATTTTTTCCCCCTGGTCCTGCAGGCTGTAGTCCGTGTGCAGAAGACGAAGATGAATGAGGATATATTATACCTCCAGCAGCAAATAGGTTCAACTAATGTCATGGCTCCTTCATCATGAGGGTTGTTGGGCCCCGGTGCGTCTTATGTGTTTATTGCTCTACAGTCAAATTATAGAGTTAGGAGAAGGCAGCAATTTACACTGAGCAGCTGGCCGCAACGCCTCGCCTTGATGGAACGTGTAACGCCGGAGTCATTGTTGTCTAGGGGAGCATTGATTCCTGCGGTATACTGTGGTTTTCCGCTTTACATCCTGACTGCGGATCATCTGGGAAGAACAGTATAAAAAACAATACATATAGTTAGAACATCAGCTATATATATATATACAGTATATAGCATTGTGCTATACAGTCTCGCATGTCACCAGCTGATAGTATTCTGGGAAACTTTACTTTGATTAAATATAATTTATCAGGTTTGACATTTATTTCATGAACATATATTCAGTTTTATTACTTTTGAATTGACTTAGCTTAAACCCTATTGATATGGATTATTGGTTTTCATTTATTATGTAGTGATCATGTATATACTTATATACTGTGTACAGTGGTGGCCAAAAGTTTTGAGAATTACATAAATATTGGAAATTGGAAAAGTTGCTGCTTAAGTTTTTATAATAGCAATTTGCATATACTCCAGAATGTTATGAAGAGGGATCAGATGAATTGCATAGTCCTTCTTTGCCATGAAAATTAACTTATTCCCCAAAAAAACTTTCCACTGCATTTCATTGCTGTCATTAAAGGACCTGCTGAGATCATTTCAGTAATAGTCTTGTTAACTCAGGTGAGAATGTTGACGAGCACAAGGCTGGAGAGCATTATGTCAAGCTGATTGGGCTAAAATGGCAGACTTGACCTGTTAAAAGGAGGGTGATGCTTGAAATCATTGTTCTACCATTGTTAACCATGGTGACCTGCAAAGAAACGCGTGCAGCCATCATTGCGTTGCATAAAAATGGCTTCACAGGCAAGGATATTGTGGCTACTAAGATTGTACCTCAATCAATTTATAGGATCATCAAGAACTTCAAGGAAAGAGGTTCAATTCTTGTTAAGAAGGCTTCAGGGCGTCCAAGAAAGTCCAGCAAGTGCCAGGATCGTCTCCTAAAGAGGATTCAGCTGCGGGATCGGAGTGCCACCAGTGCAGCGCTTGCTCAGGAATGACAGCAGGCAGGTGTGAGCGCATCTCAACGCACAGTGAGGAGAAGACTGGAGGGAAGATGGCCTGGTGTCAAGAAGGGCAGCAAAGAAGCCACTTCTCTCCAAAAAAAACATCAGGGACAGATTGATCTTCTGCAGAAAATATGGTGAATGGACTGTTGAGGACTGGGGCAAAGTCATATTCTCCGATGAAACCTCTTTCCGATTGTTTGGGGCATCAGGAAAAAGGCTTGTCTGGAGAAGAAAAGGTGAGCGCTACCATCAGTCCTGTGTCATGCCAACAGTAAAGCATCCTGAGACCATTCATGTGTGGAGTTGCGTCTCATCCAAGGGAGTGGGCTCACTCACAATTCAATTTTGCCCCAAAACACAGCCATGAATAAAGAATGGTACCAAAACACCCTCCAACAGCAACTTCTTCCAACAATCCAACAACAGTTTGGTGAAGAACAATGCATTTTCCAGCAGGATGGAGCACCGTGCCATAAGGCAAAAGTGATAACTAAGTGTCACAACCAGACAGCTGAGAAGCTCTGACAGAGGCCTTTCAGAACCTCCTCTTTGAGTTTCTGTGTTGTGGTATTCAGCTCCTCCTCTCCTTAGCCTCTCTCAGCTGTCATGTGTTGGACTAATTGCTTCCCTTTAAATTCTTCCCCAGAAGGCTTTTCTGGGCGGCTTATATTTCTTCCTGGAGTGTGTGTGCATGCCCATCTGGTTCTCCTCTCCTCTACAAAGTTAAGTGTTATACTGTTATCTGTTATTTTCTGTTTGCTGGATCCCAGGTGACCCTGACTCCCTCCGTGTCTGGTGTAGGGAGCCGGTGGTCGTGTCCCCTCACTATTGTAGGGTGCTCAGGGGTTATATAGTCAAGGTACGTGGATATGCATACCTCCACCATTCGGATCTATGCATAGGCTAAGCAGCCAGGGAAAGTGCCAGGTCTTCTACAGGGGTCTCCCTTTTGTTCCTTAGCTGTTGGATCCAGCGAGTCATTTATGCATGTTGTTTTGCCTTGTTACCTGTACACATTCCGTGACACTAAGTGGCTCGGGGACCAAAACGTTGACATTTTGGGTCCATGGCCTGGAAACTCCCCAGATCTTAATCCCATTGGGAACTTGTAGTCAATCCTCCAGAGGCGGGTGGACAAACAAAAACCCACTAATTCTGACAAACTCCAAGAAGTGATTATGAAAGAATGGGTTGCTCTCAGTCAGGAATTGGCCCAGAAGTTGATTGAGAGCATGCCCAGTCGGATTGCAGAGGTCCTGAAAAAGAAGGGCCAACACTGCAAATACTGACTCTGCATAAATGTCATGAAATTGTCGATAAAAGCCTTTGAAATGTATGAAGTGCGTGTAATTATATTTCACTACATCACAGAAACAACTGAAACAAAGATCTAAAAGCAGTTTAGCAGCAAACTTTGTGAAAACTAATATTTGTGTCATTCTCCAAACTTTTGGCCACGACTGTAGTGCGCCGTGCCAGGTCTGCGGGGTATTTCCATACACTGTAATGTGTCTTTATAGCTTTTCTGCTACATTTTGTATAAAACACTAATGTGACGTGTAAAACCATCCTATTGGCAGACGTCGGCTAGTGAAGAAGTATTCTGGGCAAGGTTCATACACCAATGGTGGGCAAATAGTAATGTGCCATGAGACATCGGGGGCTGTAGATCCCGGCTCTCTCATTGCAGCAGTGCGCTCTGCCTCCTCAGACTCGGTATCAGTGCGTTACCAGCATCTTCTAGAGCAGGTACGCTCCACCCGCGGCCCTCCAGCTGTTGTAAAACTGCAACTCCCACAATGCCCCGGTGTAGGCTGTTTGGGTATGCTGGGAGTTGTAGTTTTGCAACAGCTGGAGGGCCGCAGGTTGAGCATGCCTGTTCTAGAGAATTCTACTTTATTGTGGGTTATGTGGCTCTTTGCAGTGTGTGGAGGATTTCATACCTTTATTATTACCTGCGTCCCTTTATGTACATCTCTCTCCTTTCTGGTCCACCCAGTGATCCGTGGCTCCAGGTGACTATGATCTTAAAGTCATGGTCGGTGATGACCTCCTCCGGGACGGTGCACTCACTCCTCACATTGTAGGTTGAGTCTGGATTGTCTTGATAGGTTTCTCTGGATGTTACTTCACTGTCTGAACTGCAGCTCCACTTGATGTCTATCGGCTTGGGGTAAAAACCCTGCAAACTGAGAGTACAGAGACCTTCTCCTCTCTGTCCGAGAGACCACCGTATGGGCTCCTGCATCCTGGGAGAAGCTGGACAAGAGAATAGATGTTACACCGCTGCAGAATAGGGAGAAATCATCTGGTTTGGTAAATTTTTGTCTATTCCATAGAGAAATATTTTCTAAATGAGTAAAACACAGGAGGTCTCGGCATTTATGCTCAGCTCCTTCTCATTGCTGTTTTCTGCTACTTTTCACTCTGCAGATGATATAACATAAGCTTAGCTGGTATTATATAGATTATAAATTATTTTCAGCCTTGATGTAATCAGCGGGTCGCTCAGTTATCACACCACCTCTTCAGATTGTGAATCCCCCATAGACAAGCTGGTCCACATGAGAGCTGCTGGGGGCCATGTTCTCTGCTCTTACATAGGTTCGGATCTCCACCACTGGGAAAGTTTTGCTAGAAAAGCTGAGGCCAGCCTGACAGTCAGATAAATAGCAAATTACATAATACGTGAGACCAGAGATGAGGCTTCTTTTATAGGATGACTCCTCTGTGGATTCTAGAGCCCCTATAGCAGTGATGGCGAACGTTTTACAGGCCGAGTGCCCAAACTACAACCCAAAACCCACTTATTTATCTCAAAGTGCCAAGACTGCAATGTAACCTGAATCCTACAGTCCAGTATAGTGTATCCTCCATTATCCATAATATCCCGCCTACATTCAGTGCGCGGCCTGTGCTGTTCATAGTGCGCCCTGCGCCAATGAATGGCAGGAAATGTCTAAGACTTATCGGTACACCATAGACTTTTTCCAGGGAGGTCAGGCTGTGGCCGTGCTGCGGTCAAGTACCACACAGCCAATCAGCCCGCAGCTGCCTTTCATTTAACTAACGAAGACCGCACTGCCGTCGTCTTCATTGTTGTTAAAGTGAGGCCGGACGGAGCGGTACGCTTCAGGGAAGGCCGGCATGAGGGGTTGTGGCAGCGAGGGCTAGGAGAGGCAATGGGTTAACGGGGGTGACGTGCTGGGGGGGGGAGGAGCCAGGAAGAGGCGGAGAGCGGCGCGCTTAAGGAAGGGTGAGGCGAGGTAGCGCCCGCCATTTTGTCTGAGCAAGGAGCCGGCATCACATCTGTTATCTCTGCAGCATCGCAGACTGCCATGTCGGACGCAGTGGAAGCGATGCTGCGGCGGCTGAGAGAGGCGGCGGTCTCCAGGGGCCCGGAATGGTTAGAGCAGCAGGTGATGGACTTACTGGGGGGAGCGGAGGGGGGTACAGCTAGCCCCAATCCCATGGCTACACGGTCGCGGCGGGTACGGCCGCCGGCGCGCCTGAGCCCTGATCTACCCCCCCGGGTCCGGCGCCGTGTCAGGAGCCCCACAAGGGACCCTCCACGCCGGGGGCCTTCTAGCATCCCCGCTCCTACGGCCCCCCGGCGTGGGAGGAATCCATATGTCCGGCGGGACCCTGAGGAGGCTGCGGGGCCTCCCCCTCAGCGCAATGCAGCCGCGTCTAGGGAATCCGGACCAGGTGCTGCGGGATCCCCTCCTGTCCCCGGGAGGCGGAGGCCTGCTCAGCGTGGGAGCGGCAGCAGTGGCGGCGGCGGGGCTGCGCGGTCGGCCAGGGCGGCCCGGCGCAGGCCCTTACAGGATGAGCCCCTTTCATTGGCACACGAGGCTGCGCTTGGCGGTGCCAGGGACGGGCGCAGGCCTTGCCAGGATTCACCACCTTCGGAGGAGGAGGACGAGGTTGCTCTGGACGCCCCTCTTACCCAGAGCAGGCCTCTTGGGCGGGAAGATAGGCGCGAGGCTGCGTATGTGGAGGTCAGGGACATGTGC
The DNA here is from genome assembly GCF_014858855.1 of Bufo gargarizans. Lineage (NCBI taxonomy): Eukaryota > Metazoa > Chordata > Amphibia > Anura > Bufonidae > Bufo > Bufo gargarizans. The sequence continues at coordinate 191,025,444 of NC_058087.1, forward strand.
AGGCCTTTGGCGGCGGGCGGACAGCTTTCTGCTGGTCCAGACGGCGTGGAGGACAGAGGGCTTCCCAGAGTCATTCCTAACGCGCCCAGCAGCGTCCTGGCTGGGGCGCAGCCTACGAACACCGCCAGTGACCGTACCGGGACCGTCGCGGATCCAGGAGCCGTCCGTCAGGAATCCGGATCTTCGGCTGCCGGGCTCACAGCACCCGGGCAGTTAGGTGAGACATCACTGGGAACTTTGATATCTTTATTTAACGGGGCGCCCAATGCAGGTGGGAGCAATAGTGATATTATCGGGGGTTTGGGACGCTTGCTGTGTGGTTTAGCCGGGGTTAGTCAGGATAGGGGGGGAGTGGGGGCCACCCCCTTAACAGCGTGGGGGTTGGGGACAGGAAATAGCAATATACCGCAGCCAGCGAGCACGGGTATGGCGGAGGCGGTGTCAGTGCAGACGCAGGCGGGAGGTGAGGAGGATAGGCCCAGGTTAGATGATGCGGCGAAAGGGGAAGTGTATGTCTGCTTTGAGGGTCCCTTGGGAGCGCATTTGAAGGCTGAGGTACGCGAAAAGATTTGGAAGGGGGAATATGTGGAGATCTTCTCGCTGCTCCCGTTGGAGCGGTTCAATCTAGACGTGGTAAAGAAAGATGGTGTAAGGAAGGAGGATGAGGATAAACGGCGTTTTCGCCTTATCCCTAGGTCATTTAGTAATTGGCTGCAGGCCTTTGCTATTTTGGCCAGTGTTATTGGGGAGAAGAGTCCCGAATGTTGCTCCCCTTTGTTCTGTTATCTGGATGCTATCGGGGAGGCCTATAGGGTTTATGGGGGATCAGGGTGGCTACGTTATGACGAGCAGTTTCGTCAAAGGAAAGCGGTCCGCCCCAATATGAGATGGGACCATAAAGACATTGCGTTGTGGATGAGGGTGACAGCGCCAGGTAGGAGTGGTCAGTCCTTTCGGACCGACTCAGGGGCGGGAGGGCAGCAAGGTACAGGGGCACCCCCAGTTGGGAGGGGTTTCTGCTTCCTTTTCAATGAGGGAAATTGTAAATTCGGCCAGAAATGTAAATTTAGGCATGAATGTTCCGTGTGTGGAGCTGCCCATGGGGCTAGCAGATGTTTTAGAGGGGGCAGACAAAGGGGAGGGGATAGTTTTGCAAAAGGGGCTGACTCCGGTACGAGTGGAAAGGATGGTGGATCATCTAAATAGATATCCGAACCGGGAGTTAGCGGATTTTTTGTGTTTAGGGTTTAAGTTTGGTTTTCATATTCCCTCTCACCCGGTACCAGTGGCGGAGAAGCGGAAGAATTTGCGCTCAGCATTGGAGTTCCCGGACATAGTGGCAGAGAAGTTAGCTAAGGAAGTTTCTCTGGGAAGGATGGATGGTCCGTTTGGTACGCCACCCATATGTAATTTGCGGGTCTCCCCTTTGGGTTTAATCCCTAAGAAGGAGCCGCACAAATTTCGGCTTATCCACCATTTATCATTCCCTAAGGGAGCGTCGGTCAATGAGGGCATTGACCCGGAGCTTTGTTCCGTGGTTTATGCTTCCTTTGACGCGGCTGTGGAATGGGTTAGGAGGTTGGGTCCGGGTACCCTGTTGGCAAAATGTGACATTGAAGCGGCATTCCGATTGTTACCGGTCCACCCGGATAGTCTACATTTACTGGGTTGTTTTTGGGATGGCGGCTATATTGTGGATAGGTGTTTGCCAATGGGCTGTTCCATATCGTGTGCATATTTTGAGCGTTTCAGTTCCTTTCTGGAGTGGGTGGTTGTTCAGGAATCAGGTTGTCGTTCGATCATTCACTACTTGGATGATTTCCTGTGTTTAGGGGCGGGAGGATCTAGAGTTTGTTCTTTGCTGTTATCAACATTGCAGTCTGTTTTTGAGTTTTTCGGAGTCCCGTTGGCGGTGGATAAGACGGTGGGGCCGACTACTCAGCTGAGTTTTCTGGGTATTGTCATTGATACGCAGCGGATGGAGTGTAGGCTGCCGGTAGAGAAGGTGTCAGATTTGAGAGCAGGAGTGGCGGCTGCATTGGGGGCTAAGAAGATTCGCCTGTGGGATCTGCAGTCATTATTGGGAAAATTGAATTTTGCTTGTAGGATCCTTCCCATGGGCCGCATTTTTAGTAGGAGGTTGGCCTCTGCGACTGGGGGTGTGGTGTCTCCGCATCATTTTATTAGGCTAGGCAGGGAGTTAAAAGGGGACTTGAAGGTTTGGGATTCTTTTTTACAACAGTTTAACGGCAGAGCATTGGTTATGGGCGGGGTGGTTGATGCATTTGATTTTGAATTGTTTACGGATGCTGCGGGTGGAGTTGGTTTTGGGGCCTTCTGTGAGGGACAATGGTGTGCGGGTGAGTGGCCGGAGTCTTGGGTGCTGAAGGGGTGGGTTAAGAATGTGGCCTTGTTGGAACTCTTTCCCATTGTGTTGGCAGTCACGCTCTGGGGGGAGAAGTTTAGGCACAAGAAGGTTAGGTTTCATTGTGACAACCTGGGCGTGGTGCAAGCCATCAATAGCGTAACTGCTTCTTCCCCCCAAGTTGTTTGCCTGTTGCAACAGTTGGTCCTGAGGTGTTTGTCCCTGAATGCTTGGGTGTTGGCGGTGCATGTTCCTGGTTCTTCTAATGGCATAGCTGACGCACTTTCTCGTTTTCAGTGGGAGCGGTTTCGCCAGTTGGCCCCGGAGGCGAGTTGGGTCGGGATGGTGTGTCCGGAGTCGTTGTGGGAGATCTTGGAGGTACCTTAGCGTTTCTGTTGCGGGCATCATTGAGTGAGGGGACTTGGAAGATGTACGATAAGGCGTGGAGTATGTGGCAGCGGTGGTGTGCTGACCTGGGGGTCGAGGTGCTGGCCGGGGAGATTCCGTTGTTGCTTTTCATTGGCCATGCGAAGGAACAAGGTTGGTCAGTGGCAAAGATCAACGGCTGCATCGCAGGCCTGGCCTTTGGATTCAAGTTGCGGAGTTCTCCGGACGTTACTAAGTCCTTTTTGGTTCGGCAACTTCTGAAGGGGTATAGAAGGTTTCAGCGCGTCAAAGATTCCCGTCTCCCGGTGTCTTTTTCATTGTTATTGCAGCTGGGGGAGCAGGTGTCGGCAGTGTGTCATTCGGTTTGGGAGGTCAGACTGTTCAGATTAGCTTTTGCGCTTGCCTTTTTTGGGGCCTTCCGTTTGGGGGAGTTAGTGTGTGCGAGTGTGCGGAAGGAGGGGGGTCTGAGATGGGAGGATGTCAGTTTATATGACGACAGGGTGGTGATATTTCTGAGATTTTCCAAGATGGATCAGGACGGTAGAGGTCGTTTTATTTCCTTGTTTGTGGTGCCAAGATGTTTGTTGTGTCCGGTACGGTGTTTGCGGGATTTTCAAGGAGGGGCTGGTGTCGCGGCTGGCCCGCTTCTCAGGCACGAGGATGGTTCTTTTCTATCACGATTTCAATTCATAGCAGTTTTTAAGAAATGCTTGCGTAATCTGGGAATGGACCCTGCCAAATATACGGGTCATTCCTTCAGAATTGGGGCTGCCACGGAGGCTGCTCGTTTGGGGGTGCGGGATGAGGTGATCAAACGTATTGGGAGATGGGAGTCGGAGCGTTTTCGGCTGTATGTCCGTTTAGGGGCGGTTTAGGGCTGTGCTAACCGTCTTTGTCTTGTCTTTGCAGGTGCCGCGCCGTTGTTAGTATGGATTTTGGGCCATTCCTTCGTTTTTTGGGGGGCCTTGAGGGCGGACGTCCGACAGAATGGGCGCCAGTTGGGGTTTGAGCGTGGGATGGCCGTGGTGAGATGGATCGGGTGTAGAGGTATGTTGTGGGGTAGTGTGCTTCAGGAGGTTCATCGTCACGTTAGGCTGGATAGGGCCCCGGATGTCTTGGTATTACATGTTGGGGGGAATGACCTTGGGGTCCGTCCCTGCAGGGAATTGATTAGGGATATTCGTTTCGATTTCTTGCGTTTATGGTCCCTTTTTCCGTCAATGGTCACGGTATGGTCTGACATTGTGCCCAGGAGGGTCTGGAGGGAGGCGAGATCTGTGGACAAGCTCAATAAGGCCAGGATTAAACTGAACCGGGTTATTGGGCGGTTTTGTGCCAAGCATGGTGCAGTGGTGGTGCGGCACCCTGAGTTGGAAGCAGGGACTGGAGGTTTTTGGAGACAGGATGGGGTCCACCTTAATGCGGTGGGTATTGACTTGTGGTCCCTTGATTTGCAGGGAGGTGTTGAGAGGGCCCTCCGGGTGTGGCGGAACGTGCGAGCTTAAGGTTGCGGTCAAGCTGCGCGTTGTTGGCGGGGGGAGGTCATAGAAGCTGGGGCTACTGGATGGTAACGGTGAATGAGAGGGCCTCAATGGTGGGGCTGGACTCTCAGAGTTGGGGCACCTGGTTGGCTTGGTACGGCGTCCGTCAGTTGGTGTCCCCGAGCTTGTGGTACGCGGCTGGGGGCAAGATGGAATAGCCGTGGTGGTTTGTGGTCGTTTAAGGTGCAGTTAGGCGGCTTCTAGGACCTCCCTCGTCAGTTATATATTTATACAAATGTTTATGTTTTGTTCATGTTATTTATATTATTTAATAAAGAATGGCTGCTGTGGCCGATTTAATCCAAACAGTGGCTGTGTGTGGTTATTAGGGATGGTAAGTGGGGGTGGTTTAGTTAAATGGGTCAGGTAAGGGGACCCGAGCATAGCCAATAACCCTACTCATGACCCTGCAGTGTTAAAGGTGCCGTGCGGCCATTAACAATGTAGACCGACTATAGAGTGCGGCCTTTATTAAAGAGTAACTAACCCTTTGTGTCAAATTTTAATAAGATGTCCCTAATGCCCTAATTAAAGATGAGTGAATTTTATGTTAGGAAATTCATTCACGCTTCGCTTGGTGGTAAAAGCAAAATTGCCTTATGGATTCCATTGCCACGGACCATAACGCAATTCTATGACGGAATGCATAACGCAATGCTTTTAGAGGCATTCCGTTATTCATTCCATCATAATAGAAGTCTATGGGCTGCATAGCGGAAACAGGATGGTTCCGTTATGCAGCCCATAGACTTATATTATGACGGCCTCTAAAGGCATTCCGTTATACATTCTGTCATAGAATTGCGTTATTGTCCGTGGTAACGGAATCCATAACGCAATCCTGCTTTTACCACTAAACTAAGCTCATCTCTAACCCTAATAAAAGTTTGTCTAATATACTGCATTAATAATTTGGGATTTTTATTAGACTTTTCCCTACCTAAAGCGCACCATTCCCTGTGCACTTAAAATTCAGTTCTCTGTACACCGCTGACCGCTCCTATGAATGGGGCCACATAAGCAGGGGGCCACATATCGCTGTTCCTGCCCATGTCCCCCGGGGGTTTACTAACTCCTGGCATAGCCAATGGCTATCCTGTACCCATGTACTGTGCCAGGATTAGTTGAGTGGAGCGAACTCTGGCTTCTTCCTGCTCCGCTAAGCTAAGATCTGGCAGTACCCTTAGCTTAGCGGAGCAGGCAGGAGCTCGCTCAGCTAATCCTGGCACAGTACATGGGTACAGGATAGCCATTGGCTATGCCAGGAGTTAGTAAACCTCCGGGGGGCATAGGCAGGAGCAGCGATATGTGCTCCTGCCCATACTCCCTGCTTATGTGGCCCCATTCATAAACTTTACAGCCCGTACACCGCTGAGCGGTCAGCGGTGTACAGAGAACTGAGTTTTAAGCGCACAGGGAATGGTGCGCTTTAGGGAGGAATGTATAATAAAAATACAAAATTAATAAAGTATATTAGAAAAACTCTTATTAAAATGTTACACAAAGGTTTAGTTTTTCTTTAAATGAAAGGAATCTGCGGGCTAATAGTCTGTGCAGTTCTTGACCACAGCATGGCCGCTCCGTGTGGCTGTACCTCTTCCATATCGGCAGCTGGGTGAGGAGATGGAGTACACATGTAATAAGTGCCTCCCCAGAAGGATGGGAGGGATCCCTTATCTCCAGCCTTTGCTGCAGGGAATAAAAATTAGGGACTTTAGACATTTAAAAAAAGAAACGTAAATTGATCTAGATAAGATAGCGTGGTATCCCAGTGTAAATGCAAATCAAAAAGTTTATAAATAGAAATAGGACCCTTAAAATGCAATACTTTATTTCTAATTAGATAAAAATATCTCCCAAGCCTAATATAGAGGCGAACTCTGATGTACACATTTAGATGTTTCCTTTGACACAATGTGGGGATTAGATGGAAATTAGAGTTGTGATCAACTTTCTCTCCCGATCCCTGGGACCAGCAAAGGACTTTTATGAGTATCCTGATAAATATAAAAACCTTTCTCTTTTTCTTTTTCATATTTTTTTGCACCAAAGCTGTTCTGACTCTACAACTCCCAGAATCCTCCTTTTCCTTCTATGATCGTTACAAGAACAGCCAAATAGGTGTGCATGTTGGGAGTTGTAGTTTCACAGCAGCTGGAGTGTCGAAGATTGCCGATCCCTGGCTTAGAGGCTGCTGTGTGTCTGCTTTCCAGTAGGGCGTTGTTGGGGCTCCTATTGGTCCCTAATTAACTTTATTAATACATTGTAGTGCAGTAGGTGGTGGCAGTGTGTAGCGGGGTAGAGGAGTGTCGTAACTCTGGGGTGTTACATATACATAGTGTGTATATATAAATATACACGTGCACATTTTTACATAGACCTACATAAAAACTGGCTGGAAGTTTTATCTGAGGCTCTTGTCATGATCACTTACCATATTTTTTACCCTTAAATTTTGGGGAAAATGTCAGTGCGTCCTATGAGGCGAATACTAATGAGCACCTCCATTATGGAAGCGCTCTTTAGTACAGGAGGACCGGGAAGTGGTGAATGCAGCGCTCCCCAGGCTCTGTCCTCGGCCACTCGCTGTGCTGTGAGTGCGCGCAGTGTGAGGACGTCGGCGTGCTGTGACCTCTCGCTGTGGGTGTCCGGTCACAGCACAGCGCGCAGCAGGCTGAACTAGAAGAGTATAGATATTAGGAGTGGCGGTGTCCGGAGCAGGAGAGGTAAGTTAATTAATTGTTTTTATCTGATCTGAGGTTTGCTTGGGGGTCATTTACATTGGGGGTCTGAATGGGAGATTCTTATTCACATTGGGGCTGTGATCTGAAGTGAGATCTGGTTAACACAGGGGTCTGACTGGGCTCTGAGCTGAGGTGTGCTGAAAAATACAACCATACAAACAGAAAGATGTACATGTATGACACTACAGCAGTACACCCCACAGGTGATGTACATGTATGACACTACAGCAGTACACCCCACAGGTGATGTACATGTATGACACTACAGCAGGTACACCCCACAGGTGATGCACATGTATGACACTACAGCAGTACACCCCACAGGTGATGTACATGTATGACACTACAGCAGGTACACCCCACAGGTGATGCACATGTATGACACTACAGCAGTACACCCCACAGGTGATGCACATGTATGATGCTCTGCAGCAGGTACACCCCACAGGTGATGTACATGTATGACGCTCTGCAGCAGGTACACCCCGCAGGTGATGATTGACATTTTATAAGAAGGATCTACTTAAAAATAATCAGAATTGCACATTCACTTCATATAAGATGTTATTAATGATGTATCAGTTCTAGTTGGTAATTACTGAAGGACTCACCATAGACTTGCATTGGTCCTGTAGATTTCTCCACGTGTTGCTCTGAGCTCGGATGCTGCACTGTGCAGATGATCTCTGCTCCATCATGGTTATGTATGGATGGTCTGACTACCAGGCTGGCGGTACAGCTGTACGTGTTGTCAGGCTGTCTCTCTGCTGTAGGTGTAGTGTTCTCAGTTAGCTTTAGATATCCCCTATTTATCTTCTTGTACCAGATCACAGTGAGATCATTTGGAAAGTACTGAGAGATTTTACACTGTAATCTGGCTTCAGTGTTCACATGGAAAATGGGTTTCTCTATTTCTTCAACGACCGGACGCCAGGGAAGATCTAGAAAGAAGTCACAGAAAACCGACCAATGAGGGATATTACTGGACGTCACTTGTTAGGATCTGTTCACACCTGTGATCTTTAGTGAGACGTTCTGCTCTGTTATAGGAGAACAACAAGAAAATGAAGATTACTCTTACCAGTAATTGTTTTTTCCTGACCCCACGACAGCACCACGAGAGAGGGGCTCTGCCCCCACAGACAGGAAACCTGAAGAGCAAAAAGGCGGAGGCTCTTCTCGCCCTCCACTATGTCTTTCCAAAGATGAGCGGAAACTCCGCCCGCAAATATTATCAAATCTTGTCACATACTTTTTTTTGTTTGTTTTGCAACACCCCACACATGCACCAACCACCAAAATAACAGGAAAAGGGAATAAGGGTGGTGTCGTGGGTTCAGGAAAATCCAATAACCGGTAAGAGTAATCTTCATTTTTCCCCCTCACTCACGACAGCACCACGAGAGTGAAAACTAAGGAGACAATCAGGGTTGACAGCTGAAAGCACCTTAGTAGTAAAGGTTAGATCCGAAGAAGAGTCTAACTGTAAATGGTAATGTTTAAAGAAAGTAGTCGGAGAAGACCAAACAGCCGCCTTACAGATATCCTCTATAGATACAGCAGCCCTCTCAGCCCAAGATGTGAAAATAGCCCTAGTAGAGTGAGCTCTGAGGCCTTCTGGAGGAGACTTCCCTAAAGAAGAGTAAGCCAATGATATTGCTGAAGTAATCCATCTGACCAAGGTATTTTTTCATGCTGCATGGCCCTTTCTTTTCCCGTGAAAAACAAGAAACATCGATGAAGACTTCCTCCAGTCTTTAGTCTAGGACAAATACTGTGTCAAACACCTTCTAACATCAAGATAATGATAAGCCTCTTCCTGAACTTTTAAGGTGCTAGGAGATAACCCTAACTGTAACCTCTTCTGAAGGAATTCTAAAATCTGGTGAACCGGAACCTGAGAGGGGATGTCCCTAAAATCAATATCAATATCAGCAAAACTCACTAAGCCAGAAGAAAATCCCTTCTTGGCTAACAGGAACCTTTTGAATTCCATGCCATTAGATGGAGGCCCTTTTTATGAAAAATTTGGCCCCTGAGACAGAAGGTCCTGGTTCTCTGGAAGGACCCATGGGTCCGACACCGACATTTTTCTTAGCCATGTAAACCATGTCCTTCTGGGCCAAAAGGGAGCTATTAAAATCACCTGAGTACGATCTTCCCTCATCTTCTGTAACACCCTGGGAATCAAGGGAAAGGGAGGGAAGTCATACCCCAGAGGAAACTTCCAACTGTGAAGGAAGGCATCCAGACCACAAGGGGATCCCTCTAGAGATGGAGAAAATAATTTCTTTACTTTCCTGTTTTGACTAGTAGCAAAAAGGTCTACTGAAGGAACCCCCCCAACTGTCTGTAATCCTATTAAAAATTTGCTGGTTTACACTCCACTCCCCTTGGGAAATTTTCTGTGCCTTTTAATGTGGACTGATGAGATGGAACTACAATTTCTTTCTGCCAACTGAAGAATCTCGCTCGCCATCAACATTAAGGTTTTACTTCTGGTACCCCCTGCTTGTTTATATAGGAAACTACAATGCTGTTGTCTGACATGATTCTGAGATGTCTGTTTGATATTAATGGAAGAACTTCTAACATAGCAAATTTTACCGCCATAAGTTCCTTCATATTTCAGGAAGCTGACTTCTGACAGCCTCGCCACAAGCGATGCAGTGTCTCAGGGGGTCAGTAGTGTATGCTGGGCTTTGTAGTGCAGATTGACCACTAACCTGGGATCCACTGTCGTCTTCAATTGGGGCAAACACTGGAACAGGCAGGTAGTTAAAGAGTTTGTGACGCCAGTGTCAATTAAACGGTGACACGCCGTGTAAAGTATGGTGGAAGAACGAAGCAAGCACAGGATAGCCAACAAAAACTGGAACTTTTACTGAATATCAGTCAGGATAATACATGGACACAGGAAGAGCACAGTTCCATAAAAGACGGTTGGTTTCTTATAGCAATACAGGTGGTTCTTGGGAGTACAGAATGGCCGGTCTTAGCAAGGCATTATACAGAGTGTTGATTACAGGAGATGCAGTACAGGCGGCTTGCTCAACATTCCTGACTGGTCCTGCTACATGTGCCTTTCTCTCCAAGGTCTAATGCCCTTTATCTGGCGTACCCTTGAATCGATCCTTATCTAGTACCTCCTCTGTTGTCTTGAGTACCTCTTGCTTTCTCTGATCGGCCTCTGTGGTATTCTGTGTCTTCAGGCTGATTAGCTATGCCCTTCTGACTTCTATGCATGGACTCAGGAGGGAATCCTCTCTGCACTGAGTCTGGAAACTTCTCTCCTTCCTGAGCTAGGCCCTAGCCTATTTATACTGAACTGGGGGCTCCCTCTGCTGGCTGTGATAAGAATCGCCGGTAACCGGCCTGACTGGCTTAAAGGGAACTACACACTCAAATCTAGCAGTGTCGGGTAGCCTACCCGTATGCTGCACACCCCCAGACTTTAACGTGAGTAAGGCCTCGTACTCACACACACGCCTGAACCAACATAAGCGGATGCATAATTTAAACATTACATTATAAATATAATAAACAACTATTTCACATAAAAATATAACATTTGCAATAACTGACGCAAGAAAAAGGGGCGTCTTCTTTCTTCTTAGGCACGGCCGCTGACCTGGCACAGCGGACTTAAGGTGAACCAGGTTAGTCTATTTTTTTCCTTGACTGAAGTATAATAAGGAACTACACAGGGTTTCCCCGTGGGTGTAGAACAGGCAAGGGCTCACGTGGAGGAGTCCATTCTTGCGCACAAACATCAAGCAGGCTATTTCCGATAGTAACTGTTCGGGAGGAGACACCACCAGCATAGTCAAAGTCTCTTAAATGGACTGGCGGACGTCCCCTGGTCATCCGGGTGGACCTTCTCAACACAGGGGTCTCCTCTTCCCTTAGCACCGAGGTAGAAGAGGGAGTAGCAACAGGAGGATCTCCATCCGTGAGACCTTGGTCAGGAACAACGGGAACAACGGGAACAACAGGAACAACAGGATCCACTGGAGGGGGAACTGGATCCGGGGCATCTTGAACCGGCTCTTCTGGAAGTAAAGGTACAGTAGGTGCCGGAGCGGGCACCAACAAGTTCAACCATGGTGTCAGAAGCCAATGCATGGGATCGGCGTCATACCTTAGATTTCGGACAGCCTGCATAGGATCCTCGGGCTGTATCGATGACTCTGACACAGGGGGTTCAGATATAGAACTCTCGGCACTGGGTCCTGGTGTCAGGCAAAGCTTTAACCGGTTTCGGTGTACAATTTGGGATCCCCTGCCCTCCCGGATGATCTCATAAGTGTGAGTCCCAACATTTGGGATTGCAGTGACAACATAAGGACTTTGCTCCCATTTACTGTCCAGTTTACTGGTACGGCGGTTATTTTTTAACCATACCACAGCCCCTATCTTCAGGGGTTCTGCATGGGCTGCTTGGTCATAGTCTCTCTGCTGCCGGTCTCTAGCATAGTCCATACGTTCCTGAACAATAGCTTGGGCTGTATTCAATCGCCTTTGGTGTTCAGCAACCCAGTCGGTATTAGGGAATGGGTTGATGCCATCAGGTACGAGTACATCCAAGGAGTGGTCAGCAGGCAATAATCCTTGGCGCCCAAACATCAAATAAAAGGGGGTATACCCGGTGGAACAGTGTATGGTATGATTGTATGTGAACATGAGCTGTGGCAACAGATTAGGCCAATCTCCCCTGGTTTCAGGAGGCACGGTCCTCAGCATCTCTATCAAGGTCTGATTCATTTTTTCACATAATCCATTACCTTGCGGATGGTAGGCCGTCGTCCGGATCTTCTTACAGTTGTGCAGGCGGCACAGTTCATGGAACAGATGGGACTCAAAAGCAGGACCTTGATCGGTGAGGATCTTTTCTGGACAACCGTAGGGCAGGAGGAAGTGTTTCCAGAACAGTTCGGCTGTAGTCTTGGCCGTCTGGTCTCTCACAGGCACCGCTACAACAAACTTAGTGAAATGGTCAATAATAGTCATAGCGTACACATACCCTGAGCGACTAGGCTCCAGTTTCACATGGTCGATGGCGACAAGTTCAAGAGGACGAGTACTTACAATGGGTCTCAGTGGTGCCCTCTGATCATGGTGTTCACCTCGTTTCAAGGCACAGGCTACGCACTCCCGACACCACTTCTCCATGTCTTCTCTCATGCCCACCCAGTAAAACCGCTGGCGGATATTGGCCTCAGTCTTTTGGACCCCAAAGTGACCGGATTGATTGTGGTACATCTCCAACACCATACCTGCATCTCGTCGGGGTATGAGAATTTGATGCACTCTTTCGTTGGACACTGGGTCTAGGCTTCTCCGTAGCAACAGGCCCTTTTGTATGAAGAGTTGATTGCGCTGTCTCCACAGTTTGATGAGCTCAGGATCTGTACTCTTACGCCGAATCCTCTCAGGGGTTCTGCCACTGGTAATGAAGTCCAACAATTCACCCATCACTCTACTTTCAGACTGTAGTTTCACCCACCTTTCTTCTTTGAGTTCCGGCCTACTGGAGGGTGAAGGAACTGCAGCTCTGTTACTGGTAGCCCGAGCCTGATCCTGTTGAGCAAATTTATGGTAGAAGGCCGGCATTTCTACATCTTCCCAAGCATCCCGCACATCATCAGGAGCTGTCTCTGTGGGGAGTCTGGATAAAGCATCAGCATTGTCGTTAGTACGTCCAGCGCGATATTTTACAGAGAAATCATAGTTGGCGAGACGAGAGGCCCATCTTTGCTCCAGAGCCCCCAATTTAGCTGTATTTAAATGTGCCAGAGGGTTATTATCAGTGAATGCAATGAATGGGGTAGCGGCTAGATAATCTTTGAATTTCTCCGTCACTGCCCACACTAATGCCAGGAATTCTAGTTTGAAGGAACTATAATTCTGGTCATTTTTCTCAGCTCCTTTCAGGGAGCGGCTTGCATAAGCTATCACTCTTTCTTTTCCCTCTTGGATCTGGGCCAACACAGCCCCCAGGCCTCGCTTGCTAGCATCAGTATACAGATGGAAGGGCTTGCTGTAGTCGGGATAACCTAACACGGGAGGCTCGGTCAGTTTTTTCTTTAACAACTGGAACGCTATCTCTCTCTCTTCATTCCACTCAATGAGCACTGGAGTTCTAGGACTTTTCTTGGGCTGCCCCCTCAAGAGTTCCTGGAGAGGATCGGCTATTTGAGCAAAATGGGGGATGAAACGTCTATAGTAGCCGGCAAAACCAAGGAAACCCCTCACCTCTTTGACGGTAGTGGGGACCGGCCAGTTACGGACAGCCGCTAACTTATCAGGGTCAGGTTGTACGCCCTCTCCGCTTACCACATGCCCCAGGTATTTTACCGCAGGTTTGAGCAAGTGGCATTTAGATGGCTTTACCTTCAGGCCATATTTGACAAGGATTTCAAAGACCTCTGCTAAGTGTTTCAGGTGGTCTTCATATGTTTTTGAGTACACAATGACGTCATCTAGATACAGCAGCACTGTTTCGAAGTTTTTGTGACCCAAACACCGCTCCATTAGTCTCTGGAAAGTTCCTGGGGCATTACATAACCCGAACGGCATACAATTGAATTCGAACAGGCCCATGGGAGTGGTGAAAGCAGTCTTTTCCCTATCTGCCGGGGCCATGGGTACTTGCCAGTAGCCACTGGTCAAGTCCAATGTGGAGAAATAGGCAGCGGAGCCCAGAGCAGTTAGTGACTCCTCAATGCGGGGCAGTGGGTATGCGTCTTTGTGGGTTATTTGGTTAATTTTTCTATAGTCCACGCAGAAACGGATACCATCATCCTTCTTCTTTACAAGAACCAGGGGTGCCGCCCACGGGCTACGACTGTCCCGGATTACATTAGAGTCTTTCATCTCTTGGATCATTTCTTTTACAGTCTGATAAGAAGTAGGCGGTAAGGGTCGGTATCTCTCCTTGATAGGAGGATGAGAGCCAGTAGGTATGGTGTGTTGTATGGCACTAACCTCTCCATAATCAGTAGCATGTTTACTGAAGGCCTGGTGGTGCTCTTTGACAAGCCGTAGTATCCCTTCTTGTTGATGTTGGGGGGTAGTCTCGTCCCCGACATGTAGCTCTTCCCACCAGGGTACCTGTGACTGGGGCACCGGCGGACATCCGCTGACTGCAGCTGGCGGCTTTTCTGTCACTGGAAGACGGATGATGTCTTGGAAGAACACCTGAGAAAGCTGGGCAACAGGGTAATGCTTAGTAAGCGCCACAGGATGATCACTCAGGTTAATCAGACGGACAGGTACTTTACCTTGGGAGACGTTCACCAGGCACTTGGCAGCTCTCACGTAAGGGTAGTTCTCCATCTGGATTGGTTCCACCAGGGCCGGATAATCTTGGCCTTGGACTCCCAGGACAGCACGACACCATAAGAGAGTTTGGGAATTAGGAGGCAAAGTCACAGGCTTATTATCACGAATCTTGGCAGTACAAATTTCTCCTTTCCCGTTAGCAAACCTCTGCTGGGCACTTAACACAGTGATAGTCTTTTGAATCACCCTCTTGGACGCAGAGGAAGCGGTGGGCAGAGTCTGATGTAATACGGCAAGTATTTCTGCATAACAGTTTTTGAAGACATTGGTGCCTAGAATGACAGGATGTCCTCCTCTGTCGCCAGCCTGTACTACTATCACCCCCTGTTGAGGCAAGGTTACTTCTCCCACCTGTAGGGTGGGTTCCCAGTATCCATGGATCTTTACCGGTTTGCCATTGCTGGCGATAATCTCTACCCAGGATTCAGGCGGCTGGGTCAATTGGTTGGTGTCCCAGAATCTTTCAAAGGCGGGCAGCTGAATAGTAGTGACCTGAGACCCAGTATCTAATAGGGCTTCAAAGGGGACCCCGTTAATCTCCACATTGATTTTAGGATGGGATCCTACATACCGTGGCATCCAATTTGGATCTTTTGGACCTAGTGTTCTACCTCCCGAGGGGTGGTCCTCAGCCTCAGGGGTTGCCCGTTTAACTGCCAGCAAGTGGATTCTGTGTGTCCCATCTTTTTGCAGTATGCACACACGGGCCGCTTGCGACCCCTATTACGCCTCCCAGGATCCCTGGGGTGAGTCTCTTGGTATGGAGGTGGGAACGGCTTAGAGGGTGACAGGAACTCCTCTTCTGACATCATAGGTTTTTCCCATTCCTCCATTTTTCTGCACACTCTCTCTAGGCTTTTAGTGAGGTGATTTACTTGCTCTGTCAGCATGGCGATAGTATCGGTAGCTGTAGCCTGAACAGCTTGACCGGCCTCAGCTCGGTTAATGACAAGCGGTTTTGACCTGCAGGCTGATAACTCAGGTGGGGTGCTCAACTCTGTAGATACTGCTGACCCCAGAATTTTTATAGCCAGCTCTTTAAAGTCCAGAAAGGTATTGTTAGGGTGTTGGGCGGACAGCATCTTTAATTGGGTCCTTATTTGCTCACTAGCCACTCCAGTAATAAATTGTTCCCTCAGGGTCTGATCCTGGTTATCAGCTTCCTTGGGATCTATCTGGATTACAGCCCCCAAAGCCTCCTGAAGTGATAGGGCATAGTCACAGAGGGACTCACCGGGCCTCTGTTTCTTGCCAAAGAAGTGCATCTTTATCTCTGAGGCAGTCCTCGTTTCAAAAGTGGCCCTGAGGCGGGTGAATATCTGCTCTAGAGTACTCCGTTCCGCAGCAGGCCAGGATAATACCTCTCTGCGGGCAGCCCCCTCCAGTTGCGCTAGCAAGATTTCCATTTGCTGATCGGCATTTATGGGGTACAGTTTGAATAAGGCCAGTAACTTTTCTTTAAAGTCTCTTAGGGTATGGGCCTCTCCGTTATAGCGGGGAAACCATGGGGCCCCAAAATAGTAAGGCATGGTAAAGGGCATCATGCTGGGGGCTACAGGATGATTAGGAGCCGCGAGCTCTCCCGGGTCCGGCCGCTCGGCAACTCCCGGATCTGACATGTTAACTTATTACGAGGTGGCCGCTGGTGACTAAAGGGGCCGGAACAATCCCCTTCCCTCCGGATACAAGTTCTTACCGGTATCGCCGGGTTCGCGCAGGCCAAATCTCGTGAGACTCCGGACGTCCTGTGTACGCGGTGACGTTGCTGACGCAGGAAAAGCAGGGCCGCGGCGGTGCGATGATGAAGAGGGCGGGATTCTCTGTGTCTTTGAAGGGATCCGCCCACGGAGGTCCTCAGCAGCGCGGGAAACTTTACTCCAGGCGGCCGGTGGCCATCTTGATCACGATTCCCTGACAGCAAGCAGGGTGTTGCAAAGTCCAATAAATCACAGTCCACAAATACGATTTTCCCTCTGGGGGTAGCGCAACACAGTACAGCGCCTCTGATTCCTCCCAGGCACAATTTCAATCCACCGGCTTGGAAATAAAGGGTACAGTCTTTGCCATACGGTGGTGGAATAGTTAAAGCACACAGTTCACACTTCTCTGCACTGTAGAAGTATGCGGATCCTGTTCGTGACGCCAAAAAGAGCGATGCAGTGTCCCAGGGGGTCAGTAGTGTATGCTGGGCTTTGTAGTGCAGATTGACCACTAACCTGGGATCCACTGTCGTCTTCAATTGGGGCAAACACTGGAACAGGCAGGTAGTTAAAGAGTTCGTGACGCCAGTGTCAATTAAACGGTGACACGCCGTGTAAAGTATGGTGGAAGAACGAAGCAAGCACAGGATAGCCAACAAAAACTGGAACTTTTACTGAATATCAGTCAGGATAATACATGGACACAGGAAGAGCACAGTTCCATAAAAGACGGTTGGTTTCTTATAGCAATACAGGTGGTTCTTGGGAGTACAGAATGGCCGGTCTTAGCAAGGCATTATACAGAGTGTTGATTACAGGAGATGCAGTACAGGCGGCTTACTCAACATTCCTGACTGGTCCTGCTACATGTGCCTTTCTCTCCAAGGTCTAATGCCCTTTATCTGGCGTACCCTTGAATCGATCCTTATCTAGTACCTCCTCTGTTATCTTGAGTACCTCTTGCTTTCTCTGATCGGCCTCTGTGGTATTCTGTGTCTTCAGGCTGATTAGCTATGCCCTTCTGACTTCTATGCATGGACTCAGGAGGGAATCCTCTCTGCACTGAGTCTGGAAACTTCTCTCCTTCCTGAGCTAGGCCCTAGCCTATTTATACTGAACTGGGGGCTCCCTCTGCTGGCTGTGATAAGAATCGCCGGTAACCGGCCTGACTGGCTTAAAGGGAACTACACACTCAAATCTAGCAGTGTCGGGTAGCCTACCCGTATGCTGCAAATGTTCTAGAATATGGGCCCCCCAACCCCAAGGGCTTGTATCTGTAGACAAGCATAAAAGATTCTTCCTTATCCAAAGAGCCTCCTGGGTTAGATTGTCTCTTATCAACCACTACCTGATCTGATCTGAAATAACTAAGCAAGATTCTAAGGGTTTCTTTCCCCCTTCCCAAGCTGTCAACAGGTCCCACTGCAGGCCTCTGGAATGGAACTGGGCCAATACAACAGCTGGAATACATGATGTCAAACTTCCCAGAATCAACATACCTTTTTCTCATGGATATTATTGGGCTCTGGGCTAGATCTTGTATTTTTTTTTCTTTATTTCCAGATCTTTTCTTCCGTCAGGAAGCACGTCTGTACCCTTGAATCCAGCAGCAATCCTAGAAAATGCTGACTTTGCCAGGGTTCTGGTGTCAATTTTTTCTTTGTTCAAGACCCATCCTATTTCCTCCAGAATCTGAGACACGTTCTCTACTGCTTCCCTGCAGGCCTCCCATGAATCTCCAACTATCAAAAAGTCGTTCAGATAAAGGATAAAAAGAATATCCTTCTCCCTGATATGAGCTGCTATCTCAGAGATTACCTTTGTGAACAGTCTCGGTGCCATTGACAGACCTGAAATTGTAGATGTCTGACTATTCCTCCTAGTTCTACGGCCACTCGGAGGAACTTCTGATAGTCTCGATGGATAGGGACATGAAAATAAGCATCTTTTAGGTCCAGGACCGCCATGAAGCAATTGGGATAGAGCAAATTTATTTTCATATTTTGGTCTCCATTTTGAACTTTTCTAAGATCAAGAACCCAGCTTTTTTAAATTTATAATTGTTCTAAAGGTTTTTTCACCAGAAAGTAAAAACCTTCTGCCTCCTGTCCCCTTGGAACTCTCAGGACTTTCTTTTTTTAATAATTCCAAGACTTCTAGTTCTATAGAATTGTTTCTTTCTCCAGCAGTCTTTGTGACTACAAATCTTACTGGAGGAGGAGAACGAAAGTCTAGTTTTAAACCTAGACCTATGGTGTCTAAAATCCAGGAACTGTTGGAAATTTGCTGCCATGCAGGAAGAAATTTTGCTAGTCTGCCTCCTACAGGCAACCTGGCATCATTGTTGGTCACCTGATTTTATTTTATTTTTTCTTATCTGTAAAGGATTGACCAAAGAAAAATCCTCTTCCTCTTCTTCTTTGTGATCTGTATTTACCTTCTTTGTCTTTCTTATCTCCTTCTCTGTTACCTCGAAAGGGATGAAAGGAATGATCAAATCTTCCTCTAGCAGAAAAGGTCTGAACTGGAGATTTCTTCTTCTTATCTGCCTTTTCTTACAGCTTGTCTAAAGCAGAACCAAACAGATACTCGCCCTCACAAAGAACAGCACACAACCCTTTCTTGGAAAGCAAATCTCCACTTCAACCTTTTTAGCCACAAAGCCCTTTGGGCAGAGTTACCGAGAGCAGAAGATCTAGCCGCAAGCCTAATAGAAACTGCAGAAGCGTCTGCTAAAAAATCAGCTGCTTTCCTAATGGTGGGAAGACCTGCTAGAATTTCCTCCCTAGGACATTTGTTTTTTAACTGATCTTCTAACTCAGAGCCAAACAATTAAGGAACGTGCTGTACAAGTGGACGTGATAGAGGGCCTAAAGGATGATGTAGCCGCCTCCCAGGCACCCTTTAGGAACACATCTGCTTTTTTATCTAATGGGTCCTTAAGGGAGCCCATATCTTCAAAGGGGCAAAGCAAATAGCCACGTCTATTTTGGGTGCTTTGTTCCAAGGGGCACAATCTACTTCTGTAAAGGGTTATTTTCTTCTAATATGTTTAGAAATATAAACTCTCCTACTAGGCTTATTCCATTCCCCTTTAATTAAACATGTGACATTTTTATGTATAGGAAAACATCATATCCTGCACGGATTTTGGCTCCTTAGAATCTTCAATGCCCATGGTCGATTTTACTGCTTTTAATAAACGATCACTATCTTCCACTGGAAAAAAGGGGTCTTCCAATTTCTTTTTCCTCTTTTCCAGAAGAAAAAGATGATACGTCAGAACATAGATCTTCAATTTAATGAAAATCCTGTTCCAGCTCTGAGTCAGAGGAGCTCACCAAATCAAGACGCTGGAGTCTCTTAGATTTCTGCTTTTTGCGACCCCCAGACTTCGTTGTTGACACAGAAGAGCTGACCTCAGGCCTGACTAATGACTGAAGGCGATTCTTCCGCCACCGTCTTGTCAATGCAGACCTGACACAACTTCAAGTATTCCGAAGATAGAGGGCATCTGCATAGGGCACACTACCTATTCTTCCTTTTAGACAAAACTTTCTTATATAGGACTCAATAAAAGAAATTGGCGGAAGGCCGCTCACCCCCCTTCAGGTACCAGAGCTGGAGTGGAAGCGGGATCCTCAGGAATATCCTTTTTGTCTTCATCCATAGTCGCCTGCCACAGGATATCAGCCCTCCTTATCCGGGTTATGAAAGGAACACCCGCCAGGAGACGATTCATATGTGTCTTGCAGTAACTCCCATGAACCCGCCGGCAACTACCATCGGGTTACGTGCTCTATAAGCGCCTCCCGTGATGTCATCGCTGAGCATGCTCACACATCCGGCGCTCTGCGTTCCAAGCCTTATTACCGACGTCTTCCGCTTCCTGTTAAGCCACTAAGGCATCCGGCAACTACCGCTCCTCCCCTGGGACTCTTTCCTAAATGCCTAAGGTACGCCACCAAGCATACCCCACAGCGCTTCTGAGCCCTTCATACCAGCTATCGTGCCTCTGCCGGTCCACCAGTGCATGAACATGGCGCCATATATTGAAAGGGACCGCAGATAAACAGTGGATACGCGGGGGGAGAAGCCACATGAGAACTTCAGGCTTCGCTCCAGAGACTGGAAACCATACAGAAGGGGAAGAAGAGCCTCCGCCTTTTTGTACTTCAGGTTTCCAGTCTGTGGTGGGGGAGCCTCTCTCTCGTGGTGCTGTCGTGGGTGAGGGGAAAAATGGCCGTGCGGGGTCCATTACATGCCGGACACCAGACCCCATTGACTATAAGGTCGGTTACCCTTCTGCCATAGCGCACAATACTGCAGCGTGCTGGGGGATGGAATCTTCTATGGAGTCTCAAAACTCCTATAATCCCTTTCTCTAAAACATACATTTTATAAATCCTTAGAATAATACAAGTACAGATGACTGTGGGGACCGAAAACTATCCTTTACTACAATGTAAAGGGTCGACCTCCAGCTTATCCTACTGTATGTACTACTACTCCCACCAGATATCTGCAGGAAATCATTCACAGTGCAGATGATGGGGGTCTGGTGGGAACTATCTATGGAGTCAGTGTTGTACAGGGTGTGACTAGGCCAGTGATCGGCAAACTGCGGCTCTCCAGCTGTTGCAAAACTACAACTCCCACCATGCCCTGCTGTAGGCTGAAAGCTGTATGCAGTCTTTGCATGCTGGGAGTTGTAGTTCTGCAACAGCTGGAGAGACGCAGTTTGCCTATCACTGGACTAGGCCATCAGTGTTCTGTGCGGTGCGATGACCGGGGTCCTTCTAGGGCCGTACCTGTTACACGGAGGTCGTGATGCTGAGGAGATGTCAGGGATTCATGCTCCCAAGTCACTCGCACTCCAGAGCGGAAATCTTTCCAGGGAACTGTGCATTTACTTGTAGCATCAAAGGTCTGTTCCTCGTCCGTCTGGATAAGTTTTCTGGTTGAAGGGATTGGTTTATTATCTGCCATATTATTCCAGGTAATCTTAATACTTGATGGATAAAACTTTAATAAACTCATGGAGCAGGTCACTGTGTCTGATGCACCGGGGGTTAACTTCACCGGCTTCGCTATCGGCGGAGTCACTGGGGGTAAAACATATGATGAGCTTTGTGTATGTGTTATACAATCCTATAAACGTCCCTACTCTTGTAAAGGAGGCTGGAAATGCTGACACGTATTAGTTGTGCAGAATCTCCCTTAAGCAGCTCTCAGAATGCACTGTGTACATAGATGTCAGTGCAGCAGCTCTCAGAATGAGCTGTGTACATAGATGTCAGTGCAGCAGCTCTCAGAATGTGCTGTGTACATAGATGTTAGTGCAGCAGCTCTCAGAATGCGCAGTATACATAGATGTCAGTGCAGCAGCTCTCAGAATGCGCTGTATATATAGATGTCAGTGCAGCAGGTCTCGGAATGCGCTGTGTACATAGATGTCAGTGCAGCAGCTCTCAGAATGGGCTGTATACATAGATGTCAGTGCAGCAGCTCTCAGAATGCGCTGTATACATAGATGTCAGTGCAGCAGCTCTCAGAATGCGCTGTATACATAGGTGTCAGTGCAGCAGCTCTCAGAATGCACTGTATACATAGATGTCAGTGCAGCAGCTCTCAGAATGTGCTGTGTACATAGATGTCAGTGCAGCAGCTCTCAGAATGCGCTGTATACATAGATGCCAGTGCAGCAGCTCTCAGAATGCGCTGTGTACATAGATGTCAGTGCAGCAGCTCTCAGAATGCGCTGTATACATAGATGTCAGTGCAGCAGCTCTCAGAATGAGCTGTGTACATAAATGTCAGTGCAGCAGCTCTCAGAATGCGCTGTATACATAGATGTCAGTGCAGCAGCTCTCAGAATGGGCTGTATACATAGATGTCAGTGCAGCAGCTCTCAGAATGCGCTGTATACATAGATGTCAGTGCAGCAGCTCTCAGAATGCGCTGTATACATAGGTGTCAGTGCAGCAGCTCTCAGAATGCACTGTATACATAGATGTCAGTGCAGCAGCTCTCAGAATGTGCTGTGTACATAGATGTCAGTGCAGCAGCTCTCAGAATGCGCTGTATACATAGATGCCAGTGCAGCAGCTCTCAGAATGCGCTGTGTACATAGATGTCAGTGCAGCAGCTCTCAGAATGCGCTGTATACATAGATGTCAGTGCAGCAGCTCTCAGAATGAGCTGTGTACATAAATGTCAGTGCAGCAGCTCTCAGAATGCGCTGTATACATAGATGCCAGTGCAGCAGCTCTCAGAATGCGCTGTGTACATAGATGTCAGTGCAGCAGCTCTCAGAATGCGCTGTATACATAGATGTCAGTGCAGCAGCTCTCAGAATGAGCTGTGTACATAGATGTCAGTGCAGCAGCTCTCAGAATGCGCTGTGTACATAGATGTCAGTGCAGCAGCTCTCAGAATGCGCTGTGTACATAGATGTCAGTGCAGCAGCTCTCAGAATGCGCTGTGTACATAGATGTCAGTGCAGCAGCTCTCAGAATGCGCTGTGTGCATAGATGTCAGTGCAGCAGCTCTCAGAATGCGCTGTGTGCATAGATGTCAGTGCAGCAGCTCTCAGAATGCGCTGTATACATAGATGTCAGTGCAGCAGCTCTCAGAATGCGCTGTATACATAGATGTCAGTGCAGCAGCTCTCAGAATGCGCTGTATACATAGATGTCAGTGCAGCAGCTCTCAGAATGCGCTGTGTACATAGATGTCAGTGCAGCGGCTCTCAAAATGCGCTGTGTACATAGATGTCAGTGCAGCAGCTCTCACCCTGAGATCTCTATATACCAGTGCAGTGCGGTGAAGAACTGTAGGTACATTTTATAACTATACCCTTACATCTAATAACCCAACCCATAATTCCTGATGGTCCAGTGTGTCCAGAGAGTTACTCACATGAGATGAAGAGAGGTCCCGTGCTTCTCTCTATGGGGCGATCCAGACTCGGGTGCTGTACTTCACACATGAACTGAATCCCATGGTAATGTATGGGAAATGAGTGGACGTGTAATGAGGCTTTACAGCGGTATCCAGTGTCTGAATATTGGGCTGCTATGGGCTCGATCCGGGATTTGTACTTTTCTGCGGGGACATAATCATCGCGTCCTCTCTCCTTCACAAACCAGGTCACGGTCAGTTTATTGGGGAAGTATCCGCTGATGTCACAGTGCACGTTTACTTCTTTATTGATTAAGATAATTGGTGTGGATATCTCTCCGACTTCTGGGCGCCAGGGTAGACCTATACATATAGGAAAAGCGCAAAACCTCATGGACGTAATTCTACAAATACATCAATGATAACGGGAACAGCAGCAATAATCGCATTCTATGTAATGTTACCGTATTTTTTGGTTTATAAGACGCACTTTTTACCAAGAAATGATCTTGCCATAAAGTGGTTGTGTCTTCTAATTGGTAGTCAGGGCGATCCAGCAGTGCCGCACTCCCCGATTGCTTCCTAATGATCCGGCAGAGCGCATTCAGCAGTAGTGAAGGGACATGGGAGTTTTATTAAAGATGATAGATGTATGTGTGTAGCAAAGCTGTAAGGCCTATTGCACACGACCATATGGTTTTGCTTTCAGTTTTAAACAGATCCGTTTTTCCTTCTTTTTTTTTTTGTTTCAGTAGTGCTTCCGTTCCGTTTTGCCATTCTGTTTTTCCATTAGTAACCCTTGTTTTGCGGATCGGAAACGGAAGCATACAATAATGTTTAAACAGTAAGTACATAAAAAAATTGGGCTGGGCATAACATTTTCAATAGATGGTTCCGCTAAAATGGATACGGACGACATATGGATGCATTCTGTATGCATTCCATTTTTTTTTACTTTGACTTGAATGGAGCCACGGACCGTGATTTGCGGGCAATATTAGGAAATGTTTTTTCTCTGAACGGAAATGGAATGCATACGGAGTACCTTCCGTTGTCTTTGCAGACCCATTGAAGTGAATGGTTCCGCATATGGACTGCAAACGGAATCCGCAAAAAACGGAAAAAAAAAAAAGGTGTCCAAGAGGCCTAAGTGTGTGTAGCAGAGCTGTAAGATTGTAACAGAACTATATCTGTGTGTAGCAGAGCTGTGAGTGTGTATGGCAGAGCTGTGTGTGTCTCGCAGACAAATACTTACAAATAATCTAGCAGAAGAACAGAGCAGTGATATTTGGATAGGTACATTTCATGAGGTGACCACATGCACCACTGCTGGTTGGTACAAGGGTCCGCAGATGACACAGTAAGGGTAACAGGAGCTGAAGAAAACTATTCCCCTCCATTCTACACCCGGAAGTTACTGACCTTGACCCCTCTACTCCAGTAAAACACCAGTAAACCACATTACATTCAAAGAGGAACAAGAAAATATTTTTTCTAATTTTCTGTGGTCTAATCCTGGGGTGCGTCTTATAAAGTGAAAAATACGGTATATATAGTATTTCTTTTAAAACGCCATTAATTCCATAGCACTGTGCATCTGTAAAGGGGTTCACATACATGATAGAAAACAAAACAAGTACAAAAGCCTGAATGTATTAACAGGCTGGTAGAGAGGAGCAGAGGACCCTGCGCAGGAGGGTTGAACATGTACAGAGATATAATCCCTCGTCTCCTTTGAGGGTAGGATGTTTTGTTTCTGGGTTCGCTATGTGGGGGGAATTTATCAAACCCTTCCATCCAGAATTCTGGCTTCAAAAAGTTCGCAAAATTAGGGCTTTGCATCTTTTGGGCCCCTTGTCAGTGGCGTGCCTACGGTGTTAGGCACTTGGGGCAGTCCTTTTTCTGCCCCACCCCTCCTTCCCCAATAATTTAAAATAATTGTACCCCCTCACAGTAGTATTGCCCTCATTGTACAACCTTCACAGTAGTTTTGTCCAGATATGTGCCCGCTTACGGTAGTTATGCCAATATTGTGCCCCCTCACAGTAGTTATGCCCTCATTATACCTCTTTCACAGTAGTTATGTCCACATTGTTCCCCCTTAAAGTGCTTATGCCTTCGATGTGCCCCTTTCACAGTAATTATGACCTCTCTGTGCCCCTTTCACAGTAGTAATGCCCTCTGTGTGCCCCCTTCATAGTAGTAATTCCCATTGTGCCCTCTTCATAGTAATAATGCACATTCTTCACCTTTCACAGTAGTAATGTACATTGTGCCCCCTTCATAGTAATAATGCCCTTTGTGCACTCTTCATAGTAATAATGCCCATTTTTTCCACCTCCATAGTAGTAATGCCTGTTGTGCCCCCTTCATAATAGCAATGCCCATTATTCCACCTTCACAGTAGTAATGCCTATTGTGCCCCCTTCATAGTAGCAATGCCCATTTTTCCCCTTCGTAGTTGCAATGTCCATTGTGCCCTCTTTACAGTAGTAATGCCTATTGTGCCCCTTCATAGTAGTAATGCCCAACGTGCCCCCTTTATAGTAATAATGCCCATTGTGCCCCCTTCACAGTAATAATGCCTACTGTGCCCTTTAATGGTAGTAATGCACATTTTGCCCCCTTTATAGTAGTAATTTCCATTGTGCCCCCTTACAGTTATAATGCCAATTGTGCCCCCTCTATAGTAATAATCGCCACTGTGCCCCTTCACAGTAATAATGCCCATTGTGCCACCTTAATAGTAGTAATGCTCTGTACCCCTTTGTAGTAGTAATGCCCTCCGTGTCCCCTACATAGTAGAAATGCCCATTGTGCCCCCTCCACAGTAGCCCTCTGTGCTAAAAAAAAAACACAAAAAATGTGTAACTACTCTCCCCATTGTGCCCCCTCACAGTAGTTATGCTCTCATTGTACAACTTTCACAATAGTTATGTCCACATTGTATCTTCTTAAATTGCTTATCCCTTCATTGTGCCCCCTTCATAGTAGTAATGCCTATTGTGTTCCATTCATAGTAGTAATGCCCTCTGTGTGCCCCTTCACAGTAATAATCCCCATTGTGACAGATATAACAGGATTCAGCACACAATCGGTGATTGTCACATCTTCTCTCTTCTTCCCTTGTACAATGAGCTCTGCACAGGTCACAGAGCAGCCCAGAGAACTCTCCCATAGAAGTCAATGAGGTTCCTCCTGACCACTGTGTCTATGGACCACCGGGCTGCCGTAAAACCATTAATGCCGTGTAAATGCTAAGAACAGATCAACCAAGATGGCCGCCCCCATAATCATCTTCAGGAAACAGAAAAAATCCAATACATCTGCCATCAGAAAATAAAAACGGATTAGGCTACTTTCAGACCAGCGTCATGGATCAGCAAAAACGCTTCCGTTACCATAATACAACCGTCTGCGTCTGTTCTTAACGGATCCGGTTGTAGCATCTCTAAAATAGCCAAGATGGATCCGTCTCTAAAACTATTGTAAGTCAATGGGGGACGGATCCGTTTTCTATTGTGACAGAGAAAACGGATCCATCCCTATTGACTTACATTGTGTGTCAGGACGGATCCATCTTGTTCCGCACCACATCGCGGACAGGAAAACGCTACAATTCTACCTCTTTTAATGGTGTCTGCACTGAACGAAGCTGCTGATTTCAGGATAAATAATTCATTGGTGTTACCTGTGGAGTAAAGAACATGGGCATGATGGCCTCCGAATGTATTACCTGCGTCCCTTATGTACATCTCTCTCCTTTCTGGTCCACCCAGTGATCCGTGGCTCCAGGTGACTATGATCTTAAAGTCATGGTCGGTGATGTCCTCCTCCGGGACGGTGCACTCACTCCTCACATCGTAGGTTGAGTCTGGATTGTGTTGATAGGTTTCTCTGGATGTTACTTCACTGTGTGAACTGCAGCTCCACGTGATTTCTATCGGCTTGGGGTAAAAACCCTGCAAACTGAGAGTACAGAGACCTTCTCCTCTCTGTCCGAGAGACCACCGTATGGGCTCCTGCATCCTGGGAGAAGCTGGACAAGAGAATAGATGTTACACCGCTGCAGAATAGGGAGAAATCATCTGGTTTGGTAAATTTGTCAATTCCATTGAGAAATATTTTCTAAATTAGTAAAACACAGGAGGTCTCGGCATTTATGCTCAGCTCCTTCTCATTGCTGTTTTCTGCTTCTTTTCACTCTGCAGATGATATAACATAAGCTTAGCTGGTATTATATAGATTATACATTATTTTCAGCATTGATGTAATCAGCGGGTCGCTCAGTTATCACACCACCTCTTCAGATTGTGAATCCCCCATAGACAAGCTGGTCCACATGACAAGCGTCTTGTCGTTCTCCCCTATGTCCCCCAATTCCCAACCAAATAAAGACAACACCTCAGGTGGCTTTTATTGGCCACAGCAGCCATTTTATTAAATAAACATACAATAAATAACCAACCCCAAAGGCCTTCCCACCTGAAGGCCACCCAAGGAACACATAAAACACGGGGAGGGTCCTTGGACAGGTAACTGCCCCACCCCTCAATAAAACTGAATTAACTCTAGTCGATAAACGACAGCTCAGAGGAAGAAAAAACGGTAACCATGGGCAACAAATGTGGGCAGATAACCGCCATATCACTCCCCAAATTCCTGTACCTGGGGAGTCCAGAGCCCAATTGGCTCCCTTCTCACCACGCCAGATCCACCATAATCACCAACTCCAAGGACCCACCACCGCCCATGACCCAAGGTAGTGACAGCTCACCTCCTTGCGTCCCGCCACACCCGCAAAGCCAACTCAATCCCGTCCTGCAAAGTTGAACACCATAACTCAATCCCCACCCCGTTCAAGTGTACTCAATCCCCCCTTCGAAACGCCCCCCCCCTCCCGCTTCAAACTCCCTATGACGCACTGCAATACCGCAATTCCTCACCACAAAACGAACTACCGCCCTATTAACTTTAATCCTGGCTTTGTTGACCCTCTCCACTGACCTGGCGTCCCTCCACTGTTTCCGCGGCACCATGTCTGACCAGACTGTCACCAAACCTGGAAACTGAGCCCACAACCGCAATAAATCTGTCACAACCAGACAGCTGAGAAGCTCTGACAGAAGCCTTTCAGAACCTCCTCCTTGAGTTTTCTTTGTTGTGCTGTTCAGTTCCTCATCTCGTTAGCCTCTCTCAGCTGTCATGGAGTTGGACTGATTGCTTCCCTTTAAATTCCTCCCCATAATGCTTTACTGGGCGGCTTATACTTCTTCCTGGAGTGTGTGTGCATGCTGATCCTATTTCCCAGTCTGCTACTAAGTTAAGTGCTGTACTTTCATCTGTTATTTTCTGTTTGCTGGATCCCAGGTGACCCTGACTCCCTCCGTGTCTGGTGTAGGGAGCCGGTGGTCGTGTCCCCTCACTATTGTAGGGTGTTCAGGTGTTATATAGTCGAAGTACGTGGATATGCGACCATCCACCTTTGGGATTTTTGCATAGGCTGAGCAGCCAGGGAAAGTGCCAGGTCTTATGCAGGGGTCTCCCTTTTGGTTCCTTAGCTTTGGATCCAGTGAGTCATACAGGGAGTGCAGAATTATTAGGCAAATGAGTATTTTGACCACATCATCCTCTTTATGCATGTTGTCTTACTCCAAGCTGTATAGGCTCGAAAGCTTACTACCAATTAAGCATATTAGGTAATGTGCATCTCTGTAATGAGAAGGGGTGTGGTCTAATGACATCAACACCCTATATCAGGTGTGCATAATTATTAGGCAACTTCCTTTCCTTTGGCAAAATGGGTCAAAAGAAGGACTTGACAGGCTCAGAAAAGGCAAAAATAGTGAGATATCTTGCAGAGGGATGCAGCACTCTTAAAATTGCAAAGCTTCTGAAGCGTGATCATCGAACAATCAAGCGTTTCATTCAAAATAGTCAACAGGGTCGCAAGAAGCGTGTGGAAAAACCAAGGCGCAAAATAACTGCCCATGAACTGAGAAAAGTCAAGCGTGCAGCTGCCAAGATGCCACTTGCCACCAGTTTGGCCATATTTCAGAGCTGCAACATCACTGGAGTGCCCAAAAGCACAAGGTGTGCAATACTCAGAGACATGGCCAAGGTAAGAAAGGCTGAAAGACGACCACCACTGAACAAGACACACAAGCTGAAACGTCAAGACTGGGCCAAGAAATATCTCAAGACTGATTTTTCTAAGGTTTTATGGACTGATGAAATGAGAGTGAGTCTTGATGGGCCAGATGGCTGGATTGGTAAAGGGCAGAGAGCTCCAGTCCGACTCAGACGCCAGCAAGGTGGAGGTGGAGTACTGGTTTGGGCTGGTATCATCAAAGATGAGCTTGTGGGACCTTTTCGGGTTGAGGATGGAGTCAAGCTCAACTCCCAGTCCTACTGCCAGTTTCTGGAAGACACCTTCTTCAAGCAGTGGTACAGGAAGAAGTCTGCAAGGTAAGAAAAACATGATTTTCATGCAGGACAATGCTCCATCACACGCGTCCAAGTACTCCACAGCGTGGCTGGCAAGAAAGGGTATAAAAGAAGAAAATCTAATGACATGGCCTCCTTGTTCACCTGATCTGAACCCCATTGAGAACCTGTGGTCCATCATCAAATGTGAGATTTACAAGGAGGGAAAACAGTCCACCTCTCTGAACAGTGTCTGGGAGGCTGTGGTTGCTGCTGCACGCAATGTTCATGGTGAACAGATCACAACACTGGCAGAATCCATGGATGGCAGGCTTTTGAGTGTCCTTGCAAAGAAAGGTGGCTATATTGGTCACTGATTTGTTTTTGTTTTGTTTTTGAATGTCAGAAATGTATATTTGTGAATGTTGAGATGTTATATTGGTTTCACTGGTAAAAATAAAAAATTGAAATGGGTATATATTTGTTTTTTGTTAAGTTGCCTAATAATTATGCACAGTAATAGTCACCTGCACACACAGATATCCCCCTAAAATAGCTAAAACTAAAAACAAACTAAAAACTACTTCCAAAAATATTCAGCTTTGATATTAATGAGTTTTTTGGGTTCATTGAGAACATGGTTGTTGTTCAATAATAAAATGAATCCTCAAAAATACAACTTGCCTAATAATTCTGCACTCCCTGTAGATGCATGTTGCATTGTCTTGTTTCCTGTACACCGTCCGTGACAGGTACACCCCGTAGGTGATTTACGTGTATGACGCTCTGCAGCAGGTACACCCCGCACGTGATGTACATGTATGACACTCTGCAGCAGGTACACCCCACAGGTGATGTACATGTATGACACTCTGCAGCAGGTACACCCCACAGGTGATGTACATGTATGATACTCTGCAGCAGGTACACCCCGCAGGTGATGTACATGTATGATACTCTGCAGCAGGTACACCCCACAGGTGATATACATGTATGATACTCTGCAGCAGGTACACCCCACAGGTGATGTACATGTATGATACTCTGCAGCAGGTACACCCCACAGGTGATGTACATGTATGACACTCTGCAGCAGGTACACCCCGCAGGTGATGTACATGTATGACGCTCTGCAGCAGGTACACCCCGCAGGTGATGTACATGTATGACGCCCTGCAGCAGGTACACCTCGCAGGTGATGTACATGTATGACGCTCTGCAGCAGGTACACCCCGTAGGTGATTTACGTGTATGACGCTCTGCAGCAGGTACACCCCGCACGTGATGTACATGTATGACACTCTGCAGCAGGTACACCCCACAGGTGATGTACATGTATGACACTCTGCAGCAGGTACACCCCACAGGTGATGTACATGTATGATACTCTGCAGCAGGTACACCCCGCAGGTGATGTACATGTATGATACTCTGCAGCAGGTACACCCCACAGGTGATATACATGTATGATACTCTGCAGCAGGTACACCCCACAGGTGATGTACATGTATGATACTCTGCAGCAGGTACACCCCACAGGTGATGTACATGTATGACACTCTGCAGCAGGTACACCCCGCAGGTGATGTACATGTATGACGCTCTGCAGCAGGTACACCCCACAGGCGATGTACATGTATGACGCCCTGCAGCAGGTACACCTCGCAGGTGATGTACATGTATGACACTCTGCAGCAGGTACACCCCACAGGCGATGTACATGTATGACACTCTGCAGCAGGTACACCCCACAGGTGATGCACATGTATGACACTCTGCAGCAGGTACACCCCGCAGGTGATGTACCTGTATGACGCTCTGCAGCAGGTACACCCCGCAGGTGATGTACATGTATGACGCTCTGCAGCAGGTACACCCCGCAGGTGATGTACATGTATGACGCCCTGCAGCAGGTACACCTCGCAGGTGATGTACATGTATGACACTCTGCAGCAGGTACACCCCACAGGCGATGTACATGTATGACACTCTGCAGCAGGTACACCCCACAGGTGATGTACATGTATGATACTCGGCAGCAGGTACACCCCGCAGGTGATGTACATGTATGATACTCTGCAGCAGGTACACCCCACAGGTGATATACATGTATGATACTCTGCAGCAGGTACACCCCACAGGTGATGTACATGTATGACACTCTGCAGCGGGTACACCCCACAGGTGATGCACATGTATGACACTCTGCAGCAGGTACACCCCGCAGGTGATGTACCTGTATGACGCTCTGCAGCAGGTACACCCCACAGGCGATGTACATGTATGACACTCTGCAGCAGGTACACCCCACAGGTGATGCACATGTATGACACTCTGCAGCAGGTACACCCCGCAGGTGATGTACCTGTATGACGCTCTGCAGCAGGTACACCCCGCAGGTGATGTACATGTATGACGCTCTGCAGCAGGTACACCCCGCAGGTGATGTACATGTATGACGCCCTGCAGCAGGTACACCTCGCAGGTGATGTACATGTATGACACTCTGCAGCAGGTACACCCCACAGGCGATGTACATGTATGACACTCTGCAGCAGGTACACCCCACAGGTGATGTACATGTATGATACTCGGCAGCAGGTACACCCCACAGGTGATGCACATGTATGACACTCTGCAGCAGGTACACCCCGCAGGTGATGTACCTGTATGACGCTCTGCAGCAGGTACGCCCCGCAGGTGATGTACGTGTATGACGCTCTGCAGCAGGTACACCCCGCAGGTGATGTACATGTATGACGCTCTACAGCAGGTACACCCCACAGGTGATGTTGGTGACATTTTATAATAAGTATCCACTTAAAAATAAATCACATTCACTTCATATAAGATGTTATTAATGATGTATCAGTTCTAGTTGGTAATTACTGAAGGACTCACCATAGACTTGCATTGGTCCTGTAGATTTCTCCACGTGTTGCCCTGAGCTCGGATGCTGCACTGTGCAGATGATCTCTGCTCCATCATGGTCTTGTATGGATGGTCTGACTACCAGGCTGGCGGTACAGCTGTACGTGTTGTCAGGCTGTCTTTCGGCAGTGGTTGTAGTGTCCTCGGTTAGGTTTAGATTTCTCTTCACCTTCCTCTTCATGTACCAGGTCACAGTGAGATCGTTTGGAAAGTACTGAGAGATTTTACACTGTAATCTGGCTTCAGTGTTCACATGGAAAACGGGTTTCTCTATTTCTTCAACGACCGGACGCCAGGGAAGATCTAGAAAGAAGTCACAGAAAACCGACCGATGAGGGATATTACTGGACGTCACTTGTTAGGATCTGTTCACACCTGTGATCTTTACTGAGACGTTCTGCTCTGTTATAGGAGAACAACAAGCAATGGCCGTGCGGGGTCCATTACACGCCGGACACCAGACCCCATTGACTATAAGGTCGGTTACCCTTCCGCCATAGCGCACAATACTGCAGCGTGCTGGGGGATGGAATCTTCTATGGAGTCTCTAAACTCCTATAATCCCGTTCTCTAATACATACATTTTATAAATCCACAGAATAATACAAGTCCAGATGACTGTGGGGACCGAAAACTATCCTTTACTACAATGTAACAGGGTCGACCTCCAGCTTATCCTACTGCATGTACTACTACTCCCACCAGATCTCTGCAGGAAATCATTCACAGTGCAGATGATGGGGGTCTGGTGGGAACCATCTATGGAGTCAGTGTGGTGCAGGGGGTGACTAGGCCATCAGTGTTCTGTGCGGTGCGATGACCGGGGTCCTTCTAGGGCCGTACCTGTTACACGGAGGTCGTGATGCTGAGGAGATGTCAGGGATTCATGCTCCCAAGTCACTCGCACTCCAGAGCGGAAATCTTTCCAGGGAACTGTGCATTCACTTGTAGCATCAAAGGTCTGTTCCTCGTCCATCTGGATAAGTTTTCTGGTTGAAGGGATTGATTTATTATCTGCCATATTATTCCAGGTAATATTAATACTTGATGGATAAAACTTTAATAAACTCATGGAGCAGGTCACTGTGTCTGATGCACCGGGGGTTAACGTCACCGGCTTCGCTATCGGCGGAGTCACTGGGGGTAAAACATATGATGAGCTTTGTGTATGTGTTATACAATCCTATAAACGTCCCTACTCTTGTAATGTGCTGCATACATAGATTTCAGTGCAGCAGCTCTTAAAATGCACTGTATACATAGATGTCCGTGCAGCAGCTCTTAAAATGCACTGTATACATAGATGTCAGTGCAGCAGCTCTCAGAATGCACTGTATACATAGATGTCCGTGCAGCAGCTCTCAGAATGTGCTGTGTACATAGATGTCAGTGCAGCAGATCTCAGAATGCGCTGTATACATAGATGTCCGTGCAGCAGCTCTCAGAATGCGCTGTATACATAGATGTCAGTGCAGATACTCTCAGAATGCGCTGTATACATAGATGTCAGTGCAGCAGCTCTCAGAATGTGCTGTATACATAGATGTCAGTGCAGCAGCTCTCAGAATGCGCTGTATACATAGATGTCAGTGCAGCAGCTCTCAGAATGTGCTGTATACATAGATGTCAGTGCAGCAGCTCTCAGAATGCACTGTATACATAGATGTCAGTGCAGCAGCTCTCAGAATGCGCTGTATACATAGATGTCAGTGCAGCAGCTCTCAGAATGTGCTGTATACATAGATGTCAGTGCAGCAGCTCTCAGAATGCGCTGTATACATAGATGTCAGTGCAGCAGCTCTCAGAATGCGCTGTATACATAGATGTCAGTGCAGCAGCTCTCAGAATGCACTGTATACATAGATGTCAGTGCAGCAGCTCTCAGAATGTGCTGTATACAAAGATGTCAGTGCAGCGGCTCTCAGAATGCGCTGTATACATAGATGTCAGTGCAGCAGCTCTCAGAATGTGCTGTATACATAGATGTCAGTGCAGCAGCTCTCAGAATGCACTGTATACATAGATGTCAGTGCAGCAGCTCTCAGAATGTGCTGTATACATAGATGTCAGTGCAGCAGCTCTCAGAATGCACTGTATACATAGATGTCAGTGCAGCAGCTCTCAGAATGCGCTGTATACATAGATGTCAGTGCAGCAGCTCTCAGAATGCGCTGTATACATAGATGTCAGTGCAGCAGCTCTCAGAATGTGCTGTATACATAGATGTCAGTGCAGCGGCTCTCAGAATGCGCTGTATACATAGATGTCAGTGCAGCAGCTCTCAGAATGTGCTGTATACATAGATGTAAGTGCAGCAGCTCTCAGAATGCACTGTATACATAGATGTCAGTGCAGCAGCTCTCAGAATGTGCTGTGTACATAGATGTCAGTGTGGCAGCTCTAAGAATGCGCTGTATACATAGATGTCAGTGCAGCAGCTCTCAGAATGCGCTGTATACATAGATGTCAGTGCAGCAGCTCTCAGAATGCCTTTTATACATAGATGTCAGTGCAGCAGCTCTCAGAATGCCCCTCATACATAGATGTCAGTGCAGCAGCTCTCAGAATGCGCTGTATACATAGATGTCAGTGCAGCAGCACTAAGAATGCCCTGCATACATAGATATCAGTGGAGCAGCTCTCAGAATGTGCTGTATACATAGATGTCAGTACAGCAGCTCTCAGAATGCCCTGCATACATAGATGTCAGTGCAGCAGCTCTCAGAATGCGCTGTATACATAGATGTCAATGCAGCAGCTCTCAGAATGTGCTGTATACATAGATGTCAGTAGAGCAGCTCTCAGAAAGTGCTGTATACATAGATGTCAGTACAGCAGCTCTCAGAAAGTGCTGTATACATAGATGTTAGTGCAGCAGCTCTCAGAATGTGCTGTGTACATAGATGTCAGTGCAGCAGCTCTCAGAATGTGCTGTTTACATAGATGTCAGTGCAGCAGCTCTTAGAATGCGCTGTGTACATAGATGTCCGTGCAGCAGCTCTCAGAATGCGCTGTATACATAGATGTCAGTGCAGCAGCTCTCAGAATGCGCTGTGTACATAGATGTCAGTGCAGCAGCTCTTAGAATGCGCTGTGTGCATAGATGTCAGTGCAGCAGCTCTCAGAATGCGCTGTATACATAGATGTCAGTGCAGCAGCTCTCAGAATGTGCTGTATACATAGATGTCAGTCCAGCAGCTCTCAGAATGTGCTGTATACATAGATGTCAGTGCAGCAGCTCGCAGAATGCGCTGTGTGCATAGATGTCAGTGCAGCAGCTCTCAGAATGTGCTGTATACATAGATGTCAGTGCAGCAGCTCTCAGAATGCGCTCTGTATACATAGATGTCAGTGCAGCAGCTCTCAGAATGCGCTCTGTATACATAGATGTCAGTGCAGCAGCTCTCAGAATGCGCTCTGTATACATAGATGTCAGTGCAGCAGCTCTCAGTATGCGCTGTATACATAGATGTCAGTGCAGCAGCTCTCAGAATGCGCTGTATACATAGATGTCAGTGCAGCAGCTCTCAGAATGTGCTGTATACATAGATGTCAGTGCAGCAGCTCTCAGAATGTGCTGTATACATAGATGTCAGTGCAGCAGCTCTCAGAATGCGCTGTATACATAGATGTCAGTGCAGCAGCTCTCAGAATGCGCTGTATACATAGATGTCAGTGCAGCAGCTCTCAGAATGCGCTGTGTACATAGATGTCAGTGCAGCAGCTCTCAGAATGCCCTGTATACATAGATGTCAGTGCAGCAGCTCTCAGAATGCGCTGTATACATAGATGTCAGTGCAGCAGCTCTCAGAATGTGCTGTATACATAGATGTCAGTGCAGCAGCTCTCAGAATGCGCTGTATACATAGATGTCAGTGCAGAGCTCTCAGAATGTGCTGTGTACATAGATGTCAGTGCAGAGCTCTCAGAATGTGCTGTGTACATAGATGTCAGTGCAGCAGATCTCAGAATGTGCTGTATACATAGATGTCAGTGCAGCAGCTCTCAGAATGCGCTGTGTACATAGATGTCAGTGCAGCAGCTCTCAGAATGCACTGTATACATAGATGTCAGTGCAGCAGCTCTCAGAATGTGCTGTATACATAGATGTCAGTGCAGCAGCTCTCAGAATGTGCTGTATACATAGATGTCAGTGCAGCAGCTCTCACCCTGAGATCTCTATATAACAGTGCAGCGTGGTGAAGAACTGTAGGTGCATTTTATAACTATACCCTTACATCTAATAACCCAACCCATAATTCCTGATGGTCCAGTGTGTCCAGAGAGTTACTCACATGAGATGAAGAGAGGTTCTGTGCTTCTCTCTATGGGGCGATCCAGGCTCGGGTGCTGTACTTCACACATGAACTGAATCCCATGGTAATGTATGGGAAATGAGTGGACGTGTAATGAGGCTTTACAGCGGTATCCAGTGTCTGAATATTGGGCTGCTATGGGCTCGATCCGGCATTGGTACTTTTCTGCGGGGACATAATCATCGCGTCCTCTCTCCTTCACAAACCAGGTGACGGTCAGTTTATTGGGGAAGTATCCGCTGATGTCACAGTGCACGTTTACTTCTTTATTGATTAAGATAATTGGTGTGGATATCTCTCCGACTTCTGGGCGCCAGGGTAGACCTATACATATAGGAAAAGCGCTAAACCTCATGGACGTAATTCTACAAATACATCAATGATAACGGGAACAGCAGCAATAATCGCATCATGTACGTCCAGAATCCAGCAAATACAGGAATTATCAGTTGTTTCAGAACTTTTCCTTCTATGTAATGTTACCGTATTTTTTGCTTTATAAGAAATAATATTGCCATAAAGTGCTTGTGTCTTCTAATTGGTAGTCAGGGCGATCCGGCAGTGCCGCACTCCCCGACTGCTTCCTAATGATCCGGCAGAGCGCATTCAGCAGTAGTGAAGGGACATGGGAGTTTTTATTAACCCTTTCGCTACCAGCGCCGTACATGTATGGTGCTGGTAGCGCTGTGCAAGCATTACGACCGCTTGCGCATGCAGCAGGCGTCATGGCCGGCAAGTCTCTGCTGTTTCAAACAGCAAAGACCTGCGGCTAATTACCGCAACTGGCAATAATGCCGATCACGGTAATTAAATTCTTTAGATGCCGTCATCAAGTGCGGCCAATCGGGACTTCAGTACATGCGCTGAATGCTTTGAGTCTCTATGAAGAAATTCAGAGCATTAATTCTGCAATTCTTATTTTGGCCACCAGATGGCAGGCCAACATAAGAAATCAGCAAAATGCAAAGAAATTGTCACCTTACAGGTCAAAATTAAAAAAACATAATTTTTAAGGTCATTTATGAGCCTTAAAATGATAAAAAATAAATAAAAAAAGTTAAATATATAAAAATAAATTTAAAAGTTAAAATCACCCCTCTTTTCGTATAATAAAAAATTAATAAATAAACGATAAATATAAACATACTGGGTATCACTGAGACTGAAAACGGCCATAATATTAAAATATAAAAGAAAAAAAATCCAATACAGTGAATGGCGTAACGGAAAAAAGCGTCAAAATGGCCGATTAGCCATTTTTTTTATTTCTTCTCTCACCCAAAGAAATTCCATAAAAATGAGATCCAAAAGTCATGCACACTCCAAATTGGTATCAATAAAAACTATGAATTGTCCTGCAAAACAGCTCAGTGGACACAAGTATACAAAAGTTATGGGGGTCAGAATATGGTGATGTAAAAAAAATATATAAATTCTCAAAGTTAAAATTTATTTTTACACTATTAACACATAAAAACCTATACATATGGGGTATCGTTGTAATCGTACCGACCGAGAGAATGAAGGGCATGGGTCAGTTGTGCCATAAACAAAATTCAGTGGGAACAAAACCCGTAAAACGGTGAAGGGATTGCGTTTTTGTTTTTTTTCAATTCCACCCCATTTGAAATCTTTTCCCGCTTCCCACTACATTTTATGCCATAATTAATGATGGCATTAGAAAGTACAACTTGTCCCACAAAAAATAAGCCCTCATACAGCTATGTGACTGGAAATATAAAAAAAAGTTATGGCTCACGGAAAATAGGGAAGAAAAATGAAAACGCAAAAACGACAAAAAACCTCCGGCAGCCAAAGGGTTAAAGATGATAAATGTGTGTGTTTGTAAACCACATTACATTCAAAGAGGACCAAGAAAATATTTTTTCTTATTTTCTGTTGTCTAATCCTGGGGTGCGTCTTATAAAGTGAAGAATACGGTATATATAGTATTTCTTTTTAAACGCCATTAATTCCATAGCACTGTGCATCTGTAAAGGGGTTCACATACATGATAGAAAACAAAACAAGTACAAAAGCCTGAATGTATTAACAGGCTGGTAGAGAGGAGCAGAGGACCCTGCGCAGGAGGGTTTAACATGTACAGAGATATAATCCCTCGTCTCCTTTGAGGGTAGGATGTTTTGTTCCTAGGTTCGCTATGTGGGGGGAATTTATCAAACCCTTCCATCCAGAATTCTGGCTTCAGAAATTTTTCTAAATAAGGGCTTTGCATCTTTTGGGCCCCTTGTCAGTGGCGTGCCTACGGTGTTAGACACTCGGGGCAGTCCTTTTTCTGCCCCCTCCCCCACCCCCTCACAGTAGTATTGCCCTTATTGTACAACCTTCACAGTAGTTTTGTCCAGATATGTGCCTGCTTACGGTAGTTATGCCAATATTGTGCCCCCTCACAGTATTTATGCCTTCATTGTACAACTTTCACAGTAGTTATGCCCACACTGTGCCCCCTCACAGTAGTTATGCTCTCATTGTACAACTTTCACAGTAGTTATGTCCACATTGTGCCCCTTAAAGTGCTCATCCCTTCATTGTGCCCCCTTTATAGTAGTAATGCCTTCTGTGTGCCCCCTTCACAGTAGTTATGCTCTCATTGTACTTTCTTAAAGTGCTTATCCCTTCATTGTGCCCCCTTCATAGTAGTAATGCCCTCTGTGTGCCCCCTTCACAGTAATAATCCCGATTGTGACAGATAAAACAGGATTCAGCACACAATCGGTGAT
This sequence comes from Bufo gargarizans, assembly GCF_014858855.1. NCBI lineage: Eukaryota > Metazoa > Chordata > Amphibia > Anura > Bufonidae > Bufo > Bufo gargarizans. The sequence continues at coordinate 191,064,842 of NC_058087.1, forward strand.
TGTCACATCTTCTCTCTTCTTCCCTTGTACAATGAGCTCCGCACAGGTCACAGAGCAGCCCAGAGAACTCTCCCATGGAAGTCAATGAGGTTCCTCCTGACCACTGTGTCTATGGACCACGGGGCTGCCATAAAACCATTAATGCCGTGTAAATGCTAAGGACAGCTCAACCAAGATGGCCGCCCCCATAATCATCTTCAGGAAACAGAAAAAATCCAATACATCTGCCATCAGAAAATAAAAACAGATTAGGCTACTTTCAGACCAGGAAAAACGCTTCCGTTACCATAATACAACCGTCTGCGTCTGTTCTTAACGGATCCGGTTGTATTATCTCTAAAATAGCCATGACGGATCCGTCTCGAAAACCATTGTAAGTCAATGGGGGACTGATCCGTTTTCTATTGTGTCAGAGAAAACGGATCAGTCCCCATTGACTTACATTGTGTGTCAGGACGGATCCGTCTTGCTCTGCACCACATCACGGACAGGAAAATGCTGCTTGCAGAGCAGAGATGTGTTACTATCTGGCAGAAAACCTTGTTGGTGACACGTTTCCGTTACCTTGCCTCGGGGCAGCCTCCTGGCACGCTTCTGTAGGGAGGCTGCTGTCTGAACAGGTCTTATAATGATGATATGATGCACATTATATCGGCTCTATGTGGAGGAGGAGTCCATAGGATGATGTTTTCATACAATTCTACCTCTCCTAATGGTGTCTGCACTGAACGAAGCTGCTGATTTCAGGATAAATACCAACCTGGACATATTCTCTAATTCATTGGTGTTACCTGTGGAGTAAAGAACATGGGCATGATGGCCTCCGAATGTATTACCTGCGTCCCTTATGTACATCTCTCTCCTTTCTGGTCCACACAGTGATCCGTGGCTCCAGGTGACTATGATCTTAAAGTCATGGTCGGTGATGACCTCCTCCGGGACGGTGCACTGACTCCTCACATTGTAGGTTGAGTCTGGATTCTCTTCATAGGTTTCTCTGGATGTTACTTCACTGTCTGAACTGCAGCTCCACTTGATGTCTATCGGCTTGGGGTAAAAACCCTGCAAGCTGAGAGTACAGAGACCTTCTCCTCTCTGTCCGAGAGACCACCGTATGGGCTCCTGCATCCTGGGAGAAGCTGGACAAGAGAATAGATGTTACACCGCTGCAGAATAGGGAGAAATCATCTGGTCTGGTAAATTTGTCAATTTCATAGATGATAATATAAAAAACTGAAGTACTGGGCACTCCCAGATTTTGTGACCAATATTGAATTTATTAATTAGAACTATGTGCTAGGTCAATGTTAAATACTAATACATACTACAATTTCAATCAATAAAATCCATTATATAACACTCATAATAAAATCATGCCAATAATATTCCCATTCACTAGCAGCCTTCAAGGGTGTGAGTCCATTATTTCGAATCTCCGATCCGATGAAATACAGTATGGGAAGACAATGCTTTCGAGAAAAAATATTCGGATAAACAGAAATGTCTCTTTAACTTAATTAACTTGTGTTAAAGTGCTTGCCCAAAGTTCGTTCAAGCGGCGTCCCGCTACATTAAATTCTCAGTGGCGTCCCACTGAAATGAATAAATGTGTATTGCCAACACAAAATCGGTAATAAACTGCAATGCTCTAGACGTTGGTCTTTAGATATATTCGACCGTAGTCCTGCTAGTTGTATTAACCGTTTCAGTCTGACTCTCCCACGTCGGCCGCTTGTTTGCACATAAGTTGTGCACAATCTTCATCAAGCTTTCGGTCGCCACTGAGAATTTAATGTAGCGGGACGCCGCTTGAACGAACTTTGGGCAAGCACTTTAACACAAGTTAATTAAGTTGAAGAGACATTTCTGTTTATCCGAATATTTTTTCTCGAAAGCATTATCTTCCCATATTTAATCGGATCGGAGATTCGAAATAATGGACTCACACCCTTGAAGGCTGCTAGTGAATGGGAATAATGCAGATAATCCAACTAGCTTTATCGATTTTATTGATACGATTTTATTGGCATGATTTTATTATGAGTGTTATATAATGGATTTCATTGATTGAAATTGTAGTATGTATTAGTATTTAACATTGACCTAGCACATAGTTCTAATTAAAAAAATTCAATATTGGTCACAAAATCCGGGAGTGCCCAGTACTTCTGTTTCTTTATATTGTATACTGCTGAATAGATTGGGTGAATCTATTTCACTGAGAGCACCTCACTTGATCTTGGGTGACCCAGTGCGTCACATTATACCTGTATTGCTCATAGATGATGATGTCCTAAGTTAGAAGACACTAGAGATGAGCAAATTTCTAAAAATCGATTTGGCCGGTTCGGCGAATTTTTCGAAAAGATTTGCTTCGATCCGAATTTATTTGCAGCAAATTGCGTAAAAAAACGGCTATTTTCTGGCTGCTGAGAGCCTGTATAGCAGTGTAGAACACTGTGCCTTGCAGTAACACGCATAGGGAGTCTGCTGTGGTAGTGAAATAATACTGTGAGTCAGTATGACAAGCAGATGACAGGAGTCGCTCTTAGAATCACTGCACACTTCACAAATTTGGGCAGTCACGGGGCCAAAACTGACCAAATAACTCAAGTGTGAACTCAGCCTTTCAGGTCGATGTTAGCGCCAAGAAGAAGCGCACTCCTTTTACACCGTCGGCAGCTGATTCCACATAGATGTCTACAGAACCTGTTCTATTAAACGCTTATACAAGTAGAGCCCCCGACAGAGTGGAGAGGGTGTCAGCAGTAAGTGTGTGTTGATGTCACTGATTATTTTGCCCTTCCTCTGATCTGTCAGAACAATAACCCCCCCCAAAAAGATCCTGTCTGTGGTGCATTCTAGGGAATCGACCGATTATCGGATTTACCGATATTATCGGCCGATATTCAGGATTTTGAACGCTATCGGTATCGGCATTTATTTTGCCGATATTCCAATAGTGTATGGGGAACACAGATCGCGCTGCTGTCAGCGCTCTCCGTGTTCCCCTTAGCAGCACAGGGGAGAAGGAAGCAGTGTCTCCTCCCCCTGTGCTGCTGCTGCCGCCAATGAGAGGACAGGGGACAAGAGGAGGGGAGGGGCTGTGGCCACTGCACCACCAATGAAGCTTAATCTCTCATTTATTCATATACAGGAGGCGGGAGCTGCAGGATCACATAGCCGGCTCCCGGCCTCTATGAGCGGTAGCTGCGATCTGCGGTAGTTAACCCCTCAGGTGCCGCGGATCGCAGCTACTGCTCATAGAGGTCGGGAGCCGGCTATGTGATTCTGCAGCCAGCTCCCGCCTCCTGTATATGAATAAATGAGAGAGGGGTTGTCCAAGTTATATTTATTGATGACCTATCCCCAGGATAGGTCATTAATATCAGATCGGCAGGGGTCCGACACCCGGCACCCCCTCCGATCAGCTGTTTGAAGAGAAGGCGTGCGTGGTGTCATGAGTCTCCTCTTCAAACAGCTGATCGGAGGGGGTGCCTGGTCATCAAGAAATATAACTTGGACAACCCCTTTAATCTTAATTGGTGGTGCAGTGCACCCCCCCCAACCCCAGTATTAGATATTGGTGGCGCAGTGCGCCCCCCCTCCCCCCCCCAGTATTAAGCATTGGCGGCGCAGTGCGCCTCCCCCCCAAGCCCCCCCAGTATTAAGCATTGGTGGCGCAGTGCACCCCTCCACAGGATCCCCTCTCCCCTCCTCCTCCGATCGGAGCCCCAGCAGTGTAATGTGTGACAGGGACAGTGTGACCTCCTATTCACTCTGATAGATCTCTATCAGGGTGAAAAGGACAAGGGTTCTAGTCCCTAAGGGGGCTAAAAGTTAGTAAAAAAAAGTTACAAAAATAAAACACCAAAATATTAAGTATAAATGAAAAAGAAAGATTTACAAAAAAAAACACTACACATTAACAATAAACATTAATTTTCAGCAGATTTGTGGGAATTTTTAATTTTTATTTCAAAAATAAAAATTCCCAGAATATCGGTATAAATTATCGGCTATCGGCCTGAAAGTTCACAAATTATCGGTATCGGCCCTAAAAAATCAATATCGGTCGATCCCTAGTGCATTCGCCTTCACTCGGTCAGCATTTGGTCAGTAATCCATCAGTATTGCTAATGCCAAAAAAAACAGGAGTGGATCTAAAACGGAGATGACACGTGAATGGAATATTTGCATGTCTTCTGTGTTTTGTACCCACTCCTGCTTTTGGCTACCAAATTATAAGCCAATTCTGATGGGACCATACAGGCCTTACAGCTGCTACACATACAGGATCCGTTGTGTGTCTCAATTTTACTTCCTTCTGACAGATTAGAAGAAAGGTCAAACAAATGATGTCAGCCAGGCTGAAAGGCAAAATAGTGGACCAGTCATGAAGTGGGGAGGGTGGGAACAGCACGAGAAGTCCACAGAGTGGACCTATGAAATAGTGGAAATGTGGAAGCAGCATGAGGAGACCACAGAGTGGCCCAATGACACAGTTTGGGGGTGGCGGCAGCATCAGGAGGCTACCAAGTGGCACAATGACAGAGTCTGGAGTTGACATTAGCAGGAGAAGGCCACCGAGTGGCACAATGACCGAGTCTGGAGTTGGCAGCAGTATGAGGAGGCCACTGAGTGGCACAATGACCGAGTCTGGAGTTGGCAGCAGTATGAGGAGGCCACTGAGTGGCACAATGACCGAGCCTGGAGTTGGCAGAGGTATGAGGAGGCCACAGAGTGGCACAATGACCGAGTCTTGAGGTGGCAGCAGTATGAGGAGGCCACCGAGTGGGACAATGACAGTCTGGAGGTGGTGACAGCAGCAGCATCAGGATACCACAGAGTGGCAAGGTGACATAGCATGGATATGGCAGCAGCATCAGGATACCACAGAGTGGCAAGGTGACAATGTGCATATGGCAGCAGCAGTATCAGGAGACCTTAAGGCTGGGTTCACACCTGAGTGTTTTACAGCATGTTCCTACGCGCTGTAAAACGCTCAAGAAGCAAAAACCAATGCTTCCCTATCGGCATGGTTCTCACCTGAGCGTTTTACAGCGCGTACGATCGCACTGTAAAATGCCCGACGCCCCAAGAAGTACAGGAGCTTTTTTTGGGGTGCATTGTCGCGCGTTCCCGCACATAGACCTAGCGGGAACGCGTGACAATGGGCGTTTGCTTGTCTCCTCGGCACGTATGTAAACGCTTGTAAACAGCGCTTATCGGGTACGCTTATGTGTGAACCCGGCCTAAAGTGACCCGGTGACAGAGTGGGGCGGTGGGTGGCAATACCAGTACCCGCTGATGAAGGTGGGTGAAAGAAGGAGCACTTGGCATTAGATGTGTGGCATCAGGCGGGTGGCAGCATCAGAGTAGCTGAGACGGGTAGCCAGACGAAACCACTCTCTTTTGTCAAAGTGTTGCTGTGGCACCATGGATGATCATAAGTCTAATGCATCAGGCATTGGTGGGTGGAAATCCTGGCTAATCCACGCCTGATTCATCTTGACAAAGGTCAGTCTCTCCACATTTTGGGTGGACAGGCGAGTTCTCATTGGGATTACTATGGCCCCCGCCACACTAAACACCCGCTCTGATGCCACACTACTGGCCGGACAGCACAGCTTTTCCAGGGCAACTCTGCTAGTTGCGGCCACAAATCCAGTTTGGCCGCTCAGTAGTCCAGCAGATCTTTAATGTGGGTTGGACGATGGAGCAGATGGGCAGCAGTTTGTACTCCCTCTCAGTGGGTGTAAAAAAAGGCCCCCATTTTTTCCAAGAAGGTGGAGAGTCCTCTGCCGAATGGTGACAATTCGGCTGTCACTACGCAAGCAAGTGAGCATGCATCGGGCCATTTGTGCAAGTGACTCGGTGGGACTCCCTGCCTCCATCTCCACTGCATACTGCCACTGTGTGTCTGTGTCCTCTGTCTCATCTTCCTCATCGCCCTGTAGCTCCTCTGGCTGCTCCTGATCCTCCTCTCCTGTCAGCTGAGTAGAAAAACCACCCATTTCGCTACACATTGCCTGTGATCCAATGTCCTCCTCCTCTTCCTCCTCCTCTTTCAGTTCAGCCCCCACAGGGCTCATGTGGCCGTGAGATCCAAGCACCACGTCTCCTGTTCCCTGACCAGCCATTGTTACCACCATCTGTTTCAGGACATGAAGCAGTGGAATGATGTTGTTAATTCCATACTCCTGGCAACTGACAAATAACGTGGCCTCCTCAAAGGGCCTGAGCAAACGTCAGGTGTCATGTATGAGCGGCCACTGGCTGACATCGAAGTTATACAGGGGAGTACTCCTATCCGCTTGGATCATCAAGAAATCGTTGATGGCCTTTCTCTGTTCGTATAGCTGGTCCAACATATGGAGGGTGGAAACGTCGCATATCAGCCTATGTTGGGGGATGCCGTTCTGCCACTGCAGCTCAAGGACGGTGTGCTTTGCGGTGTACGAGTGGCTGAAGTGCATGCAAAGTTTTCTAGCCATTTTTAGGATGTCTTGCAGATGGGTTGAAGACTTCAGGAACCACTTGACAACCAGATTGAACATGTGCGCCATGCAGGACGCATGGCTCAGCCCTCTTTGATGCAGCACCGACACCATGTTCTTCCCGTTGTCGGTCACCATGGTTCCAATTTTGAGTTGTCGCGGAGAAAGCCAGGATTCGATTTCTTGATGAAGGACACGGAGCAGTTCCTCCCCTGTGTGACTGTTCGCCCAGGCAAACGAGGTGCAGAACAGCGTGACACCGCCGTGCCCTGCATATGTGGTATGCTAGAGGGGCACTGTGACTTCTCCCTGCAGTTGAGGCTGAGGACATGGTGGAGGAGGCAGAGACGGACATTGTCACAGGACCAACGGCGTGACAGCATGGAGGCGGAAGCGGCGTGACCTGGCCAAGTTGCTGCTGTGGCTGTGCAGGAACCACATTCACCCAGTGGGATGTAAAGGACATATATTGTCCCTGACTGTGTTACGACACTCACCGCCAGGTAGATGACGCCGCTGGTTAGTGAATAAACCCCTTTCTCCAGGAATGCAGTTTTTAATCCAGCCGATCATCAAACCCCCGAATGGAGCATACGAACGTCGCAACTCCCGATCAGTAATTCAGTCGAACTCCCTCCACAGCTAGCAAAATACGAAAGCGCTGTCCCAATAATAAATCCCTCCATAAACGAGACCAAGCTCCGTCTTGAAAGTCAAACAGGGAATGTTTTATTGAGGGCTACCCGCCCATTTTTATGCAGGTCCCCATCTGGTGGACACGCCCCTAGGGGCCCAGAATGGAGACTGGGACACAGGACAGACATGTAGCACTACAGAGACAATACATCCCCACAATGCATTATGGTTTTCTCCTCTCTGCCCTGGCGACACCCGAAGAATAATCCAATTATCTCCCAAGACAGAGGGAAATCACCAATACACATGTGGGGACAACAGAACAGACATCACCATTTAAACACACAATGTCACAACCCTTTTCAATACACAGACATTTAACATATCCCACAATGGCACAAATTAGTCCAGGAGGTCAAGTTGGTTCAAGTCCTTTGTGAACAAGGAGGCCATTTGGGTTAACTAGCAACACACTCCTCTCCTGGGTGGCCGTCTGTTTAGTAGTTCCAATCGGTATGTGGGGAAACACACGAACAGGGGCATATGGACAGGAAATCCAGCGAAATGAGGGCAAACAGACGAACCAGCAATATAGGTCTATACAGATGGATCTGTCACACGGCTCCCCCCTTGTGGGACACTCCGGCAGACCCGGCTTGACCCTTTAGCGGGTCAACTTGGGGATGACCGGACTAGGAGGTAGCAAGAACGTCGGTTTGCCGGGACAATCCATCTGCATTCCCATTCTGCTTACCGGGTCGGTAGCTGATGGTGAAGTTATACGGTTGTAAAGCTAAACTCCACCGCAGCAGTCTCCCATTGTCTCCTGAGACCCGGTTAAGCCAGACAAGGGGATTGTGGTCCGTCACAAGGGAAAATTCCTGTCCATACAAATAAGGGCTTAACTTTTTCAATGCCCAGACCAGGGCCAAGCATTCCTTCTCCACTGCCGCATAACTCACTTCTCGGGGTAACAGCTTTCTACTGAGATATGCGACAGGGTGCTCTCCTCCATCTTCCCCGACCTGGCTCAGCACAGCCCCCAGTCCATACATGGAAGCATCCGTATGGACGAGAAAACGTTTGTTAGGGACTGGGGCAGCCAGGACAGGGGCATTTACAAGAGCCTGTTTGAGTGCTTGAAACGCAGCTTCACAAGCCGGAGACCACAGGACCTGCTTAGGGAGGTTTTTCTTGGTCAGGTCAGTCAGGGGCTTAGCAATAGTGCTGTAGTCTGGGACAAAGCGTCTGTAATACCCTGCTGTCCCTAGGAAGGCTAACACCTGGGTCTTAGTGATAGGTGTGGGCCAGTTAGCTACTGCCTCTATCTTAGCCGGCTCCGGTCTCTGGCTCCCACACCCCACTCTGTGACCCAGGTATTGCACTTCAGCCATGCCTAGATGGCACTTCTCTGGCTTCAATGTCAGGCCAGCAGCCCGAATTTTATCCAAAACTACCCCTACATGTACTAGGTGTTCCTCCCAGGACCCACTGTACAGGGCCGGACTGGCCCACCGGGATACCGGGAAATTTCCCGCTAGGCCGCCGGCCCTGGGGCCGCTTTACGATGTGTCTGCACCTTTTCGGCGGCCGGCAGGCCGAATCTGAAAGCTCTGTAGTGGTGGCCGGTGGGTGGAGCTGAGCAGGCCGGCAGCCGGCCTCCGTGGGAGCGGCACTTCTCCCTCCGACCACCTGGTGTCACTGTGAGCAGCAGCCCGTGATCCTCCTGGCTTGCTGTCCTGTGTGTGGCTGCCCCTCTCTGACTTCCTGCAAGTGGCCTCACCTCCACATTCAATATGCCGGGCCCAGGCCGCAGACCGGAAGCAGAGCCCGACCCCTGTGTCTGCCGCCCGCCGTCATGACCGATGCAAACAGCCCTGAGAGGACTTGAGGAGCCGCAAATACTGGGGGTAAGAAGGGGCCAGGCTGTGCCTACATGTGACTGTGCAGGCTGTCAGGGTTATGTAGTGTATATTATTTACATACAGTCCTATAAATTTTAAGACTGTATGTACACTAATATACACTACATAACCCTGACAGCCTGCACGGCGAATGCAGCTTATTTTGCGAATTTCCGTGCGAATTTTCGCGCGATTTTTTGCGCAAATTTTTGTGCGAATTTTTGGCGCAAATTTTTTGCAGAGTACTTACAACTACAAACGCTCGCCGAGAGGAGGGAGGAGGCAGGCTGGGAGGACGGGCGCTGGCAGTGTGTGAGTCATACGTCACGCGCCTGCGCTGCCCACTTTATGAATGAAGCAGGCGGCGTGGGCGCATGACGTATGACTCACGCTGCCAGCGCCTGTCCTCCCGGCCTGCCTCCTCCCTCCTCTCGGCGAGCGCTTGTAGTTGTAAGTACTCCGCTCATTATGCGATTATGCACATAACTATTTACTATTAGACATACGATTATACAGTGAGCGGGGCCCGTGTAGTAGAATAGTCACTGCACGGGCCCCGCTGTCATTATAAAGCCAGATGCCGGCCCCCAGCCCTGTATTGAGGGTCATTCACTGCAGGGACACTTATGGAGGGGATCTGTGGATGACACATAGCATAAGATGCTATATATGTGTCATCCACAGATCCCCCCCATAACTGTCATACACAGAGACCCCAATAAGAGCCACCCACAGATCCCCCATAAGTGTCACCCACAGATCCCCCCATAAGTGTCACCCACAGATCCCCCCATAAGTGTCACCCACAGATCCCCCATAAGTGTCACCCACAGATCCCCCCATAAGTGTCACCCACAGATCCCCCCATAAGTGTCACCCACAGATCCCCCATAAGTGTCACCCACAGATCCCCCATAAGTGTCACCCACAGATCCCCCATAAGTGTCACCCACAGATCCCCCATAAGTGTCACCCACAGATCCCCCATAAGCGTCACCCACAGATCCCCCATAAGCGTCACCCACAGATCCCCCATAAGCGTCACCCACAGATCCCCCATAAGCGTCACCCACAGATCCCCCATAAGTGTCACCCACAGATCCCCCATAAGTGTCACCCACAGATCCCCCATAAGTGTCACCCACAGATCCCCCATAAGTGTCACCCACAGATCCCCCATAAGTGTCACCCACAGATCCCCCATAAGTGTCACCCACAGATCCCCCATAAGTGTCACCCACAGATCCCCCATAAGTGTCACCCACAGATCCCCCATAAGTGTCACCCACAGATCCCCCATAAGTGTCACCCACAGATCCCCCATAAGTGTCACCCACAGATCCCCCATAAGTGTCACCCACAGATCCCCCATGTGCGTCACCCACAGATCCCCCATAACAGTGCGTCACCCACAGATCCCCCATAACAGTGCGTCACCCACAGATCCCCCCATAACAGTGCGTCACCCACAGATCCCCCCATAACAGTGCGTCACCCACAGATCCCCCCATAACAGTGCGTCACCCACAGATCCCCCCATAACAGTGCGTCACCCACAGATCCCCCCATAACAGTGCGTCACCCACAGATCCCCCCATAACAGTGCGTCACCCACAGATCCCCCCATAACAGTGTCCGTCAGCCACAGATCCCCAGTAATAGTGCCATCCACAGACCACAATTAGTTCAAAACCCACCAAAAGCACACCTTTTGGTTCAAAATATTTTTTTTCTTATTTTCCTCCTCAAAAACCTAGGTGCGTCTTATGGGCCGGTGCGTCTTATACGGCGAAAAATATGGTATATCACAGAGAGCTATACTGTGCAGTATAGCTTATAATGCACAGTATAGCTCTCTGTGATATGTATTGGATGCCAGGGCTGTGCCCACATGTGACTGTGCAGGCTGCCAGGGTTATGTAGTGTATACTATTAGTTTACATACAGTCTCCAGTTTACAGTAATCTCCAGGAGTGGCATCGGCTGGGCAAATCAGCTTCTAGGATCTGGGCTCCATGGGCACTCTGTACCCTCACATGCTTCTTTATGCATCACAGCAAGGAGATTGGGGCAGTTGACAGCAGGGCTCCGGCTGGAGGTAGCACTTTGTGAAAGGTTGTCACACAGGTTGTCAGGGGCTGGGAGTGGAGAACATCTTGGTGTGTAACCTGGTGTCACTGTGCTGTACAAAGTACCTGCTGGGCATGGTGCCTCCACAGGGGGCAGATAATCAGATTGACTGAGGAGGGCTTGTACTTTGGAGAAGAATATGTGGCTTCATGTGACAGAGCAGAGGAATCGCACAGAAGAGTGTGTGGATGAGGATACGTCGTGTCTCCAGGAGCTCTGCCGCTGACATCTCCAAGTGACAGACCCTGCTGGACCCCCCTGGCACCCTGCACACATTATAAATGCACAGTATAGCTTTCCCTGATATGTATTGAATGCCAGGGCCATGCCCACATGTGGCGAGTGGCGGTGCATTATACACAGCAGCACGGTGTCCGGTACTCACAAAGACGTGGTAGACAAATGCCCAGCCCCGGGGTCTCTCCAGCACGTTGCACAGGTAGTTATGCAGCCTCCGGTACTTCACGTTCCTCCGGCAGCTCTGGCTGCTGTTGTACGACAGCGGCTTCCCCAATAAGCTCATGCGAGCTCCCTGCTTCCCACGGCGGCTCTCCTGCAAGCCCCCTCCTGGTCCCACACCGCTGCCCCTGCCAGTGTCACCGGTGCCCAGGAGAAGCAGCCCATCCCCTCTACTGGAGTTCAACAGCACCCTGTTGCCCCGACTCCACATCTTTCGTGCCGTAGTAACGGTCCCTGCCCCTGCCTTTACCTCCAGAGCTGCTTTTTATCCAGAGCCCAGAGCCTCCCACATCACCTCCACTATGGTTGCGGGACATGGCATCACCGGCGTGGGCACAGAGGGCTCTGGCTGCATGCACAGAGCAGACCTGGGGACAGGGTGGCAGCGCTTCCTGGCTTCAGACTGTCAGATCTGATCACAAGTTGGCACCAGCCATACATACAGGAAGGCTCTGTGTGCAGGGTGCCAGGGGGGTCCAGCAGTGTCTGTTACTTGGAGATGTCAGCGGCAGAGCTCCTGGAGACACGACGTATCCTCATCCACACACTCTTCTGTGCGATTCCTCTGCTCTGTCACATGAAGCCACATATTCTTCTCCAAAGTACAAGCCCTCCTCAGTCAATCTGATTCCCTGCCCTCTGTGGAGGCACCATGCCCAGCAGATCTTTTGTACAGCACAGTGACACCAGGTTACACACCAAGATGTTCTCCACTCCCAGCCCCTGACAACCTGTGTGACAACCTTTCACAAAGTGCTACCTCCAGCCAGAGCCCTGCTGTCAACTGCCCCAATCTCCTTGCTGTGATGTATAAAGAAGCATGTGAGGGTACAGAGTGCCCATGGAGTCCACATCCTAGAAGCGGATCTGCCCAGCCGATGCCACTCCTGGAGAGTCCCTTGCTGCTCTCTGTACAGGAGGGGACAGTGATCACACAGCTCTCTGCATCCAGCAGGCTGCTCAGCCTCCACACAGGCAGCTCCCAGCAGTCTACTGTGCCTTCATACATAGAAGCCTGGAGGTCACTTCCAGGCAGCTGAAACTCCATGCATGGTGGTCAGAGTGGCTGTGAGAAGCTTGGAGCCCACCACCTCCAGGCAGCTGCACTTCAACAACTTTTCCAGGAGAACCCAGCAACTCTGTGACAGCAGGAAGGGGTTGCCAGTCACTCACTTGTCCCTGTGCAGCCTGCAGCTCCAGTCCTTCTCCTGGTGCTGCTGCTGACATACATTCAAGGGGGACAGAAGGGGAAGGGGGTGAGGAAGAGGGGGACAGAGGGGGAAGGCCAGGTACTTACAGGAGGACTATATCTGAGTATAAATTTAAAGGGGTTGTTCGGGTTCAGAGCTGAACCCGGACATCCCTCCATTTTCACCCAGGCAGGCCTTCTGACTTGAGCATCGGAGCAGTTCATGCTCCAATGCTCTCCTTTGCCCTGCGCTAAATCGCGCAGGGCAAAGGCATTTTTTGAAGATCTGGTGACGTACCGGGGCTCTCTATGGGGCTGACAGGAACCCCGGTGACGTCAACGGCACTGATGGCTGGGATTTAGCGCTGCCCTAGCCAGTAAAATGGTAATATGAACAATGGGGTTCTACAAAAGAGCTATTGTGGGGCAAAGTTCATATTCGTGTTTACACACGTGTTTTAAAATGAATGCTTTCCCCTTTTATAAACAAGTAAATAATGACGCAATGCTGTGGGGCTGGTGTGCAACTTTTTCCAGGGCTGGTTTTTATCCCCAGTCCGGCCCTGCCACTGTAGATCGCAATGTCATCCAGGTATGCACAAGCAAATTCCTGGAATCCATCGAGAAGTCTATCCACCATACGCTGAAAGGTAGCCGGGGCATTCTTCATCCCAAATGGCATGACCTTAAATTGGTACAAGCCAAATGGGGTGACGAAGGCCGACTTGGGGATAGCATCCTCGGCCAGGGGGATCTGCCAATAACCTTTACACAGGTCTATGGTGGTCAGATAGCGTCCCCTGGCAATACGATCTAACAATTCGTCTACCCGGGGCATCGGGTAGGCGTCAGTGGTGGTCCGCTCATTGAGCCGCCTGTAGTCTACACAGAACCGGGTGGTCCCATCTTTCTTAGGCACCAGGACTACAGGCGAAGCCCAAGGGCTATCGGAGTGTTCGATGACCCCAAGCTGGGTCATCTCCTGTATCTCCTTCCGCATTCCTTCTCGGACTGCTTCAGGGATACGGTACGGGGGCTGTCGTAGAGGGTTCTGTCCAGGGGTCTCTACCTTATGTACAGCTAGGGTAGTGTAGCCAGGCTCTTGGGAGAACGTCGCCTGCTTCTCCCACAGAAGCTGTCTTGCCTGTCCCTTCTCTGTGGGGCTTAATCTATCCCCTAGCTGTACAAGACTAGTAAGGTCAGTCTGGGAGTCCCTCTCTAACAAATCCGGTAAGGGTAAACTCTCTGTATCATCTGCAGCAGGGGCACATACTGCAGCGACATCCTCCGGTCTCTCCTGATACTCCTTTAGCATGTTCACATGAAAGGATCGCTGGATCCTTTCATCTGAACAGCTGGCTATAAGGTAGGTAGTATCACACACCTGAGCTACCACCTTATACGGGCCCTGCCAAGATGCTTGCATCTTGTTCGCTTTCACAGGTTTGAGCACTAGCACTTTCTGCCCAACCTGGAAGACTCGCTGCCGGGCACCCCGATCGTACCATCTCTTCTGTCTCCCCTGGGCCACCTGGAGATTCTCTCTTACCATCAGGGACAGTTTCTCCATGCGGTCCCGGAGTTCCAGGACATACGGTACTATGGGGGTCCCTTCCTGCTCTGTCTCCCCCTCCCAGTGGCCTCTAATGAGATCTAGGGGTCCGCGGACCCTCCTCCCATAGAGCAACTCAAAAGGGGAGAACCCAGTAGATTCCTGGGGCACCTCTCTGTAAGAAAACAACAGATGAGGCAGGAATCGCTCCCAGTCTCTGCAAGTGTCAGAAAAGGTCCTCAACATCTGTTTGAGGGTGCCATTAAATCGCTCGCAGAGGCCGTTAGTCTGTGGATGGTACGGGGAACTAAGTATTGGTTTAATGCCGCACACCCTCCACAGTTGCTGGGTGAGCACAGCGGTAAATTGGGTTCCCTGGTCAGAGAGAATCTCCTTAGGGAACCCGACCCTAGTAAAAATTCTAACCAGGGCATCAGCAACTGTCTCTGCCTCTATATTAGACAGCGCTGCTGCCTCTGGATAGCGAGTGGCATAGTCCACCACGGTGAGAATATACTTCTTACCGGATGGACTAGCCCTGGCCAGTGGACCCACAATGTCAACGGCTATGCGGGCAAAGGGCTCCCCAATGATAGGCATAGACATAAGCCTAGCTCTTGGGTGGTCCCCCCGCTTTCCTACCCGTTGACAAGTGTCACACGTACTACAATGTATCCGCACAGCCTGATTAAAATTTGGCCAAAAGAAGTTCTGCATGATCCTATAGGCTGTGCGGCGGGACCCTAGATGTCCGGCTAATGGAACGTCATGCCCTATCCGCAGAATCTCCTGCCGGTATTTTGCGGGCACCACCAGCTGTCGATTCGGCGGATGGGCAACACTTTTCTGGGACGGTTTAGGGATCCTATATAACCTGTCCCCCACCCATTCATACCGCTCCCCATCTACTCCTTCCTCTCCAGTATCTGCTCTGTCTCTATACTTCTGGAGAGTCGGATCTGCCTGAGTTTCCCTCCCAAACTCCTCTGGGGAATCCCAGCTAGCAAAGGTCTTTCCTAGGGTATCAGTCGGGGAATCGGGTCTTACCTGGGTCTCGGTGGCAGGTGGGCTGGTTCCAGCAACACGGGTCTGGGCCCGGGTAGTCACTGGGTGCAGGGCCGGTGCAAGGATTTTTGCCAACACAAGCGAAGCTACATTTTGGCGCCCCCCCCCCCCCTCTGTGGTCTTGGTATCTTCTCTCTGCTTAATCAGACCTCAGATCAGAACCCCATGTCAGACATCATCCCCCAGCCATCAGACCCCCATGTCACATTTCTCCCCCTCCATGTCACATTTTTCCACCCTCCCCCAGGGTGCGCTCTAAGGCGACCACTTGGTCTGTCTTATGGTAGCACCGGCCCTGCAAGGAGAGCAACGGCCCAAACAGGACGTTTACATGGAAGACCTGAGACAAGCAGGGAATCAGGCAAGTAAGATCACTAACATGGGTTCCGCCAGTCTGAGAGGTCTTGAAATGAGTGCACAACCCCTTTAAGGAAAGCAGTTTATGTACATTAAGCTGTGTGTGCAAGACCAGGACTGCTCCATGCATCTGATGTCAAACTCTGCAGGCATTATAAAAAACCTGTGCTGTTACAAGCTGCGGCCACCAGATGGCAGTATAACATTAGAAAACTTGTAATATCTGATGACTTACGGTACATGCGCTACACTGCCTTGTTCATAGAAGAGGATGTGAGATTCATCCCTAACCAGGACCCCAGATCCTCTGACCCAGCAGTGAACCATGACTATGGAGAGAGACATGAGCGTAAACTAGTGTACTGCACCTTCATACAACTTCTCAACCCTTCTGCAACTTATACCATGCCCTGGTGTTCTTCAGAGCGCTCTGCCCCTTCAGGTTTTAGGTTAATGATCTTGATTGCGATGCCGTTGACCAGCACTTTCACGCATGAAGGAAAGTTTTACAATTTACAAAAAAAACAAAACACTTTGCATTTCAGCATTAATTTGACGTGCAAAAAATGCTGTGATGTACCGCTATGAGCTATGCTCCTGTGTCAGATGGACAGGATGGGTTTACAGCCGCTGGGTGCAGTGGCACCATTCATTGATAGCAAGCAGAGATTTTGGTAATGGCGAAGAACTTAGCAGAACCTGTGCTTTTTATTTAATCCCCATTTGTGTGCGCTGCTGCTGATGCTGCGTATTATCCCAAGGTGGGGGCAATACTTTTGCAATGGAGATTTATACAAAGAGCAGGAGAGTTCACTGACACTTACCTGAGATTAGATTTCCCATGATGCTGCTGGTCACAAAGAGGGCATCCTCTGTGCCAAGGAGCTGCACCGTGTACCTCTGGATCTCTGTGTGGACACATATAGCAGACGGCAGCCGCAGCCCGCGCCCGCCAAGAAATTGAATCAGAATTATCAGATTAATCTGATTAGAGCGAGGCTGAGCTGCCTGTGTGTGACTGTCTAGTCTACGCCCCCCTGTGCAGGTCAGGTGACTTGAGTTGTCAGTCACTAGTAGTGGCAGCCAGAGCGGCGCACTGCTGACTGAGCCAATGAATGAAGAATATCTATCATTCATCTGTGAGACTGTGATCAACTAGCTCTGCCTGCCTACTCCTAGCTCAGCTGCTGCTGCTATCTATGTTGCCCTGACTACGAGTCCGGCCGGGCGGCCCAGCCAGCACACAGCCGCCCGCCGCACACACAGGCTGGGGGGGCCGGGTGATATGTCTAACTTGCCCTGAGAGTCCCTGACTACTGTAGACTAGACAGACGAGCGCCGCGGCTGCTGCCGGCCGACACACGTGGGGCGGGAGCGGCAGGTTCAAATGAGTAAGTCAAGTCAAAAAAAAAAAAAAAAGCATTCATCCATTCTTGCCGCCCTGCGCAGGGCGCGCCCTAAGGCGGCCGCTTGGCCTGCCTTATGGTAGCGCCGGCCCTGACTGGGTGGACATCAGCAGGTCCCATTGGAGCATAAGCAGAAACCAAAGGGGCCAGGTCATTCCCGAGCAAGACATCAGCAGGCAAGTCTTTCATAACCCCCACATTCACATGTCCAGAGCCCACTCCCCAATCCAAATGAACCCGGGCAACAGGTAGACGGAACACGGCGCCTCCTGCTACCCTCACTGCCACAGTATTTCCAGTGTGTTGGTGTTCCGAAACAAGGTTCTTTTGGAGCAGGGTCATAGTGGCCCCGGTGTCTCTCAGACCAGTGACCACTTTACCGTTTAGTCTAACGGTCTGCCTGTGCTGCTGCCGGTTATCCTGCTGGGCGGCTTGTACTGGATCCGCCTCATGTAGTATACCCCAAAATTCCTCCTGCTCAAGACAGTGAGCGGAAGGCTGGGGTGGCTGCTGATTTCCGCCGGCTGGTTTTCTCCACGACTGCGCTGGGTTGGAATTGTTCAATGGGCACTCCGGTCTCTTGTGCCCCAACTGTTTGCACCCATAGCACCGGATAGGCTGAGAGTAATTCCGGGCGTTGAACCGAGCTGGCTGAACATAATTGTTCGCTGGTGGTATTGTGGGGGTGCGTTGCGCTGGGGGGTGATACACAGTAGTGGTTGGAGGTGCTGCCGGTTTGTACTCCACTCGGGTAGGGACCTTGGCTGCTGTCTGGTCTAGCCTTCGTGCATCTGTGTATTCATCGGCCAGACGAGCAGCTTCAGGTAAGGTAGCGGGTTTGCGGTCCCTAACCCACTCTCTGACTCCTGCAGGTAACCGATCAAAGCAGTGCTCCAACAAAAATACTTGCAGCACCTCTTCCCCAGTTACCGCTTGGCACCCTGCCATCCAGTGGGCTGCGGTGCGGTGTACCCTGCATGCCCACTCCACATAAGAATCACCAGCCTGCTTGTTAGTGTCCCGGAATCGCCGCCGATACGCCTCAGGGGTGACAGCATATCTGGCCAAAAGGGCATCTTTTACTGCCCGGTAACTTGTAAGTTCCTCCTCTGGGATGGCCCGAAAAGCCTCCCTGGCCCGGCCGGATAATTTCCCAGAGAGGATAGGGACCCATTCCTCTGCGGGTACCTGGTGTAAGGCACACTGCCTTTCAAAATCGGCCAGGAACCCGTCAATCTCTCCCTCCGCTTCCACAAAATGTCTAAATGCAGCAAAAGGTACCTTTCTCCTTCCATTGTTACTATGGGGTACCTCTGCTGCTGCAGCTCCTCTTCCCTGTTGTGCTGCTACTGCTGCTTGCACCTGGACCACAATATCTGCTGCAGGGTTGGGGCCAAAGTGTGCCAGCCTTATCTGGACTGCCCGGTTAAATTGTACCTCCTCGGGTGTTAAATCCAGTATGCCAGGCACATTAGCGCTCTCCGTTCCCTGTGCTGCATCCATCTCCAATAATATAGAAATAATCTCTCTCTTCTTGAGATTACTCGCTGATCGTCCTCTGCGTTCCAATATATCTTTAAGGGTAGCACGCCTTAATTCCTCATACTGCATCTCCACCCTGGGATTTGTAGCTGGCCTTCTGGGCGGTAGGATTCATCCCGTTGCTTGCCACCAATTGTTACGACACTCACCGCCAGGTAGATGACGCCGCTGGTTAGTGAATAAACCCCTTTCTCCAGGAATGCAGTTTTTAATCCAGCCGATCATCAAACCCCCGAATGGAGCATACGAACGTCGCAACTCCCGATCAGTAATTCAGTCGAACTCCCTCCACAGCTAGCAAAATACGAAAGCGCTGTCCCAATAATAAATCCCTCCATAAACGAGACCAAGCTCCGTCTTGAAAGTCAAACAGGGAATGTTTTATTGAGGGCTACCCGCCCATTTTTATGCAGGTCCCCATCTGGTGGACACGCCCCTAGGGGCCCAGAATGGAGACTGGGACACAGGACAGACATGTAGCACTACAGAGACAATACATCCCCACAATGCATTATGGTTTTCTCCTCTCTGCCCTGGCGACACCCGAGGAATAATCCAATTATCTCCCAAGACAGAGGGAAATCACCAATACACATGTGGGGACAACAGAACAGACATCACCATTTAAACACACAATGTCACAACCCTTTTCAATACACAGACATTTAACATATCCCACAATGGCACAAATTAGTCCAGGAGGTCAAGTTGGTTCAAGTCCTTTGTGAACAAGGAGGCCATTTGGGTTAACTAGCAACACACTCCTCTCCTGGGTGGCCGTCTGTTTAGTAGTTCCAATCGGTATGTGGGGAAACACACGAACAGGGGCATATGGACAGGAAATCCAGCGAAATGAGGGCAAACAGACGAACCAGCAATATAGGTCTATACAGATGGATCTGTCACAGACTGTAGTTACAGCTCCACACGTCGGCGCTGCCGTGCACTTTGGCAGACATCGACAGGCTCAAGGACTGGCCCACCTTCTGTTCTACATATTTGTGCAGGGCTGGTACTGCCTTTTTCGCAAAGAAATGACTGCTTGGGACTCTCCACCTCGGCTCGGCACAAGCCATCAGTTCTCTGAAAGGTGCAGAGTCCACCACTTGGAAAGGGAGGGCCTGCAGCACCAGCAACTTAGCCAGGAGCATGTTCAGTGCACGCATACTGCTGTCTCTTGGCAATCGCTTTGACTCCCGACCTCCCACTGCTGCAACCCTGCTGACTCCAAGCCATGCTACCACCTTGTTGGCTCCGCCGCTGCCTCACGGTCAAGCTGCCACCCTCTTCTCCTGATGATGATGAAGCCCCTTCTGCACCCGGCTCCCAAGTGCGATCGGCTTCATCATCGAGTAGTGTCTGCACGTCACTGATGTCCTCCTCAACGGTCTCTCGGTCAGGATCCTGATCGCTCGCAGCACCACCTCCCACACCACTCTCCTCATCACTACTTGCCCGCCTAGTGGAGGAAGCGGGGGATGTCTCCTCCAGATCTTGGCTGGCCAGTAGCTGCTGACTGTCCTCTAGTAGCTCGTCCTCGCTGTACAGTGGAGCTGAGCCAACAGCATGCAATCCTTCTCTGGCTGAGGGAACAGAAAAGGACAGAGGCAGGTTGAGGACAGGTGAGGGCACAGGGCCTGCTCCCGGGCCATGCCAACTAAGGGTTGTGTCTGACGAACCCACGACTGTTGGCTGGGGGTGTCTGAGGTCACTTGGGACGACGTGGATGACCGAGTTCAACAATCAAGAACCGCTGGGTTGCTGGTCAAGACACGATTGCTAGCTGACACTGGGAGCTCAGGCCTCGCGCTGCGACTCCTGCTGACACGCCCCCTTACTCTGCTGCTACTTCTGCCTGCGCCAGAAACATTTAGGCCTCTGCCACTCTGCCACTGTGCATGGCCTGGCACTTCTCTGTCTGTCTGACATTATTTTAGCTGAACTAAATAAATTAAAAGCAAATTAAAGACACCCCTAAAAGCAACAAATATATTTTTCTTTCTGTACTGAAATAGGCCAATAAACACTTTCACCACATAAAACTGCAGAAGTGAACTGAAAATATTTTTTTCTTTTTCCACAGATATAAGCCACTAAAGGCTTTTCAACTAAAAGCGCAAATATTCGAAAAGCGAATTTTTATCGCAACTTCGAATTTGCGAATATTTAGACTATAGTGCTATATATTCATAATGAAGAATATTTTTTATTTTTTTAAAACACAGTCTAGCTTGTGGGCCAATGAGAACACTTTGTCACAGCTTAGCAACATCCCTAGCAACCAATAGAAAAGTTGCCTACCCCTTACTATATAAGAACCTCCCCAGCAGCCATTTTCTAAAGTTTATTGCAGTTATGAAAGAGACAGCAGTGTGAGATATATATATATATATATGTTATTTCAAATAGTTAGTGTAGGTTAGATTGATCTATAGTGTAGCTGATAGGTTCTGCTGTCCATACATACATGCTACAGACATAGTGCTGTGTTGTCACAAGTTGCACGTATTGCAAAAAAATATGCGCATCATTAATTGCTGAAAATTTGCAAGCACAAATATTTTGGAGCACTATATCTGCATATAAAGCTATTCTAATGTTCTGCCGGGCCAACCATTTTCTCCAGTCTCAGGAAACTTATACCAGCTTGAAAAATGTAGTATAAGTGTCTCACGCCGGTATTTCGCGCGCATTACGCGAATAATACAATGCCGATTTTCGCAATCAAGAATATAATCTTGAATTCGCGAATATATGAAGAATATTCTACAAAATATTCGCAAAATATTGCGAATTCGAATATTGCCCCTGCCGCTCATCACTATTTTCAACATAGCACTTGCACCCCAAGAACAAATAGCTGGAATGACAGAGATGTCTAATGGCTATTTGGAGCCCTAAATAATTTTTCCCTGCACTTGTAAAACACTTTATTTTCACAATGAGGTTTTTGATATCACTGTCCCTAGCGCCTTTTGACGTCTCCCCCTGCACTAAGATGCTGTGAAATAATTCCTTCTTATCCTTTTCCTGCACTTCGTTCTTTTTTTTTTTTTTTCACAATGAGGTTTTTCCTATTGCTGTCCCTAGCGCCTTATCACGTCTCTCCCTGCACTCAGAACACTGGAAAATGTCTGCATCCAAGATGGCTGCCATATTTATACGGCTGTGACATCACAGGGCTGGTTGGCTGCATGAAGGCATGTCAGTCTGGGTGATCCCGCCTTCCCAGAGTTCCTTGCCCCATGTTTTAACACATGCAGCAGCCATTTTAGGAAAAATCAAATTTTTCCTGAAATTCGGATCGAATTCCACTTCGTCAGCTTTGATTCGCTCATCTCTAGAAGATACACAAGAGGCCTCTGCACTGAGTCTGTGTGAGATTGTGAGCAAGCTCTCTTTGTTTAGTTTGTATATCATTGTTATTTGGCATTTCTGCCACTAGATGCCACTGTTTCGCAGTTACAACCAGTACACTCTGGGATTTGAATATGTAAAACAGACGATGCCTCTTGCAGACTGTTTTTGTGAGGAGAACCAGGAAGTGAAGGTGCTGACATCTTGAGAGGATCGTGTGTGAAGGAGGCCACACGGTTACATCCTGGCTGCAGGGAGTCTAAAAGTGATCGTAGTCACGGAAAGGAAAGACTGATCGCTGCTTACTATTTGATCTTGCTTGTTGGAGAAAGGATTGCTTCCAGGAAGGCTGCTGTGAGCTGTGTAGTGAAACATCATCTACCTTGGCAAGGCCACATTTGTGTAAAGGGACCTGTGGCCATCCCGGTCAAAGCCACCCTCTGACACAGAAGGGACTAGGGGCAGTGAACCAGTTTATGCTTTATATTGCATCAGTGACTCCAGTACCAGAAGCCAAGTTTAGGCCTGCAAGTAGTTAGATAGATAGGGTTCTATTTTTGCTAGACTGCACTGAATTGTTCTGCGGCACGGTAACGACTTACAGGCTCTGCTGCGTCAGCCACCGGCTAGGTTTGTCCTCTTTTGCGGCACAGCACGACTTGCAGGCTCTGTTGTGTGCGCCACCGGTCTAGGCCTGGCCAACGGAGAGGGACACTGACTTGGGAAGGGAGTCTGGAATACAAGATATTCTGAGTGTCTTTATATTTTTGTGTTATTACTACTGTTAAAGTAAAGTTTCTGTTCTTGCATAAAAAGCTGGTGTCTGTGTCACTTTTCTCATCTGTGACTTTGCTGTATCCTGGGGAGCCCACCCAGGTTTTCGGCTAACATCTTGACGTAGTCGGCAGGATACAACAACCCTTATGGACGGGAAGGCGGCGGGAGACCTTCCCCTGGCGCCAGTGGTGCCAGATCAGGACCCAGCCCAGGGTGCACAAGCGCAAGACCAGCTTGCCCCCAACAACATGGCCAACCCAGTAGGATACATCCCCGTAGGGGCACTGCTGCGTCATCTGCCAAAGTATGACGGTAGATACATGACATTGCAGGGCTGGACTGAAAGGGTGTGAAGTGTGGTTAAAATGTGTAACTTGACCCCCAAACTGCGGGCAGAGGGAGCCCTAGAGGATGACGTCAGACGGACAGTGATGGTAAGGCCCGACTTCGAGAGAGATACCCTAGAGAAGATATTCTCCCTGCTAGAGAGAGCCCAAGGTGGGCGTGCCAAAATGGTACAGTTATGGAGTCACTTCTTTAACCGACCCCAACAAGAGGGCGAGACCCTGATGAAATATTCCAATGCTCTGTAGGAGACGATTAATGAGATACAACGACGGGACCCCAAGGCCATGGGCAACTTCCGGGAGGTGGACCGGCTACTACGAGATCAGTTCATAGTGGGGCTCTCAAATAAATTCTTACAAGAGAAATTACAAGAGATGACCCGAACAATGGCCGACATAACATTCTACAGCGTTTACTTAGCCACAGTAGAGAGAGAGGAAGAGCCCATGCCTGCGGTGACGAGAGTAGTGAATAGCACACATGCTACAGGGGACCGGCCGGGGTCTGAAGAATCGGAGACCTTAAAGGATGTGGTCCAGGCCCTGCAGGTGGAATTGAAAGAGCTTCGGCTGGAAGTGTCCCAGATGAAGGCCGAGCTGCTCCGGCATCCAGAAACGATCCCTGTACCTCGTGCCACTTCACTCAGAACAACCCAAGTGAGGGGGCTGGTCAGAAGAGGGCCTCTCTGTTGGACTTGCCGAAAGTACGGCCATATGGCCAGAGAGTGCCCAGAACAGGTAGCGTCAGAGCAGACGTTAAACTTCCGACTGCTGCAGTAGCTGGGCGTCCTGCAGCGGTGCACAAGGAGTTAAGCCCTCTGCATGAAGAACATGATCTGTTAGCCAACAGCCCCGTTATAGAAGCAGAGTTGGAAGGCCGGAAGGTCTGCCGCCTAGTCAATACAGGGTTGGAGTGCACCCTTATGCCTCTGGAGTTCTTCGAGAGGCACTTCCGGCATATGATGGAGCCCGAAGGCGGGAGCGTCATCAGGCTGATGGCTGACGATAACCGAGAGATGGATGTCCGAGGGATAGTCTGGATGCGGGTCCGACTGTTTGGGCAAGACATCGGAAAGGAATGGACGTAACCATGGGCATGAATGTACTGAGAGACCTAGACCATCAACTCTATGCCAAAGAAGGGCCGAAGTATTGGAAATGGGCCACCACACACCGGCCTACCTAGAAGGTTTTACAACAGATGGTGAGGAGCTGTAGCCTGCAAAAGAGTAACATGTCCTATTGGAAATGTGAAGGTGCCACAGAGGACCCCGGTGAAGATCCCCCCCCCCCCCAGACAAGAGCAAATATTGATGCTGCCGGTGGGGGCTGGACGACTACTGAATGGACTGGAGGTCCTGATCGAGCCTGCCCATCAGGAAGAAACACAGGCTTGTCCGCTGGTAGCCCGGGTCCTCGCCATTGTGAAAGATGGATGTGTGCCTGTACGCTGCCGCAGTGTTGAGGACTGCGAGTAAACTGTCCCTGGAAACACCTTGCTGGCCACAGATTGTGTCCAAAGGGGGTATCTTTCAACAAAGGGACATTACGCTACAGCCTGATAGGAGATCAGCCTGGACCTATGCCGTAGAGATCCATCCAAGGGAAACATCCGACAGCGGGGTGGAACGGTCGAGTGATCATGGCCGGGATGGGGGTGGACTGTAGAACAAAAGCTGCTGGAAGACACCCTTTGGGAATTTCAGGAGGCCTTCTCAAGACATGATGAGGACTTTGGGTGTGCTGCTGCCATTGAACAC
This sequence comes from Bufo gargarizans, assembly GCF_014858855.1. NCBI lineage: Eukaryota > Metazoa > Chordata > Amphibia > Anura > Bufonidae > Bufo > Bufo gargarizans. Next base: position 191,089,823 of record NC_058087.1, read on the forward strand.
GAAATCCCGACCGGCGATGCTGCACCGATCAGGGAATGTTACCGGCAAATCCCACCTAATATGTACCAGGAGGTGAAAGATATGGTGGCCAGCATGTTGGAAAACTGGGTGATCCAGGAGAGTCAAAGTCTGTGGGCTGCTCCGGTAGTCTTGGTGCGGAAGAAAGATGGGAGTCTCCAGTTCTGCGTGGATTATCGGAAGCTTTTTGTGAGGAGAACCAGGAAGTGAAGGTGCTGACATCTTGAGAGGATTGTGTGTGAAGGAGGCCATCCGGTTACATCCTGGCTGCAGGGAGTCTAAAAGTGATCGTAGTCGCGGAAAGGAGAGACTGATCGCTGCTTACTATTTGATCCTGCTTGTTGGAGAAAGGATTGCTTCCAGGAAGGCTGCTGTGAGCTGTGTAGTGAAACATCTACCTTGGCAATGCTGCATTTGTGTAAAGGGACCTGTGGCTAATACAGAAGGGACTCAGATCAGTGAACCCGTGTATGCTTTATGTTGCATCAGGACTCCAGTACCAGAAACCAAGTTTAGGCCTGCAAGTAGTTAGATAGATAGGGTTGTATTTTTGCTAGACTGCACCGAAATTGTTCTGCAGCGCGGTAACGACTTGCAGGCTCTGCTGTGTCCGCCACCGGCTAGGTTTGTCCTCTTTTGTGACACAGCACGACTTGTAGGCTCTGTTGTGTGCGCCACCGGTCTAGGCCTGGTGAGCGGAGAGGGACACTGACTGGGGGAGGGAGTCTGGAATACAAGATATTCTGGGGTGTCTTTATATTGTTGTGTTATTACTACTGTTAAAGTAAAGTTTCTGTTCTTGCATAAAAAGCTGGTGTCTGTGTTGCTTTTCTCGTCTGGGACTTTGCTGTATCCTGGGAAGCCCACCCCGGTACATGCTTATATCTGTGTAGTTGATGATCCTTCACTAGTCTTCAGTTAGTTCCTTCTTATTGTCTGCTGCTTATTACTATGAAGAGTAAATGGCATAAATCTGGATGGTATTATTCAGATTACATTTTATTTGCTGTATTAGCAGACATTTTCCGCAAAGAAATCCGCACGTAACTTTTTTTTGCATCCAGCAGGTCAGTTGTGGTTGTGGATATCTGCAGCGGATTTCACTCTTTGCAGTGCAAGAGGAGCAATTCTCAACAAACCTGCTGCATGTCCACCAGGATTTCCACAAAGAAATGCACACCATTTGGTCTGAACTCTGCCGTTGTGAATACAGCCGGCCCAGAGAGATTGGCCATATGTTCTTTTGGAGACACAAGTCCTGCAGGTGATATATCATCTCTCCATGTACAGACTTCCTGGTGGACTTGTGATGGGCTTGTGAGGTTCTCCAGTGTAATGAAGTAACAAGAATTGGAGTGACAGCCGAGAGTAGAAGACTACGAGATAGTGCGGTTGTTACCAGCGGTGCACGGCGAATGACTACTTTATAAGAAGGCATCTGGGAGAGATTTCTAGTGAACCTTCAGATGAACGGGTGTGTACGTCCTACCATCCTTATCTCAAGCTTTTGAATAGGAGCTGCGCAGACCACCCGTCATGACACTCTGCAGCAGGTACACCCCACAGGTGATGTACATGTATGACGCTCTGCAGCAGGTACACCCCACAGGTGATGTACATGTATGACACTCTGCAGCAGGTACACCCCACAGGTGATGTACATGTATGACACTCTGCAGAAGGTACACCCCGCAGGTGATGTACATGTATGACGCTCTGCAGAAGGTACACCCCGCAGGTGATGTACATGTATGACGCTCTGCAGCAGGAATCCCATAGCCCCGCATTGGTTCCTGCTAGGCCCTACCCATTAACCCTCCCTTTACTTTCCTAAAACAACATTCACATATTGTCCACTCCATAATCTATCTAAAACAACATATACCTTTGTCTGTCACATTACCATGCTGTAGGAGATTCTGCCTTCTTTATTCTGGTGCATTTTCATGCTTTCGTTTTCCCATGTGTTCTCGGCGTCCCTGCATGCCTACTGCGCCTGCGCGACATCGTCACTTCCGCCCTTCCATGCGTACTTCCGCCAGGCAATGCCCTGCTTTCGAATCATGTGATTCTGTCGCTCTGGTGACGTAGTGTCATGTGATCATTATGAGTTGGAAACAATGGAGCCGAAGGGCCTGAATAGGGAATTCAAGGTTGGTTCCCTTTTCTGACTCTCTACTGGGTTGTGCGTAAAAGACATTAGGCTGAATAGCCGTTTTTATGTATGCATATATATATGTACAATATCTAACTCCTTTTCTTTTATTTGCCTATATCTCCATTTTTATGGTAAAAGTTCATTTAATAAAACCTTTTCTTTTGTCCATAGATGGTGTCAACATACATGCTGTGGGAGAACCGCCTCTTGACGCTCACGATGCCTCTAAATAAAAGGCCTATAGTTAATAAGGAAGCATGGGAAATAATTGAACGGGTCCTCTGGTGGTGATGTGGGTCTGTCAAGGTTTGCACCATATATAAAACGTCTTTTGTGATGCTTTTTGAGACTGCAGCTAGAAGGACCTAGTCCTAGATATCCTACAATTTGAGAATTTCTCTGTAAGAATAATTGAGTGAAATGGCGCTGGAGGCTATTAAAGATGTAGCAGGATTAGCCATAAAATATTAGGAAGTCATGAGAGGATGAGGGTGACTCCCCGTAAGGAAGGGCTACCCTACGTGCTCCCATTAGAACTTTCCTATAGAATGAATGACAGTATGGGACTGGATGAGCAGGTGGACTGGGGGCTAACTACCCCTAGAACGCTAGCTCTATACACCAGCCACTGGATGAATGATGGCAAACCTGCAAGAATAACCTGTGAATAGAACGCCATGCGATTCATTCTGAAGTGTTGGAGATGTAATAAGAAAATGCTGATGCATTAGGGATGTAATAATGGACCCGATAGCTGCAGCCTCTTAATAGCAATTGAATAGTAGTGAAATGGTACAGCTGATAGTTTGATAAAACATCGGCTTGTATTTGATATGCACCAGACGGCCCGCATCATGAAACCACAGGTCTCGTTCTGCTTATAATGTTTGAATATCTAGGGTAACTGAGCCTGAACATCTAATGACAACTTAGATAAATGATCGATGTACGATCACATGACACTACGTCACCAGAGCGACAGAATCACATGATTCGAAAGCAGGGCATTGCCTGGCGGAAGTACGCATGGAAGGGCGGAAGTGACGATGTCGCGCAGGCGCAGTAGGCATGCAGGGACGCCGAGAACACATGGGAAAACGAAAGCATGAAAATGCACCCGAATAAAGAAGGCAGAATCTCCTACAGCATGGTAATGTGACAGACAAAGGTATATGTTGTTTTAGATAGATTATGGAGTGGACAATATGTGAATGTTGTTTTAGGAAAGTAAAGGGAGGGTTAATGGGTAGGGCCTAGCAGGAACCAATGCGGGGCAATGGGACTGTATTTAATGTTCACTGTGTTACCTGTGTATTGGGAGCTTGATAAAGACCGTTAGGTTGAAACGTTGCTGCACAAGGTGTAATAAAAAGAAATCGATTGGAATCCCTCTGGAGTGCCGTGGCTTATTCTACACTGTTAACCATTGGAATCCTAGGACCAGGATTTAATGCTACAGGCACCGCCACGTACCGGAGTAGCTATAACAATAGTGAGTAGTGCTGTCTTATTATTTAATTTTTGGCTCTGCAGCAGGTACACCCCGCACGTGATGTACCTGTATGACGCTCTGCAGCAGGTACACCCCGCAGGTAATGTACCTGTATGACGCTCTGCAGCAGGTACACCCCGCAGGTAATGTACCTGTATGACGCTCTGCAGCAGGTACACCCCGCAGGTAATGTACCTGTATGACACCCTGCAGCAGGTACACCCCACAGGTGATGTACATGTATGACGCTCTTCAGCAGGGACACCCTGCAGGTGATGTACCTGTATGACACTCTGCAGCAGGTACACCCCGCAGGTGATGTACCTGTATGATGCTCTGCAGCAGGTACACCCCGCAGGTGATGTACCTGTATGACGCTCTGCAGCAGGTACACCCCGCAGGTAAAGTACCTGTATGACGCTCTGCAGCAGGTACACCCCGCAGGTAAAGTACCTGTATGTCGCTCTGCAGCAGGTACACCCCGCAGGTGATGTACCTGTATGACGCTCTGCAGCAGGTACACCCCACAGGTGATGTACATGTATGACACTCTGCAGCAGGTACACCCCGCAGGTGATGTACATGTATGATGCTCTGCAGCAGGTACACCCTACAGGTAATGTACATGTATGACGCTCTGCAGCAGGTACACCCCACAGGTGATGTACATGTATGATACTCTGCAGCAGGTACACCCCACAGGTGATGTACATTTATGATGCTCTGCAGCAGGTACACCCCACAGGTACATGTATGATGCTCTGCAGCAGGTGCACCCCACAGGTGATGTTGGTGACATTTTATAATAAGTATCTAATTAAAAATAATCAGAATTGCACATTCACTTCATATAAGATGTTATTAATGATGTATCAGTTCTAGTTGGTAATTACTGGAAAAGGACTCACCATAGACTTGCATTGGTCCTGTAGATTTCTCCACGTGTTGCTCTGAGCTCGGATGCTGCACTGTGCAGATGATCTCTGCTCCATCATGGTCTCGTATGGATGGTCTGACTACCAGGCTGGCGGTACAGCTGTACGTGTTGTCAGGCTGTCTCTCTGCTGTGGTTGTAGTGTTCTCAGTTAGCTTTCCATATCCACTTTTTGTCTTCCTGTACCAGGTCACAGTGAGATCGTTTGGAAAGTACTGAGAGATTTTACACTGTAATCTGGCTTCAGTGTTCACATGGAAAACGGGTTTCTCTATTTCTTCAACGACCGGACGCCAGGGAAGATCTAGAAAGAAGTCACAGAAAACCGACCGATGAGGGATATTACTGGACGTCACTTGTTAGGATCTGTTCACACCTGTGATCTTTACTGAGACGTTCTGCTCTGTTATAGGAGAACAACAAGCAATGGCCGTGCGGGGTCCATTACATGCCGGACACCAGACCCCATTGACTATAAGGTCGGTTACCCTTCCGCCATAGCGCACAATACTGCAGCGTGCTGGGGGATGGAATCTTCTATGGAGTCTCTAAACTCCTATAATCCCTTTCTCTAATACATACATTTTATAAATCCACAGAATAATACAAGTCCAGATGACTGTGGGGACCGAAAACTATCCTTTACTACAATGTAACAGGGTCGACCTCCAGCTTATCCTACTGTATGGACTACTACTCCCACCAGATCTCTGCAGAAAATCATTCACACTGCAGATGATGGGGGTCTGGTGGGAACTATCTATGGAGTCAGTGTGGTGCAGGGTGTGACTAGGCCATCAGTGTTCTGTGCGGTGCGATGACCGGGGTCCTTCTAGGGCCGTACCTGTTACACGGAGGTCGTGATGCTGAGGAGATGTCAGGGATTCATGCTCCCAAGTCACTCGCACTCCAGAGCTGAAATCTTTCCAGGGAACTGTGCATTCACTTGTAGCATCAAAGGTCTGTTCCTCGTCCGTCTGGATAAGTTTTCTGGTTGAAGGGATTGGTTTATTATCTGCCATATTATTCCAGGTAATATTAATACTTGATGGATAAAACTTTAATAAACTCATGGAGCAGGTCACTGTGTCTGATGCATCGGGGGTTAACTTCACCGGCTTCACCATCCGCGGAGTCACTGGGGGTAAAAGTGATAAATGATGATAACGTACAAAGAAACAGTGGCGGAAGTTTATCACAAGGGACATTTTTAGTTAAGTTAGTTTTGCCAAAGTCGGCAGTAATTCACTATAATGCAGGCATGCTCAAACTACGGCCCTGTCACGGCGGACAGTATCTCAGATATACAGACAACCAAATAAACAAGTGTCTAGGCGAGATGCAGGGGAATGGTCACCTCCTAGTACATCCCTGACTTCTCTCCCTATGCTGCTAAGCCCACATTCAGACCTTGATGGTAGGAATGAAGTGTCCTCGTGCCTTGACTGCAAACACCCTAGAATCCCTGAGATGGTGAAAGGGGAGAAGGGGCAGAAGACACACAAACAGCCTAGACCACAAATAATGAAACAAAAACCAAACTCATCTGAGCTGGAACATCCCTTCCCTTCCCTTCCCTTCCCCCCTCTGGGAGTGAAGGCAATTTAAGCCAATGACCCCACCCAGAGCACCTGAAGGAAGGCGGATCCAGCATGATTCCAAAACAAATGGTTAGACACGTGCTGCCAATCTGACAGACCTCCGTACACCATCCAAGCAGGGCATGTCAGGACCTCCAGCTGTTGCAAAACTACAACTCCCAGCCTGCCCGAACAGCCTACAGCAGGGCATTGTGGGAGTTGTAGTTATACAACAGCTGGAGGGCCGCAGGTTGAGCATGCCTGCTATAATGCACATACACAGCTGAGCCGCACGGGGGTTGGGGAAGCCGGGAGAGACTGTCCTGTGGACAACATCTATTGAATTTGTATGGGCAGCCTAACACTAATGTCTTAGATTTTAATCCACTTTCTACACCGCCCCTTTATTAGATCACAAATGACCACTTTCACACGGTCAGTATTTTTATCTGTATTTGGCCTCATGCACACGGCCGTTGGGCAGCCGTGGCCATATTGCAGCCCGCAAATGGCGGGTCGACAATCCACGGCCGCCGGCCGTGTGCACTCCGCATCTCGGATGCAGACCCATTCACTTGAATGGGTCCGCAATTCCGGAGATGTGGAACGGAGTCACGGAACGGAACACCGGAAGCACTATGGAGTGCTTCCATGGTGTTTCTTTCTGTGGTTCCGCACCGCAAAAATATTTTTTCACGGTGCAGACATACCATGGACCGAATGGGTCCGGCCCGCTGCACGGATGTTGCCCGTGCATTGAGGACCACAATTGCGGTCCCCAAATACACAGAATGGCCGCACAACGCCCTTGTGCATGAGGCCTTTGTGAGCTAAATCCAGGAGTAGGTCCAAAATCCAGATGAGAATCATTTCCATCCTACTTGGATAACAAATAGTGATTTCAAATTCTGACTGAACACCGACCATGTGAAGGTGGACATTGACAAGTTAATAAATCTGGCTCCAATCAGCTCCCCGGACTAATCATGTCCTCATTTACCACCTACTTATCAAAACTGAAGTGAGTGGAGCACAAGGACTGACTGTGGCAACATTTTTGCTTAACAGTGTTTTCTAAGATTTAAACACTGATGACTTGTCCTCTAGATAGGTCATCAGTATCAGATTGGTGGGCGTCTAATGCCCGGGACCCCCGCCGATCGGCTGTTTGAGAATGTACCAAGCACAGCGCTGTACATTGTATAGAGCGCCTAGGCCATGTGACCAATGAACGTGATGTCACATGGCCTAGGGAAGGCTGCGAGAAAGCCATGGCGCTACTGCGAGCCCTGCTGTCCTCTCAAACAGCTGATCAGCGGGAGTCCCGGGTGTATAAATCTCAGAAAACCCCTTTAATCTCAAAAAGTCACAAAACCCTATATTGCAACAGTTTGAGCCAAATTTCAGGACTCCCACTCCATTCTGATGTCACTACCATGAGACAGGGGAAGATTTTTTGGACTTCATTTATATTTTTCAACCCCTAATGATTAATTTATCCCAGGTGGGTTCCGGTCTCTGGACTTAGCAGTCATTTTCTTTATTTGAAATGTTTAATCAGTAAAATACCTATTGTTTGTATGCTAAACGCATATTTTATAAAGATTTGGTTTGATTTTCTCTGTTTCTATATAAATGTAACAAATCATTCATTTTAATGGGGCCGCAAAAGATGTACCGCGTCCGTAGTTCTTTAGAGCGTGTCCTATTCTTGTCCAATAGGCATTTCTCTCATAGGACCGACCATGTGCGGACCGCAAAACAGTTACGGACACGTGAATGCACCCTTGTACATATATGATTTTAAATGTTTGTATAAATCACGTTACTCACCCCTCTTCATCGCTTTCTTTGTGCTCCATTCTATTGGATCCTTTAGGCTGGGATGTGAAACTTTGCAGATAAATTCGAGGTCGTCCGGCTCTGACAGAACCATGAATGATAAGGAGGCTGAGCAGGAGCGCAGGTTATCAGCAGTTCTCTCCGGTTTGATAGACATTCTGTAAGTTCCATCCATACACGGTGTTACAGATTCCCCCACCTTCTCGTACCAGTTCACCGTCAAGTTATCAGGGAAAAACATTGAGATTTTGCAAGTGACTGCCGTCTGTTTGCCCATTTGCAGAATCAGAGGAGTCATTTCCACAATTCTTGGACGCCAAGGAAAATCTAGGAAATATCAGTGTTAGATGTAGAGAATGTTCTCGCATGACAAGACGATGCAGCAACATCAAGACAATCTGCCTGAGATTTTCATTTGGAAAAAGTGTGTGGAAACACATGAGATAATTGCCTGCTACCTTTTTCTTATTTATTTTTTTACATTTTTGCTGTAGGTTGAATTTCTTTAAAGCGGTTGGCCACTTTTTGGCTTCTGTTGACTGATGTGTTAGTAATATGACTACAGTATACAGCATTTACTAATATAACCTATTTGATATTTTGCACCATATGCCCCTTTTTGGCCAAGACTTTTGGGCGGTCCACACAGAGGTCCTGTCCATATAATGGCTGCTGGCGGAGGGTCATGTGACCAGACAAATCCCCCCCCCCCCCAGTCTCCTCATTTCACATATACTGCCCCTGCCATCTGCACTGGGAGTTTAGAGCCGGAGGATTGTGTTTGAACAGAGAAGACTGAGTGATGTGTCTGGTGACACGACCCTTCATCTTACGGACAGGACCGGTATACTTTCGGCACTGAATATTTGCCCAAGAAGGGGACATGGCAAATATAGATGTGCCCCCCCTTCCCTTTAACCCACCAAAACACTCATAAACCTCCAGTTTACAAATATTTAGTACTTGATTGAATATGATACATACACATAAAAAAAGAATAGCAGCAAATATCAACCCAAAAGAGGATACGGAGGGGGCAGCAGAGTCCGTCCCCCACACTCCATAAGCACCCAAGGCAATGGCTCTCACCATAATGATACACGATAACTGGTATTAGGGGTCCAGAAACGGGGCCATACAACCTACCCAAAGCTTATCTATAATCACAGCAATGTAGAAACACATTGCACTTCAGTACAGACCAATACAGTAGCGTGTATCATGAATAGTATAAGCACAACCATCAAGCCATACCGAATGTGGGAACCTGACTCTGCAGCCGCCTCCACCCAACGGCGTTTCGCCAACCAGGCTTCTTTTACTCTGTTGGGAGATCGGTGGGGGATGGAGGTCACAGTGGTAGAGTAGCTCTACAAGGCACTTTTACCATCTACAGTACGTCCTGTCTGTTGCTCTTTTAGAACAACGGCCCATTGTGTCCATAAAAATTAAATGAAGGATATAGTGCAAACTTACAGTAGTAATAGAAGAGAAAGATCTGTAGATAGAATTTCTGACCACCACTTGCAGGAACTACTATTGTTACTGTTCCTTTGCAGCTACTATAATTATCACAGCTGTGCTCTCAACATGATAAAACTGTATGGGAGATAAACTTTACTGTAGTGATCATTCCACCTATTTTTTGCAGTTTGCATTAACATCAGTTAAAGGATAACTGTCACATTTTTATTTTTTTTCAATATTGGATTCTGGTAATTAATATCACCTTATTTGCCATGTTTTAACTTTTTGGCTCTTTAGTAAATAATTCCTAAAAACCACATTTATGTCCCCAGTATATGCTATTCTTACCTAAGATTAAAATCAGGTTGCTATGATTCATCCGTCTTCCAATTGTGCTCAGATGAAAGACGAAGGACGCACAAGGAGGCCGCCCTCATTGGTGGCAGCGGCAGTTCCGATTAGAGTCCCAGCAGTGTAATGCTGGGGCTCCGATCGGTTACCATGGCAGCCAGGACTCTACTGAAGTCCTGTCTGCCATGGCCAGTTACTCTGCAGCAATATACTTACATGCGCTGTGGCCGCCGGGCGCTCCTCCTTCTTGTAACTCGTCACAGGTCTGTGCGGCGCATTGCTATAAGCATAAGCAATGCGCCGCACAGAACTGTGAGTTACAAGAAGAAGGAGCGCCCGGCGGCCACAGCGCATGTAAGTATATTGCTGCAGAGTAACTGGCCATGGCAGACAGGACTTCAGTAGTGTCCTGGCTGCCATGGTAACCGATCGGAGCCCCAGCATTACACTGGTGGGTGCACTGGGGGCTGATGGAGATGGCACTGGGGGCTGGTGAGAGGCACTGGGGGCTGATGGAGAGGGTACTGGGGGCTGATGGAGAAGCACTGGGGGCTGGAAAGGCAATGAAAGGCAAAAGATAACAGTACACATAAATAAGACACATGAATTAACGCTCCACAATCCAGCCACTTCCTAAAGTGTATGTGATAGAAGGAGGAGGAGGGCGTGTTTAAGTGTAGAGAGCAACCATTGGTTGAGGTGCAGCTGTGTGGCCTCTTACTGAGAACAGTTAGGGGGGAATCCAAGCAGCTCCCACAAGAACCTGGGACACTTAGGGTCATAATCCGCCATAAAAAACACTGAATTTGCCAGTGGAGTTTTGGCACGAACAGTGCGCCATACTGCGGCCAGCGACTGCGCCTTGTCTGACTGCAGTTTTCAGAGGGAAGCAGCGCGGCAGTTTGCTGGCGGTTTAGAGGGACATCTCATTTCTTGGTGCAGTGTGTGGACAGCTGCTGCAGGTGACGGCTTACAGATTAGTGCCATTCTATGGAGGTAAGCTGCAAGCAGGTCCTCGGCATCCAAAATCAACAACTGCAGCAGAAACCGCGGTGGTCTCTGCTGCGGTATATGCAGCTGATGCCGACAGTGTCAGAATGCATCATGTGGACTGTCCCTTACACAGCATTTTATGTTCATTATATTCTGCACAGTGACTGTGAGCGACGGGATAGTTCATGACAGAGTTTACCTGGAGCCTATTGTGTTCCATGAAATGGAAAGTGTTATAGTATCCACACATGTGGCTGGTGCCTTGTCAGCTCACACCTGGGAGACAAGCACACTCGGACAAGTCACACAAGCGACACATGCACACTCGGACAGCTCACACCTGGGAGACAAGCACACTCGGACAAGTCACACAAGCGACACGTGCACACTCGGACAGCTCACACCTGGGAGACAAGCACACTCGGACAAGTCACACCTGGGAGACGTGCACACTTGGACAGGTCACACCTGGGAGACGTGCACACTCGGACAGCTCACACCTGGGAGACGTGCACACTCGGACAGCTCACACCTGGGAGACATGCACACTCGGACAAGTCACACCTGGGAGACAAGCACACTCGGACAAGTCACACCTGGGAGACGTGCACACTTGGACAGGTCACACCTGGGAGACATGTACACTCGGACAAGTCACACAAGCGACACGTGCACACTCGGACAGCTCACACCTGGGAGACAAGCACACTCGGACAAGTCACACAAGCGACATGTGCACACTCGGACAGCTCACACCTGGGAGACAAGCACACTCGGACAAGTCACACCTGAGAGACGTGCACACTCGGACAGCTCACACCTGGGAGACGTGCACACTTGGACAGGTCACACCTGGGAGACGTGCACACTCGGACAGCTCACACCTGGGAGACGTGCACACTCGGACAGCTCACACCTGGGAGACGTGCACACTCGGACAGCTCACACCTGGGAGACATGCACACTCGGACAGCTCACACAAGCGACACGTGCACACTCGGACAGCTCACACCTGGGAGACAAGCACACTCGGACAGCTCACACAAGCGACACGTGCACACTCGGACAGCTCACACCTGGGAGACAAGCACACTCGGACAAGTCACACCTGGGAGACGTGCACACTTGGACAGGTCACACCTGGGAGACGTGCACACTCGGACAGCTCACACCTGGGAGACATGAACGCTCTGACAGCTTATTCAAGGCCAAGGGACACATGCACACTCGTGCAGCTCACACCTTGGACACATGCACAGTATTTGTAAACAAGCTTTACTTTAGATTGTGTTGGAATGAGTTTAGGCCCCTTTACACTGCTAGATTTAGCAATTTTGTAAAGGGGCCTTTAGGCACTGCGTTTTGTGCTACACATATCTGGCCGTGTTGAGATTCATCAACACCTGTAATATCACCAAAGGTTATATTAGTAAGTGCAGTACTGGTACATTGATGAACAGTAACCAAAAAGTGTCCAACCGGCTTAAGGACTCCAATTTCTCATGACATTAATTCAATGCAATGTCACAACATGGCAGCAAAACGTCTGAGGTTGCAACCTACAACACAACAACTGGGTGGCCGAACATAGACTCTGGGACGAGCGAATTGACTTTGGATTAAACATAATGAAGACCGCCCTGCATAGTCAGTCGTCATTGTTAATGGCTGTGTGACACCTTTAATACGGCACGGCCATTAACAATGAAGACATGGCCACAACCCGACCTTATCACAGCCGCTCTGTGTGGCCGTACCCCAAGAAAGAAAAGGAAGAAAGAACATACCTGTCACCAAGACAATTAATGTTCACGGGTATGGAAAGAAGGGTGCTCACAAATAAACTTAAAATTGTAATATTCAGCGTCTTCCATCGTTAGTACGCTCAGAATTCTCCAACACTCTGCATATTTATATGGATAAACGATGGAAAGATAAACTTTGCCCATTACAACGTAAATGTATAATGTAGATATAAAACACTTCTGACGGCTCAGCATCCTAAGGTAGCTGGAACAGAAGCCTCACCGTTCAGTGATCTGCCATCACCACAACATGTAGCTGAACAAAAAATACTGGGATGGTTATAGTCGGGTTATTGGAAATGTATGGATTGTTAACAGAAGAGTTTTCTACGGCTGCTGTGTAGTGTAATACATAGAGGCTGCAGAAGCCAAAAGGATGGACGTGTTTTTATAAAAACCTAATACCAAAATGTATTAGCCCCAAAATGCATAAAAATCTATTATATGTAAAATATGGCTCTGAAAGTTTCTTTAAACTTTAAACCCCTCTTTTTTTTTATGCAGAGTTGTCAGGAGGATCATGTACGTGCACCGAGTTCACCGTCTCACCTGCATCTCTTACAGACATCTCTCTGCTTTCTGCCCGGTCCATTGTTTTATGTTTCCATGTCACTTTCAGTTTAAAATCCACGTCGTTAAAGCTCTGCCCGGGGATTGTACACCTTGTAGTAATGGAGAAGGTGCCGTCCGGATTTTCGGCGGCTCTTTCCTCTGACGGCCTCTTCTCCTGGGATTGACCATCGCTCCATGTGATCCTTATGTCTTTAGGATAAAACTTTAGAAGAGATAAAGCTGCTATCACATCTCCGGAGTCACTGATGGAAAGCTGTATGGGATGGTCGAGTGTAGGTTTTACTGAAAGAGAGAAGAAATAAAGCGTAAATCATCAGTAATACACAGACGGTCATCAGATGCAGGATCTGCAGTTAAATGATGTCTAATCTTTCTTTTTGGATGTATCATAGTAACATATTATATAAGGCCGAAAAAATACATTTGTCCATCCAGTTCGGCCTGTTATCCTGCAAGTAGATCCAGAGGAAGGCAAAAAATATATAAAAAATGCGATACTAGTGCACGCTAGGCAGAGTACCAGTGCTATAAGGTCATGGTGATGGCAGATCCTTCATGGTATAAAGTGAATAGACCCTGCAGCTCTTGACGGCTGGAGATGACACTGGTGCGGATCTTACTCGGAGGATCCGCCTGAACTCACCGCACACTTGTATCCGTCCTGTGCTCCTCTCCGCCGGCTGCTCCAGGCTGGGATGTGCGACTCTACAGATGATCTCTGCGCCTTGATCCTCCAGCGATGGGGTGAGCAGTAGACATGCTGTGCAGGTAAATGTCTTGTCGCGCTGCTTCTGTGACGTGTGAGGTGTAATCTTGTATTTCTCAGACGTCTTCATTATTTCCTCATTACCCTTTACTTTCTTAATCCAGTTCACAGTGAGATTATCGGGGTAAAAACGTGAGATTGTGCACTGGAGCGGCGTCTGGCTGTTCAGCGTCAGATTTGGTGTCAATATTTCCCCCAGTTCTGGAGAAGACATTAAATCTGCAAAAAGAAAACTTATCAGATGCTTCTTTGCACATTCATACACAACAGCTGTGTTATTGATGTGATTTTTCAATCCGTCATCATTTAGGTGAAATCACTGTACCGAGTATCTAAGTGCAGGGCCGTATTTATAGCATCTTGGGTGTCTCAGCAGTTACAGCACATCAAGAAGAATACATTAGAGCTTATACAATTGTATGGACTTAGTCTGTCGCTCAGTAGTTAAAATCAATCAGTAGTGTAAAATGGCACCGTGTAGCCAAGGCCTTAAACGGTAATAATGTTTTCAATAATTTTTGGTCAAAATGTTGAACCCTTGTCTATGTACAGCCTTGAGTTTCTCTTGTATAAGGATCTGAATCTTCATTCTGTGCCATCAGGCAGCTTAGTTGCCTGATGGCATAGAGAACCCTAACCGTATATTTACGGCGCTGGTCGATGTGACTTAAGGACTGGTGCCGTACATGTACGGCGGGCTGATCAGGCTGGTGCGGGAGCTGCACCCACCCGATCAGCGGCACAGATCCGGCAGTCACTGACAGGTGGGCCCCTGCTGCATACGCCGGCATCAGTGAAAACACAGATCCCGGTGTATTAACCCCTTGTATGCCGCCGTCAAAGCTGCCCGCGGCATGCGGAGGGTACGCAAATGACGGGGACCCGATGGCAGCCCAATGCCTTTCATGTAAGATCCAGCCCTTAGGCTAAACTTCTAAGTCTTCTAACGTCCCCAAAAAATAAAATGGCATTCACAAAACATAAAGTAGACAAATGGGAAATGTAAAGTAATAACTATATGAGGTATCACTATCTGTTTAAAAAGCAGAGAAATTGAAATTTGGAAAGTTGCGAATTTTTCCAATTTCTTAATAAATTATTATAATTTTTTTAAATAAAAATTTAAAATATTGACTTAAATTTGCCACTGTCATGAAGTACTAAGTGTCATGAGAAAACAGTATTGGAATGGCTTTGATAAGTAAAAACGTTCCAAAGTTATTACCACATAAATTGACATGTCAAATTTCTATCAAAAAGGCCGGGTCCTTAAGGTGAAAAATGTTAGGGTCCTGAAGGGGTTAAAATATGGGGGTCATGTGTTCAGAGGACTAGTTATTTGGTACAGCAATCATGGTTACTTTTATCATTTTTTGATGTTTTTGCCCCATCAACGCCTTCTAATCACGTGTTTGATTCAATGGATAAAAAAACTTTATGTTTATCTAGGAAGCCTTCCATAGAATGTGATGGAGCTGTGAGTGATATGGAAGCTGAGTAGTAGAGATGAGCAAAGTTTAGAAAAATTAGATTCGCCAACTTCGCAGAATTTAGCCAAGAAATTTGATTAGTTAACAATGAATTTGTCACAAATCACTATAGATCAGGAATACCCATCTGCCTTTCCTCCTTTTACACATCATCTCATATCACTGAGAATATGTAATCAGGAACATCCAGCTCCTCCTCTCTCTGCATCTTGCTGACTTTTTTTTAGGACACAGAAACTTTGAAGGATGATTTGGAAGACATAAAGCTAGCAAAAGATGAAGATAGTCATCATTAAAACCTGGCCCCCATAAGGGGTGCAGACTGGATGGAGGAATAAGTAGGAAGGAGTAAATAAAACTGACGCAGTATAAGTCTCCCTGCACTGTCCCTGCACTGTCCCTGCACTGTCCCTGCACTCTCCCTTCTCCAATATTTTTCTAAAAAAAAATTTCAGCAACAATGTCCCTAGCGCATGAGCACTTGCCACGTCTCTCCCTATGCTCAGCTCACAGGACAATGGCAAAGACCGCGTGGGATAAGGGCTTTATAGGGCTGTGACATCACAGATGATGGCTTTCTGCAGATTGTCTGGCTGCATGGCATTATGGGTGATCTCGCGTTCCTGGGCTTCTTACTTTCACTTTGTAACATGTGCAGCTGCCATTTTGGGGAAAACTGATTTGCTACCACGAAGTGCAAGGAAATTCAGATTTGCTGCAAATCAAAGTTTTCATAAACTTTGTACCAAATTCCATTTCGAATGCTTTGCTTCGCTCAACACTACTGAGCAGGAACCCCAGATATCACCTGCTTTCTCTTGTGCACGGGAGATATTTATTTTACCAGTTTTTAGGGATTTCTTCCTTTTCTCTGTGCCCGGTCACATTTAGGCTACTTAGTAAAAATTTTACATGCCCTTGTTATCTCTGCCCCCCTTGCATGAAAGGTGCACCCCTCTTAATTGTAGTGCATCTCTGAAGGTCCATGTCGCAGAACTGAAATCTAAGTCAGCAAGGGAGCCGATGAAGATTGCAGGTATAATCTACGCCAGTTTCCAGGCCTAGATCATAATAAATGTGGCTATACACAAACTGAGCACAAAGCAGGACACTAATTGCCCAAAAATTCACCTTTTTGACCCCAGTCTTCTGGCATACAAGGATTAATAAATGTCCCTAGCTTTAGCTTGTTTTGCTCATTTGCAGATCGAAAACGTTTTGTCCTCAACTTTTGGACATAACGGAAAATAGAAAATCTTTGTGTTAGAGGTAGAAAAATATCATCATGTATATGTGTGGTTATACGATGCAGTAATATACAGCAGAATGCCGTCCTTACATGTGTTGTCTTTGTTCTGATGAGGCGTCCATTCTTTGTAGGACGGATGCTTCAGTTTCCGGTGAGTCACCGTAGCACGCAGGGTATACTCCTCTCCTGCGATGACTTTGTCTCTGAGGCTTTCAGTGGTGCTGGTCACATTAAAAGTGCCATCTGGGTTTTCTTCCATGATGTTTGTAGATTCCAGGTTCTGTGGGGTTTTACTTGAAGAAGGTTGAAAGATTTCCCAGGTGACTGAGATTTCTTTGGGGTAAAAATGGTCCACATTCAAAGTGAAGCTGCCGTCTGTCACCTGTGTGATGTTCCTTAGCTTTGGATGGCCTGGAACGAACAAAACCATAATTTATACTTGCACTTAGTGTTGATCACGAATATTCGAATTGCAAATTTTTATTGCGAATATCGGCACTTCGAGAATTCGCAAATATTTAGAATATAGTGATATATATTCGTAATTTTGAAAATTCGAGATTTTTTTTAATCAGTACACATGATCCCTCCCTGCTTCTAGCTTGTGGGCCAATGAGAAGGCTGCAATATCTTTGACTTTAGGACTAGTGTTGATTGCAAATTTTCGTAATGAGAATTTTTGTAATGAGAATTTTCGTAATGAGAATTTTCGCAATATAATAATTCGCTATATATTCTTGTTTTAGAATATTACAAATATTCTAAAAAATGAATATATAGCAATATAGCGAATATTTTAAAAAAAACGGATATAGAGCAATTTAGCTTACCGTATATACTCGAGTATAAGACGAGTTTTTTGGCACATATTCTTGTGCTCAAAAAGCCCCCTCGTCTTATACTCGAGTCTAGGTCTTGATTGCGAAAATTCGCTAAAAAATTCGCATGAACTGGTATTTTCCCAGTTTTTGTACTGTTAAAGTTATTGTTGATACCATATTGTTTTTCTTTGAAATAAATATTCAAAAAACCTTTAACCTACTGATGCCTCAATTAATGTAATTTTATTGGTACGGTATCTATTTTTATTTTTGAAATTTACCAGTAGCTGCTGCATTTCCCACCCTAGTCTTATACTCGTCAATAATTTTTCCCATTTTTTGGGGGTAAAATTAGGGGCCTCGGCTTATATTCAGGTCGGCTTATACTCGAGTATATACGGTATATAGTGCTATAATCTTCTTCGTCTAATAGTTGTAATTTTTTTCTCATCTGAAGTTCAGATTGGAAAAAAATTACAACTATTAAAAAAAAAAAGATTATAGCACTATATTAGCTAAATTGTTCTACATTCGTATTTTTTTCGAATATTCGCTATATTGCTATATATTCTTGTTTTAAAATATTACGAATATTCTAAAAAACAAATATATATTTTTTTGAATATTTGTCTTTTTTTTAAATCTGTACAGTTGTTCCACTTTGGCATACTCCTCCCCGACAAGCGTCCCCGTCACCATGGGAACGCCTGGGGGTAGGGTGTAGCTATAGGGGGTGCAGAGGTAGCAGTCGCTACCGGGCCCAGGAGCCTGAGGGGGCCCAAAGACCCTTGTGCTGCATAAGAAGACACACAAAGCACTGAGGGAAGGGGGGCCCAAGCCTAACTCTTGCACCGGGGCCCATGAGCCTTTAGCTACTCCCCTGCCTGGGGGTTAGAAAATACCATCGGATCTGAGTTTTCACGATCTCATTGATTCTTATTACAAAAATTTGCATTACGAAAATTTGCAATCAACACTACTCTTAACGAATATTCGACGAATATTCTACGAAATATTTGCGAAATATCGCGAATTCAAATATAACCCCTGCCGCTCATCACTACTTGCACTATACAGAACAGTTAATGTGGAGAACCCTTTGGAGAGATGGCAAATGAAGTTCATTTTGGTCAAGGAAACAAAAGGTGCAGTTACAGGTGAAACTCGAAAAATTTGAATATCGTGCAAAGTTAATTTATTTCAGTAATGCAACTTAAAAGGTGAAGCTAACATATGAGTCTCATCACATGCAAAGCGAGATATTTCAAGCCTTTATTTGTTATAATTTTGATGATTTTGGCTTACAGCTTATGAAACCCCAAAGTCACAATCTCAGGTCCCCTTCACTCAGGGGATATGGATTAATTATCTGACTAGAGTGTGACACTTTGAGCCTAGAATATTGAACCTTTTTACAAAATTCTAATTTTAAGCTGCAATAATACAATTCCTTTTCATTTGCATTACTGAAATAAATGGACTTTTGCACGATATTCTAATTTTTCGAGTTTCACCTGTATGTATTTAATAGTGAAACTTTGGGAAAATCGGTGTAAGACTTGTGGATATTGGTGGACAGTAATCCTAACTTCAGCAGCCAGTGTCAGATAGCTGCTACCAAGGAGAATAAATAATGTGCATTTCAAGATGGTGCAGAGGAGGGCAACCACGGGAATTATAGGAATGGGTGGACTGCAGTACAAGACAGGTTATCAGATTTGGGGTTATTTAGTTTGGGAAAAGATGGCTTAGGGGCGATCTCTTTACAATGTGAAACACAGTATGTGGACAGTGTAGAGATCCCTCTAACCTTTTTTTACCTAAACCTCTTACTATGATGAGAAGGCATCCTCTACGTCTAGAGGAAAGAAGGTTTCCCTGTCATCATAAACCATGATTCTTTACTGTAAGAGCAGTGAGACTATTGATCTCTCCGCCACAAGTGGTGATGGTTCATTCATTGTACAGGTCTTTCTTAAAAAATGTAATATCACAGGTTATTTGTACTAGATTTGTGGAGACGGGACGTTGATCCTGGGAGGTATCCCAGTTGTCGGATTTGAAGTTGCAAATGAAGCAATTTTGGTAGTAAAGGATAGCAATAACAAATTACCCGTCTGTCACATCTGAGGATGGGGAAAACCCTCAGCCGTGCGATGCCGGAAGATGTTATTGGCTGCTCGGCCAGGACTACAGAATTAGGGAGCAGGTCACCTCCTATCGCGTCCCTAACCTGACCCTGACTCCTAACCATATGAGCCAACCCTGATGGTTGGAGGGCTCATACACCGGAACCTAATAGTCCCTGCTGGCCCTCAGGGTGGCCCTGAACTAGGAGCAGGGTAAGACAATCTGTTCCTCATAGGCACGGAGGAACAGGAGTCTCACTGGCAGATGGAAAATAAGAAGGAGGATAACTCCAGCTTACATAGCTGAAGTACCCCTCAGACTTCTGAATCACAGCAGAAGCTATATAGGCCCAAGTAGCCACACTCACACTCAGACACACCCAGTGTTCACACACAGAGAAGGGAATTAACCATTCTCATGTAAGAGGCAGCCCTGATCATCCAGCAACATTTCCAACACATATATATATAGCAGACTGTCATGTTTCCCTCCAGCCACCAGAGGCCACTGTGGCTGAGTAGGACAGTGAGAGGAGTTGTTTCCAGAGGACAAGGAGTTAAGTTTTTTCCCGGGCTGAGCAGAGGGCCTGGGCTGAAGGTGTCTGAGTACACAGGAAGAAGGACGCTGTGCACTGAGAGGGAGATCCACAGGGAAGATTAGAGTGATTTCTCCCTGCCTGCTGTGACACAGTATCTGGACATTAGAGTGTGTTTGCTCTCTGACTGAGCTGATGTGTCCTGGTGTAGAAGAGAGACTGCTGCAGTGTGAGGCACTTACCAGAGGGGCTTGTGAGTGAATTCCAGGCCCTGCCTGATTACACGTCCAGAGCTGCTGATTATCTCTAACCAGAGTTACAGAGACTACAAAGAGAGGCCAGAGCTGAGCCACGCTGAAGCAAGCAAGCAAGCAAGCAAGCAAGCAACCAACCAGATTGGGACCCAGACTGTACCTGCCTGCATGTGCCGGACACCGAACTGTGAGTGCACTGATGCTAACCTGAGCTAGGACATAGTGGAATAGGATTTAGTTTAGTGCACCGTAGAGGTGCACCCCGGGTAGCGGGGACAGATAGGACTACCTAGAAGAGAGTAGCCTGCTATTGTCTGTACTTGTGTTTGTGATTCATTTGTGTTCTTTATGCAAATTTCCATTATCTTTATTGTGAATTCTCAAGCTGTTCATATTGTAAATCTGCTTCTCCGGCAGTTAGAGTTCTCTTTTAATAAAGCCGGTTTCTACTTCAGCCTCCTTGTCTGCTGCACTGTACTTGAGTCCTGCTCTACGGTCTCTTCCTCTGCTGACCGTTACAAGTGGCGCTGCGAGCAGGGTACAGTCACAGAGATGGAGTCGCGCCATACTACTGAGGCTGCCTATCCAGCCCGACAACAAACCTATCAGGCGACTCCGTGGGTTCCTACACCCGAATGCCCTTATGCTAGTTTACCATACCATCAAGCCCCTCATTACCTTTCAGTGGGGCCATCCAGCCAAGCTCTGAGGGCACCTCCCACTCGCAGGCAAAAAGTGGGCCGTCAAGGGGCACAGTGTTGGCGGTGTGGAGATCTAGGACATTTCGCCAGAGAGTGTCGGAATAATCCAGCTGGACGCCAAGAGCCGCCGTTAAACTACCGACCCCTGCAGTAGTGGGGCGTACTGCAGGGGAGGTGGAGAGCCAAGTTACCCAGCAAAGCTCCGAACACCTGGTCGCAGGGTGCCCCACTATACGAGCTGAGTTCGAAGGTGTTCCTGTCGACTGCTTAGTGGATACCGGGTCTCAGGTGACAACTATGCCCGAGTCATTCTTCTACCGTTACTTTCAAGCGCTGGCCAAGCCAGAACGAGAGACACTGGTCCGGGTTACAGCGGCTAACCAACAACAGATTCCTGTCACAGGGGTCGTGTGGATGAATGTACGGCTATGTGGACAGGAAGTGGGGCGGAAAGGTATCTTGTTGGTCCCCGAAACGTTCAAAGAAGATGTGCCGGTGATAATGGGCATGAATATCCTGCGAGAATTGGATCAGATCATGTTCACCAAACGGGGGCCGGGTTACTGGAAACAAGCCACCCCGCACAAACCTACCCAGAAAGCATTTCAACGGCTAATCCGTTTTTGTGGAACACAGAAAAGTGTACCAGCACACCAGGCGGTGGGAACGATCCGAGCGCCAGGAAAGGCTACCTTCACCCTTCCCCCTGGTCGGGAGACCGTGCTGACGTTACCCGTGGGAACTTTCCGTAATCTTGAAGGCATGGAGGTGTTCGTTGAACCAACAGGCCTAGGAGAGCTGGGTCAGGACGTCCTGGTGGCCCGGACACTGGGAGTGGTCCAGAATGGACGAGTACCCATAAGAGCTGTGAATGTGGGATATCTAGAAGTTCCCTTGACGCCAGGGGTGGAACTGGCTCGTGTGTACCTACATCAGGGAGAAATCCTGAGTCAGAGAGAAGTGACTCTAGCTCCGGTAGGGGATGCTGGTTGGACCCTGGCAGTTACTGCCAGTGCAGAAGAGGCGCCGACCCCAGAATGGAATGGGGGAACCATCTTGGGTCAAATGGAGATAGATGTTAAGGCTCTCAGCTTAGACCAACAGCGAGCAGTTGAAACCATGCTGTGGGAGAATCAGGCTGCGTTTGCCCGCCACGCCGATGACTTTGGCTGCACGAATGCTATCACACATGATATACCGACGGGGGACACTCCACCAATTCGGGAGAGATATCGACAGATTCCGCCCAAGTTGTACCAGGAAGTGAAGACGCTATTGAAACAGATGATAGATTCCGGAGTGGTGCGGGGAAGCCAGAGCCCTTGGGCAGCCCCAGTGGTGCTTGTCAAGAAGAAGGACGGCACTATTCGATTTTGTGTGGATTACCGGCGGTTGAATGCTTGCACTGCGCGAGACTCATATCCTCTGCCACGCATCGAGGAGTCTCTGACGGCTCTAGGACGAGCCAAATACTTCTCCACCCTGGATCTAGCAAGTGGGTACTGGCAAGTACCAGTGGCTGAGCAGGACAAGGCAAAGACAGCATTCATACTCCCCATGGGGTTATTTGAATTCAACAGGATGCCATTCGGACTGACTAATGCCCCTGGAACCTTCCAGCGGCTGATGGAGAGATGCCTGGGAGACCTGAATTTTGAAGCCACTCTGATATACCTAGACGATATCATCGTATACTCTGCTACTTTTCAAGAACACTTGAATCGGCTAGGGCAGGTACTCGAGCGACTGCGATCCCATGGCCTGAAGGTAAAGCCAAAGAAGTGCCATCTCTTCAAGAGGGAGATCGAGTACCTGGGCCATAGGGTGTCCCAAGACGGAGTGCTACCGTCCCAAGACAAAGTGGCTGCAATACGACAATGGCTAGTGCCGAGAACACTGCGTGAGTTGAAGGCCTTCCTGGGACTGACTGGGTACTACCGGCGGTTCATCAAAGACTACGCAAAAATAGCGGGCCCTCTGAATGAGTTGTTGAGAGGAACGGCTGGGCAACCCAAGGGCCAAAGTATCCCCTGGGGACAGAAACAGGAAGAGGCCTTCCAGGCCCTGAAAGAAGCCCTGACATCGGGCCCCATCTTGGCTTATGCCGATTTTGATAAACCATTCATCTTAGCTACTGATGGCAGCCTCTACGGACTTGGGGCAGTCCTGTCGCAGGTACAAGATGGACATGAGAGAGTGATCGCTTATGCCAGTAGATCCTTGCGAGATACGGAGCGAAACCCCCATAACTACAGTTCCTTCCGGCTGGAACTCCTTGCCCTGGTGTGGGCTATGACGGAGAAATTTGCAGGATATCTGACAGGAGCTAAGATCTTCGTACGGACGGATAACAATCCCCTGGCCCATCTGGGTACTGCCAAGTTGGGAGCCCTGGAGCAACGCTGGGCGGCTCGCCTCGCAAAGTATGACTTCTCAATTCGCTACCGCTCCGCTACAGAGAACACTAATGCTGATGGTCTCTCGAGGGTTACTTTTGAAACTCCAGTAGGGGATATGGATGAACAAAAGGAAGAAGATGAAACTCCTGACTTCCGCAAGTTCGCTCCCCCAACAGTCACGGCCCAGACAAGTGGGGAGGCCCGTAAGCTACCCAAAGCATTGGGGAGAACTAATGAAGAATGGGGCAGATTGCAAGATGAAGACATTGGACTGCAGCAAATGAAAAGCTGGGTAACCCAGTGCAGGAAACCCAACAAAGAAGAAAGGACTGATCTGGATGCTGAGATGAAGTCCGTTCTACATCAATGGGACAGACTGGAAGTGCATGGAGCTGTTTTGTTCCGCAAGTGGCAACAGCCTGCCGACCTAGAGGCGAGGTGGCAGGTAGTGATACCCAGAAGAATGGCACGGGAGATAGCCAAAGAGGCTCATGAGTTTGGAGCTCACTTCGGGCCAGTCAAGACATACCAGTGGCTGCAGCGTTATGTGTATTGTCCGCGACTGGAGGCCACAGTTGAAGAAGTTTGCCGACAGTGTCGAGTGTGTGAACTCACGAAGAGTACAGACCAGAGAGCACCCCTACAGTCCATCCAGACCACAGAACCGCTGGAAGTGTTGATGATAGACTATCTTCTTGTGGGACAATCGTCAAGAGGTCCACAGTATTGCCTGGTCATGATCGACCACTTCTCCAAGTTTGCAGTAGTTACCCCAACTCGGGACCAGACGGCCGAGTCCGCTGCACGAGCCATTTGTCAAGACTTCATTCGGGTCTATGGGTGTCCAAAGCGGATCCATTCAGATCAAGGGGCGTGCTTTCAAGGAAAAGTGATGGAAGAGCTACATCGACTGTACGGCATTGAAAAATCCAGGACAACTCCTTATCATCCCCAAGGAAACGGAGCCTGTGAGCGCTTTAACCGCACATTGCTGCAAATGCTGAGGACGCTAGAGGAAGACAAGAGGGCACACTGGCCTGACTACCTGCCAGAATTAGTCTGGGCTTACAATAATCATGTCCACACCACCACCGGTTACACCCCATACATGTTACTGTTCGGTAGGGCTGGTCGAGAGATCGTGGAATTAAACCTAGAACAGCCAGAAGACCTAATAGAGCGATCAACCACCTCAGGGGTGAAAGAACACCGTCGGCGTCTCCAGACCATTCGCCGGTTGGCAGGTCAGCGGTTACAGGAGAGAGCTCATACAGACCGTCCTCCAGTTCAGGAGGTTCCATTGCAGCCTGGGGATCGGGTACTGGTACGAGAGAAACGTCCCAGAGGCAAGTTGAGTGAGCGTTGGGAAGTACAGCCGTATAAAGTGATCAAGAGAGTGTACCCTAATGGTCCGGTCTACGAAGTGCAGGTTGAGAATGAGGAATTTGCTTCACGGACTCTACATAGGAATATGTTACGGCCATGCCGGTCCAAAGATCCCGCACCTGTTCAGAGGACACCTTCTCCTCCTGCCCCATACTCAGAACTTGTTATCTCTGATGGAGATGATGGTGAAGACTGGTGGACTGCTCCCAACACTGAAGAAGCCTCCCAGGTTACAGGTGATGAAGGCACTGTCACAGAACCATTGCCAGCCCGTAATGGAGAGGGGCCCTCGGACACACCCGAACCTCCTATTGTGGTGGATGAATCCAGACTGGCAGTTCCTAGTGGAGAGAGTCAGGTCGTAACAGATAGCCAGGACCTCCGGAGATCCAGTAGGCTTACTGCAGGGGTTCCACCAAACAGGTACGCTGCTGATGAGTTCATTTGGTCCACCTGTATGTATTGTGGACAATGTTGTACTGCTGTATAAAAAGTTACATTAACCATTATTTCTATGGACTATATAACAAGGCCGAGGACGGCCACCTTTAAGTGGGGAGGCATGTAAGAGGCAGCCCTGATCATCCAGCAACATTTCCAACACATATATATATAGCAGACTGTCATGTTTCCCTCCAGCCACCAGAGGCCACTGTGGCTGAGTAGGACAGTGAGAGGAGTTGTTTCCAGAGGACAAGGAGTTAAGTTTTTTCCCGGGCTGAGCAGAGGGCCTGGGCTGAAGGTGTCTGAGTACACAGGAAGAAGGACGCTGTGCACTGAGAGGGAGATCCACAGGGAAGATTAGAGTGATTTCTCCCTGCCTGCTGTGACACAGTATCTGGACATTAGAGTGTGTTTGCTCTCTGACTGAGCTGATGTGTCCTGGTGTAGAAGAGAGACTGCTGCAGTGTGAGGCACTTACCAGAGGGGCTTGTGAGTGAATTCCAGGCCCTGCCTGATTACACGTCCAGAGCTGCTGATTATCTCTAACCAGAGTTACAGAGACTACAAAGAGAGGCCAGAGCTGAGCCACGCTGAAGCAAGCAAGCAAGCAACCAACCAACCAGATTGGGACCCAGACTGTACCTGCCTGCATGTGCCGGACACCGAACTGTGAGTGCACTGATGCTAACCTGAGCTAGGACATAGTGGAATAGGATTTAGTTTAGTGCACCGTAGAGGTGCACCCCGGGTAGCGGGGACAGATAGGACTACCTAGAAGAGAGTAGCCTGCTATTGTCTGTACTTGTGTTTGTGATTCATTTGTGTTCTTTATGCAAATTTCCATTATCTTTATTGTGAATTCTCAAGCTGTTCATATTGTAAATCTGCTTCTCCGGCAGTTAGAGTTCTCTTTTAATAAAGCCGGTTTCTACTTCAGCCTCCTTGTCTGCTGCACTGTACTTGAGTCCTGCTCTACGGTCTCTTCCTCTGCTGACCGTTACACTCACACCAGGGAAGGGAAGACAGACACTTAAAGGAGAAATTGCACACATAACTAAAACCCTGTTCACACCAGACAAGGAAAGTGCACACATAAACACACGTTGCCAAGTGCAACCGCATGCACATTGCAGCAAGCTGCCTAGCACCAGCTCAGCCTGCTATACTGCCACATACATCATAAGAACATGTTGCCAGCGGCAACCACAAGTGAGGCAACATACAAGCGTCCCTCACCTGTGGTTGAAACAACCAAACGAGACCGCAGGCAACAGTGACACCGTCATAAAAAGTCGTGACACCGTCATGGTCGTGACACCGTCATAAAAAGACTACGATCAGTAGAAGGGGTGAGACAAGGTACTAGCAGAGATTGATGAGAGTGGATCCTACGTTCATCCGGTAAACCTGTTATAACATTCCAATGTTTTATATCAGGGGGTATGAGGTGTGTGATTCTAAACCTATATTTATATTCTGAATTCTGATATATTAATAAATAATATCAAGTTTTCAATGACTTACGTTTCTGTCTGTATCTGTACACATAAAAGAAAATGGTCCCAGCTCCTAATCCAGCAGACAGTAATAGGGCGACCGCTACAACGAGAGGTTTGTAATGTGCCTTCAGATCTGAAACAAAAGACACAAAACAAGAAAAGATCATAATATATGATAAAATGTTATAGTAATGGTTCGGCAAGACTTGTAATCTTGCAGTTCATATTATGCTCGTGTATTGAGTGCTGTAAATTCATGCTCATAAATTGCTAGAATTACTTGATGTTCTCCAGCAGGAGTCGTAAGTCAGGAATCAAATTTGACTTGTTCACTTTGGCTCCTGCTCGTTGTTATAATCCAGTGTCATCAGTGGTTTCTAGGCTCATTATTGTCACATTTTCACCCACCTTTCCCCAGTATGATCAGGCTCTGAACTTTCGGACGTAGTAGGGTTTCATGTTCCACCACACAGGAGACCTCCGTACCCCAGTTCTCCTCTGTTGGCATGAATTGGAGGACAGCTTCCAGGGCTGAGCTGTTAATTCTCCTTGTTTCGGTTTTATCCACAGATGTCCCGTTCAAGAACCAATTCACCACAATGGATTCTGGGTAAAACCCAGAGACGTGACAGACCAATGGCTGTTCTACATTTTTTTTAAAAGTGTGGGGAAGGATGTGCACAGTTGGGATGGCTGAAAATGAAGACAAATTGAGGTTATTTCTTAATATCATAGTTATTATTTTATGAGGACTTCAGGTTTGTAGAAGATATCATTTTCAGGCCTTTTCCATTGTGTTGTGCATAGTTGTCACTATAGGTTATGTACCTTATAATTTTTGTAAAAACAGTCCAGACCTGTTGAGAAAGCTACCTACCTATACACACCATTATAGGTAGTCGATAATACCTGTGATTACAGCAGCCTCAGCACAGATTCCAGTTGCCAACAGACAAAGTCAAAGAAGTTGTGAATGTTATATGAGATAGAAAGATTGTAGAAACAGTGACCGGAGACCAGGCTGAACCTTTACTATGTCTGCAACATGGCAGACCATTACAGCAACTTCCTGTTTTTTGATTCAGGAGGATGGAGAGGACTGCTGGAGTCTGAAGGTAAAGACTTCCCTAAGGTGCTGCCCGTCTAAGGCTAGTTTCACACTAGCGTTCGGCTGTCCGCTCGTGAGCTCCGTTTGAAGGGGCTCACGAGCGGACCCGAACGCTTCCGTCCAGCCCTGATGCAGTCTGAATGGATGCGGATCCGCTCAGACTGCATCAGTCTGGCGGCGTTCAGCCTCCGCTCCACTCAGCAGGCGGACACCTGAACGCTGCTTGCAGCGTTCGGGTGTCCGCCTGGCCGTGCGGAGGCTTGCGGATCTTTCCAGACTTACAATGTAAGTCAATGGGGACGGATCCGTTTGAAGATGCCACAATATGGCTCAATCTTCAAACGGATCCGTCCCCCATTGACTTTCAATGTAAAAGTCTGGACGGATCCGCTCAGGCTAATTTCACACTTAGCCATTTTTTGCCAATATAATGCAGACGGATCCGTTCTGAACGGAGCCTCCGTCTGCATTAATATGAGCGGATCCGTTCAGAACGGATCCGATCGAACGCTAGTGTGAAAGTAGCCTAAGGCTACTTTCACACTAGCGTTGTTAGAATCCGGCAGGCAGTTATGTTGCCGGAATCGGCAAACCGTATACAAACGGATATAATTGTTTGCTGGATTATTTAGACGTATCCTGTGAAATACCAGATCCATCTCACCCAG
Source organism: Bufo gargarizans (assembly GCF_014858855.1). Taxonomy (NCBI): domain Eukaryota; kingdom Metazoa; phylum Chordata; class Amphibia; order Anura; family Bufonidae; genus Bufo; species Bufo gargarizans. Next base: position 191,118,486 of record NC_058087.1, read on the forward strand.
TATCATCCGGTTTCAAACGGAATGCCAGATCCGGTATTTACATTTTTCAAAGATCAAAGGAACCAATTTCAGATGCAAATTGTACACTGGCTATAAGGGTACTTTCACACTAGCGTTTCAAGAATCCGGCAGGCAGTTCCGGATCTGGAAATCCATATACAAAAGGATACATTTTTAATCCGGTATTGAATTTTTATGACAGCTATAAAGAACTGCGCATGCGCAGACCGGAAAACCGGATCCGGCAATGCAGCAATTTAGAGAACACTTGGTACCGAATCCGGCATTAATACATTTCAATAATACATTCCGGCAAGTGCGGTAGTGTTCTGGGATTTTCTCTAGTTAAATACCGTACAAGCAGGGCCGTCTTTACCAAGGGGCAAAAGGGGCAACTGCCCCGGGCCCAGTTGCTCCTGGGGGGCCCAAGGCAGCTGCCTCTTGAGCCCTGCTAGCTACTGCCCCGGGTGTCAAGCTGTCTGTGTACTTTAACGTTGTGATCTAGGACCTTAATGACATCATCACCATGTGACCAGTAACCTAGCAATTACTGGTCACATGGCTATGAGGTCATCACAGGTCCTATCAGGAGTGTTGCAGAAGTTAACCGTGGAGCTTTTTTGTGTGAAGATTACATCAGAAAAAGGTGACAGGGTCTGTCATGTTAATATTCTGTAAACTACTGTATAGTGGGGTGCTGTATATTGTGTGGGGGCCTGTATACTGTGGGGGGCTGTATTTTGTGTGGGACTGTATACTGTGTGGTGGGCTGTATACTGTGTGGGGCTGTATGCTGTGGGGGGGCCTGTATACTGTGTGGTGGGCTGTTAACTGTGTGGTGGGCTGTATACTGTGTGGGGGGGCTGTATACTGTGTGTGGGGGGGCTGTATACTGTGTGGGGGCCTGTATACTGTGTGGTGGGCTGTATACTGTGTGGTGGGCTGTATACTGTGTTGGGGCCTGTATACTGTGGGGGGGCCTGTATACTGTGTGGTGGTCTGTATACTGTGTGGTGGGCTGTATACTGTGTGGGGGGGCTGTATACTGTGTGGGGGGGGCTGTATACTGTGTGGGGGCCTGTATACTGTGTGGTGGGCTGTATACTGTGTTGGGGCCTGTATACTGTGGGGGAGGCCTTATACTGTGTGGTGGGCTGTATACTGTGTGGTGGTCTGTATACTGTGGGGGGGCCTTATACTGTGTGGTGGTCTGTATACTGTGTGGTGGTCTGTATACTGTGTGGTGGGGCTGTATACTGTGTGGTGGGCTGTATACTGTGGTGGGCTGTATACTGTGTGGTGGGCTGTATACTGTGTGGGGGGCTGTATACTGTGTGGGGGCCTGTATACTGTGGGGGACTGTACAGGGAGTGCAGAATTATTAGGCAAATGAGTATTTTGACCACATCATCCTCTTTATGCATGTTGTCTTACTCCAAGCTGTATAGGCTCGAAAGCCTACTACCAATTAAGCATATTAGGTGATGTGCATCTCTGTAATGAGAAGGGGTGTGGTCTAATAACATCAACACCCTATATCAGGTGTGCATAATTATTAGGCAACTTCCTTTCCTTTGGCAAAATGGGTCAAAAGAAGGACTTGACAGGCTCAGAAAAGTCAAAAATAGTGAGATATCTTGCAGAGGGATGCAGCACTCTTAAAATTGCAAAGCTTCTGAAGCGTGATCATCGAACAATCAAGCGTTTCATTCAAAATAGTCAACAGGGTCGCAAGAAGCGTGTGGAAAAACCAAGGCGCAAAATAACTGCCCATGAACTGAGAAAAGTCAAGCATGCAGCTGCCAAGATGCCACTTGCCACCAGTTTGGCCATATTTCAGAGCTGCAACATCACTGGAGTGCCCAAAAGCACGAGGTGTGCAATACTCAGAGACATGGCCAAGGTAAGAAAGGCTGAAAGACGACCACCACTGAACAAGACACACAAGCTGAAACGTCAAGACTGGGCCAAGAAATATCTCAAGACTGATTTTTCTAAGGTTTTATGGACTGATGAAATGAGAGTGAGTCATGATGGGCCAGATGGATGGGCCCGTGGCTGGATTGGTAAAGGGCAGAGAGCTCCAGTCCGACTCAGACGCCAGCAAGGTGGAGGTGGAGTACTGGTTTGGGCTGGTATCATCAAAGATAAGCTTGTGGGGCCTTTTCGGGTTGAGGATGGAGTCAAGCTCAACTCCCAGTCCTACTGCCAGTTTCTGGAAGACACCTTCTTCAAGCAGTGGTACAGGAAGAAGTCTGCATACTTCAAGAAAAACATGATTTTCATGCAGGACAATGCTCCATCACACGCGTCCAAGTACTCCACAGCGTGGCTGGCAAGAAAGGGTATAAAAGAAGAAAATCTAATGACATGGCCTCCTTGTTCACCTGATCTGAACCCCATTGAGAACCTGTGGTCCATCATCAAATGTGAGATTTACAAGGAGGGAAAACAGTCCACCTCTCTGAACAGTGTCTGGGAGGCTGTGGTTGCTGCTGCACGCAATGTTGATGGTGAACAGATCAAAACACTGACAGAATCCATGGATGGCAGGCTTTTGAGTGTCCTTGCAAAGAAAGGTGGCTATATTGGTCACTGATTTGTTTTTGTTTTGTTTTTGAATGTCAGAAATGTATATTTGTGAATGTTGAGATGTTATATTGGTTTCACTGGTAAAAATAAATAATTGAAATGGGTATATATTAGTTTTTTGTTAAGTTGCCTAATAATTATGCACAGTAATAGTCACCTGCACACACAGATATCCCCCTAAAATAGCTAAAACTAAAAACAAACTAAAAACTACTTCCAAAAATATTCAGCTTTGATATTAATGAGTTTTTTGGGTTCATTGAGAACATGGTTGTTGTTCAATAATAAAATTAATCCTCAAAAATACAACTTGCCTAATAATTCTGCACTCCCTGTATACTGTGGGGGGGCCTGTATAGTGTGGGGGGCCTGTATAGTGTGGGGGGCTGTATATTGTGGAGTGCTATGCTGCTGTACTGTATACTGTGGGGGTCTGTATACTGTATACTGTGGGTGCGGTATAGTGTGGAGTGCTATACTGCTGTACTGTATAGTGTGGGGGGCTGTATCGTGTATAGTTTGGGGTTCTGTATACTGTGGGGTGCTGTATACTGTGGGGTGCTGTATACTGTGGGCTGCTATACTGCTCTACTATACACTACGTGCAGAATTATTAGGCAAATGAGTATTTTGACCACATCATCCTCTTTATGCATGTTGTCTTACTCCAAGCTGTATAGGCTCGAAAGCCTACTACCAATTAAGCATATTAGGTGATGTGCATCTCTGTAATGAGAAGGGGTGTGGTCTAATGACATCAACACCCTATATCAGGTGTGCATAATTATTAGGCAACTTCCTTTCCTTTGGCAAAATGGGTCAAAAGAAGGACTTGACAGGCTCAGAAAAGTCAAAAATAGTGAGATATCTTGCAGAGGGATGCAGCACTCTTAAAATTGCAAAGCTTCTGAAGCGTGATCATCGAACAATCAAGCGTTTCATTCAAAATAGTCAACAGGGTCGCAAGAAGCGTGTGGAAAAACCAAGGCGCAAAATAACTGCCCATGAACTGAGAAAAGTCAAGCATGCAGCTGCCAAGATGCCACTTGCCACCAGTTTGGCCATATTTCAGAGCTGCAACATCACTGGAGTGCCCAAAAGCACAAGGTGTGCAATACTCAGAGACATGGCCAAGGTAAGAAAGGCTGAAAGACGACCACCACTGAACAAGACACACAAGCTGAAACGTCAAGACTGGGCCAAGAAATATCTCAAGATTGATTTTTCTAAGGTTTTATGGACTGATGAAATGAGAGTGAGTCTTGATGGGCCAGATGGCTGGATTGGTAAAGGGCAGAGAGCTCCAGTCCGACTCAGATGCCAGCAAGGTGGAGGTGGAGTACTGGTTTGGGCTGGTATCATCAAAGATGAGCTTGTGGGGCCTTTTCGGGTTGAGGATGGAGTCAAGCTCAACTCCCAGTCCTACTGCCAGTTTCTGGAAGACACCTTCTTCAAGCAGTGGTACAGGAAGAAAAACATGGTACAGGTAAGAAAAACATGATTTTCATGCAGGACAATGCTCCATCACACGCGTCCAAGTACTCCACAACGTGGCTGGCAAGAAAGGGTATAAAAGAAGAAAATCTAATGACATGGCCTCCTTGTTCACCTGATCTGAACCCCATTGAGAACCTGTGGTCCATCATCAAATGTGAGATTTACAAGGAGGGAAAACAGTCCACCTCTCTGAACAGTGTCTGGGAGGCTGTGGTTGCTGCTGCACGCAATGTTGATGGTGAACAGATCAAAACACTGACAGAATCCATGGATGGCAGGCTTTTGAGTGTCCTTGCAAAGAAAGGTGGCTATATTGGTCACTGATTTGTTTTTGTTTTGTTTTTGAATGTCAGAAATGTATATTTGTGAATGTTGAGATGTTATATTGGTTTCACTGGTAAAAATAAATAATGGAAATGGGTATATGTTTGTTTTTTGTTAAGTTGCCTAATAATTATGTACAGTAATAGTCACCTGCACACACAGATATCCCCCTAAAATAGCTAAAACTAAAACCAAACTAAAAACTACTTCAAAAAATATTCAGCTTTGATATTAATGAGTTTTTTGGGTTCATTGAGAACATGGTTGTTGTTCAATAATAAAATTAATCCTCAAAAATACAACTTGCCTAATAATTCTGCACTCCCTGTATACTGTGGGGTACTGTATAGTGTGGGGTGCTATACTGCATACTGTGTGGTGCTGTATACTATAGGGTGCTATACTGCATACTGTGGGGTGCTGGGGTGCACTGTGACGCTAGGGTGGGCCGAGCCCCGGTCTCCTTCCTGCAGAGCGGTGCCCACTTCCAGCCTGAGCCCAGCTGCCCAGAGCACTGATCCTGAGCCGCTGGAGTCTTCAGAACTGGAAGTATTTACAGTCATTCACTGGACTCTACCAGATGTGTGGATTTTTTGTGTGAGTGTTGTGGTGGAGGGCGTGATTGCCTGCTAAGGTGTGGGAAGGCGGGATCCAGGGGGCCCAAGTAAATTTTTGCCCAGGGTCCAATCAATATTAAAGACGGCCCTGCGCACAAGGGACGGAACGGAAGACATCCTGATGCACACTGAACGGATTGCTTTCCATTCAGAATGCATTGGGACAAAACTGATGAGTTTTTTTTCCGGTATTAAGACCCTTTACCGGATTTCAATACCGGAAAAGAATAACGCTAGTGTGAGAGTACCCTAAGGGGACTGTCAGGTTTTCATTTTTACAAGATACACTAAACTTTAACCACAAACTTAATGTTCGTTAGCAAGGAATGGGTCATACTCTAGAGGCTGCTCCACTCTTGGTGGCTTTTTGCATGCTCTGGAGTTCAGTACTTTTGGAGTATATGACATGATTAGAGCTATCTCTGGTGTCGATGCCCATGTAAAGCTCACGTTGGTAAGTCCGCTACTGGCCTTCCAAGTATAGTTCAACTACCAAGCAGGTGATAGGGAAGACCTGGAAACAACCGGTCATATATCTGGATGTTAAGAATAATAAAGTCTCTTGGCACGTGAAATATCATCTTCAATCTCATGCAAATCCCAAGATAAATATGATAAATTTCAACAAGTGTGGTCTCATGGCTAGACTATGCCATCCAATCTGACCAATCCCCCTTTTTCCTCTTTATTTTTTATGTTTCCTATTTTTCCTTAAAATTGAAATTACGTATTAGCTCATTTACAGTATCACATGGATTTATTTAATGTATTCTAAAAAGAAAAGGTTTTCAGGTTTCTTAGTAACTGCAAATAGGAATTTAAAGGGGTTGTTCCATAAGCTATTTCCATCAATTACTCTAGCTCCCATTCCTTCAGATTTACCTCATTTGCAGTTTCCTCTTACCCCCCATGCTTTAATCCTACTTTCTGTTTTTTCATGTGACTGCTGTCCCATCATGCTTTAGGTCAGTGAGATGTGTCCCGACATCAGCAGATCATGTAAAACTTACCACGACCCCTTGTTCTTACCAGTGGGGCCTCCTATGTCCTACATTTCAAGGGTCCAATGCAGAACCTACAGCAACTGAATATCCAAACAGATCTGCCACGGGGTGCAACGGTAGGCTAATAATGTTTGGAAAAGGCAGTATTGATAAATGATGGTATTTGGGAAAAGTAAAATAACAGCAATATCAGTTGGGCTGGATACATTTGTATTAGTGGTACAATCCTTTTGTTGAGTCTGGACTCCAGTATACTTATTTACCTCCATATAAAAGTTGGAACGTTTCTTGGAGAGGTTCCTGTAGAGATTCATGTTGGACTGTACATGAGAAGCTCAGCTTTCTGTCCTCGTCGGTGGGGATTATTGTCACCGAGCTGTTCACAGTGTAAGTCCTGTCTGGGTTCCTCCAGGGCTCATCTGTAGTGACATCCCTCAGCATCTCCGAGCCCCTGAACCATTTAATACCAAGGTCCTCCGGGTAGAATCCAGTGATGGAGCAGCTCAGGACGCTCTTCTCATTCAGTACAACAGTTTTTCCCGTGATTGTCACCTTTGGAAGAGCTGAATCAAAGGAAACACAGGAAATATATTATACATTATATTTGTTGGTTGTCATAAAAAAATGACTGGACATAAAAGTTGCCCAACGCAACTAGCATAGGGTGTGGGACTTGGAGCTTGAAGCTCCACCCAAGAAATCTATTGATACAACTGTAAGAAGTAAAGGCATTTCTTCTAAGATGTCATCTCAAACATACAAAGACCTTCTGGAGATCGTACAGATGGCGACCTCTTTTTGGGAACAGTAAAACATTGGTGTTTACAGAAAATAATGAACAACACCTTTGTGACGATCTGCAGGTCTGTCTGGTCTGGTTTCTTTTACCTTCTGTGATCAGGTCAGACATTTCAGCATCAGAGATTACATGGCAGCCATTCAAATTAGTGACATCCATGTAACATATCCACAGACGGAAAGCGGAAGGCTTGTTTTGAGATCGACACTCCATGCTAGCTCATACAGGATGGACCTCCTCCATGACGTCCATATTTCTTTTTGAGCATTTGGAGAGAACCTTGTTTCACGGGAGATTAATAAATAATACCCAACTCAGATCATATAAGTGTTTCGAGGTCGTCAGCTATTTGATTTCTTGTGGCATATAGAGAGGGGTCAGCCGCTTGTAAAACAATGGCAAACAGGGACACAGCCATGTATGTCCTAAAAGCTGATCAATGAGGTTCAAACAGCTGCTGCCTCAATATCATCTCGCTGTCTAGGGACCGTCCTTGGTGGACATCCCTTTGGAAATAGGTATGATGAGTAGTGATGAGCGGCAGGGCCCATATTCGAATTTGCTAAATATTTCACAAATAATTTGTAGAATATTCGTTATATATTAGAGAATTCACTATTATTTTCTTGATTGTGAAAATTGGCAATGAAATATTTGCGTAATGCGCGCAATACAGGCGTGGGTCACTTATGCTACATTTTTCAAGCTACTAGAAATTTCCTGAGACTCGAAAAAATGGTTGGGACGGCAGAACATTACAATAGCCTTATATGCAGTTAGAGTGCTCCAAAATATTCGCGATTGTGAAATTGGCACTAATGATGTGAATATTTTGGCGCAATACGGGCAACTTCACATTTTAACACTATACACTTTAGCACTATATTCTGAATATTTGCGAATTCTCAAAGTGCCGATATTCGCGATTCGAATATTCGCGCCCAACACTAATGATGACTATATTTTTATTATGAGGTGTTTTTTCTTACCTTGAATGTCCAGCCGGACTTCCCCCTCCTTCCTCTGTGAGCCGTATAGGACAGAGCATTTGTAAAGGCCGCCATCAGATAGCGTTAGGTTTGAAATAAGCAGATCGGCGCCCCCGTCCCAGGCTCCGTCCACATAGGACAGTCTTGGATTTGTTGTTGTCTCTGATTTGTCATCGACTCTTAAGACTTGTATTCCTTGAAAATACCAAGTTATCACAAGCAGCGTGCGGTCGACTGGAGGTTTATCCACGGTGAACGAGCACGGGATCTGCACATTTCCCCCCAGAAATGCTTTATGAGTGTTCGGGACAAAGAACCTGAAAGCTGCAACTGTAGACAATGAAAGAGGACGTATTGTCAGACGATTGCATGAAGATATTTATAATAATCCGCATAGATATAATCAGTGTGATTTGCTGGCACCTAGGATAGGTCTGCACGTCTGCAGTTTCTCTTTTTGCAGTACTCCTCTCCCCTCCAATCCATACACGATAATAAGTGCGACATTAGCGCCCGAGTGTTCATCTTAATTGGTCTATCATTCACTAAGTGATTTTTGGCTCAATTCAATTCAGTTTACCTGAGAAGGGCTCAGATTAAAGCCAACATGTCTGTTAGGTTGCTTTCTGACAACTGTGACAGTTGTCAGAAAGCTGCCAATTTTTTTGCCAATTGCAGGTCCAACATCCAATATCAGAAAGAGAGTTTAGGCACCATAGGTTTCCATACAATTAATTTTAACTATAGTATAGTGTAACATCCCAGAGTATGTTACTAAAACTCTATTTCCCTGCTAAAACATGTCAGGTGTATATTTATTGTCGTCTTGCGTAATCTAACACTGCATTCTCCATTATGTGCATTTTCTATACCTGTTTCATAAATTTGCTGTGATTTTCATGTTCACCAGCAGGTGGCAGCAATGTGTTTAGTTCAGTTTAGCATATCTAGACTGGAATAGTACATTCCAATCTAGCTCCCCCCCCCCCCTCTTTGAGGAGGTGTGGAATGTTCCTACTTCCTGCCTCATGGGGAGGAAAGAATGTTCTAGTTAGTGTACAAGCCCCCCTGGCTTGGGGAAAGTTGTGTTGGTAGGAGCTCCCAGAAACAGGGATCCCAACCTAGGATCCAGCCTCGGCTGAGGCAAAGATCACCCTTCCCAGCCTGAGCCATCAGCCTCAGCTGGTTGACAAGAAAAGCAGCCATCTCCAGCCTCCAGGAAGAAGCATTCCCTGTGAGCCAAGCTGTGAGTACATATCCAAAGTCCAGGAGAAGCCAAATTCCTCCTCAGCCAGTCAGGCCCATTATAAGCAGACTACAGACCGAGCAGAAGATAGATACCTGCCAGATTCTCCAGGCACATAGTATAAGAGCAGAAGAGGTATTAACCCCTGCCATACATTGCCTATACCTGCTGGTACCCAAGACTTATGCTGTTACTTGTATGGATATAAAGCTGCCACTCAGTAAAGACAAGTGGGATCATATTACCTGTTTGGATCTTATTTACTGCTACCAAAGTTCCTCAATTACTCCTACTAGCAACACTCAATTTATTGCAAGTGAGCCAGGATGCAGGCGTCCAGCCGTACCAAGCTAGGAGACACCATTGACACTACATAGAGACATTATCCCCCTCTGGCATTCCTCACCTGGTACGTGAGTTATAACACCTTAAAGGGCCCTGAGACTATAACCTGCGCAAGCTGCAATTGGCATCACAAACTAAAACTATTAATTTTGCGCCAGTGTGCATTAGTCCTAATCCGGCTTACTGCAATAGGAGCCCACAAAAAACACATATTACAGTCAGTGGTCGGGGTGTGATCAGAGAATTTTGTAAATTTTTTTGTGTGGAATTTTCGCTGCTATTTATTTGCTGTTCCAATTATGAATAAATCAATAGCACAAGTGAATATAAGAAACATTCTAATATATCTTATTAGAGAAAACATCTGCCACTTATCAGCAACTTCTCTCCCCCCTGCCTCCTGAAATGTCCATTCACTCTCGGTTCACTTCATCCTGAGAGACGACGTGGATTATTAGCTTCCTGAGACATCAGATTACAGGTTCATCCCATATAAGTTTTTGGAGAAGTGGAGGAAGCGCTGTTGGAGGGAGAGACAGACACATACTGCTGGCTCTGGGAGGTTTTCTACCTCACCCCCTTGTGGGTTCATGGCTACACTGCTCATCCTGCTGCTAATGAGGCTGTGCAACAGATAGATAGGGAAGCAGGATCTTCTCTGGGTGTTGTGTATGGGAGACATCATAGCTGAGCTCAGTGAAAACCAGGGCCGCACCGCCAATTAGGCGAGGTGAGGCGATCGCAACAGCAGGGCCATGGGAAATGAGTGTTTTTATTGTGATAGTGCTCATCTCTCTCTATTCTACTGTATCGTCGTCCTCAGAATGGTGACACAGGTAGTGCGGCAGGGCACGGGAGCGATGTCTCCCTTCCCCGTTCCCTCTGGTAGGTTTCATGCCTGTAGCCTATCAGAGGCGGCGCAATGACCTCATCATCATCGCACCTCCTGAGTGAGGCAGTGTACAGCGCGGGACACCGGCTGGAAGAGGCCTGCACTGCATCACTGACAGCCGCATGGAGTTAAAGGGGTTATCCGAATTCTGAAAGATCCCCTCCATCGCCTGGGCCCCTCGTATACATTATACTTAGGGTACATTCACTTGCGTTGAAGGATTCCGTCAGGCAGTTCCCGCCGGATCCAGAAAAACTTTTGAAAACTGATTGATTACATTTGCATCCGGATCCTTTTGACAAATGTATTGAAATACCGGATCAGTCTCTCCTGTGTCATCTGGAAAAACGGATCTGGTATTTATTATTTTCACTTTTTTTAATGGTATGCGCATGCGCAGACCAGAAGAACGGATCCGTCAATGCGGCAATTTTAAATTCCATATCCAGCCCTAACACATTTCAATGTAAATTAATGCTGTGTTTCCGGAATTTTGGACGGAGAGAAAAATACAACATGCTGCGTTTTTTTTTTCTCCGCGGACAGCACACGTCCCCATTTATTTGAACGAGTGTATTCACACATCAGTGTTTTAGCACGGTCCGCGGGTCCGTGTTTTCAGCACGGATGCATGGTCCGTGTTCCCGGATCCCTCACGCCCATTATAGTCAATGAGTCTGTGAAAACCACGGATGCCATCCGTGTTTCACGGATCATTAAGAATAGATGCTTTGAAAATAGTTTTTCAGCTGTTCAGTGTCAGTAAAACACGGATGCAACACGGACAGCAAAAAACGGACACACGGACCCAACACGGATCCTTCACCGATGCATCACTGACCACCTGCTCACGGATTTCAGCGCGGACTCTAATGTGTGAATGAGGCTTCATGCGTAGAAAGTGATCTAAATATAAGACAACTTGGAAGCCGTCTTACATTTAGAACTGGCGCTGGATACGCTGAAGGTATGGAGTGGCCGCTGCCTCTTCAGAACTTCTACGGATCCTCCGCCAGCCATGTATGGGACTTTATTAAGACCGACGTCCAAAACAATCCCCTGACCATGATACACGTGGAATCTCCCATTCGACTCTTCCCTTTTAGTGCTGGGGGAAGGGGTTAAATATTAGATCTCGTCGGTTTCTCTGTAACTAGCAGCCATTGTCCTGCTCCAGATCTAAGCCTCACACAGATGGGACCTACATCGCGCGAAGGATTCCTGCCTGTCCTGAACTGTCATGCCGCTCGTCCTCAAGTAGTAAAAAGCATTATTTGAGATTAGAAAAAATTAGTTTTTTTTTTTTCTTTCCTGCAAAAACAGAAATCCCTCCAGTTCACTGGTTGTGTCACAGCAAAGCGAGTTACCGCACACACGGGGTTAATGCAGTGAGAGACATCGTACAAGGAGCTGGAGAAGCCGGGATCCCGGCTGGGACACGCTGTACAGTCTATTACATGTCACCATCCGCGCTGCAGACGAGTATTTCTGGCGTCGCGCTGAGCTCGGTGATACTGTTCTATTCTCCATGATCTCCTCTCTGCGAACAAGATAAAATATAAGACATACCTGAATGGAGAAGGAGGAGAAGGAGGACAACTCGTGAGGTGGCCATGATCTTCTGAGCCGTCTACTTTTACTTTCACTATTGTTATACAATCTGCTGGGGAAAAACCACACAGATCTGCATGTGTTCTCCTCCATGTTCACCTGATAACGGAGGAAACCTGCACAAGAATACAGCACGCCGCAGAATTTATACCTTCCTGCATTCAGACAACCAGAGCTTTTTAACATTTTGGGTTTCAGCAGGACAAGTTGTACATACTCACAGATACATGGAACTTAAACTGGTTTCCTGGGAGTTTTCTGTCAATGTCCTAACATCAGATCGGAGGGGATGTGACGCCCCCACCAGTCAGCTCTTCAGGAATGATGCACAGTGGACGCCGCTACATCCAAACAGTAGACCGGTTGGGGCGCCAGGAGACCTAAAGAAAGTCCCAGGAAACCCTTTTAGATGGATTACTGTGTAGTCTCGTAGAGCATCCTAAATAAAGCATTCTAGGAATACGCATGGAATAAAATGTTGTTTGTTGTTTTATATACATTACATTTTCCTCTCAGGTGGCGCCCTCTTCAGGTCCATTTAGTGGTGGACTAATACGCCCAGTAGAGATCTCATAGTAAGGCCTCATGGACGCGACCGTATGTATTTTGCGGTCCGCAGAAAACAGACCTGCGAAAAATGCGGATGACGTCCGTGTGCATTCTGTATTTTGCGGAACTTTCCTTGCAGGAAAAAAAAATTATATTTAAAAATTTTCTGTGATTTAATCACATTTGCAAGCCCGTGTGCGTCAGGCCCACACATACTGTATTGTGCCCACTGGCTAGTGGCTAGGCCTGCACTTATACCGTTACAGGGTGTCATTCACTCAAATACCTTGCAGGAAAAAAAATTATATTTAAAATTTTTCTGTGATATAATCACATGTGCAAGCCCGTGTGTGTCAGGCCCACACAGACTGTATTGTGCCCACTGCCCACCACTTATATAGGGTGGCAAAGTACCTTGCACGCATAGTAACACTTATCTAATAAAAAATGACAGGCAGAGGCAGGCCACGCCGCAGGGGCAGTCGTGTTCGTGGTGCTGTGATTTCCACTGGCCCTGGAATAATGCCCAGTGTTCAGAGGCCACGTACCCTGAACCAAAAAAATTCTGAAAAAATAGTTGACTGGCTTACACAGGACAACCAATCTTCAACAGCTTCCGCTAAGAACCTTGACGCACCATCCTCCTCCAGCTCAGCTTTGGTCACCTGCTCTCAAGTTACCACTCTCCCTCCCCCCCCGCCGCCACCACTACCACTACCACCACAGCCACTTCACTTGATCCCTCAGAGGAGTTATTTACACATCAGTTGGATGAAATTAGTGATGCGCAACCATTATTGCCAGGGGATGTAGATAACAGGGATATGTCTCAATCAGGCAGCATTACACACATGGACGTACAGTGTGATGATGATGATGATGTTGTACCCGCTGCTGCTTCCTTTGCTGAGGTGTCAGATACAAGTGAAGTGCTTTATGATGACGATGTGTCCGTGGATGCCACGTGGGTGCCTGCTCGAAGAGAAGAAGAAGAGGGGGAAAGTTCAGAATAGGAGACAGAGAGAAGGAGGAGACGAGTTGGAAGCAGGGGGAGGTCGTCGCAAGGAGCAAGTGGCACAGTCAGACAGCATGTATCGGCACCCGGGGTCAGCCAGACAGCACGCCAATCAACGCATGCTGTTGCCACCACCAGAATGCCGTCATTGCAAAGCTCAGCAGTGTGGCATTTTTTTTGTGTGTCTGCCTCTGATAACAGCAATGCCATTTGCGACCTGTGCCAAAAGAAACTGAGTCGTGGGAAATCCAACACCCACCTAGGTACAACTGCTTTGCGAAGGCACATGATCGCACATCACAAACGCCTATGGGATCAACACATGATGACAAGTAGAAGCAGCACACAAGCTCAAAGCCACCATCTTCCTCCTGGTCCAGCATCTTCAGCCACGTCAACCACTGCTGTCCTCCCTGACCCCGCACCAACTGGAGATCGGGAAAGTGGTGTGTGACAATGGAAGCAATTTGTTGGCGGCATTGAATTTGGGCAAGTTGCATGGCACATGTGTTGAATCTCATCGTACAACGCTTTGTGTCTAAGTACCCAGGCGCACAGGACGTCCTCAAGCAGGCCAGGAAGGTGTGTGGCCATTTCAGGCGTTCCTACATGGCAATGGCACACTTTTCAGACATTCAGCGCCGAAACAACATGCCAGTGAGGCGCTTGATTTGCGACAGCCCGACACGTTGGAATTCAACACTCCTAATGTTTGACCGCCTGCTCCAACAAGAAAAAGCCGTCAACGAGTATTTGTATGCTAGGACAGCCTCTGTGGAGCTTGGAATTTTTTTGCCACGTTACTGGACGCTCATGCGCAATGCCTGTAGGCTCATGCGTCCTTTTGAGGAGGTGACAAACCTAGTCAGTCGCACCGAAGGCACCATCAGCGACCGTCTTTTTTGCGGACCCATTGACTTGAATGGAGCCACGGAACGTGATTTGTGGGCAATAATAGGACATGTTCTATCTTTTAACGGAACGGAAATACTGAAACACAATGCATACAGGGTACATTTCATTTTTTTGCGGAACCAGTGAAATGAATGGTTCCGTATGCGGACCATATACGGACCGCATACGGAGCGCAAAAGACCAGTAAACGGGGGGAAAAAACGGTCGTGTGAAAGAGGCCTAAGGGAGAGATCTGCTCCTGTTCTGTGTTTAGAGCCGCACCTGGTTTTGGCTCACAATCACTATTGCCCTTAGCAACCAATCAGATGCCACCTTTCATTTTTCAGAGCTCCTTTGTAAAATGAAAGGTGAAGTCTGATTGGTTGCTATGCTTTACACCAGTTTGATGAATCTCCCCCACTGACTGTGTGAATAAGGCATTACACAGTGCGGAGCCAGGATTATAAGGGGGGGGGGGGGGGGGGGCATTTATTAAACTGAAATATATTATATTAGGAACATTTCAGGTGCAGATTGTGTCGCAGCAGTTAGTTGTAATCTGTGACTTCACCCCATTTACACCAGCTTTAAAAAAGTGGGTGTGGTGTGGGCGGGGAAGGGGAGGGGCCGTCTAATTCAAAATGTGAGACAGCTCGGAAGGCGTCTTATATTTAGACTGGCACAGGATACGCCAAAGTAATGTAGAGGCCGGCGCCTCTTTATTCCTCCGGCGGATCCACCGCCAGATATAGGGCTGATAAACACCGCCACCACCCTGTACCCATAATGATGCGGGTGAGCACTGAGCTTATATGCAGCCCTGCCACAAATTTGCTGAGATTTCACATTATTTCTAATCTCCACAAAAACCTAATCTGCAAAACCCTCCAGCGGCTCCTGACTCTACAGGGCAAAGTACAGACTGTTTCTAATCTAGTACAGTGGAGAAGGGGGATGGGCTGGGGCCATTAACCACTTCAACCCCGCTAGCTGAAACCCCCTTAATGACCAGGCCACTTTTTACACTTCTGCACTACTCTACTTTCACCGTTTATTGCTCGGTCATGCAACTTACCACCCAAATGAATTTTACCTCCTTTTCTTCTCACTAATAGAGCTTTCATTTGGTGGTATTTCATTGCTGCTGACATTTTCACTTTTTTTGTTATTAATCGAAATGTAACGATTTTTTTGCAAATAAATGACATTTTTCACTTTCAGTTGTAAAATTTTGCAAAAAAAACAACATCCATATATAAATTTTTCACTAAATTTATTGTTCTACATGTCTTTGATAAAAAAAAATGTTTGGGTAAAAAAAAAATGGTTTGGGTAAAAGTTATAGCATTTACAAACTATGGTACAAAAATGTGAATTTCGGCTTTTTGAAGCAGCTCTGACTTTCTGAGCACCTGTCATGTTTCCTGAGGTTCTACAATGCCCAGATAGTAGAAAAACCCCACAAATAACCCCATTTCGGAAAGTAGACACCCTAAAGTATTCGCTGATGGGCATAGTGAGTTCATAGAACGTTTTATTTTTTGTCACAAGTTAGCGGAAAATGATGATTTATTTTTATTTATTTCTTTCTTACAAAGTCTCATATTCCACTAACTTGTGACAAAAAATAAAATTCCATGAACTCACTATGCCCATCACAAAATACCTTGGGGTGTCTTCTTTCCAAAATGGGGTCACTTGTGGGGTAGTTATACTGCCCTGGCATTCTAGGGGCCCTAATGTGTGAGAAGTAGTTTGCAATCAAAATCTGTAAAAAATGGCCTGTAAAATCCGAAAGGTGCTCTTTGGAATGTGGGCCCCTTTGCCCACCTAGGCTGCAAAAAAGTGTCACACATCTGGTATCGCCGTACTCAGGAGAAGTTGGGGAATGTGTTTTGCGGTGTCATTTTACATATACCCATGCTGGGTGAGAGAAATATCTTGGCAAAAGACAACTTTTCACATTTTTTTATACAAAGTTGGCATTTGACCAAGATATTTCTCTCACCCAGCATGGGTATATGTAAAATGACACCCCAAAACACATTTCCCAACTTCTCCTGAGTACGGCGATACCACATGTGTGACACTTTTTTGCAGCCTAGATGCGCAAAGCGGCCCAAATTCCTTTTGGGAGGGCATTTTTAGACATTTGGATCCCAGACTTCTTCTCACGCTTTCGGGCCCCTAACATGCTAGGGCAGTATAAATACCCCACATGTGACCCCATTTTGGAAAGAAGACACCCCAAGGTATTCCGTGAGGGGCATGGCGAGTTCCTAGAATATTTTTTTTTTTGGCACAAGTTAGCTGAAATTGATTTTTTTTGTATTTTCTCTCTCCGTTTCCGCTAACTTAGGACAAAAATGTCAATCTTTCATGGACTCAATATGCCCCTCACGGAATACCTTGGGGTGTCTTCTTTCCGAAATGGGGTCACATGTGGGGTATTTATACTGCCCTGGCATTTTAGGGGCCCTAAAGCGTGAGAAGAAGTCTGGAATATAAATGTCTAAAAAATTTTACGCATTTGGATTCCGTGAGGGGTATGGTGGGTTCATGTGAGATTTTTTTTTTTGACACAAGTTAGTGGAATATGAGACTTTGTAAGAAAAAATAATAATAATAATTCCGCTAACTTGGGCCCAAAAAAATGTCTGAATGGAGCCTTACAGGGGGTGATCAATGACAGGGGGGTGATCAGGGAGTCTATATGGGGTGATCACCCTCCTGTCATTGATCACCCCCCTGTCATTGATCACCCCCCTGTAAGGCTCCATTCAGACTTCTGTATGATTTTTACGGATCCACGGATACATGGATCGGATCCGCAAAACGCATACGGACGTCTGAATGGAGCCTTACAGGGGGGTGATCAATGACAGGGGGGTGATCAGGGAGTCTATATGGGTGATCACCCCCCTGTCATTGATCACCCCCCTGTAAGGCTCCATTCAGACGTCCGTATGTGTTTTGCGAATCCGATCCATGTATCCGTGGATCCGTAAAAAATCATATGGACGTCTGAATGGAGCCTTACAGGGGGGTGATCAATGACAGGGGGTGATCAGGGAGTCTATATGGGTGATCACCCCCTTGTCATTGATCACCCACCGGTAAGGCTCCATTCAGACGTCCATATGTGTTTTGCGAATCCGATCCATGTATCCGTGGATCCGTAAAAATCATACGGACGTCTGAATGGAGCCTTACAGGGGGGTGATCAATGACAGGGGGGTGAGCAATGACAGGGAAGTGATCAGGAAGTCTATATGGGTGATCACCCCCCTGTCATTGATCACCCCCCTGTAAGGCTCCATTCAGACGTCCGTATGTGTTTTGTGGATCCGATCCATGTATCCGTGGATCCGTAAAAATCATACGGATGTCTGAATGGAGCCTTACAGGGGGGTAATCAATGACAGGGGGGTGATCAGGGAGTCTATATGGGGTGATCACCCCCTTGTAAGGACCAGGTATATTAGACGCTGTTATCAAAACAGCGTCTAATATACCTGTTAGGGGTTAAAAAAATCACATCTCCAGCCTGCCAGCGAGCGATCGCCGCTGGCAGGCTGGAGATCCACTCGCTTACCTTCAGTTCCTGTGAGCGCGCGCGCCTGTGTCTGCGCGCGTTCACAGGAAATCACGGCTCTCGCGAGATGACGCATATATGCGTGACTCTGCGCAGAGCTGCCACCTCCGGACCGCAGATCTGCGTTAGGCGGTCCGGAGGTGGTTAAAGGAGTTCATGCAGTTTACTTCAAGCTCCTAGCGTTCCTGCACCGTCTCGGAGAGCTGCCGATTATCCGATCAGCAAGCTCGTTTATTGGGGAACCACATCTTTTATGTAGGCTAAAAAATCATTGTTTGCTGGCAGCAGGTTGTGCCGTCTAATCACGCTCTGCTGCCACAAATAATTACTCTGCGTGGGGACGAGCGATGGCATTAGTGATCACTGCTCCCTATACTGTGGAGGAGATCGCTGCATGTAGGCTGGCTTATCAAGCTACCTAAAATTACTATTCCCAGACTAAACCTCTCCCCCACCAACTCCTCTTGCCTGAACTCAATCCTCTAGTAGTCCCAACCCCGAAGCAGATCGGCCGCACCGCTCCTGTCAGTTCAATAATGGCTTGAATCCTACTTTACGGCATACATATTAGGACATCATCAGCCATCAGCCAAAACTCCGTCCTCCCTCAGACATCAGCCAAAACTCCGTCCTGCCTCAGACATCAGCCAAAACTCCGTCCTCCCTCAGACATCAGCCAAAACTCCGTCCTCCCTCAGACATCAGCCAAAACTCCGTCCTCCCTCAGACATCAGCCAAAACTCCGTCCTCCCTCAGACATCAGCCAAAAACTCCGTCCTCCCTCAGACATCAGCCAAAACTCCGTCCTCCCTCAGACATCAGCCAAAAACTCCGTCCTCCCTCAGACATCAGCCAAAACTCCGTCCTCCCTCAGACATCAGCCAAAACTCCGTCCTCCCTCAAACATCAGCCAAAACTCCGTCCTCCCTCAGACATCAGCCAAAACTCCGTCCTCCCTCAGACATCAGACAAAACTCCGTCCTCCCTCAGACATCAGCCAAAACTGCGTCCTCCCTCAGACATCAGCCAAAACTGCGTCCTCCCTCAGACATCAGTGTAGTGTACGGGAGAGTAATACCCCGTCACTACTGAAGGGTCACTTGGGTACTGTCGTTCCCCCTGTATTTATGGGGAGGTTGGTATAGAATATCTTATAATGTCATGCTATGTATTTTCCTGTTACTGTGAAACGTGCATTTTGCAGGCCGGCTAGGGTGTAGTTCCAGCTCTGAGTCACTAGAGGGAGCTAGGGAACCCTAGGTTATATAAGGCCCAGTCAGGAAGTAGTAAGAGAGGAGACAGACTGTGGGAGCAGAGGTCAGAAATGATCCTGTGTCTGAGAGAAGGCCAGGCTATGGGCCTGTGAGAGCATAGCAGGCCTGAAGCCTGCCAGCTAGGAGAGGGTAGTAAAGGCCCTGTAACCGGGTTCCGGATCCAAGGAAAAGGTTCCCCTCCTGAGTCACCATCCGTTCAGCTGAAGCAGCATAAGCGAGCCACAAGCCAAGACACAGATTACCACAGAGGCCGATCAGATAAAGCGAGAGGTACTCAAGATAACAGAGGAGGTACTAGATAAGGACAGCTTCAAGGGTACGCCAGATAAAGGGCATTAGACCTTGGAGGAAAGTCACATGTAGCGGGACCAGTCAGGAATAGTGTGCAAGCCGCCTGTACTGCATCTCCTGTAATTAACACTCTGTATAATTCATCGCTAAGACCGGCCTTTCTGTAATGTCAAGAACCATCTGTATTCTTCTAAAACCAACCGTCTTTTATGGAACTGTGCACTACCAGTGTCCGTGTATTATCCTGACTGATATTCAGTAAAAGTTCCAGTTTTTGTTGGCTATCCTGTGCTTGCTTCATTCTTCCACCATACTTTACACGGCGTGTCACCGTTTAATTGACACTGGCGTCACGAACTGTTAACTACCTGCCTGTTCCAGTATTTGCCCCAATTGAAGACGACAGTGGATCCCAGGTTAGTGGTCAATCTGCACTACAAAGCCCAGCATACACTACTGACCCCCTGGGACACTGCATCGCTCTTTTTGGCGTCACGAACAGGATCTGCATACTTCTACAGTGCAGAGAAGTGTGAACTGTGTGCTTTGAATATTCCACCACCGTATTACAAAGACTGTAACCTTTATTTCTGAAATCTGTGGATTACAATTGCGCCTGGGAGGAATCAAAGACGCTATACTGTGTTGCGCTACCCCCAGAGAGAAAAATCGCATTTGTGGACTGTGTTTTACTGGACTTTTCATCATCCTGCTTGCTGTCAGTGAATTGCGGCATCAGGACCCTTAAAATGGCCGCCGACGCCATGAGGCTTTTTACTGCGCCATCAGGATGTGCAGAGGCGCGAAAATTTGGCGCCGAAACCTTCCAAGAAGAAGGAGGAGACGATTGCCCTGGAGCGCCACCCACCTTGAGGAGTGACGACGCGGCTGACTACTTTGAAGAGTTACGCCTGGGAGGCGGGGCTCAGATGGAGATAGACTGGCCCAGTGTGTGGGAGGAGTCAGAGTCGATGCAGCAACCAGGAAGAGAAGAGATGGCGTGCGCTGCAGAGAGAGAGACTGAGACCACGTGCGAGTGGGGCGCCACTCCACCGGACTTTCCGGAGTTGGGGCCGTGGGATCCTCTAGCCTGGACGGCCACCCCCTGGGCCCAGGCCATGGATCTAAGCATCACCCGACCTGAGTCCCCACCGATCCGTCGCCGGCACGCAGAATGGCCGGCTATTATGGAGGAGTTGAGAGCCGCGGTGGCGACAAAGAACACCAGCCGGAAGAAGCGGTTCGAGGAGATGGCTAAGTCCATACAGGGAGACTCCTTTCCGGGTAAGCCCCAGCTAGAAAGGCGCCGCGGGATCGTGGTGTCCTTTGACAAGGAAAAAGGCTATGGGTTTATCCAGGAGTTGGGGACTGGCCGGGACTTCTATGTCAACCGGCGATCGGTAAAACGGCACTACCTCCCAGAGCATCTCCACAATCTAACTATGGGGGAGATCATAGAATACACCCCTGCCGAAAGTCTAAGGGGCCCCTACGCCACCGCAGTGACTCGCCCGAAGGCGCCGGCTGAGAACTGGGACTCTGGGAAAGAGAGGTCAGAGCCAGTTGAGATAGTGAGAGCGCATGTGGACAAGGCCCGGACCACCCATCTACAGAACCAGACCTACCTCAGCCCCGACGTGTTCTGGGAGCCCATCGTGCTGCAGGGGCTGGAGGAGCGGTATCCCCCTCCGGATGCAGTGAGACGAGAGGAGGAGAAGGAGCGACAGGACAGCTGCCGGAGAGCAGAGGAATGGGCTGAGGCCCGGCGCCAAACCGCAGCTGCCATTGTTACCCCAGCGGCCGGACCCCTTGGACCTCCGGTAGATCCGACCACCTGCACTAAAGCGGAACTAGAGGCCCTGCGCAAGCGGGTGTACTGGGTGGCGGACCTTGGCTGCGCTGGAGGAGTGCAGTGGTTTCCATTCCCGAGGACAGAGGCTGAAATGGAGGCCGTGAAAGATAAACCTCCCCCTCTAAAAATTGTCAGGGGAGACGGGTTTCAAATGTGGCCGTCCTTGCCAGAACAACTGCTGCAGGTTCCCTATGTCGACTCGTCGTCTGAGGAAGAACAGGACACTCGTCTGTGAGTACTTCTGCCCTCTTGTCCATCTCCTTAATGGCCGTTTGTCCCTCCATTTGGCAGAGCTGGTGAAGCTCGCTGCCAGTTACCCACGGCCGGTGGCATCCTAGTTAAAGAATGTGCCACTGTGTATCAATGCTTCCAGTTGCCTTTGTTTTGTTTGGGACATCCGGTTTGCTGCTGAATTCCCGGTTGTGCCTTGAAGTTTTTGCACAAATTTTATCCCTTTTCACCCCCATTTCAGGTTGAAAAGACATTTTTATGTCAGCAATATTTTAAAGGGTAAGCAGGACTTGCCAGGAAAACATGGCCCTGGTATTGTCAGAGTCCTGTATTGTCATTTTATATATGTGCTGCTGACAGTATTTAATAACCGGTTTTTCTATTCAAGTATATGTGCCCAGAGATGGACTTCCTATGTGCAAGCCTCTGAGAGGTTAATTTATTGTGGACTTATTTATTGTCATGGACTATCCTGGTTCTTTCAACATCCGCTGTGCCAGGTCAGCGCCCCCGTTCCACTCACTATCCTGAGAAAAAGAGAACGACGCCCCTTGTCACCGGACTTCACCATTTCCAATTGGGTCTGATAAGAGTGTAAATGACATATATATCTGCATGCATGTGTCTTCCTCTATTTCAGGTCATGATTCCAGTTGGGCGGGCCCTGATGGAGTACGAGGTCGTACTCAGCTTAAAGCAGCGGGGTATGTAGTGTACGGGAGAGTAATACCCCGTCACTACTGAAGGGTCACTTGGGTACTGTCGTTCCCCCTGTATTTATGGGGAGGTTGGTATAGAATATCTTATAATGTCATGCTATGTATTTTCCTGTTACTGTGAAACGTGCATTTTGCAGGCCGGCTAGGGTGTAGTTCCAGCTCTGAGTCACTAGAGGGAGCTAGGGAACCCTAGGTTATATAAGGCCCAGTCAGGAAGTAGTAAGAGAGGAGACAGACTGTGGGAGCAGAGGTCAGAAATGATCCTGTGTCTGAGAGAAGGCCAGGCTATGGGCCTGTGAGAGCATAGCAGGCCTGAAGCCTGCCGGCTAGGAGAGGGTAGTAAAGGCCCTGTAACCGGGTTCCGGATCCAAGGAAAAGGTTCCCCTCCTGAGTCACCATCCGTTCAGCTGAAGCAGCATAAGCGAGCCACAAGCCAAGACACAGATTACCACAGAGGCCGATCAGATAAAGCAAGAGGTACTCAAGATAACAGAGGAGGTACTAGATAAGGACAGCTTCAAGGGTACGCCAGATAAAGGGCATTAGACCTTGGAGGAAAGTCACATGTAGCGGGACCAGTCAGGAATAGTGTGCAAGCCGCCTGTACTGCATCTCCTGTAATTAACACTCTGTATAATTCATCGCTAAGACCGGCCTTTCTGTAATGTCAAGAACCATCTGTATTCTTCTAAAACCAACCGTCTTTTATGGAACTGTGCACTACCAGTGTCCGTGTATTATCCTGACTGATATTCAGTAAAAGTTCCAGTTTTTGTTGGCTATCCTGTGCTTGCTTCATTCTTCCACCATACTTTACACGGCGTGTCACCGTTTAATTGACACTGGCGTCACGAACTGTTAACTACCTGCCTGTTCCAGTATTTGCCCCAATTGAAGACGACAGTGGATCCCAGGTTAGTGGTCAATCTGCACTACAAAGCCCAGCATACACTACTGACCCCCTGGGACACTGCATCAGCCAAAACTCCGTCCTCCCTCAGACATCAGTCAAAACTCCGTCCTCCCTCAGACATCAGCCAAAACTCCGTCCTCCCTCAGACATCAGCCAAAACTCTGTCCTCCCTCAGACATCAGCCAAAACTCTGTCCTCCCTCAACCATCAGCCAAAACTCTGTCCTCCCTCAGACATCAGACAAAACTCCGTCCTCCCTCAGACATCAGCCAAAACTCTGTCCTCCCTCAACCATCAGCCAAAACTCCGTCCTATCTCAGACATCAGACAAAACTCCATCCTCCCTCAGACATCAGACAAAACTCCGTCCTCCCTCAGACATCAGACAAAACTCCGTCCTCCCTCAGACATCAGTCAAAACTCCGTCCTCCCTCAGACATCAGCCAAAACTCCGTCCTCCCTCAGACATCAGCCAAAACTCCGTCCTCCCTCAGACATCAGCCAAAACTGCGTCCTCCCTCAGACATCAGCCAAAACTGCGTCCTCCCTCAGACATCAGCCAAAACTCTGTCCTCCCTCAGACATCAGCCAAAACTCCGTCCTCCCTCAGACATCAGCCAAAACTCTGTCCTCCCTCAGACATCAGCCAAAACTCCGTCCTCCCTCAGACATCAGCCAAAACTCCGTCCTCCCTCAGACATCAGCCAAAACTGCGTACTCCCTCAGACATCAGCCAAAACTCCGTCCTCCCTCAGACATCAGACAAAACTCCGTCCTCCCTCAGACATCAGACAAAACTCCGTCCTCCCTCAGACATCAGACAAAACTCCGTCCTCCCTAACTCAAAATACGCCCTACTACACACACTCTTCACCTGACGGAGCTGCTAGCTGCTGGAGAGGCAAAGGACCTGTGATGACGTCATGACCATGTGACGAGTCACATGTGTGGGAGGGGTCAGATGTGCACAGCAGCTGGTAGAGTGTACAGAACTGAAGCCATCAAATATAGCTGTGTACTAGAGATGTGTGTGTAACCTGCATGTAGCAGAGCTGTGTACTGTGTTTCAGAGATGTGTGTGTAACCGCATGTAGCAGAGCTGTGTACTGTGTTACAGAGATGTGTATGTAACCTGGGAACTATAAAAAAGTGTTAACAAAAACCATATAAACCCATATCTAACTGTAATGCAGCACATAATATTAGTTTATTGGTATCAGCTTTGCACTCAGAAATGCTCTTCTATGATTTTTACTCCCTGTTCTCATCTCCTCTCAGTGTGGGTGGTACTTTTGCTCTATATGCTCAATATGGCGACAAAAATAAATAAATCTGATTCTGTAAATCTCCTGTCACTCCGAGTTAATTAATAAATACATGCAACATGAATGCATATATGCCGCTTCACACAAAACTAGATCACAAGTGTTAGGCCTCTTGCACATGAACGTTGTTGGTCCATTCCGTGCATTGGGGACAGCAATTTGCAGTCCCCAATGCACGGGCAACGTGCGTGCAGCGGCCGGGACAGATCCAGACCCATTCAACTTGAATGGGTCCGTGAACATGTTCTACTTTTCTGCTGTGCGGAGGCATGGCCAGAAACACCACGGAAGCACTCTGTAGTGCTTCTGTGGGGATCCGATCCGTGTTTCCGTTCAAGTGAATTGGTCCACATCACAGATGTGGGATGCACACGGCTGGTGCCCTGTGTCCACAATACAACCACAGGCACACAGCGGCCATGTGCAAGAGGCCTTACAAAGATGGGATTTATGGTGCACATCCTCTTATGCTTCCCATATTCGCAGATTTATATCACACAGCTACTTACAGTTGTGCTGATAAGTTTACATACCCCTGCAGAATTTATGATTTCTTAAAGTGGTATTCTCATCTTCCCTTTTCATACTTACCTTCCTGGAGCGCGACGTTCACTTGCTGGATTCTTCTCCCGGCCGGGCCGCGCTTGCGCAGAAGACTGAAGATTTTCTCCTGGCCGGGCCGCGCAATGTCCTGAACGTGCACGCCGTCGCGCATGTGCCATGGTGACTTATTCCTGGCCTGTATAGTACAGAGTCGGTGTGTGCGTTCGCGGCTCTGTACTATACTGGCCAAGAAGAAGTCATCATAGCGCATGCGCGGCGGCATGCGCGTTCAGGACATTGCGCGGCGCGGCGGGATTCGACAGGAGAGGTGGCCGTATACAGGGGAGATCAAAGACAACATCAGGTAAGAGGGGACTTATTTTCTAAAAAAGGGTGGGAATTGGGTAATAAAATGTATTTAGAAAACTGGTCACTGTCAAATCATTACCAGATTTACCAGTGATCATTAAGATGAGGATACCCCTTTACCATTGTTCAGAGAATATGATTGATACCACGGACACTTCTCTCTCGCTCATGGTTAGTGGTCGGCTGAAGCCATTTATGTCAAACAACGGTGTTTACTCTTTATAAATCATAATCACAACACAAACTCCCCAAATTACCCTGATCAGAAGTTTACACACCCCAGTTCTTAATACCATGAATTGCCCCCTTTAACATCAATGACAGCTTGAAGTCTTTTGTGGTAGTTGTGGATGAGGCTCCTTATTTTCTCAGATGGTAAAACTGACCATTCTTCCTGTTGAAAAAAAAAAAAAACAATTCCACCACAGTTTTATGGGATTTTTATTTACGACATTCGATGTGCGAAAAAACTGACTGGTTACTTTTATTCTACAGGTCAGATCGAATCCGGCGATACCTTATATGTATAGTTTTTTTTGCGGTTTAATAGTGATAAAAAAAACGGATTTTTTTTTGTCTCCATATTTTGAGCCCTATAACTTTTTTGTAATTATGTGTACGGAGCTGGGTGGGGGCTAATTTTTTGCGGGGCAATCTGAACTTTTAACTGATACCATTCTGGGGTGTTTAAGACTTTTTGATCACTTTTGATAAAAAAAATTGTAGCAAATGAAGCGACCAAAAATGGCGAATCTGACATTTGCCGTATGGGGAATATATTTTTATACAATGGGTGTTTTTACACATTGCGACACCCATGATGTGTATTTTTTTAGTTCTTTTATTTTCATTTTGGGAAAAGGGGGGTGATCTGAATTTTTATGTTTTTTTTTTTTACACTTTTATATAGTTCCCAGGTTACACACACATCTCTGTAACACAGTACACAGCTCTGCTACATGCAGTTACACACACTACTCTATATACACAGTGCATAGCTCTGCTACATGCAGGTTACACACACATCTCTGTAACAGTACACATCTCTACTACACAGTACACCGCACTGCTACCTACAGGTTGCACATACATCTCTGTAACACAGTACACAGCTCTGTTACATGCAAGTTACACATATAGCTCTGCTACACAATACACAGCTCTGCTACATGCAGGTTACACATACAGCTCTGCTACACAGTACACAGCACTGCTACATGCAGGTTACACATACAGCTCTGCTACATAGTACACAGCTCTGCTACATGCAGGTTACACATACAGCTCTGCTACACAGTACACAGTTCTGCTACATGCAGGCTACACATACAGCTCTGGTACACAGTACACAGCACTGCTACATGCATGCTACACATACAGCTCTGCTACACAGTACACAGCTCTGCTAAATGCAGGTTACACATACGGCTCTGCTACACAGTACACAGCTCTGCTACATGCAGGTTACACATACGGCTCTGCTACACAGTACACAGCACTGCTACATGCAGGTTACACATACAGCTCTGCTATATAGTACACAGCTATGCTACATGCAAGTTACATATACAGCTCTGCTACATAGTACACAGCTCTGCCACATGCAGGTTACACATACAGCTCTGCTACATGCAGGTTACACATACAGCTCTGCTACACAGTACACAGCTCTGCTACATGCAGGTTACACATACAGCTTTGCTACACAGTACACAGCTCTGCTACATGCAGGTAACACATACAGCTCTGCTACACAGTACACAGCTGTGCTTTATGCAGGTTACACATACAGCTCTACTACACAGTACACAGCACTGCTACATGCAGGTTACACACACATCTCTGTAACACAGTACATAGCTCTGCTACATGCAGGTTACACACACATCTCTGTAACACAGTACACATCTCTGCAACACAGTACACAGCTCTGCTACCTGCAGGTTACACATACAGCTCTGCTACACAGTACACAGCTCTGCTACATGCAAGTTACACATACAGCCCTGCTACACAGTACACAGCACTGCTACATGCAGGTTACACACACATCTCTAGTACCCAGCTCTATTTGATGGCTTCAGTTCTGTACACTCTACCAGCTGCTGTGCACATCTGACCCCTCCCACACATGTGACTCGTCACATGGTCATGACGTCATCACAGGTCATTTGCCTCTCCAGCAGCTAGCAGCTCCGTCAGGTGAAGGGTGTGTGTAGTAGGGCGTATTTTGAGTTAGGGAGGACGGCGTTTTGTCTGATGGCTGAGGGAGGACAGAGTTTTGGCTGATGTCTGAGGGAGGACGGAGTTTTGGCTGAGGGCTGAGGTAGGACGGAGTTTTGGCTGAGGTAGGATGGAGTTGTGGATGATGTCTGACGATGTCCTAACCTAATATGTATGCCGTACACCAGTCCTCCAGTCCACCTTAATGCCTGTCCACATTTCTGGTGCGCCTGGCCATCCGACCATGTACCTGATTGACTGCCTTTTGTTGTTCACCTGCCTGATCACATCTGCAGCCCTGTAAGTGCAGCAGCCCGATCCAGGAGCAGGTAGGGATCTCCATGTTGTCTGTTATGCAGGAGATCTACTGGGGTCCTAGGTTCACATCCGACCAAGGACGACCTCTGCATGGAGTTTGTATGTTCTCCCCGGGTTTGTGTGTATTTCCTCCCGGGTTCTCTTGTTTCCAATTGCTAATGTCTGTAAAGCGCTGCGGAATATATCAGTGCTATATAATTGCGTAAAATCAATAAATAAATGGAGTATATATCCTGTCCTATAGTAGGTATATATAGTAGATATCCTGCATGTACAGTAGTATATAATATATTACTATATGCAGGAGATTTACTATAACCGATTGTATCTGGTCGCTATGATATAGGAGGAGCAGACTCTGGTGTTTGGTTCCAGTAGTCTGTATGTAATTGGCTGTTCAAGGAGATAGTGGAGACTGTGCCGTGTGACAGGATGTGGGGGCAGAGCTCCTGTATCTCAGAGAAGGGAGAGCAGAGCTGTGCTGGTGCATGTGACCTCAACAGACAGGGGAGAGGCCATGTGACCAGAGCAAAAGGAACACCCACACTGAGAGGAGATGAGAACAGGGAGTAAAAATCATAGAAGAGCATTTCTGAGTGCAAAGCTGATACCAATAAACAAATATTATCTGCTGCATTACAGTTAGATATGGGTTTATTGATTTTTTTAATTAACAAAAGGTGTCCATAGCCTTTAAAAGCAAAAAAATTCAAATTTAGAAAATTGCTAATTTTTCAAAATTTTGGGTAAATTTAGGATGTTTTTATACATAAAGGTGAAATATATCTAATCGAATTTACCAATGTCATGAAGTACAATGTGTCACGAGAAAACAGTCTCAGAATCGGTTAGATACGTAAAAGTGCTCCAAAATTGTTACCACATAAAGTGACACATGTCAGATTTGCAAAAATGGCCTGGTTCTGAATGTGAAAAAGGCTGTATTCTCAAGGGGTTAAAAGTAATCTAAATATTGCCTGTTATAGTCCCCTTGTGGGACTATTAAGAGGTAAAAAAAATTAAATTCCAATAACTTTTTTCCATGGAAAATACGCTTTTTAATGAAAATTTTTTTTTACAAAAAACCCCTCCCCCACATGTCTGTAACAACCCTCATTACACAAATATCATGTAAATTATCCCCTACGGTGAAGAACGTAAACAAAAAAAAATTGCAGAATTTGCTCATTTAGTCTTAACAAGGGATTAAAAGGCATTATTTACCCCAAAATGATAATGAAAACTACAGTTTGTCCCGCAAAAATTAAGCACTCGCATCATAGAAAGAAAAATAAAGAAAGTTATGGGTTTTATTGCTAAAAAGTAGTAAAAAAATAAATAAAACATATGCATTTGGTATCACTGTAATCGTACTGACCCAGAGAATTAAATTTATATATTTATACCGAAAAATGAACACCGTAAAATTTATAATGTAAAAACGCAGCGGCAGTATTGCTGTATTTCCCATCTCCCTCCTAGAAAGAGTTAATAAAAGTTAATCAGAAAATTATGTGTACCCCAAAATGACACCATTAAAAACTACAACTTGTCCCTCAAAAAACAAGCCATCATACAGCTATATAGACGGAAAAATAAAAAAGTTATAGATCTTGGAAGGCGACGACTAAAAAAGGAAGAAAAACGGTTGGTCAGTAAGGCCCAAAACAGGCTGGTCACTAAGGGGTTAAGCTATGTTCACACAGCAGAAATTTCCTGTAGTTTTTGGATTGTATTTTGCATGGAAATCCACGTCCCATTGTTTACTGTCAGAACCTGTATTGTTGAATGGGGCTTTTCCAGCAGAAACATTGGTTGTGTGAACACAGGTCTACGAGAGTCTATCAGAAAACATGTGAAAGGAGGTGCTGTACGAGCCCACGGATGTCTGCTGGTTCCGGATCACGGATCAGTACAGCGCTGGATTTGACTGTTTCCCCAACCCCATGGGCCGTGATAGGAGCGGCAGGCACATGTGGACCTCCGCTCCAGTTTAGCCCCTCCCACTGCAATGGAGCTTATTCTACAGATCGGAGTGATTCCCGGCACGAGCCGCCGTGATCAGTGATTTTGGAATTTTATCTCAACAAATTAAAGAGGAAGAAGTTGACTGGTTCCACAGAGCCGGACCTCAACCCCGTCCAACGTCTGATGAACTAGAACAGGGATTGCGAGCCCGGACCTCTCATACGTCAGGGTCTGGCCTCACAAATGCAAAAATTCCCACAGACGCACTCCAAAATCTTGTAGAACGCCTTTCCAGAAGAGCAAAGGGGGGGCTTCGTAGATGAGCAGAGGGGAGGCCTTCTCCATATTAATGCCTATGGATTAGAATGGGAAATTCTATGTGCACCAGCTGTGTGCGCTCTGTAGTGTGGATGCGGATCTGCAAGATATGGCCAAATATAGGACATGTCCCATTTTTGCCTGTATCTTGCGGATTGCAGATCCATTCAAGTCCCTGGGGGGGAATTTATCATGAGGGGAATTTGAAGTCAGTTTTGCTTCAGTCTGTGCTGGAGTACTTTGTGCCACATTTATCGATTGTCACAGGTTGTTTGATAAATTTGGCTTGTCCTTAAACCTAACACTTCTGTCTAGAGAAGCTCCTCCAGTTTTCCTACTCCTGGAGTGAGATTGCAACTTTTTTTAAAAGTCACAAGGATAAATCTGGATGGAAATTCATTAACATAGCTAACCACACCCACTTTCCCATCCATATTACAAAACTGGAGTAAGTGGTGTAAAAATGCGAAAACTCGCAAAATTTTCCGCAAGTCAGTGTGAAAAGTGGGCGTGGTCTGGGGTGTTACATTTAGAAGGGCTGTGGATCTGCGGCCGGCACCTCCACCTAACTGCAGCGAATCCACCACCAGTGCAGGACTTTATTAAGATCTGCATTTAAAACGTCTGTCTTAATAAATGTGCCCACATGTTTTGCGGTCCGGAACGGAAGGTCTGACCGTCAATAGACCAGTCCTATCCTTGTCCGTGTTACGTACAAGAATAGGACATACTCTATTTTTTTTTTGTGGGGACGTGGAACAGACATACAGATGCAGACAGCGCACATATGAGCTGTCCGAATCTTTTGTAGCCTCATTGAAGTGAATGGGTCCGCATCCGACTTGCAAAAAGTGCGGCTTGGATGTGGTCCCAAACAACGGTCATGTGCATGAGGCCTAAAACAACATTTATTAGACTAAAAAACTTTGCATTGCGGCACATTTACTAAAGTGCTTGTGCCTGTTTTTAGTCTAAAAAAAGCTGTGTGAAATTTTTTTGTTGCATTTGTGTGGCGTGCCAGAACCGCAGGGGTGACACGTGAGGTGCACGGTGGGCCGATGAGGGGCCAGTAATAATACAGTTCATCAGTTTACTCACGGTTAGCAGAAAGCCTCCCTGGGCCAGCAGCACAGAGATGAGGAAGACAGCACAAAATCCTTCGGTGCACACTCTGTGGTAGGGAAGCACCAGCCTAGATGGAGGTTGAGGTGCCCTTGATGACAGCGGTGTTTAGGGTGCTTGTGGCGGCTGGATCCCTTGGTGGTATTTGTCGTGACGCCAGTACCGTTTATTGTGGTACAACCAGTTGTAGTAATATTGAAGAATGAGGTAGACAATGGTAGGATACAACTCACAACTTTTACTGTAGCTGGTTTTAGTTGCGGCATATACATCCAGACAGAATACAGTCTCTTGATATTTAGAGGAATTCTGTTGATCCACTGTTAATAGGTTTGGCTAGGTTCTGACTATGCTTCGAGGTCCCTTTTGAACCAGTGTAATTTGGTGAGGTTGCCTGTGGCTAAAGAATCCTTCACCTGAATTCCCAAAGGTCTTTGATGCCTGGGTAGTGGCTATTATCCTTTGGTTTTAAGTCTTTCCTTTCTTTGTCCTTCTTGGACTAGACTTTTACCTGAGCAGTTTTGTTCTTGATCTGCACTCTCTCAAAACTAACAACAGACTGACTACAGATTAGACCTCAGCTGGGCTGGATATCCCAGAGTAGTGCTATCCCCATCTAGTGGTGGGATGTATAAAACACACCTAACCAGCCTATGAACAGGGATACAACAGGTGATGTAATGCAAAATGACATGCAACACAGTAATGCAGTTTTACAGTAATTTTGCAGTTCTCACATGTCGTGAGTGGGACGCTGCATACCCCCATGGTAAAACATGAGTCGACCTTGACACATTTTTGACTCGATGTTGTGTCTTCCTGTAAGATATAAGAGAAAGGAAAGCATGCATGCATAGGAAATAACACCATAACCCCATTCTTGTACTACTTGTATCTGAAAGTCAAATGAGTTAGGCAAACATATCTCAGGCAACAACGAAATGTGACAAAAGGTGCTAAATGGGGTTGTAATTTTTCCTCTGAAGACTGGTGATGTAATGGAAAAACCACAATAGTCCATAATAAAGTGGAACAAGGTAAAAAACTAACAAAATAACATCTCAGGGGGCTCACAGGATAGGAGTCCGTTCCCTGGGCACGGGAAAATGTCAAAGTAGCATATCACGGAGGCTCTAGTGCATGAAAGTCTATCTCCGGGTGCAGGCTTGAATGTTGGAAAACAGGTGTAAGGTAAATAGTCTCTTAAAAAATCCTTTAAGGAAGTAAAACATAATAAACTGAGGTAAGTCTCTTTCTTATACTCTGGAACTCCAGACAATGTAAGGATGTAGTTAACGATGAAACGGCAGAGCTGGAAGTTGTCTTCTTGGCTGCTGGGGCAGGAAATCTCTATAACGGACAGGTGGTTGTCCTCTTGTAATCCTGTCGGATCTACGAAGCGGCTGAGACTCTACAGGCCTTGTTTCAAGGGAACTTGGTGTTTCCTGAGCTGTAGTAAATACTTCTTGAGATCTTCCGGTTGAAGTGCGGTTGTGTTGGTCTTGGCAGGCACTAAGATATTGAGCCATGGGGTAAAGAACCATTGTAAAGGATCAGAGTCTAATAACGTTTTTCCAAAAGACTGTATTGGTCCTTCTGAATCAGATGATTTTACAGGCTCTGGTTCTACCGATTGAATTTCCTCTTGAACAGCTTCTTCTTGAAGAGTTTCTTCTTGAGTATCTTCCTTGAGACACAACTTAAGGGCGATTTCGATGCACTACACGTGATTTGTCCTCTTGGGTAATCTCCTAAGTATCAGTCTCTGGATTAAGAATAGCGGTAATGGTGTAAGGTTCTCTCTCCCATTTGCTATCTAATTTGCTGGTACGATGGTTGTTTTTTAACCACACACGGTCACCAATTTTGGAAGGTTCTGCTTTGGCAGATTGGTTATAATCTTTCTGTTGTTTTTACTTTAGCATGTTCCATGCGTTGTTGAACAATTTCTTGTGCATCAATTAAATGTCTTTGGTGCTCACTCACTTTTTGGTAGAGGGTTGATTGCATCAGGCACTTGTACGCCCAAAGTATGATCAGCAGGTAGTGTACCTTGTCGTCCAAACAGGTGTATACCCAGATAGTAAGGTGTATACCCAGTAGAACAATGAATAGTGTTATTGTAGGTGTACATCAATTGAGACAGTAGAGTAGGCCAATCATTTCTTGTAGCAGGTGGTACTGCTCTTAACATCTCAATTAAAGTTTGGTTCATTTTTTCACAAAGCCCATTCCCTTGGGGATGGTAGGCTGTGGTCCGGATTTTTTCATGCGCAAATAAATTTGACCAGTCTAAGTGAATATAGACCTGTCTAACTGAAAAACAACCCCGAGAGAGCAGACTAAGGGCTCATGCACACGACTATATATATTGTGCGGTCAGCGTGCATTTCGTATTTTGCAGAACGGAACAGCTGGCCGCTAATAAAACAGTCCTATCCTTGTCTGTTGTGTGGACAATTAGGACATGTTCCATTCTTTTGCTGAATGGACATATGGAAATGGAATGCATACGGAGTAACTTCAGTTTTTTTTGAAGACCCATTGAAATGAATGGTTCCCTATATGGTCCGCAAAAAAAGTGGAATGGATACAGAAAGAAAATACGTTTATGTGCACGAGCCCAAATACCAATACACCGAGTCTAATTGATCAACCGCTGTGCCACTTTTAATAAATACTCGGCAAAAGAAAGACACACAAATGAAATATGTCTGTCTAATTTTATGGCCAAAAACAGGCGCGCTTGATAAATGACCCCCAGTGTTTGGTCGGTGATTTTAAGCTCTAAACACTGAACAGGTGCAGATCTTTCCCTTATTCCCCTATCTTTGTGGAGGCTCCAATCCTGGTTTTGGCGCACAATCACTGATGTGTGAATAAGGCATAAAACTATGCAAAGTACTGGCAGCTAATCCACTGCGCACTCTAAAAAACAGACGAGTGTGATAAATGACCCCCTTTATCTGATGATGCTTGCTGCGGTTTTACAGGAGTACATCAGGCTTTTGGCTTGCGTCTATGGCTAGTGACAAGAGGCGTGACTACGCGGCATAATCTTCTGCAGCTTCCTTCCTCCCTCCTAAAGGAAAAATAAAAGTGAAAATAGAAATCGGACATTACGGTCATCCTTGGATTGTGAAATGGCGGAGCTCAGAGCTTTGTTCCTGCTCTCACTGTGCCATACATGTAAGTATAGCAGATGCACTGTCCATACGGATAGCTGGAGCAGGGTCCTGACACTTACTTTTGCTTCTATTGATTTAGTCTTGTGTATAGCAGGAGCTTGCAGTTTTTGCCTCCATAGCTACAACGCCAGCATTCCCTAGTCCCAGAAATGTAACCTTCGCAAGATATACACTGCCTGTCCCAAAAAAACAAGTTATTTGACCCTAACTGGTGCAATCAGTCGCTTCTCATTTCTTAACCATGTCGAAAGACACATCTCGTGGTCGTGGAAAAGATGTCAGTCTGTTTGAGAAGGGTCAAATTATTGGCATGCATCAAGCAGAGAAAACATCTAAGGAGATTGCAGAAACTACTAAAATTGGGTTAAAACTGTCCAACGCATTATTAAAAACTGTAAGGATAGTGAGGACCCATCGCATTCGAGGAAGAAATGTGACGGGGAAAAAATCCTGAATGATGGTGATCGGCGATCACTTAAACATTTGGTGAAATCAAATCGAAGAAAATCAACAGTAGAACTCAGGGCTATGTTTAATAGTGAAAGTAAGAGCATTTCCACACGCACAATGCGAAGGGAAGTCAAGGGATTGGGACTGAACAGCAGTGTAGCCCTAAGAAAACCACTAATCAGCGAGGCAAACAAGAAAAAAGGCTTCAATTTGCTACTGAGCATAAAGATTGGACTCTGGAGCAATGGAAGAAGGTGATGGGGTCTGATGAGTCCAGATTTACCCTATTCCAGAGTGATGGGCGCATCAGGGTAAGAAGAGAGGCAGATGAAGTGATGCCCCCATCATGCCTAGTGCCTCCTGTACCAGCCTGTGGGGGCAGTGCTATGATCCGGGGTTGCTGCAGTTGGTCAGGTCTAGGTTCAGCGACAGTATGTGCTCCAAGAATGAGGTCAGCTGACTACCTGGGAAAATAATAATAATGATCGGGTCTCCATCCCAATCATCTCCTAGCAACCGTGCGTGAAAATCGCACCGCATCCGCACTTGCTTGCGGATGCTTGCGATTTTCACGCAGCCCCATTCACTTCTATGGGGCCTGCGTTGCATGAAAAATGCACAAAATAGAGCATGCTGCGATTTTCACGCAACGCACAAGTGATGCATGAAAATCACCGCTCATGTGCACAGCCCCATAGAAATGAATGGGTCCGGATTCAGTGCGGGGGCAATGCGTTCACCTCACACATTGCACCCGCGCGGAAATCTTGCCCGTCTGAAAGAGGCCTAAGGCCCCCTGCACACGAACGTGTGCTTCCTGTTGCCGTATTGCGGACCGCATTTGCGGATCCACACTACACGGGTGCCATTCCGTGGGCATTCCGCATCACGGATGCGGACCCATTCACTTGGTCTGCAAATCTGGAGAGGTAGAATGGTGCGGAACAAAAGCATGAAACTGAACCCTACGGAAGCACTACGGAGTGCTTCTGTGGGGTTTCGTTCCGTACTTCCGTTCTGCAAAAAGATAGAAGATGTCCTATCTTTTTGCGGAACGGCCGTATCGCGGACCCATTAAAGTGAATGGGTCCGCGATCCGCTGCAGCTGCCCCATGGACTGTGTTCGTGCATTGAGGGGCGCAGTTCATGTGCAGGGGGCCTAAGGCTGAGTTCAGACTTCAGTTATTGGTCAGTTATTTTGTCCAGTTATTGTGAGCCAAAACCAGGTGCAGGACAAAAGCGCAGAACAGGCGCTGATCCTTGCCTTCTGCCTGATCTCTCAGGCGCTCCACCATTGGCTTTGGCTCACGATCACTGAACGAAGTACCCGACCAAGCAACTGAAGTGTGAACTCAACCTAAGGGCTCATTCAGACGACCGTATTTATGTGTCCGCAACCGTTCTGCAATTTTGCGGGAACCGATGCAAACCCATTAGTTTCAATGGGACCGCAAAAGATGCGCCATGTGCTGTCCACATCCGTACTTCCATTCTGCTGCCCCGCAAAAAGATAGAGCATGTCCTATTCTTATTTCTATCATAGGGCTGGCGGTGTGCGTTCCGCAAAATGTGGAATGCAAGCAGCCGGTATCCGTGTTTTGTGGATCTGCAATTTGCGAACCGCAAAACACATACTGTCGTCTGAATGAGCCCTAATCTGAATGTTCAGTTTAGTACAATGTGGAAGTGAAGGAAGCGGGGAGGGGAGGAATGTATGTTAATGTGAACTACTGAGGAGAAAGATAAAAAGTTCCAGAAGAAGCTGCAGAATATAGAGTGCACGCAGGATGTGTATATATATTTCTAATATATAAAGCTGAGTGTGTGTGTTTGTGTGTATGTCCGCTAAAGGAATCCGCACCATCGCATTTATAATCGCGAAATTTGGTACACAGGTACATCAGGTGTCCAGGAAGGGTTTAGACCGGGTCTCAGCTCTCTAGGACGTACCGTTCCCGAGATATTCCCCAAAAAAATGCATTAGCCAATAGAAGCTTGGTCACATGACCCTTATCAGCCAATAGAAGCTCGCAGGCTGTTAGCCTCCACATACACAGTTTTAACAACCCAGCCATTTATCTTCACTGCTGTAGGAGAGCTTTAAAGGAAATCTGTCACAAGGATAAATGCTATTGAAGTAAAGCCATGGCCTAGTAGCACTTAGTACCTTATTTCCAGATGTGCCTTTGTTTCAGCAATAGATGTTTTTATCCTCTGAAAATCCAGTTAATTTGGTATGCAAATGAGCCAGTAAAGTGCCCAGAGGGGCGTCACTCTTGCAGGAAGGAGCCCAGACACGCCCCCTGCCACAATGTTTCTACCCTCAAAAGACTTAAAACTCTGCCTCCAAGTCCCACTAAGCCACACCCCTGATCTGGTAAGGTCACGCCCCCTCCCACTCCTGAGCCAACAAGGATTGAATAATTTAAGGTAAAAATCAACTTCATGCCCGATTCGGTTAGGTCACGCCCCCTCCCACTCCTCAGCCGACTGAGATTGAAAAAATGAAGTTCAAAATCAACTTCTAGGTCCCGCTAAGCCACGCCCAGATCTGGTTAGGGCCCGCCCCACGCCTACTCCTGGTCCAACGGGGATTGGAAAAATGAAGGTAAAAATCTACTTCTGTCAGCTGCAGGGGTGGGAGGGAGGGTAACTTTCTCCCTGCAGTTCACACTCAGACAGCACAGTGCTGTCCCCTGATCCAGTTAGGTCACCCCCCTGTTTTGGGGGCGGGGTGCTGTAGATGTCACTATTATAGTGGATAGTGTTGATATCTTTTAACGACACACACAAACATTGAATGAAATAGATTGAATATACCCGAGCGAAGCAGAGTCCTTCAGTTAGTCTCTTATATATATAAAAATGAGTTTCTGTCTGTCCGTTCTTTATGTGCGACCAAACGACTTAACTGATCTTCACCAAATTTTGCACACAGGTACATCAGGTGTCCGAGAGGGTTTTAGACCGGGTCTCAGCTCTCTAGGACGTACCGTTCCTGAGATATTCCCCCCAAAAATGGCCTGCATTAGCCAATACAAGCCAGCAAGTCTTTCTCTTCAAATACCAGCTGCTATACACATGGTCACATGTCCCTTATCAGCCAATAGAAGCTCGCAAGCCCTTAGTCTCCACATACACACAGTTTTACTCCAGGTTTCCATAACAACCCAGCCATATTTCTTCACTGCTGTAGGTCAGCTTTAGTCTCGGGCTACACGACGACAATAAGTCGCCTGACACATAGGGCACAACTACACTGCGACTTTGATGTCGCACGACATGCTGCGACTGTGACGCGACATTCACAGAAAAATCCATCTTGGATGGATTTTTTGCAAGTGTCGTGTCGCAGTTGCAGCATATCGCATGTCGCAGTGCGACATTATAGCTTATCATTATAAAAATTGTTGTGCAACAAAATGTTGTCGTGTAGCCCTAGCCTTAAAGGGGCAGGGCACTGTGGAGGTCACTGTTAAGGGGGCAGGGGCCACTATTAAAAGGGCAGCTGCTGTGGAGCTCACTGTTAAAGGGGTGGGCACTGTGGAGGTCACTTTTAAAGGGGCGTTCACTGTGGATGTTACTGTTAAGGGGGCAGGCCGCTGAGGAGGTCACTGTTAAAAGGGTGGGCACTGTGGAGGTCACTGTTAAGGAGCAGGGGCCACTATTAAAGGGTCAGCTGCTGTGGAGGTCACTGTTAAGCCAGCAGGGTACTGTGGAGGTCACTGATAAGGGAACAGGTACTGTGGAGGTCACTATTAAGGGAAAGGGGTACTGTGGCAGTCACTGTTAAAGGGACGGGTGCTGTGGAAGTCTCTGTTAAGGCGGCATGGAACAGTGGAGGACACAGATAAGAGGACGGTCCCCTATGGAGGTCAGTGTTAAGGGGTGGGGTGCTGTATAGGTCACTATTAGGGGGACGGGCCCCTGAGGAGGGCAATGTCAAGGGAGTGGGGTGCTGTGAAACTCACTGTTAAAGGGGCGGGCTGCTGTGAAGGTCAAAGTTAAGGGGATGGGCTGCTGTGGAGGTCCAATTTTAAGGAGGTGGGGCATTGTGGGGGGGGGGGTCAGTGTTAAGAGGTGAGGGGCTGTGGAGTTCACTGTTAAGGGGGCAGGGTACCGTAGAGTTCACAGTTATGGGGGATACTGTCGATATCTTTTAATGACACACACAAACATTAAATTGCAGGGAGTAGTCCCACAGCTGATGCTGCCCATTACACAAGTTCTGCCGCGGCGCGCCATGTAGCTGTTCAGAGCACGCTACCTCCTTAACCCCCATGTACAGCGAGTATTTCCCTGCATTACATACATGTACAATAAGAAGATCATGCACTGTTCACACCACCCCTGGTTCCCCCTGTTTATGGCGTAAGAACAACTCGGATTACGTTACAAAGTGAGACTTGGAGAAGTCATTATTTACAGATGAAATAAGCAAAGGTGACTGGAGGGAAGGAGATCATTGCCGAGACATAGAGAATTATAGAAATGATTATAACCTGTGCAGGATTATAAATGCAGGTCCCAGTCCCGATGTCTTAGACATTTACAATATAAGACTTCATTATAATGGACATCTCAGCTGCTGAACAGGAGAGGGGGAGCTTTAGGTCAGTCACTGAGTAACATAGCAAGAGAATTTACACTGACACATCCATAAAGCGAACGTGCAGACAGCAAACTATGGCAGCACACCGTTATACATGCAAACAATAGAAATAGGGATTAGAGATTATTCTGGATTACAATGTTACTGTACCTACTGTACGTGATAAATGCAAGCTCTTTGCTCATATTTTTGATCAAACATGTGTCGGGCCCATCTACCAACGTCATGGTGGCTTCTGCAGATGAGTACCTAACACCAACAGGGCTGCCTCTCATTAGCCTGACTTAAGCCTACAATGTTCAGGACGGTGTAGGAACCAGCTAAATGTATACTCTGATTAGTTACGCCCATGACCTTTATAGACATAAAGTTGCAAGAAAAAGTATGTGAACCCTTTGGAATGATATGGATTTCTGCAGAAATTGGCCATAAAATGTGATCTGATCTTCATCTAAGTCACAGCAATAGACAATCACAGTCTGCTTAAACTAATAACACACAAAGAGTTAAATGTTACCATGTTTTTATTGAACACACCATGTAAACATTCACAGTGCAGGTGGAAAAAGTATGTGAACCCTTGGATTTAATAACTGGTTGACCCTCATTTGGCAGCAATAACTTCCACCAAACGTTTCCTGTAGTTGCAGATCAGACGTGCACAGCGGTCAGGAGTAATTCTTGACCATTCCTCTTTACAGAACTGTTTCAGTTCAGCAATGTTCTTGGGATGTCTGGTGTGAATCGCTTTCTTGAGGTCCTGCCACAGCATCTCCATTGGGTTGAGGTCAGGACTCTGACTGGGCCACTCCAGAAGGCGTATTTTCTTCTGTTTAAGCCATTCTGTTGTTGATTCACTTCTATGCTTTGGGTTGTTGTCCTGTTGCAACATCCATCTTCTGTTGAGCTTCAGCTGGTGGACAGATGGCCTTAAGTTCTCCTGCAAAATGTCTTGATAAACTTGGCAATTCATTTTTCCTTCGATGATAGCAATCTGTCCAGGCCCAGATGCAGCAAGCAGTCCCAAACCATGATGCCCCCACCACCATACCTCACAGTTGGGATGAGGTTTTGATGTTGGTGTGCTGTGCCTCTTTTTCTTCACACATAGTGTTGTGTGTTTCTTCCAAACAACTCAACTTTAGTTTCATCTGTCCACAGAATATTTTGCCAGTACTGCTGTGGAACATCCAGGTGCTCTTGTGGAAACTGTAAACATGCAGCAATGTTTTTTTTGGACAGCAGTGGCTTCCTCTGTGGTATCCGCCCATGAAATCCATTCTTGTTTAGTGTTTTACGTATCGTAGATTCTCTAACAGGGATGTTAGCATATGCCAGAGACTTTTGTAAGTCTTTAGCTGACACTCTAGGATTCTTCTTCACCTCATTGAGCAGTCTGCGCTGTGCTCTTGCAGTCATCTTCACAGGACGGCCACTCCTAGGGAGAGTAGCAGCAGTGCTGAACTTTCTCCATTTATAGACAATTTGTCTTACCGTGGACTGATGAACAGCAAGGCTTTTGGAGATACTTTTATAACCCTTTCCAGCTTTATGCAAGTCAATAATTCTTAATCGTAGGTCTTCTGAGAGCTCTTTTGTGTAAGGCATTATTCACATCAGACAATGCTTCTTGTGAAAAGCAAACCCAGAACTGGTGTGTGTTTTTTATAGGGTAGGGCAGCTGTAACCAACACCTCCAATCTCATGATTGGACTCCAGTTGGCTGACACCTCACTCCAATTAGCTCTTGGAGATGTCATTAATCTAGGGGTTCACATACTTTTTCCACCTGCACTGTGAATGTTTACATGGTGTGTTCAATAAAAACATGGTAACATTTAATTCTATGTGTGTTATTAGGTTAAGCAGACTGTGATTGTCTATTGTTGTGACTTAGATGAAGATCAGATTACATTTTATGACCAATTTGTGCAGAAATCCATATCATTCCAAAGGGTTTACATACTTTTTCTTGCAACTGTAGTTGGGTAATCTCTATAGACATGGCTGGATGATCTCTTTAGATGTGGCTGGATGATCTCTGATCTCTATAGACGTGGCTGGATGATCTCTGATCTCTATAGACTTGGCTGGACGATCTCTGATCTCTATAGACGTGGCTGGATGATCTCTGATCTCTATAGACTTGGCTGGTCGATCTCTGATCTCTATAGACGTGGCTGGATGATCTCTGATCTGTATAGATGTGGCTGGATGATCTCTATAGATGTGGCTGAATGATCTCTATAGACGTGGCTGGGTGATCCCTATAGACGTGGCTGGGTGATCCCTATAGACGTGGCTGGGTGATCTCTATAGACATGGCTAGGTGATACCTATAAACATGGCTGGGTGATCTCTTTAAATGTGGGTGGGTGATCTCTGATCTCTATAGACGTGGCTGAATGATCTCTATAGACGTGGCTGAATGATCACTATAGACGTGGCTGGGTGATCCCTATACACATGGCTGGGTGATCCCTATAAACATGGCTGGGTGATCTCTTTAAACGTGGCTGGATGATCTCTGATCTCTATAGACATGGCATCACAATGCAGCCAGGGACTCTGTCCAGATGCCAGCAGCGCCGGACCAGTCAATTCTGAAGAGAATAGACAGGAGTTTTCAAACCAGGTAAGTATTCTTTATTCTTCAAATAATATTTTTTTTTTCACACAGATTGTTAGGGTGGGTTTAAATCACGTTTTTCCCATCCGTTTAACGTATACAAAAAAACTTATACGTTAAACGGATGCCTTAAACTGATGCCATACAGTGGCATCCGTTCACCATAGAGTTCTATTGTTAAAAAAAAATAAAAAGTATACTTTTTTTACCATTGAAAAAAAAAGTTATGTTTTTTTACCGGATTGTGCAGCATACAAGAACGCAGTGTTTTTTTTTGTAACGTATACGTCAAATGGAGGCATAAAACGTGATGTGAACCAACCCTTTTTCAGATGGTTATATGTTGTAACTGTCTGAAAAAGGGGCCGGTACAGTCCTGAAATGCATTGTTTTAACAACCTGTGTGAAATAAAAAGAATATTATTTGAAGAATAACGAATACTTACCTGGTTTGTGACATATAGAATCTCCTGTCTGTTCTCTTCGTCAAAAGATGTCATGGTTGATTCATTGTCCAGTCTTTCTTTTACATCTTATACGTCTTTCTCAAAAGCTAACATTTATGGGTACTAGACAGTGGTTGCCACAGGAGAAACATTACAATGTTCTAGAGTTCAACTGGCAACTCGGGAGCATCATGTAACCTGCATGTGGTGTACCATATGTGCGACCCCCAAGGGTACACAAATCCACATGGTGCAGCTTCCTGCCAGAGTATGGATCAGACATCAGGTCCTGTACACTCTGCCCAAACCTAAAGATCAGAAGAGCTCCTCTGTTTTCTTCTCAGTCCACTGTAGAAGCCTTCCCACGTCCAGTTGTGTTATGACTCAATTTATGCATATCTGTGTATGGGTGTTTTTATACAATATGGCTGTGGTCACTGTTTATCACATATATACAGTGTTTAGCCAGAAGTAGTGGTGCATCACCAATGAGGCCAGGTGAGGCGATTGCCTCAGGCAGCATCAGGTAGGGCCAAGAGGGGAGCAGCAGAATGGCTATGGCAATGAGTGCTTTCACTGTGGCAAAGGGGTTAGGTTAAGAAATTTGCATTGGGGAGGCGGAGGGGACGCAGTTTCAGTTTTTGCCTCCGGCAGCAGAAAGGCTAGGTGCACCCT
The DNA here is from genome assembly GCF_014858855.1 of Bufo gargarizans. Classification (NCBI taxonomy): domain Eukaryota; kingdom Metazoa; phylum Chordata; class Amphibia; order Anura; family Bufonidae; genus Bufo; species Bufo gargarizans. The sequence continues at coordinate 191,161,921 of NC_058087.1, forward strand.
TGGCCAGAAGCAGGAACAGATCTCAGAAGATCACCATGGTTCTGGAAGGTTTTGACACCACCATTCTGAAAAAAAGCCCTTTAACACTCTCTTCACTCCTACAGGTTCTGGATTTGAGATTGCTGTTCCTCCTTCAAAAGTTGGGATAGTTCACACTGATGTTCTTCTGCCCTGCACTTTCAAAGTAGAAAAATACCCAATAAACCCACAGTTCTTGGCCGTCTTCTGGCACTTTGGAGAAAAGGAGATTGCAAGATACGACAGTAAGACAAAGGAGTCTACTTCACGATTCACCATAGATGGGCAAACCGTCAAGCAGGGCAATGCCTCTCTGACCATCCACAATGTGGCAGTCTCTGATAAGGGCACATACAAGTGCACAGTGATTTACACCCCAAGCAATCAAGAAAAGAACATTGAGTTAAATATTCTTGGTGAGTACATTATACGATGGGTCCATAATGAGGGCGGTTTCTCAGTAGACGTTATGAGGGGGATTTATCAGGAGGAGACTATTTAAAGTCAGTTTTGCCACATTTATCAACTGTCACATATTTTTTTATAAATTTGTCTTATCTTTAAACTTAACACGTTTGTCTAGAACAGATACTCCGCCCTCCTATTGCAGTGAGATTGTGACTTTTTCAAAAAAATCTCACTGATAAATCTGGAGTGAAACTCATTAACATGTTAACCAATTCCACTTTCCCACCCATATTTCAAAACTGGAGTAGTGTAAAAATGCAAAGAGTAGCAACATTTTTGGGCAAGTGAGCCCAAAAAGTTGCAAAAGCCCCATTTCCGACTTTTTAAAGCCAGAATTCTGGAGTGAAGGCGTAATAAATCAGGGACTAAGGGGGTATTGATTAAGACTGGCGTTTTAGATGCCGGTCTTAATAACCTCTTTAGCTAACGTTGGATGCTCGAATTGTTGTAGAGACATCAGCCTTCACAGAACTTTGGCGTATCCACCGCCTGTCTAAACGTACACCAGCTCCCTTGCTGGCATAGGTTTAGACCATAAAATAGGTGTAGAAAATAATAAATGAGACGGGTCTACTGTTCCGCCCCCTTCCCCACCACATCCCCTTTTTTAGACCTGGCATGAATGGGGAAAAGTCACAGATTGCGGCGCAAATAGCCTCTGTGCCAAAGATATATGCCAGAAAATGGGGTATATCTGTTTGTAAATGACCCCCAGAAATCCTTACCGTAGCAGACAGATTAAAAACTACTGTGAATAACGCTTCGTACACACAGAATTTTTATTGTGCATAGAAAAGGTATGAATTATGGGCATGTACACCCTCTGTGTACTACTGTATGGTGCTACCCAGGCTTGGACTGGCCCACCAGAATACCATAGGATGCTCCGGTCGGCCCACGCTCTGATACTATAGTGGGCCCCAAAGATTCAGAAAGAAATACATTTAGCCGCCTTTAGAGCCCATCACCTTCCTCTAGGGTCTATTTCATTGATTTTAAACCTATTAAACTTTATTGATGCTATAACGGTCGGGCCTCAAATATAATTTTTTCTGCTAGGCCCAAGTAATCCCAGTCTGACTCTGGTGCTACCATCAAGGACCGTATTCTACGTCTATAATACACGATAAAGAACAGTACAATCTTCTTGCAAATGCTATTCTCAGCAAGCAGAGAGGCAGAGCCTGAGCATTTAGAGGAAGGCTAACCAATCAAAATCTCTCCCCTGAATGAACCAGACAAAGAAAGACCCAGATTCAGGTGTAAGGCGGACAATGCTAGTACACAGGAGAAGAAGAGGCAGCAAGGAGATCCCTGTTGCTCATAAAAAGCAACAAGTCAGTTAATAATTTTCCTTTAGATTGTTTCTGACACATTCTAGAATAAATCAAATATTTAACTGAAAATATGAACATTTCTAAAGAGTAAACCTCTAGACGGTTATGTAATTATTATATGGGAGAAATAATACATTTTTCGGTATAAATTCTAATTCTGTATAGTTTTTTATATCAGCTATCCCAGTGGTCAAGATACATAAAAAGGCCATCCTGAGAGGTGGGATAAGTCTTCTCCAATGTTCTATCACAAACCTCTTCCCAAAAGATATGAAGGTGATTTGGCTCAAAAATGGTCAAACCATAAGTGGATTAGTGACACAGGATGATGAGACAAATCCGGATGAGACCTTAACAAGGAACAGCTCAGTAAAGGTCACATTTCTTGAGGAGCAAGGTAATCCAAAAATCACGTGTCAGGTGGAACATGAGTATCTTCAAGATCCCATCAAGGATTTCTACATTGTACAATATGGAGGTGAGTTCACACAGACAGAACAATTTACATATTTTACACCATAAGGAAAACAGTGGCTCACCCTCTTGTTACTCGGGATATGGCGCTCTTGTCATTGTGTTATAATAAATGTCTATATAAAGAGATACCCTCATTGGTCGGTTTCAAATGATGAGTGTTTGCCCCAGCTATATATAGTCAACTGCCATATTGAAAGTGGTGAGTCGACTTGACAGAGCCCCATTGTCAAACTGACAAGAGGGTGAACTGTTGTTATATTTATTCAAGGATCCTATGTGTCCTTTAACCATTGATGTTTTAATTGTGTTTATGAACTGGTTTTATTTATTATGAATGTAGTTGGGAAATATTATTAATTCAGGATATATTCCCTCTGAATGGTTTCAGATGTAGAGCGCCTATTCCATATTTTGTCTTGAATTTTCACACAAATGTCTAAAGTCTTTAAATCATAGGATATGTTTACAGGATATAGGATACAGTATTTGTTATCTTGCCTTAAAGCATAGGATATGTTTACAGGATATAGGATATTTGTTATCGTGCTTTAAAGCATAAGATATGAAACACGATAACAAATTCTGGAAGACTGATGGCGGGAGATGAGTGGTTATTCCCTCACTTAAACTGGCCGTACACATGAAGCAGAAGTTGGTTGTTGGTTAAACATCAGTTGAACGTTCATTTCGTAGACACGGCCATACACATTTTACTCCATATTGGCTGTTACAGGTTTTCAAAGTGCCCATACCAGATCAATGGAACTGGAAGATGGACGAAAGATCTTTCTGGGAACATTCTTTCGAAGAATGATCCTTCATCCAGAAACAATCTTTCTTTGAATTAAAGGTCTTTTGTCCAACTATCGGATGAAAATTTTAAACACGACTGACTTCTTTTTAGATGAAAATGGTCTTTCATTGGTTAGCTAAAACAATTGTTCATTGTTACATTTCAACTGACAAACATTCTTTTAGTTGAAATCGTCCATTTTGACCAACTTTAGACTAACGTGCACGGCCATCTTTACACTAGAGATGCTTTCTTTACAATAGTCAATGTCTGTATGGTCAGGCACAGATTCATACTCTACAGACAAGTTTGTATTTTTTTTTTAATCAAATAATTTTTATTAACAATTTTTTCAAATGTACATAAAGAAAAAGAACAACCCATCAGAGGATAAAGGAAGGGGTACACACAATCCCATTGGACATGTAAAAGATTATCAGGATATTTTCATAGCTCACATCCAACTTTCAATACTAAAAGTACATGATATAGAGAAATACCCCTTCAACTGTAATACATATTAATATTACATAAACCACCCCCCCAACCGGCGATGAGACGGGCCCAGCTCCATTAATATAGGTATAATGCATCAGAGCACCTAGAAAGATATTGCCGACACTCTACATGTGAGCTCCACACCCATTATTTCCAAGATAAACTATTCGCTAGGCTCCTCCGCACTGGGTCACCCACCATAGTTCCCCATCCCAATTCCGGTCTCGTGTATGCATGTTCCAAAATCACACGTATCTCTGAGGCCACTCCCCCCAACCCAGCTAAAAGATCCATAAGCCAAGCTATATCACCGTGGTCCTGTACGCTACCCATTTGTCCCAGAATTTAGTAAACTTGGCCAAGCATTATTTTTAGTGTATACACTTTTTTCCAGGTGAAGGATCTCAGACATTCTGTTCAAAAATTCAGCCCTAGATGGGGGCCGGGGTCTAAGCCAATATTTAGCAATTAATTTCCTGGCCTGGTAGAGCAGACGCTGCACTTCCAGGCGTGAATTCCGTTTTTTAATGTTCAATATTCACAGCACACATGCCCTCTGACCAGGCGGGACCGCAATTTGATATGCGTCTTTAATACAAGTTTTTTTCTGACATTTTGTTCAGGAGTGGATCTATATAATTCTTTACATAATGCCCAATGTTTGATGAAACCATGATTCCCAAATATTTGAAGTCATGGGCAACCTGCAGCTGGGTGGACGAGAGGGAGAGGCCAGCAGGGACCGGGTCTAGCGGAAACAGAACAGACTTGTCCCAATTTATACGAAGACCAGACCGGTCTCCAAAGTCCTGTATAAGAGACAATATTGGGCCCATCGACATTTCCCACATAGATGAGCATGTCGTCTGCATACAGGGACACGCGTTCCTCTCTGGCTCCCATGGGGAATCCCACAATTCTATCTGAAGATCGGAGTAAGCATGCAAGTGGCTCAATTGCAATTGCGAATAGAAGAGGGGACAGCTGCATCGCTGACGTGTACCTCTTCCCAACTCAAAGACTTCTGATGTACCACCATTAGCTCTGATCCTAGCTTTGGGGCCGCAGTCTAATAGTTGGACCCATCATATAAAGGTGTTCCCAAATCCCATGACTCGCAGCACCTCCCATAGATATTGCCATTCGACACTATCAAAAGCTTTGGCAGCATCCAGGGATAGTATGGCCCAACCTCCTGCCGATTCCTCCTCTAAATATTAAGAAATAGCCGTCTAAGGTTAATCGATGTAGATTTATCAGGCATAAAACCAGCTTAATCACTATGTATAATGGTCGGGATAACTGCTTGTAACCTATTCGCTAGGACCTTCGCCAGTATCTTAACATCAGAAGTTAGTAAGGAGATCGGTCTATACGACTCGGGGAGAGTCGGGTCCTTCCCAGGCTTTGGCAATACAATTATTATTGCCTCTTTCATAGACGCAGGTAGTCCTCCTTTTTGAAGGGAGTCATCAAATACAGATAGCAACTGTGGTAATAATAGAGTGCTATATTTTTTAAAGAACTCCGCCGGTAAACCATCTATCCCGGGAGCTTTTTCATTCGGGAATGATTTAAGCACCACCTCTAGTTCAGTCAATGAAATAGGTTGATCTAAGTAGGCTGCACGTTCCACTAAAAGCCATGGGGTAGTGATCCTGGCAAGGTAGTCTACAATATTTTGGGAGCCCACTGCTGACTTAGATTGATATAAATTTTTGTAGTACACATGGAATACTGCCAGAATATCCGAATCTGTCGTGAACAAAGATCTATCAGGTCCTTGAAAAGACAACATTTTTGATGGACCATCCTGTGCCCGAACGACCCTGGCCAGCAGTCTTCCAGAACTCTCCCCAGCCTTAAAGTATTTTTGCTTAAGAAACAAGTGTCTATCAGCGGTAAGAAGTAGATGTTCCTTTAAGTCTGTCTGCGCCGTCACCAACGTGAGGGATGTTCAACAGATCTGTTTCCATGACTAGGTCCTGGAGCTGTTTTTATGTTTCCCTGGACCTTGTTTTATGACAACGAATCCACTGGATATATAATCCACGGATAAATGCCTTGCATGCATCCCACACTACTCCCATAGGTGCCGAGCTTGTATTATTAGTAAAGAATTCCCAGATCACCTCCGTGATACCCTGCCCCTCCATCCACCAGCTGCAGCCAGAAAGGGTTAAGCCTCCATGTACCCACCCCAAAAGGTCTCCTTACTCCCAACTGGAGCACTACCTGCATAGGGGAATTGTCAGATAGACCTTTTGGCAGGTAGGCAGCATCCACCACCAAAGACAGCATATCTGGGGATCCTATAGCCCGATCAATCCTAGAGAGTGAATGGTGAGAACTAGAAAAACAGGAGAACCGGCGTATATTCGTATTCTTCACTCGCCAGATATCATGTAGACCCAACTCCCGTAATACATTGGCAAAATTAGTGTCTCTGTCCACACCCGACCCTCCCATCCTGTCCAACTTTGCAGATGGACAAGTTTTAAAGTCACCTACTATTAAAATGGGACATGGAGTGAGCTCCTCAACATAGGCCATTATCTCCTGCAACACTTCGCCACTATAGGGGGGAGGAATATATACAGCAACTAGGACAAAGGAAGAGTGGTAACAGGTACAATGCAGGCACACATACCTACCCATAGGATATATACAAGATGAGTGACATAAATGGTAGAGATGTGTGCACAAGAACACTTACCACCCCTGGAATGCGTGGAGAGTGTGGAGTGATAAGAGTAGCCCACCCATGTTTTGTGCAACAAGTGAGTAGAGGTGGGAATCAGGTGTGTCTCCGACAGACAGATCACAGCAGGCTGATAATGGTAGCGCCAAAAATACTGCAGCACGTTTTGCTGCCTCTCTCAATCCCCTAACATTCCATCCTACTATTTTAAGTTTATCAGCCATTGTTTGCATGGTAGTAAGTCATGTCAGGAGAAATATCTCTGGAACTCTGGTGCGCCGACCGCCCTCCCCCCCCCCCCGAAACCAAATTAATAATGTACCCATCTCACCGCTGGTCCCACCCAATCCCCAACCCACCATAAACATTGTGAACATAGATTCATTTTTCAAAAATGCGTTCCTTATAAAATGTAACGTAAAAAATACAAATGGGGCAAAAAACCTTCCTGTAGCCGGGCATCGGCATAGTAAAAAAGCTATCAAAAACATTTTGAATAAGCAATAAACAAAGTTGCTTCTCGAACCTGCCTCCTATACATTAGAGTCTGCAGCGTTCAATAGTTACGCAGATCTTGCACTATAAAGCTATGACCTGAATGGACTAAGGCAAACATATGAACTGGTGAACCAGTAATAAGCACTGGTACAATAAATATTATATTGCAAAGATAAATTACAGTGATAAGGCAAGAGGAAAAAGAGAAAAACAAAAGCAATATATTGGACTTATCATGCACGACCCTCGACCCGGGCAGGATCCACCAAAGTCCCAGGAACTTGTAGGAGACATATTCATCCAGTGTTCGCTGAAGCTTTAACCCCTTAAGGAACAGGCCATTTTTGCTAATCTGACCAGTGTCACTTTATGTGGTGATAACTTTAAAACGCTTTTACTTATCCAGGCCATTCTAAGATTGTTTTATCGTCACATATTGTACTTCATGACAGTAGTAAATATGAGTCAAAATATTTCATTTTTATTTATAAAAAAATACAAAATTTACCAAAAATATTGAAAATTTCGCAATTTTCTAAAATTCTATTTCTCTGCTTTTAAAACAGATAGTGATACCTCCTAAAATAGTTATTACTTTACATTTCCTATATGTCTACTTCATGTTTTGGATCATTTTGTAAATTACATTTTCTTTTTTTCGGGACGTTAGAAGTTTAGAAGCAAATCTTGAAATTTTTCAGAAAATTTCCAAAACCCACTTTTTAAGGACCAGTTCAGGTCTGGAGTCACTTTGTGAGGCTTACATAATAGCATCCACCCATAAATGGCCCCATTTTAGAAACTACACCCCTTAACCTCTTCCGGACATAGGGCGTACAGGTACGCCCTGATGTCCCGGTACTTAAGAACACAGGGCGTACCTGTAAGTCCTATGTATTTCCGATCACCGCTGCACGGCGGGGGGTGATCGGAACCCCGTGCCTGCTGAAATAAATCAGCAGGCACCCAGGGTCAATGCCCAGGGGGGTCCTGTGACCCCTGTATCGGCGGGAGGTTTCTAATCCCCGCAGTCTGTATCTGCCGGTGGGCGCAGCTGGGGGGGGGGGGTTGTGCGGGCCGTGCGGCAGTGCAGGCCGCGATCATCAGGACAGTGCTGGGGGGCGGGCAGGCGTGCGATCATCTGCCCCTCATCTGACACTCTGCTTGAAATGCCTGACACAGATGTCAGGCGTTTAACCCCTTCCATGCCCCATGCCACGATCCGTAGGGACCACTGTATGGAAGAGGTTAACAGGGAGGGAGCTCCCTCTCCCATCAGGGGCTGCTGTGCCTTTTCAGCCCCCGATGGGAGAGGGAGGGGGCCCCCTTCAGCCCCCATCACCCACTGCTCTGCTGTGGCAGCAAGTGATGGTCACCATAGCTGTCCATGGTGCTGATCAGAGGCTCTCCATGGTGCTGATCAGACTTCTGCTAAGGGCAGAAGTCTAATCAGACTTTGTAAAGTGAAAATACAGTACAGTACACTATATAGTGTACTGTACTGAGTCTGGGTCAAAAAAATGTAACAAAGTGAAAAAAAAGTAAAAATAAAAAAACACATTTATCACTGATTAAAAATGAAAAAAATGAAATTCCCTACACATGTTTGATATCACCGCATCCGTAACGACGGTCATGTTACTTTCCCCGCACGGTTAACGCCATTAAAAAAATAAATAAAAAACTATGATGAAATAGAAATTTTGCCCACCTTACTTCCCAAAAAAGGTTATAAAAGTAATCAAAAAAGTTGTATGTACGCCAAAATAGTACCAATCAAACCGTCACCTCACCCCGCAAAAAAATGAGCCCCTACATGAGACAATGACCCAAAAAATAAAAAAAACGATGGCTCTCAGACTAAAACATGATTTTTTTGTTTCAAAAATGATTTTTTATGTTAAACGTAAAATAAAATAAAAAAAGTAGACATATTAGGTATCGCCGCGTCCGTAAGAACCTGCTCTATAAAAATACCACATGACCTAAACCCTGAGGTGAACACCGTAAAAAAATTAAAATAAACTGTGTCAAAAAAGTAATTTTTTGTCACCTTACATCACAAAAAGTGTAATAGCAAGCATTAAAAAAGTCGTATGCCCCCCAAAAAAGGGCCAATCTAACCGTCATCTTATTTCAAAACAATGATACCCTAGCTAAGACAATCGCCCAAAACCTGAAAAAACTATGGCTCTCAGACTATGGAGACACTAAAACATGATTTTTCTTTTTGTTTCAAAAATGATATTATTGTGTAAAACTTACATAAATAAAAAAAAGTATACATATTAGGTATCGCCATGTCCGTAAAAACTTGCTCTATAAAAATACCACATGACTTAACCCCTCAGGTGAATACCGTAAAAAAAAAAAAAAAAAAAAACAAACAGTGTAAAAAAAGCCATTTTTTGTCACCTTACATCACAAAAAGTGTAATAGCAAGCAAGCAAAAAGTCACACGCACCCCAAAGTTAGTGAGCCCACTTTGGGTAGAAGAATGAACATTGGGAGAGATCCAGTGTGCAGGAGAAACAATATACACTGGATAATGAAATGCAAAGCTAAAAGACCAAGGAATCCAAGAGAGAGAAATCTAAAGGAACCCCATAACACTCATAACCATTCTATTTCCTGAGCCCAGGGCATACATACCATGCAGGAAGGCCATGCTATGGGGCCGGCCACTTTGCTGCTACTTTATGCAATGAGAACCTCTGCATTACTCCCTTCTCCAGTGGAACTGCATTGTTAGGAAACATACACTTGGTAACTGGGAAGATCTTAGAAAGGGAACCGGTTGCCATTCCCTTCTGTTCTGGGTGGCAAAACTCAGTATTAAAATACAGGGCTCAGTTTGATTTTTGCTTTGGTCCCATCTTCCTCCCTTTCATGTACACGACTGTCCTGAGCCAGTGGTGTATCTTGGTTTTGTGCTGCCCTAGGCGAGACTAAACTCGGGCACCCCCTAATATAAATTTGACCCACCCCTTCCTGTCAAGGCCAAACCCCTTTCTCTCTAAACCCCACCCCTTCCTATGTGCCATCCACAGATTCCCCTCCCCTAAACAGTGCCATCCACAGATCCCCCTCCCCTAAACAGTGCCATCCACAGATCCCCCTCCCCTAAACAGTGCCATCCACCGATCCCCCTCCCCTAAACAGTGCCATCCACAGATCCCCCTCCCCTAAACAGTGCCATCCACAGATCCCCCTCCCCTAAACAGTGCCATCCACAGATCCCCCTCCCCTAAATAGTGCCATCCACAGATCCCCCTCCCCTAAACAGTGCATCCACAGATCCCCCTCCCCTAAACAGTGCCATCCACAGATCCCCCTCCCCTAAACAGTGCCATCCACAGATCACCCTCCCCTAAACAGTGCCATCCACAGATCCCCCTCCCCTAAACAGTGCCATCCACGGATCCCCCTCCCCTAAACAGTGCCATCCACGGATCCCCCTCCCCTAAACAGTGCCATCCACAGATCCCCCTCCCCTAAACAGTGCCATCCACAGATCCCCCTCCCCTAAACAGTGCCATCCACAGATCCCCTTCCCCTAAACAGTGCCATCCACAGATCCCCTTCCCCTAAACAGTGCCATCCACAGATCCCCTCCCCTAAATAGACTCATCAACAGATCCCCCTCCCCTAAACAGTGCCTTCCACGGATCCCCCTCCCCTAAACAGTGCCATCCACAGATCCCCCTCCCCTAAACAGTGCCATCCACGGATCCCCCTCCCCTAAACAGTGCCATCCACGGATCCCCCTCCCCTAAACAGTGCCATCCACGGATCCCCCTCCCCTAAACAGTGCCATCCACGGATCCCCCTCCCCTAAACAGTGCCATCCACGGATCCCCCTCCCCTAAACAGTGCCATCCACGGATCCCCCTCCCCTAAACAGTGCCATCCACGGATCCCCCTCCCCTAAACAGTGCCATCCACGGATCCCCCTCCCCTAAACAGTGCCATCCACGGATCCCCCTCCCCTAAACAGTGCCATCCACGGATCCCCCTCCCCTAAACAGTGCCATCCACGGATCCCCCTCCCCTAAACAGTGCCATCCACGGATCCCCCTCCCCTAAACAGTGCCATCCACGGATCCCCCTCCCCTAAACAGTGCCATCCACGGATCCCCCTCCCCTAAACAGTGCCATCCACGGATCCCCTCCCCTAAACAGTGCCATCCACGGATCCCCTCCCCTAAACAGTGCCATCCACGGATCCCCCTCCCCTAAACAGTGCCATCCACGGATCCCCCTCCCCGAAACAGTGCCATCCACGGATCCCCCTCCCCTAAACAGTGCCATCCACGGATCCCCCTCCCCTAAACAGTGCCATCCACGGATCCCCCTCCCCTAAACAGTGCCATCCACGGATCCCCCTCCCATAAACAGTGCCATCCACGGATCCCCCTCCCCTAAACAGTGCCATCCACTCCACAGATCCCCCTCCCCTAAACAGTGCCATCCACGGATCCCCCTCCCCTAAACAGTGCCATCCACTCCACAGATCCCCCTCCCCTAAACAGTGCCATCCATTCCACAGATCCCCCTCCCCTAAATAGTGTCATCAACAGATCCCCCTCCCCGACACTCACAGGAATATATTTATAAACTAATCAGTAACTTTAATCATTGCTGATCTCTTTACTGGATATAACCTTACTCTGTCTTAGCTCCGGTAACAGCAGGCAGTGCGGGCGGGCGGCGCTCACTCACTGACGTTGCTCCACCCACTATGCGGCGCAGGCGCGGGACGTCAGTGAGTGAGCGCCGCCCGCCCGCACTGCCTGCTGTTACCGGAGCTAAGACAGAGTAAGGTTATACCCAGTAAAGAGATCAGCAATGATTAAAGTTAAAGTTACTGATTAGTTTATAAATGTACTCCTGTGAGCGGCGTGGCCCTGTATATTCTACCCCCCAGGCAAGCGTCCCTGTCACCATGGGAACGCCTGGGGGTTAGAATATACCATCGGATTTGAGTTTTCACAATCTCACTGAGATCGTGAAAACTCAGATCCGATGGTATATTGCAACCCCCAGGCAAGCGTCCCCGTCACCATGGGAACGCCTGGGGGTTAGAATATACCATCGAATCATCTTAGTATACCGGCGGCATATAAGATGGATTGGACAGCGGGACAAACAAACAGCATTTTGCCGCCCCATAGGCAAATGCCTTGTTTTCCTCGTGATAGATACGCCACTGTCCTGAGCTCACATCCAGCTGCTCCGACTCATGAAGGGTTTATGAGTTTTGCAGCAGAGATGCATTTACTTTTCATTCCCTTTGTATTTGCAGATGATTGTAAGAGATCGTGTCATTTTGGCCTCATCGGTGTCTTGGCGGGATTGCTGGTGACTGCACTTCCAGGACTCTGGTATTTCATGAAGAGAGGTGAGAGGCTTGTATAGTACAACATTTATAGAAGACAGTTACCATATGAGAAGAATTTGAGAACCTTTTCAGGAAATTAAAGCAAGCAAAACTGTACATTACTATATCTATCTATATTATATGTGTCACAAACCCAGACCTCCCAAGTGTCCCTCTTTTTGACCCAAGTCCCTCTTTGCTCCTTAACTGTCCCTCTTTTTGATCTGAGGTATAGATTTGCATTATTACATTCACAATATTGACCCAGAAAGTTTTTTTGTATATTTTTCCATTATTTGATGGACTTGGGATTTTAGAAATTTCTATATTCAGATTATTTTTGCGCCATTTCGTAAAATAAAATGATTGAAATGTATAGATCTATGTATGGACCTTTCACACAATGAACCATAAGTGTCTCTCTTTAATTGTCCAAAAAGTTGGGAGGTATGCAAACCACTGGCAGAACATTGTCCGTTTATTTATGTGGTGATTTTAGTACAAGGTTTTGCTTTCATCACTTTTGTGTTCTGTCAGGAAATTACTTTTATTGTGCAGTGAAATTCCCTTGATGTGGGTTTGGATTATTGGACATTCACAGAAAAGTATATAAAGGGAAATGTCCTAATTGTTCTTCTCTGCTGATATCCCACTACCGATATGGATGAACTGAATTCCTCTTTCATTTCTGTAGATTCGCAGCGGTTTCAGGTGAGTCACATTCACAGGGTAGAGACTGCAGACAACAAAGTCACCATGTACTGTATGGCGTCCAACTGTCCAGAAGACGTGGAGGTGACCTGGAGGATCACAGAGAATGATGGAGCGAAGATCATAATCTCAGATATTAAGCAGGAAAACGATGAAGAAGCTGCCCTCGTGCCCGGAAGTGATTATTATAATGTGGAGACAGACCGATCATATGAAGATAAACTCCACAACGTGGTCTCTTCTCTGAGCTTTACACCAGTTGTATCGAAGCACAAAGAGATGGCGTTCTCCTGCACCTTCCAGTGTAACGGGAGAAGTCAGGAGAAAAGTCAGAGGTTCAGCTTCATATTCAGTAAGAGAATTCAGGGTCTTCTTCTTGTGATTTGTAGTGCTGCAGTAATTACTGTATAATAGAAAAGGGCAGATCTACAGAGTAAACCTCAGCCTTAAGGCCAGGGCTACACGGCGACATGTGTCGTGAAAAGTCACGCAACGTTTTTCATAATGACTGTCAATGGTGTTGCACTGCATCATGCTGCGACATGACAGACGCAAAAATTCAGTCCAAATTGGATTTTTGTGTGCTTGTCGCTTCTCAGTCGCAGCATGTCGCATGTTGCAGTGCGACACTATTGACAGTCATTGCCAAAAATGTTGTGCAACATGAATGTCGCGTGACACATGGCGCAGTGTTGATGTTCCTTGTTGTCGCACGGCTCATGGGCGCAGTGTAGCCGTAGCCTTAAGAAGACAGGATGAATATTTCAGGCTCACACACACCAATACCCAATGTGGGTACACTAAAGCCACTGACCATAGCGGTGCCTTGGTGGTCTATACATGAAAGGAGCCACAAGTTTACATACTATATGTGGTAAATTATGTAATGGAAGATAGAATAGAAAGTAATAAATATATATATATATATATATATATAGGTAGTAGGATATACCTGGGGGGCAGGATACACCTGGATGGAAAGATATAGCTGGGTGGTGGGATATACAGCAAGGTGATAGGATATAGGTGGGTGATAGCTGGTGGTAGTAGTATATAGCTGGGTGGTAGGATATACCTTGGGGGTAGGATACATCTGGATGGTAACTAACATATGGCTGGGTGGTAATTGGATACACTGTAACTGGGGGGGTGGCTCAGATATAGCTGGTTTGTAGTATATAGTGTAGCTGGGTCATAAGATATAGCAGTGTGGTAGGATATAACAGGGTGGTAGGATATAGTTGGGGTAGGATACCCTGGGATAGTAAGATATAGCTTGGGGGGGGGGGGCTGGGATTATAGCTGGGTGGAAGTATATACTGTAGCTGGGCAATATAGTTTTGCAGGGATTTTATTTCCATTATACTGTAGCTGGGTCATAAGATATAGTTGGGGGTAGGATGTAGCACAGTGATAGGATACAGTTGGGTGGTAGGCAGGGGTTCAGCACAGGTTGGGTGGGCCCCTAATGTGAGCATCCTAAGGCTAGGTCTTCACACTAAGGTTTTGTTCAGATTTGTTGATGTAATGTTTTATAAGCCAAAAGCAGGTAATGAAAGCCCTGTGAACAAAGTTCACTTTTTTCCTCTGAGATAATGGGGTATGGTGACTGGGAATGTTGCAAAGAGATGACACTCAGAAATGTGCTAGCTGACACTTTTTCTATCTCTCTGGGTTCCTTTCCCTACGGCTTTACTCTGGCACCTATGACTGTAGATGTCCACTGAAGGCTTCTAGTTATACCTGTCCTGAGCTCTCGTGATGGTGTCTTAACATGTTTCCCACCACTTTTGTAGCAGAGTCTTGATGGCTCCGATGGTTGATCACTCTGCTGACTTTACATATCTTCTGTGGCCTAGAACCCTACAGGCTCTCTGGGGTAGTGGCCCTCACAGATGAGCTGCCTCTGGGGTACTCATGGACCAGAGGAGCGGGAGATGGATATCATTCTCCTTCACTCCTCACTCTCCATTCTTAGTGCGGGCATCACAAGAGAATCACAAAGTGATGAGTAATGCCAACGGTGCTATAGTCACAGCTCTCATTAGTTAAATTAGAAAGTTTGTGGCACTCATTTTCTGTGTCCTTCCTGGCACCCCTTGGCCTGGAATGTCCACCCCACCGCTAGGTTCACCTCTGGTGGTAGGATATGGCACAGTGATAGGATATAGTTGGGGGCAAGATACAGCTCGGTGGTAGGATATAGCACACTAATGGAATATAGTTATGGTAAGATATGGCTGGGGCATAGGGTATATTTAGCTTTAAGATACCTCTGAGGGTCTTCCTGATCACTGCTATCAGAGTTTATCATTAATAGTGTTGAGAAAATATAAATATAACAAATTGACTTCCATTTGAATTTCAGGAAAAATTTGATTTGCCGTGAAGCCGAATTTACTCACTTTTCGTGGTAACGAATAAATTTTTCCTGAAGTGGTGGTAAAAACTAATAACTACATACTCACCTCTTCCATTGGCGCGCCATCTTGATTGAAGATGCCACACAAAATCTCGTGAGAGGTGACGTATGACGTCACCACACCGGTGCACGAGATTTCGTACAATGTCTTCAATTTAAGATGAATAAGGTGAATATTTTTTATTTTTACCATGATTAACCCCTGAAAGGCCTAAATGGTAGCCTCAGATGCTGCGATCAGCGATGAACGTGGTATCTGAGGGGTTCAATGACAGGTGGTGGCGCGTCATTGCACCTGCTACATACAAAGAAATATGCTTTGTTACAAAGTAATTTGTCACAAATCAAATTTCTTTGTGAAATTCGGCGAAGCAGCAGAATCAAATTTTTCATAACTTCGCTCTCACAATTCATTAATATCGATGTCTTTTTACTTGCAGAAAGGCCAGAATCGTCAGACCCCGTGCAGATGTCTCTGGGTGACAATGGAGACGTCCTGTGTTCCGTCTCTCTGCAGAACTTTTTTCCTAAAGATATCAAGATACAATGGAGCCACGGCCTGGGACATTTCCAGAATGTAGAGACAAGTGATGAGAAGTTTACAAAGAATAAGGACTTTACATTCAATGTGAGAAGTGAATGTAGGATTCCCGGACATGTCCTCAAGGATCAAGGATATAGAGTACGAGCCATATGGAGCCACAAAGCTGAGTCTGAGCAAAAGGAGGCGTCAATAACAGGTAACCAGCATCTTCATTCCTGGAACAGCCGTTCGAGGGTGTATATCTTTGTTCAAGATGTGAGCAAATTACCCGTTTGGAATCGCAAATCGAGTCTCTAAACGGGCAAGTTGCAGCACTGAGAGGCATTGACAATTTACAAAAGAGTTTGCTTCTCACCGAGCCTGCACTCTTTGGGGTAGATGAGGGGGAGGGTGACAGAGAGGAGGCTGAGGAAAGTGAGGTAGCTAGCTGGGTAACAGTTAGAAAGCGGGGTAGAAGGAAGAGTGCCAGGGAGGCTAGCCCTGATCTGACACACCCCAACAAGTTTGCACGTTTGGCAGATGAGGGGGATGTCAGTCCAGGGATGGCACTGCTGCAGCCGGACACTTCCTCTGCCAGTCAGAGGAATGTCAGCTCCAGTAAGCAGGGAACCAGGAGAGCAGGGCAGGCCAGACAGGTGCTGGTAGTGGGAGACTCCATTATTAGGGGAACAGATAGGGCAATCTGTCACAAAGACCGGGATCCGCCGAACAGTGTGCTGTCTTCCTGGTGCTAGAGTTCGACACATCGCGGATCGGGTTGACAGATTACTGGGAGGGGCTGGAGAAGATCCAGCGGTCATGGTCCATATCGGAACCAATGACAAAGTTAGAGGAAGGTGGAGCGTCCTTAAAAATGATTTCAGGGATTTAGGTCAAAAGCTTAGGGCAAGGACCTCAAAGGTAGTATTTTCCGAAATACGACCGGTACCATGAGCCACACAAGAAAGGCAGTGGGAGATTAGGGAGATTAACAAGTATCTTAAGAACTGGTGTAGGAAGGAGGGGTTTGGGTTCCTGGAGAACTGGGCCGACTTCTCTATCGGCTACAGGCTCTATCGTAGGGACGGGCTGCACCTCAATGGGGAAGGGGCAGCTGTGTTGGGGGAGAAGATGGCTAGAGGTTGGAGGAGTGTTTAAACTAGGGACTGGGGGGAGGGTAATTACATTATAGGAGGGGAAGATAGTGCAGATAGAGACCGGGGTCAAGGTAGTGGGACTGGGGGAGGAATGGAAGGAGGGACTAGAAGGAAAGGTGTAGGGTAAAAAATATACATAAACCTCTCAAATGTATGTATACTAATGCCAGAAGCCTGACTAATAAACCGGGGAACTGGAATTAGTGATGTGTGAGGAGGACTATGACATAGTGGGAATAACTGAGACACGGCTGGATGATAGCTATGACAGTGGGAATAACTGAGACACGGCTGGATGATAGCTATGACAGTGGGAATAACTGAGACACGGCTGGATGATAGCTATGACAGTGGGAATAACTGAGACACGGCTGGATGATAGCTATGACAGTGGGAATAACTGAGACACGGCTGGATGATAGCTATGACAGTGGAAATAACTGAGACATGGCTGGATGATAGCTATGACAGTGGGAATAACTGAGACACGGCTGGATGATAGCTATGACAGTGGGAATAACTGAGACATGGCTGGATGATGGCTATGACAGTGGGAATAACTGAGACATGGCTGGATGATAGCTATGACAGTGGGAATAACTGAGACACGGCTGGATGATGGCTATGACAGTGGGAATAACTGAGACATGGCTGGATGATAGCTATGACAGTGGGAATAACTGAGACACGGCTGGATGATGGCTATGACAGTGGGAATAACTGAGACACGGCTGGATGATAGTTATGACTGGGCAGTTAATGTACAGGGTTACAGTCTGTTTAGAAAGGATCGTCAAAACCGGAGAGGTGGGGGGGGGGGGGGGGGTCTGCCTTTATGTAAAGTCTTGTCTAAAGCCCACAGTCCGAGAAGATATAAGTGAGGTACATGAACATGTGGAGTCACTGTGGGTAGAGATACATGGAGCTAAAAACAACAATAAATTACTAATAGGAGTTTACTATAAACCACCTAATATACCAGAGTCCACAGAAAATCTGCTACTAAGCGAGATAGACGAGGCGGCAAATCATAATGAGACGGTTATTATGGGCGACTTCAACTATCCAGATATAGACTGGGAAACTGAGACTTGTACATCTCATAAAGGAAACAGGTTCTTGGCAATAACCAAAGACAATTACCTTTCCCAACTGGTTCAGGACTCGACTAGAGGGACGGCCATACTGGACTTACTATTAACCAATAGACCTTACAGAACAACAGACGTGCAGGTCGGGGGACACCTGGGAAATAGTGACCATAAAGTAATAACCTTCCAATTATCATTCAAAAGAGCGTTTCTTCAGGGAGGAACAAAAATACCAAACTAAATTTAGCCAACTAAGAGAGGCCATAGGCCTAACTAACTGGGACAAAGTCCTCAAAAATAAAAATACAGCCACAAAATGGGATATCTTTAAAAGTGTCCTAAAATCTAATTGTGAGAGGTACATACCGTATGGGAATAAAAGGTTAAGGAACATGAAGAAACCAATGTGGATAAATAGAACTGTAAAGAAGGCAATAAATGACAAAAAGAAAGCATATAAATCACTAGAACAGGAGGGTAGCACGGAAGCACTAAAAAAACTAAGGAAAAAAATAGAACATGTAAAAAACAAATAAAAGCGGCCAAACTAGAGACCGAGAGATTAATTGCCAAAGAGTAAAACTAACCCTAAAATGTTCTTCAATTATATAAATGGTAAAAAGTATAAATCTGAAGGTGTCGGCCCTTTACAGAGGAAAATAAACTGTCAGATGACATGCAGAATGTAAAAATAAATTCCCCATTAAAAGTGTCCTGTCTGACCCAGGAAGAAGTACATCAGCGACTTAAAAAGATTAAAATAGACAAATCGCCGGGACCAGAT
Organism: Bufo gargarizans; assembly: GCF_014858855.1. Lineage (NCBI taxonomy): Eukaryota > Metazoa > Chordata > Amphibia > Anura > Bufonidae > Bufo > Bufo gargarizans. Next base: position 191,180,779 of record NC_058087.1, read on the forward strand.
GGCATACACCCCCATATCCTAAGGGAATTAAGTAATGTCATAGCCAGACCCTTATTTCTGATATTTGCAGATTCTATATTGACAGGGAATGTCCCACAGGATTGGTGCATGGCAAATGTGGTGCCAATATTCAAAAAGGGTCCAAAAACAGAGCCCAGAAACTATAGGCCGGTAAGTTTAACATCTTTTGTGTGTAAACTGTTTGAAGGTTTTCTGAGAGATGCTATATTAGAGCATCTCAACGGAAATAAGCAAATAACTCCATATCAGCATGGCTTCGTGAGGGATCGGTCATGCCAAACTAATTTAATCAGTTTTTATGAGGAGGTAAGTTCTAGACTTGACAGCGGAGAATCAATGCATGTCGTATATCTGGACTTCTCCAAAGCATTTGACACTGTATCACATAAAAGGTTAGTATATAAAATGAGAATGCTCGGACTGGGAGAAAACGTCTGTAAGTGGGTAAGTAACTGGCTCAGTGATAGAAAACAGAGGGTGGGTATTAACGGTACACACTCAGATCGGGTCACTGTCACTAGTGGGGTACATCAGGGGTCAGTATTGGGCCCTATGCTCTTCAATATATTTATTAATGATCTTGTAGAAGGCTTGCATAGTAAAATATAAATTTTCGCAGATGACACTAAACTGTGTAAAGTAATTAACATTGAAGAGGACAGTATACTGTATATACACTACAGAGGACAGTATATGGTATATATACTACAGAGGACAGTATACTGTATATACACTACAGAGGACAGTATACTGTATATATACTACAGAGGACAGTATACTATATATACTACAGAGGACAGTATACTGTATATATACTACAGAGGACCATATACTGTATATATACCACAGAGGACAGTATACTGTATATATACTACAGAGGACAGTATACTGTATATACACTACAGAGGACAGTATACTGTATATATACTACAGAGGACAGTATACTGTATATATACTACAGAGGACAGTATACTGCTACAGAGCGATCTGGATAGATTGGAGGCTTGGGCAGATAAGTGGCAGATGAGGTTTAACACTGACAAATGTAAAGTTATGCACATGGGAAGGAATAATGCAAGTCACCCGTACATACTAAATGGTAAAACACTCGGTAACACTGACATGGAAAAGGACCTAGGAATTTTAATAAACGGCAAACTAAGCTGCAGAAACCAGTGGCAGGCAGCTGCTGCCAAGGCCAATAAGATAATAAGTTGCATCAAAAGGGGCATAGATGCCCGTGATGAGAACATAGTCCTACCACCTTACACATCACTAGTCAGACCAAACATGGAGCACTGTGTACAGTTCTGGGCTCCTGTGAACAAGGCAGACATAGCAGAGCTGGAGAGGGTTCAGAGGAGGGCAACTAAAGTAATAACTGGAATGGGGGGACTACAGTACCCTGAAATATTATCAAAATTAGGGTTATTTACTTTAGAAAAAAGATGACTGAGTGGAGATCTAATTACTATGTATAAATATATCAGGGGTCAGTACAGAGATCACTCCCATCATCTATTTATCCCCAGGACTGTGACTGTGACGAGGGGACATCCTCTGCGTCTGGAGGAAAGAAGGTTTGTACACAAACATAGCAGAGGATTCTTTACTGTAAGAGCAGTGAGACTATGGAACTCTCTGCCTGAGGAGGTGGTGATGGGGAGCACAATAAAGGAATTCAAGAGGGGCCTGGATGTATTTCTGGAGCGTAATAATATTACAGGCTATAGCTACTAGAGAGGGGTCGCTGATCCAGGGAGTTATTCTGATGCCTGATTGGAGTCGGGAAGGAATTTTTTATTCCCCTAAAGTGGGGAAAATTGGCTTCTACCTCACAGAGTTTTTTTTTTTGCCTTCCTCTGGATCAACTTGCAGGATGACAGGCCGAACTGGATGGACAGAGGGCTTTCTTAGGCCTTATATACTGTGTTACTATGTTTTCATTCATACTAGGTTACACTCTTCCCTGTTGTCTGGGAGAGCAGTGATTTCCCCTTCCTTCCTCCTCACACTTCTGGCTGTAAGACAAGTGGCCGTAGGAAGCACCCCCCCCACTTTGTCCTGTCTGCAGTAGGACAGTGAAATTGCTGAAGTGGTTCTGGGGTTTTCTCCTTCCCGATGACAGTTGAGGTTCCCTTGGTGTTGAAGGTGTCAAGGTTCAAGTCAGGGCCCCGGTTCTTTGCAGTGTAGCAGTGCAAGAAGCAACGATGAGGCAGTAGTGCGGCAGAACAGTTCTTTACTGAAGAATTCAAATGCGACCAGATCAGGACAGTTCTTGGGATGTGATGGTCTGGAAGTTGTTACACAAAATGCACTTTCCACACATGTTACAGGTGTCATGGCTGCACAGGTAGTTGATAGGCCATACTGACCTGACCTGCACTGACTGATTAGACTGGAGAAACTAAAATGTCCTTTCCCCTCTATATAAACTGGGTGACACCAGCCCCATTTAGTGGTCGCTGTGGATATGGCCTATTAATACAAAACAGGCAATATACAGATAGTAGCAAAAATACACTATTAAAGGGGTTGTGTCACTTCACAAGTAGCATTTATTATGTAGAGTAAGTTAACACAAGGCACTTACTAATGTATTGTGATTCTCCCTATTTCCTTCTTTGCTGGCTGGATTGATTTTTCCATCACATTATAAACTTCTCGTTTCCATGGTTACGACCACCCTGCAATCCAGCAGAGGTGGTCGTGCTTGCACCCTACAGGAAAAAGCACCAGCCTATGTGCGCTCCCAGGATCCTGTCCACCAGAGAGACTGACGTTTTTTTCTATAGTGTGGAAGCACGCCAACCGCTGCTGTACTGCAGGGTGGTCGTAACCATGGAAACGAGAAGTGTATATTGTGATGGAAAAATGAATCCAGCCAGCAAAGGAAGCAATATGGAGAATCACAATACATTAGTCAGTGACTTGTATTAACTTTCTCTACATGATAAATCCCTCTTGCTGAAGTGACACAACCCCTTTAAGGAGTTGTCCATCCATGTGAAGATTTGAATACCACAAGCAAGTAGTGATACCTCTCTAAGCACTGGGGGGCCTGCACATTCCCAGGTATGGTTGGCTGAGGTGAAGCTCGGGGCGGTGAGGTAAGTGTGACATTATATTATAGTGTGTATTATATTTGATATGCACTGTACATTTTTTTTGTGTCCGGCTAAGTTCAAGACCCCTGGTCTGATCATCTCAAACGGACAATAGTGAAGGCTCGTCACAGTGTATCAGCGCTGTCCCTCCAAACTAGCCCTCTGCCCGTGTAAGTGGTTCACTGATAATGGAGAAAGGAGCAAAAGTGTGAAATCATTGCCAGTACTAGTGTACCCGTGTCACTGACCATAGAGGACTCCGCTGTATAGATGTGTACGTTCCTTTATGTGATCACTTCTTCTCATTGTGTTACAGACTTTGCATGGCGTCCGGTGATGGAAGAGATTGAGAAACCTACATTCACCGATGGTAAAGAGGCAAAACTGCTTTGCCGCGTCTCTGGGTATTTTCCTGATGCCCTGGAAGTGAAGTGGTTAAGAATAGATGCAGACAGTCAGGAATTCTATGTTTTATCTGCCAGTGACAAATACAAGATCCCAGTAATGGAGGCCACACTACAAGAAGATAAGACCTTCACCTACACAGCATGCCTGATCCTCTCTGTGTCAGCGGCAACAGATCATGGCTCAGAGTTTATCTGTCGGGTGAGACACCCCAGTGTGACGGGGCCCCTGGAGAAGAGGACGGGAGAAATCAGGGTGATCGGTGAGAATCAACAATTACATGCATTATTAATAACTTTATGCTCTTTATGTGATATATATCAAAGGTGAGACATCAGAAAACATATAAGATGTCTTATAGAAAAAGTTCCCAAGATCTATTATACATTCTCTATAAAATCTATTGGTGCTTAATAAAAAACAAAAAATAACTATTCAGCAAGTGTTAAAGTTTATAGAAAACTGTAGTCATTGAGTTGAACTCACTATTCTGCTGGTGCAGTCACTGTGTACATACTGTCACAACCAGACAGCTGAGAAGCTCTGACAGAGGCCTTTCAGAACCTCCTCCTTGAGTTTTCTTTGTTTTGAATTTCAGTTCCTCATCCCGTTAGCCTCTCTCAGCTGTCATGTAGTTGGACTGATTGCATCCCTTTAAATTCCTCCCCATAATGCATTACTGGGCGGCTTATACAACTTCTTGGAGTGTGTGTGCATGCTGATCCTATTTTCCAGTCTTCTACAAGATAAGTGTTGTACATCCCAGGTGACCCTGACTCCCTCCGTGTCTAGTGTAGGGAGCCGGTGGTCGTGTCCCCTCACTATTGTAGGGTGTTCAGGTGGTATATAGTCGAGGTACGTGGATATGCGATCATCCACCATTGGGATTTTCGCATAGGCTGAGCAGACAGGGAAAGAGCCAGGTCTGATGCAGGGGTCTCCCTTTTGTTCCTTAGTTTTGGATCCAGTGAGTCGTATATTCATTTAGCATTGTCTTGTTTCCTGTACACCTTCCATGACATTATAAGCCGCCAAAACCGTCTCAAGCATGGATCCGGTTTCACTTTTGACTGAACGTTTCCAGGGTCTTTCATTGGAGGTAGCTGATCTCCGTAAGACTCTTTCTCAGTTTCTAGTGACCTGTTCAGCTTGCGTTCATGGAGTTTGTTCTGAGCCTAAGATCTCGCTCCCGGATACGTTCTCCGGGGGTATTGAGAATTTTGTGCGTTTCAGAGAGGCTTGCAAACTCCATTTTCACCTTCTTCCCCATTCCTCTGGTGATGAGGAACGGAGGGTGGGGATCATTATATCGCTGCTCAGGGGTAACGCTCAGTCGTGGGCCTTTTCGCTGCCGGTGGGGGCACGGCCCCTCCGTTCAGTGGATGATTTATTTTTAGCCCTGGGTCAGATATATGATGATCCGGATCGTGTTGCTTTGGCTGAGTCTAGACTACGTCTATTATGCCAGGGTAAACAATCCGCAGAGATATACTGCTCAGAATTTCGGAGATGGGCAGCTGATACTGGTTGGAATGATGCTGCACTCCGAAGTCAATTTTGCCATTGTCTTTCAGAGGGATTGAAAGATGCATGAGAGGCCTATCTCCTTGGACTGTGCTATGTCTCAGGCCGTTCATATTGACAGGCGTCTTAGAGAGAGAGGCGAGATCTCTCCTTCCTGTCATACTCAGTCCCAGGACAGTGCAGCGGTCCCGTTCTGTGCGCAGGGGTCTCAGTCGCTGTCAGCCCCTTCTGAGCAGGAGCCCATGCAGCTGGGGTTGATTGCTTCTGACAATAGAAGATTCAGCTCGCATGGGAGGGTTTGTATTTGTTGTGGAGGTATAAATCATTTGGCAAATGTTTGTCCCTCTAGGAGATTCAGGCAGTTTTCTGGGAGTAATAAAGAAACAAAAAGGAAAAAATCTTTTAAAAATGTTCCATCTGTTACTATTGGCAGGGTTGAGGCGGAAATTGAAGGTTTTCCGTTTGCTTGTAGTTCCCATTTTGTCCTGCCTGCCAGGGTGGCGCTAGAGAGCAAGAACATTTTTTGTGAGATTTTTGTAGATAGTGGAGCAGCTGTCAATATCATTGATAATCATTTTGCGATAACTCATGGTATCCAGGTAGGCACTTTGGGAAAGGATATTCCTGTTTTTGCTATTGATTCCGCTCCACTTTCTCAGAAATCATTAAAGGGCATAGTTCACAATATGGGGTACTGTCACAACCAGACAGCTGAGAAGCTCTGACAGAAGCCTTTCAGAACCTCCTCCTTGAGTTTTCTTTGTTTTGAATTTCAGTTCCTCATCTCGTTAGCCTCTCTCAGCTGTCATGTAGTTGGACTGATTGCATCCCTTTATATTCCTCCCCATAATGCATTAGTGTGTGGCTTATACAACTTCTTGGAGTGTGTGTGCATGCTGATCCTATTTTCCAGCCTTCTACAAGATAAGTGCTGTACATTTATTTGTGATTTTCTGTTTGCTGGATCCCAGGTGACCCTGACTCCCTCCGTGTCTAGTGTAGGGAGCTGGTGGTCGTGTCCCCTCACTATTGTAGGGTGTTCAGGTGGTATATAGTCGAGGTACGTGGATATGCGATCATCCACCATTGGGATTTTTGCATAGGCTGAGCAGACAGGGAGAGAGTCAGGTCTGATGCAGGGGTCTCCCTTTTGTTCCTTAGTTTTGGATCCAGTGAGTCATATATTCATTTTGCATTGTCTTGTTTCCTGTACACCTTCCGTGACACATACATTACTTATCCTGTACTGATCCTGAGTTACATCCTGTATTATACTCCAGAGCTGCACTCACTATTCTGCTGGTGCAGTCACTGTGTACATACATTATTCATCCTGTACTGATCCTGAGTTACATTCTGTATTATACTCCAGAGCTGCACTCACTATTCTGCTGGTGCAGTCACTGTGTACATACATTACTGATCCTGTACTGATCCTGAGTTACATCCTGTATTATCCTCCAGAGCTGCACTCACTATTCTGCTGGTGCAGTCCCTGTGTACATACATTACATTACTTATCCTGTACTGATCCTGAGTTACATCCTGTATTATACTCCAGAGCTGCACTCACTATTCTGCTGGTGCAGTCACTGTGTACATACATTACTTATCCTGTACTGATCCTGAGTTACATCCTGTATTATACTCCAGAGCTGCACTCACTATTCTGCTGGTGCAGTCACTGTGTACATACATTACTTATCCTGTACTGATCCTGAGTTACATTCTGTATTATACTCCAGAGCTGCACTCACTATTCTGCTGGTGCAGTCACTGTGTACATACATTACTTATACTGTACTGATCCTGAGTTACATTCTGTATTATACTCCAGAGCTGCACTCACTATTCTGCTGGTGCAGTCACTGTGTACATACATTACTCATCCTGTACTGATCCTGAGTTACATCCTGTATTATACTCCAGAGCTGCACTCACTATTCTGCTGATGTAACTATCACACTAACCTAAGGGTATGTCCATATCTTTTTCATAGTAGAATTGCACTCAGAAAATTGGCAGTATTTATAGAAGTCACACTTTGGATAACATTTTAGCACTTCTTATCCACCTGCTGTGAAAATATTTGACCACAATATCTGCACATAACTTGACCTGTAGTTTGGATTTTGTATCCTCAGCTTGTCATTTTATGCTGTAGATTTCAGCTGATGCAATCCAGAGTGTGAAATCAGTGAGAAACTCCGCAGCATTTCTGTGATAATTGCCGCAGTAAAATCTGCCGCCTGTGATGTGGATTTTGCTGCTGCTTAGAAAATCTGCAGACGACTCACTACAAACCGATGCAAATATACATTGGTTTGGGAAACCTGAACCCTTCCCTGCTGACTATACATTCAGCGGTCAGGATTAGTCTAAGTTCACACTTCAGGTGAGAAACACAGAACGGAAGCAGATCTTCCTCTTACACCTTATCTGTGTGGAGGCTTCACCACTGGTTTTGGGTCTTAATAACTGATGGAAATCACTGACCAAATAACTGAAGTGTGAACTTAGCCTTAAGCCTACATCATCATGAAGGCCTGAAGAAACAAAGTGATCCTGTCTAGAGTTATTTCTCATTACTGCCACTGATCTGTCACTTTCCACATATGATCCAAAAAGTGCGCCCATAGCAGAAAGCTGAGAGAAGTCTGGTCTAGAACGTACTGCCCCTGAGGTCTAATGCTGGGGTTTACTGTCCGTACTGCCCCTGAGGTCTAATGCTGGGGTTTACTGTCCGTACTGCCCCTGAGGTCTAATGCTGGGGTTTACTGTCCGTACTGCCCCTGAGGTCTAATGTTGGGGTTTACTGTCCGTACTGCCCCTGAGGTCTAATGCTGGGGTTTACTGTCTGTACTGCCCCTGAGGTCTAATGCTGGGGTTTACTGTTAATACTGCCCCTGAGGTCTAATGCTGGGGTTTACTGTCCGTACTGCCCCTGAGGTCTAATGCTGGGGTTTACTGTCCATACTGCCCCTGAGGTCTAATGTTGGGGTTTACTGTCCGTACTGCCCCTGAGGTCTAATGCTGGGGTTTACTGTCTGTACTGCCCCTGAGGTCTAATGCTGGGGTTTACTGTCCGTACTGCCCCTGAGGTCTAATGCTGGGGTTTACTGTCTGTACTGCCCCTGAGGTCTAATGCTGGGGTTTACTGTTAATACTGCCCCTGAGGTCTAATGCTGGGGTTTACTGTCCGTACTGCCCCTGAGGTCTAATGCTGGGGTTTACTGTCCGTACTGCCCCTGAGGTCTAATGTTGGGGTTTACTGTCCGTACTGCCCCTGAGGTCTAATGCTGGGGTTTACTGTCCGTACTGCCCCTGAGGTCTAATGCTGGGGTTTTCTGTCCATACTGCCCCTGAGGTCTAATGCTGGGGTTTACTGTCCGTACTGCCCCTGAGGTCTAATGCTGGGGTTTACTGTCCGTACTGCCCCTGAGGTCTAATGTTGGGGTTTACTGTCCGTACTGCCCCTGAGGTCTAATGCTGGGGTTTACTGTCCGTACTGCCCCTGAGGTCTAATGCTGGGGTTTTCTGTCCATACTGCCCCTGAGGTCTAATGCTGGGGTTTACTGTCCATACTGCCCCTGAGGTCTAATGCTGGGGTTTACTGTCTGTACTGCCCCTGAGGTCTAATGCTGGGGTTTACTGTTCGTACTGCCCCCGATGTCTAATGCTGGGGTTTACTGTTCGTACTGCCCCCGAGGTTTAATGCTGGGGTTTACTGTCTGTACTGCCCCTGAGGTCTAATGCTGGGGTTTACTGTCCGTACTGCCCCTGAGGTCTAATGCTGGGGTTTACTGTCCGTACTGCCCCTGAGGTCTAATGCTGGGGTTTACTGTCCATACTGCCCCTGAGGTCTAATGCTGGGGTTTACTGTCCATACTGCCCCTGAGGTCTAATGCTGGGGTTTACTGTCTGTACTGCCCCTGAGGTCTAATGCTGGGGTTTACTGTTCGTACTGCCCCCGATGTCTAATGCTGGGGTTTACTGTTCGTACTGCCCCCGAGGTTTAATGCTGGGGTTTACTGTCTGTACTGCCCCTGAGGTCTAATGCTGGGGTTTACTGTCCGTACTGCCCCTGAGGTCTAATGCTGGGGTTTACTGTCCATACTGCCCCTGAGGTCTAATGCTGGGGTTTACTGTCCGTACTGCCCCTTAGGTCTAATGCTGGGGTTTACTGTCCATACTGCCCCTGAGGTCTAATGCTGGGGTTTACTGTCCGTACTGCCCCTGAGGTCTAATGCTGGGGTTTACTGTCTGTACTGCCCCTGAGGTCTAATGCTGGGGTTTACTGTCCGTACTGCCCCTGAGGTCTAATGCTGGGGTTTACTGTCCGTACTGCTCCTGAGGTCTAATGCTGGGGTTTACTGTCCGTACTGCCCCTGAGGTCTAATGCTGGGGTTTACTGTTAATACTGCCCCTGAGGTCTAATGCTGGGGTTTACTGTCCGTACTGCCTCTGAGGTCTAATGCTGGGGTTTACTGTCCGTACTGCCCCTGAGGTCTAATGCTGGGGTTTACTGTTAATACTTCCCCTGAGGTCTAATGCTGGGGTTTACTGTCCGTACTGCCCCTGAGGTCTAATGCTGGGGTTTACTGTCCATACTGCCCCTGAGGTCTAATGCTGGGGTTTACTGTCCGTACTGCCCCTGAGGTCTAATGCTGGGGTTTACTGTCCGTACTGCCTCTGAGGTCTAATGCTGGGGTTTACTGTCCGTACTGCCCCTGAGGTCTAATGCTGGGGTTTACTGTTAATACTGCCCCTGAGGTCTAATGCTGGGGTTTACTGTCCGTACTGCCCCTGAGGTCTAATGCTGGGGTTTACTGTCCATACTGCCCCTGAGGTCTAATGCTGGGGTTTACTGTCCGTACTGCTCCTGAGGTCTAATGCTGGGGTTTACTGTCCGTACTGCCCCTGAGGTCTAATGCTGGGGTTTACTGTCCGTACTGCCCCTGAGGTCTAATGTTGGGGTTTACTGTCTGTACTGCCCCTGAGGTCTAATGCTGGGGTTTACTGTCCGTACTGCCCCTGAGGTCTAATGCTGGGGTTTTCTGTCCGTACTGCCCCTGAGGTCTAATGCTGGGGTTTACTGTTCGTACTGCCCCCGAGGTTTAATGCTGGGGTTTACTGTCTGTACTGCCCCTGAGGTCTAATGCTGGGGTTTACTGTCCGTACTGCCCCTGAGGTCTAATGCTGGGGTTTACTGTCCGTACTGGCCCTGAGGTCTAATGCTGGGGTTTACTGTCCGTACTGCCCCTGAGGTCTAATGCTGGGGTTTACTGTCCATACTGCCCCTGAGGTCTAATGCTGGGGTTTACTGTCCATACTGCCCCTGAGGTCTAATGCTGGGGTTTACTGTCTGTACTGCCCCTGAGGACTAATGCTGGGGTTTACTGTCCGTACTGCCACTGAGGTCTAATGCTGGGGTTTACTGTCCGTACTGCCCCTGAGGTCTAATGCTGGGGTTTACTGTCCGTACTGCCCCTGAGGTCTAATGCTGGGGTTTACTGTCCGTACTGCCCCTGAGGTCTAATGCTGGGGTTTACTGTTAATACTGCCCCTGAGGTCTAATGCTGGGGTTTACTGTCCGTACTGCCTCTGAGGTCTAATGCTGGGGTTTACTGTCCGTACTGCCCCTGAGGTCTAATGCTGGGGTTTACTGTTAATACTTCCCATGAGGTCTAATGCTGGGGTTTACTGTCCGTACTGCCCCCGAGGTCTAATGCTGGGGTTTACTGTCCGTACTGCCCCTGAGGTCTAATGCTGGGGTTTACTGTCCGTACTTCCCCTGAGGTCTAATGCTGGGGTTTACTGTCCGTACTGCCCCTGAGGTCTAATGCTGGGGTTTACTGTCCGTACTTCCCCTGAGGTCTAATGCTGGGGTTTACTGTCCATACTGCCCCTGAGGTCTAATGCTGGGGTTTACTGTCTGGTACGTCACATGATTTATTCCTAATATTTTATTCTGCAGGAATCCGAGCAGTGAATGTGACACTTCTGAACAAAGAGAAAATAAGAGCAGAAGTTGTACATTTCACCCCGAATGACATTAAAATCACATGGAGCCGACGTAAGGAAAACTATAAAAACTATAAAGTCTCTAAAAAAAATTATCTACAAACTATGAAAAGAGAAAACAGTGATGGCTCCTGCACAAGTGTCAGTGAGATGACATTCAAGTCTTATTCAGGAAGTACTCAGAAGAATAAGAGATATTATAAAGTGGTTGTGGAAGACAACGCATCGAATACTGTAGTGGAGAAGATCGTCCTACAAGAGAACCGTAAGGAGCAAGGATACTTATAAGTGCTGTATGGTTCAGTATTAGGACATTTGGGGGGTCATTTATCACACTGAAATACTCCTATATTAGGCCCCTTTCACATGTGACGTGAACGCATAGTTTGTAAACCTTTAGTTTTTTTATCACGCGCTTGAAAAACGCATCAAAACGCATTGCACCCACGTGTAAAAAACTGAACAAATGAACGCAATCGCAGACAAAACTGACTGAACTTGCTTGCAAAATAGTGAGAGTTTCACTCAACGCACCCTGAACGCATCCGGACCTAATCCGTCACGCTCGTGTGAAAGAGGCCTTACATTTAGACAACTAGCTGTTGTGCTGCAATCTGCGCCTAAAATATGCCTAAGGTCCCTTTCACACGAGCGAGTTTTCCGCGCGGGTGCGATGCGTGACATGAACGCATAACACCCGCACTGAATCCTGACCCATTCATGTCAATGGGTCTGTGTACATGGGCGTTGTTTTTCACGCATCAGTTCTGCGTTGCGTGAAAATCGCAGCATGTTCTATATTCAGCTTTTTTCACACAGCCCTGGCCCCATAGAAGTGAATGGGGCTTCAGTGAAAAACGTATTGCATCCGGAAGCAAGTGCGGGCGTGATGCGTTTTTCACTGATGGTTGCTAAGAGATGTTTGTAAACCTTCATCAAAACACATTGCAAACGCGCGGAAAAAACTGAACTGAACGCAATCGCAGACAAAACTGACTGAACCTGCTTGCAAAATAGTGCGAGTTTCACTGAACGCATCCGGACCTAATCCGTCACGCTCGTGTGAAAGAGACCTCTTTCAGACGGGCGAGATTTCCGCGTGAGGTAAACGTTCTATGGGGCTGTGCACATGAGCGGTGATTTTCATGCATCACTTATGCGTTGCGTGAAAATCGCAGCATGCTCTATATTGTGTGTTTATCACGCAACGCAGGCCCCATAGTAGTGAATGGGGCTGAGTGAAAATCGCAAGCATCTGCAAGCAAGTGCGGATGCGGTGCGATTTTCACACATGGTTGCTAGGAGACGATTGGGATGGAGACCCAATCATTATTATTTTCCCTTATAGCATGGTTATAAGGGAAAATAAAAGCATTCCTAATACAGAATGCTTAGTAAAATAGTGCTGGAGGGGTTAAAAAAATAAATAAAAAATATTTAACTCACCTTAATCCACTTGCTCGCGCAGCCGGCATCTTTTCTGTCTTCTTCTTTGCTGTGTGCAGGAAAGGGACCTGTGGTGACGTCACTCCGGTCATCACATGATCCATCACCATGGTAAAAGATCATGTGATGGACCATGGACCATGTGAAGAAGACAGAAGAGAAGCCGGGCTGCGCGAGCAAGTGGATTAAGGTGATTAAAAACATTTTTTATTTTTTTTAACCTCTCCAGCGCTATTGTACTATGCATTCTGTATTAAGAATGCTATTATTTTCCCTTATAACCATGTTATAAGGGAAAATAATACTGTACAATCTACACAACCCCGATCCCAAACCCGAACTTCTGTGAAGAAGTTCGGGTTTGGGTACCAAACATGCCGATTTTTCTCATGCGCGTGCAAAACGCATTACAATCGTGCATTTTCCCGCAACGCACCCGCATCTTATCCGGGCAAAAAACTTGATGTCCGTATGAAGGAGGCCTAAGTGTTGAGGGTTGTGGAAACAGGCAAAAAGTTGCACTTTTGGCACACAATAATAATAATAAAATGTATTTATATAGCGCCACCATATTCCGCAGCGCTTTGCAAGTTCATAGTTTTCATATATAAAACAAAAATAACTGGATAATATGCAACTGAAACACTAGGAGTCAGGGCCCTGCTCGCAAGAGCTTACAATCTATGAGGAATTGGGGGTGACACATAAGGTAGTTCATTGTGATAAGTAGGATTTGAGCCATTATTAAACTAACAGGAGCGGTGCCGGCCGATCTGCTTTGGGTTTGGGACTGCTAGAGGATCGAGTTCAGACCAGAGGAGTTGGTGGGGGAGGTTTAGGCGGGGAATAGTCAGTTTAGGAAGCTTGAAAAGCCTGCCTGAAAATATGTGTTTTTAAGGCACGTTTGAAGGTGGAGAAGTTGTGGATTGACCAAGTATTTCGGGGCAGAGTATTCCAGAGAGTAGGTGCAGCTCGAGAAAAGTCTTGAAGACGAGAGTTAGAGGTACGAATTATGGAGGTTATTAATCTTAGGTCGCTAACAGAACGGAGAGCAGGAGTAGGGTGGTAGATGGAGATGAGGAGAAGATATATGGAGGGGCAGCACTGTGGAGAGCACGAGTAGGGTGGTAGATGGAGATGAGGAGATGTATGGAGGTGCAGCACTGTGGAGAGCAGGAGTAGGGTGGTAGATGGAGATGAGGAGGAGATATATGGAGGGGCAGCACTGTGGAGAGCTTTGTGGGTGAGAAGTTTGAACTGTATTCTGCGGTGGATGGGCAACCAGTGAAGTGACTGGCACAGACTAGTAGCATCAGTGTAGCGGTTGGATGGATAGATGAGCCTGACTGCAGCATTTAGAACAGACTGAAGGGGGGAGAGTATATGGAGAGGGAGACCGATTAGTAATTCCTTGCAGTAGTCAAGACTAGAATAAATCAGGGCAACAACAAGTGTTTTTGCCGTTTCCACTGTAAGAAAAGGGCGGATTCTGGTGATGTTCTTGGGATGCAGACGACAAGAGCGTGTAAGTGATTGAATATGGGGAACAAAGGAAAGATCGGAGTCAAATGTTGCCCCAAGACAGCGGGCATGTTGCACAGGAGTTATGATAGTGCTGCAGACCGAAATTGAAATATCAAGTTTAGGTGAGTTAGTAGATGGGGGAAAGACAAGAGGTTCAGTTTTAGATACAGAGGACATGATGTTAGAGACAGCTGCCAGACAATTACTGGTGTTTTGGAGTAAAGCAGGGATGATGTGAGGGGACAAAGTGTATAGTTGGGTGTCGTCAGCATAGAGATGGTATTGAAAGCCAAATCTACTGATAGTCTGTCCGATGGGGACTGTGTAGGGGGAGGAGAGTAGAGGACCTAGTACTGAGCCCTGAGGAACGCCAACATCAAGAGGAAGAGGAGAAGAAGAGCCAGCGAATGATACACTAAAGGAGCGGCCAGAGAGATAGGAAGAGAACCAAGAGAGCGCAGTGTCCTTAAAGCCAATTGAGTGGAGCATGGTGAGGAGTAGTTTATGGTCTACGGTATCAAATGCTGCAGAGAGCTACAACAGAATCAGTAGAGAATAATCACCATTTCTTTTTGCTGTTAAGAGATCGTTAGACACTTTAGTAAGGGCAGTTTCTGTAGAGTGAAGAGGGCGGAAGGCAGATTATAATGGGTCAAGAAGAGAGTTTGCAGAGAGATAGCTTATTAAGCGAGAGTAGACAAGACGTTCAGGAGTTTAGAGATGAAGGGGAGGTTAGAAACAGGTCTGTAGTTAGCAGCACAGATCGGGTCAAGAGATAGTTTCTTTAGTAGTGGGGTGATAATAGTGTTTGAAAGAGGAGGGAAAGATACCAGAAGAGAGAGAGAGGTTAAAAATTGTAGTTAGGTGATGACAGCCGGGGAGAGGGACTGGAGGAGGTGTGATGGAATAGGATCACTGCTACAGGTGGTGGGTCGAGAAGAAGAGAGAAGCCTGGAGACTTCTTCCTCTGTTATAGGGTCAAAAAAGGAGAGAGAGCATGTGGAGGAATGGGAGGGAGGATTGAAATTATTTCCTGCCGGATACTGCCAATCTTGTCTCTGAAGTAAGTGGCCATGCCATCAGCGCAGAGGTCAGTGACAGGTTCTGGAACTTTAGAGCTTAGAAGGGAGTGAAAAGTGTTAAAAAGTCGTTTTGGGTTATTTGACAGTG
Organism: Bufo gargarizans; assembly: GCF_014858855.1. Classification (NCBI taxonomy): domain Eukaryota; kingdom Metazoa; phylum Chordata; class Amphibia; order Anura; family Bufonidae; genus Bufo; species Bufo gargarizans. Next base: position 191,196,000 of record NC_058087.1, read on the forward strand.
AGGAGATGAGAGAGGTGAAGTACTTTTGTTTTGCAATATTGAGAGCCGAATTATATGTTTTGAGTATAAATTTATAATGGAGGAAGTCTGCTGATATTCGCGATTTTCTCCATAAGCGTTCTGCACATCTGGAGCAGCGCTGTAGAAAACGTGTTTCAGGTGTGTCCAGGGTTGCCGTGTTCTGTGTTGAGAGGGTCGGATGGATATTGGAGCAACTTCATCTAGGGTGGTTTTGAAGGTCTGGTTGTAATGATTGGCAGCCAAGTCTGGACAGGGGAGGGAAGTCATTGGGGTAAGAGCTAGTTGTAGGGTGTTAATAAGTTGCTGGCAGTTAATGGTGTGTAGGCTTCTGTAAAGGTAAAAAGTAGGATTGTCATGAGAAAAGTGAGAGATCTTTATGGTAAATGAAAGAAGATTGTGGTCAGAAAGTGGGAAGGATAAGTTACTAAAGTTTGAGACTGAGCAGTGATTGAAGAATACTAGATCAAGTATGTTGCCCTGTTCATGCGTGGCAGAGGAAGTAAGTTGTTGTAGGCCAAGAGAGGCGGTTAAAGAAAGAAAGTGAGCGGCTGATGGGGGGATAGGATCATCAATGGGGTATTAAAATCACGCATAATAAGAGTTAGTGATTCAGAAAATAGGAAGTGAGGAAGCCAAGCTGCAAAGTGATCCAGAAATTGGTGGGGGGAGGCTGGGGACGATAGACAACTGCAACTCTCAGGGGGAATGGATGGAAGAGTCTGATGGTGTGAACTTCAAAAGAGGGGAATGTGAGAGAGGGTACAGGGGGAATGACCTGAAATGTGCACTGTAGAGAAAGTAGTATGCCTACTCCTCCACCGTGCCTGTCATCAGGTCTGGGGGTATGGGAGAAGTGAAGTCCACCATAGGATAGGGCAGCAGGGGAAGCAGTGTCAGAGGGTTGAAGCCAGGTTTCTGTAAGGGCTAGCAAGTTCAGAGAACGTGAGAGGAAGAAGTCGTGGATTGTGGGGAGTTTGTTACAGACCGACCGTGCGTTCCAGAGTGCGCAGTTAAAAGAGACTGGAGAGGACGTGCAGTGAACATTAATCAGATTGTTGGGGTTTCTGTGTGTGGCAGAGGAGAAGTTAGCAACAGAGGGAGGGCCAGGATTTGGTGAAATAACCCCTGCAGCTAGTAGCAGGAGAACAGAAAGAGACAGCAAGTGGGTGAAAGATTTATATTGGTGTTTTTTATGCTGCACCGTGGAGGAAGAGGGGTCAGTGTAATGTATGAGGGTGTAAAGTGTATGGGAACTGCACATGGGTGCGGGAAGGAGGGAGGGACTGATGTGGAGAGAAGGGACAGAGGGTGGACAGTGTGGTTGAATTTGAAAGTAGACAGCCATAGTGATGAGAAGAGCCGCCAGACTCCGAGTGAGACAATAGCGTAGCATGCCTGTGCTGTGTGTAACTATGTCTGAGTAGTACACACAGCATCTCCGTCTCCTGCCCTGTCTAACTGCCATGATTAACTGCCAAGCACTTGGCGCTTAGACAGAGATGGTGCTTTTGGCTTGTGCTGACCCCTGCGAATGCTTCCCCTAAGGCCTCGTTCACACTTCAGTGTTTGGTCAGTGATTTCCATCAGTGATTTGTGAGCCAAAACCAGAAGTGGAGCCTCCACAGACATGAGGTAGAAGGGAAAGATCTGCTCCTGTTCTGTGTTTAGAGTTGCACCTGGTTTTGGCTCACAAATCACTGATGGAAATCACTGACCAAACACTGAAGTGTGAACGAGGCCTAAGACTGTGTCTATATTTATAGGAAGTGTGATCAGAGAACTAGGGGTAATTTAGCTCATTAATCAATGAATCACTGAAGTAAGGCACATGAGAAGAGACGCTTTATGTAGGTAAACAAACAAAGTAAGGATCTGGATGGGCCATAAAGTCACTACAGATCACAAGCAGAACAACAGTCACATAAATCACAGGTCAATTGGAAGAGCTTCTCTAGGACTAATAACAAGGATATCACACTGAAAGAAAATAGTATACATTGATGATTATACAAAGTTATGTACCAGGGAAGATAGAGATAGAAGCTGCACTATTAGGCTTGTGGAAAGCTGGGTGGAGCAGTATTGTCCAAATGCACAACGGCACTTGCACCAAAATAAGCTACCTTTGTATTCCAGAAAACTGGCATACAAGATGAGTACATTTCCCCCTAAGTTTACAGCACCGACTATTTGGCTTAGGGCTCATACACACAAATGTATTTTTTCTTTCTGTGTCCATTCCGTTTTTTTTGTGGACAGTGTACAGAACCCAAAAAAACGAAGGTACTTGTGTGCATTCCGTTTCCATATTTCCGTTCCGCAAAAAAAAAAAACATGTTCTATTATTGTCCGCATTACAGACAAGGATAGTACTGCTCTATTATTAGGGGCCAGCTCTTCAGTTCTGCAAAATACGTAATGCACACGGACGTCATCCGTGTTTTTTGCGGACTGCAAAATACATAGTCGTGTGAATAAGCCCTTACTTTGAGCCAGAATTGTGTGCCACAAATGTGGTGTAATTTTAGCGCACGGCGTTGCCCCTTTCCCTTGAAGCCACATTCCTTTCCTAAGCAAGTCGCAAATAGTGTAATAGGTCATTAATATTAGATAGGTGGGGGTTTGACACCCAGAACCTCCACTGATCAGCTGGTTGAAGAGAAGGTGAGAAGCTCCATGTGAGCGCAGCCTCCCCTTCATTGTCTACCTGCTTGCCGTCGACATCGCAGAGGTGTGTAGTGTAATTACAAGCCGCCCCATTCACTTCTATGGACGGCTCCTTCATATACACTTGAACTGGAAGGAGCCGTCCAGTAGAAGTGAATGGGGCAGCTTGTAGTTACACTACTCTCCGCTGTGATGGCGAGCAGGTAAACGGAGAAGGGAAGGCAGCGCTCACACGATCCTGAGGATAGGTCATCAATATTGAAATCCCGGAAAATCCCTTTAAGATAATAAATGTAGAGCCCGGCATATACAGGTCCTTCTAAAAAAAATAGCATATTGTGATAAAGTTCATTATTTTCTGTAATGTACTGATAAACATTAGACTTTCATATATTTTAGATTCATTACACACAACTGAAGTAGTTCAAGCCTTTTATTGTTTTAATATTGATGATTTTGGCCACAGCTCATGAAAAAAGCTCATAAAAAAAAAACCAAATTTCCTTTCTAAAAAAATTAGCATATTTCATCCGACCAATAAAAGAAAGTGTTTTTAATACAAAAAAAGTCAACCTTCAAATAATTATGTTCAGTTCTGCACAATATACTTGGTCGGGAATCCTTTTGCAGAAATGACGGCTTCAATGCGGCGTGGCATGGAGGCAATCAGCCTGTGGCACTGCTGAGGTGTTATGGAGGCCCAGGATGCTTCAATGCGGCGTGGCATGGAGGCAATCAGCCTGTGGCACTGCTGAGGTGTTATGGAGGCCCAGGATGCTTCAGTGCGGCGTGGCATGGAGGCAATCAGCCTGTGGCACTGCTGAGGTGTTATGGAGGCCCAGGAGGCTACAATGCGGCGTGGCATGGAGGCAATCAGCCTGTGGCACTGCTGAGGTGTTATGGAGGCCCAGGAGGCTTCACTGCGGCGTGGCATGGAGGCAATCAGCCTGTGGCACTGCTGAGGTGTTATGGAGGCCCAGGATGCTTCGATAGCGGCCTTAAGCTCATCCAGAGTGTTGGGTCTTGCGTCTCTCAACTTTCTCTTCCCAATATCCCACAGATTCTCTATGGGGTTCAGGTCAGGAGAGTTGGCAGGCCAATTGAGCCCAGTAATACCATGGTCAGTAAACCATTTACCAGTGGTGTTGGCACTGTGAGCAGGTGCCAGGTCGTGCTGAAAAATGAAATCTTCATCTCCATAAAGCTTCAGCAGATGGAAGCATGAAGTGCTCCACAATCTCCTGATAGCGGCTGCATTGACCCTGCCCTTGATAAAACACAGTGGACCAACACCAGCAGCTGACATGGCGCCCCAGACCATCACTGACTGTGGGTACTTGACACTGGACTTCAGGCATTTTGGCATTTCCCTCTCCCCAGTCTTCCTCCAGACTCTGGCACCTTGATTTCCGAATGACATGCAACAGTCCAGTGCTGCTTCTCTGTAGCCCAGGTCAGGCGCTTCTGCCGCTGTTTCTGGGGAATGCGGCACCTGTAGCCCATTTCCTGCACACGCCTGTACACGGGGGCTCTGGATGTTTCTACTCCAGACTCAGTCCACTGCTTCCGCAGGTCCCCCAAGGTCTGGAATCGGTCCTTCTCCACAATCTTCCTCAGGGTCCGGTCACCTCTTCTCGCTGTGCAGCGTTTTCTGCCACACTTTTTCCTTCCCACCGACTTCCCACTGAGGTGCCTTGATACAGCACTCTGGGAACAGCCTATTCCTTCAGACATGTCTTTCTGTGTCTTACCCTCTTGCTTGAGGGTGTCAATGATGGCCTTCTGGACAGCAGTCAGGGCGGCAGTCTTACCCATGATTGCGGTTTGGAGTAATGAACCAGGCTGGGAGTTTTTAAAAGCCTCAGGAATCTTTTGCAGGTGTTTATAGTTAATAAGTTGATTCAGATGATTAGGTTAATAGCTCGTTTAGAGAACCTTTTCATGATATGCTAATTTTTTTAGATAGGAATTTGGGGTTTTCATGAGCTGTATGCCAAAATCATCAATATTAAAACAATAAGAGGCTTGAACTACTTCAGTTGTGTGTAATGAATGTAAAATATATGAAAGTCTAATGTTTATCAGTACATTACAGAAAATAATGAACTTTATCACAATATGCTAATTTTTTTAGAAGGACCTGTATGCTAGAAATCTGCCCCAACCTGAGTAGTAAATCTGCCCAGTGTGACTACAGAATGATCCGTCATTTATGATTCCAGCAAAGGCAACATGGTGGCTCAATGGTCAGCACTGGGGTCCTGGGTGTAAATCTGACCAAGGCCAACATCGCGTGGAGCTTGTATGTTCTTCCAATGTTTGCGAGAGATAAACTGGTTTCCTATGAAAGTGATCCTAGTAAGTGTTGGGGATGAGCTCTGATATGGCGGCCGCTGGCTCACCTGCTCCACAGCCTTCCCTGCTCTTTGAGTCCCTTGTGTTGTCTGTCTTCATCGCAGTCTTTTTTTCACATTAAGGTGCCGGAGGTTTAGGGCGCCCGCACCCATGGTAAAAATTCACAGGTGTGGATTTGAAGTTGTGAATTTTTTGGTGTGAAATATGATGTGGATTTTGTCCCAGATTTCCTGTGTGACGATCTCTCCATTCGTTTTAATAGGAAATTGATTCTGCAGTGGAAAATGCTGTGGAAAACTCAAAAATTCTACGCAGATTTTGTTGATTTTGGATCTGGAGCACAACATTGTTTATGCTGTGGAATGTAAATTCTGCGGCAGAACGCAATGCAGGGATAGACAATTTCCACTCCCATAGAATTACAGCCTTGCTGTTGTGGATTTTCTGGTGGAATTTTCCGTCATGTGTGAGGATGCCATCGCTAAGCTAAATGCTTAAAGGCATTATCCAATGACTAATGTAAAAAATTTAAATCAGACATCATATAGGACAAAACAACATCTTTCCAACAAAGCTGGAACCAGCCCTGCACCTCACATGGGTCCAGAGATCTCCACATTCATTGCTCTGCGAGATTTATATCAAGTTGAAAGCTCAGGGGGCGTGTCCGTGCTCTCCCTATCACAGCTCAGGAGGCGTGTCTGTGCTCTCCCTATCACAGCTCAGGAGGCGTGTCCGTGCTCTCCCTATCACAGCTCAGGAGGCAGTTGAAGGATGAAACTGAGCATGTGCGGCCATCTCAGTGAGCAGGTCAAGGAAATAATAAAAAAACAAACAGCAGGTGGCGCTATGCAGATACATTTTACTGAATAACTCAGTGGCTGTATTAGCACAGCCAGATGAACGTATTAAAAGAAAACAAACAAATCTTTATTATGATCCATTTAAAATCGGGGAAATTCTATATGTCACTAGGTGTGACCATCAGGCAACCAGACTTAGGGCTCTTTCACACTTGCGTTGTTCTTTTCCGGCATAGAGTTCCGTCGTCGGGGCTCTATGCCGGAAGAATCCTGATCAGGATCATCCCCATGCATTCTGAATGGAGAGAAATCCGTTCAGGATGCCTTCAGTTCAGGACCGGAACGTTTTTTGGCCGGAGAAAATACCGCAGCATGCTGCGCTTTTTGCTCCGGCCAAAAATCCTGAACACTCACCGCAAGGCCGGATCCGGAATTAATGCCCATTGAAAGGCATTGATCCGGATCCGGCCTTAAGCTAAACGTCGTTTCGGCGCATTACCGGATCCGACGTTTAGCTTTTTCTGAATGGTTACCATGGCTGCCAGGACGCTAAAGTCCTGTTTGCCATGGTAAAGTGTAGTGGGGAGCGGGGGAGCAGTATACTTACCGTCCGTGCGGCTCCCGGGGCGCTCCAGAGTGACGTCAGGGCGCCCCACGCACATGGATGACGTGATCGCATGGCACGTCATCCATGCGCGTGGGGCGCTCTGACGTCATTCTGGAGCGCCCCGGGAGCCGCGCGGACTGTCAGTATACCGCTCCCCCGCTCCCCACTACTACTATGGCAACCAGGACTTTAATAGCGTCCTGGCTGCCATAGTAACACTGAACGCATTTTGAAGACGGATCCGTCTTCAAATGCTTTCAGTTTACTTGCGGTGTTACGGATCCGGCGGGCACCTCCGGCAAATGGAGTACACGCCGGATCCGGACAACGCAAGTGTGAAAGAGGCCTTAATTGGTGCAAACGGGGATTATGTATGACCCACTACACTCATTAAGGTCTGTAATAGTTCTTATGCTTGCTAGCAAGGTTCAATGGTCAGATTGTGTTGTCGATACAGAGGAGTGCTGTCGTCACAGCCCACAATTTATTTGGACCGTGTCCGTTTTTCTTTGCTTGCATATAATTAGCAGCACCTTGCTAGCAAGCATAAGAACTATTCCAGACCTTAATGAGTGTAGTGCATGGATGTCAAACTCATGGCCCTCCAGATGTTGCAAAACTACAACTCCCAGCATTCCCTGATAGCTGCAGTATGCCCAGGCATGATGGGAGTTGTAGTTTTGCAACAGCTGGAGGGCCACGAGTTTGACATCCCTGGTGTAGTGGGTCATACATAATCCCTGTTTACACCAATTAAAGGGGTTGATCGGGTTCAGAGCTGAACCTGGACATACCTCCATTTTCACCCCGGCAGCCCCCCTGACTTAAGCATCGGAGCAGTGCTCAATCGCGCAGGGCAAAGGCATTTTTTGGAGATCCGGTGACGTACCGGGCTCTCCATGGGGCTGCAAGGAAGCTCGGTGACGTCACCGGCACTGATGGGCGGGATTTAGCACTGCCCTAGCCAGTAAAACGGCTAGGGCAGTGCTAAAGCCCGCCCATCTGAGTCGTGACATCACCGAACACACTGCCAGACGGAAGCTCCCGCCCGGCAGTGCGTTATTGCAAACAGAAGAGCCCGTGCCCTGCGCGATCTAGCGCAGGGCAAGGGAGCGCATCGGAGCATGAGATGCTCCGATGCTAGACTCAGGGGGGCTTGCCGCTGTCCGTGTTTTGCGGATCCGCTGATCCGTGGATCCGCAAAACACACACAGATGTGTGAATGGACCCTTAATACGTTCATCAGGCTGTGCTAATATATAATCTACGAACGTTAACCATTCTTTATCAGATTAGTGTGAGACAGCTCAGTGGCTGTACAAAATGTTTAATTACATGCGGTTACAAAAGTGTTCAGATCCAGGTGCTGGTTTGTGGGAGAACCCCTTTAAGAATTCTGCCTCCATATGAGTAAAACCTTTCATATATGCCTCGCACCACATTATTATGTGTTTACATTATGCTTTTCCCCTCCTCAGTTAGGGGGTGTGGCTTGATGGGAGGGGGTGTGGCTTAATGTGATAACTGCCCCAAGGTAAGCCACCCAATGGGTGGTATAAAGTTAGACAAGAGTCTCTAACAAGTCTAGCAATTGATTCTAAAGGGTATTATTGGAAACGGAGCATCACTCACAGAGCGGCTACGATGTAGCTCCTGCCCACACTCCAGATTAGAGCTGATTTCACAAAACCTGCAGAATTGTGAGTCATTAAATGTGGTCCCAGGACTGTAAGTGAAGGTGTTGGTCTTCTGCTACAGGACGTCAGTGTGGGCGCACTGTAGGATAGGGCTGCAGATGACGAGTCGGTATTATTGAATATGAATATTTAATATTGTTTCTGTGCAGGTGAATATTATTTAACTGACAGTGAGAACAGGAAGACGCCTTTGGCTGAAACACCTGAGCAACAAGGCACGAATGTCAATGAAGAAAATGCGGCAGGTAAGAGATTTCAGGATGGTAACTCCCAATCCCCGTCCATGTTCCCTATTAGTGCAGACTGATGTCCTAAGAGATGGGGGTCTCCAGCTCTGGACTCCGCTCAATGAGTGAGAGCAGAAAGACGATCCCACTCTGCATTGTATTCATAGTGATGAGATCCCGGCTGCCGGCATTGATGGGGAGAAGCTGCTCGGCGGCCGGCATGCCATTCCTCGTCTCATCCTGAAGATGAATCAGATATTTCTATATATAAATGTAAATCCTCTGTAAATAGCTGCTGGGAAATATATGTAATGAGGTGTATATGTTCTTACTGCAGAGACACAGAGGACAGAAGAAGAAACGTCTCATAGCAAGAAAAAAAAGAGCAAAGAAAAATGGAATATTTTACCCAAAATATATTAAAAAAGCATGAACTTTTAAAGCTGCAAGACCGCCCCCCTTCCCCACCCCATAATGAAGAAGGAGTCATTCTGCTTTTTGGTCTATGGATAAATCTTTTGTAATGTGCAGATAGTGAGCCAGCAGCATGATTCCATATCGTATCTAACACCGTATCTGATATTGGGTAGAAACAAAGAAAACAGAAGCTTGCCATACGGTAGCTGATGAAGAAATGATGGCGGTATGCATGCCCAGAGGTGTATGTAGCTAGGCTTTCCAGCGCCCAGGGCAAGGATTTAGCATTTAGCTCTAACTCCGCCCCATGCATAACTACACTCACCCACCTACAGTCAGGTCCATAAATATTGGGACATCAACACAATTCTAACATTTTTGGCTCTATTCACCACCACAATGGATTTGAAATTAAAGGAACAAGATGTGCTTTACCTGCAGACTGTCAGCTGTACCCGCAGACTGTCAGCTTTACCTGCAGACTGTCGGCTGTAATCTGAGGTATTTACATACAAATGTATGATGTGTACATCTGTGCCTCCCACTTGTTAAGGGACCAAAGGTAACGGGACAGAATAATAATCATAAATCAAACTTTCACTTTTTAATACTTGGTTGCAAATCCTTTGCAGTCAATTACAGCCTGAAGTCTGGAACGCATAGACATCACCAGACGCTGGTCTCATCCCTGGTGATGCTCTTCCAGGCCTCTACTGAGACTGTCTTCAGCTCCTGCTTGTTCTTGGGACATTTTTCCTTCAGTTTTGTCTTCAGCAAGTAAAATGCAGCTCAATCGGATTCAGGTCCGGGGATTGACTCGGCCATTGCAGAACATTCCACTTCTTTCCCTTACACTCTTTGGTTGCTTTTGCAGTATGCTTTGTGCTTTGGGTCATTGTCCATCTGCACTGTGAAGCACCGTCCAATGAGTTCTGAAGCATTTGGCTGAATATGAGCAGATAATATTGCCCCAAACACTTCAGAATTCATCCTGCTGCTTTTGTCAGCAGTCACATCATCAATAAATACAAGAGAAGCAGTTCCATTGGCAGCCATACATGCCCACGCCATGGCACTGCCACCACCATGCTTCACTGATGAGGTGGTATGCTTAGGCTCATGAGCAGTTCCTTTCCTTCTCCATACTCTTCTCTTCCCATCACTCTGGTACAAGTTGGTCTTGGTCTCATCTGTCCATAGGATGTTCTTCCAGAACTGTTAAGGCTTTTTTAGATGTCGTTTGGCAAACTGTAATCTGGCCTTCCTGTTTTTGAGGCTCACCAATGGTTTCCATCTTGTGGTGAACTCTCTGTATTCACTCTGGTGAAGTCTTGATTGTTGACTTTGACACACATACACCTACCTCCTGGAGAGTGTTCTTGATCTGGCCAACTGTTGTGAAGGGTGTTTTCTTCACCAGGGAAAGAATTCTTCGCTCATCCACCACAGTTGTTTTCCGTGGTCTTCCGGGTCTTTTGGTGTTGCTGAGCTCACCGGTGCGTTCCTTCTTTTTAAAGGGAACCTGTCACCATGTTTATATATATAAAATTAAAGGTACCTCCAAACTTTTCTTCTAATACTCTTTAAAGCGATGCATCCAAAATTTTATCAGCATCCCCCCGTTCCTAATATTTGGCCCCCAGAACGCTTTCCCGCCATAATCCTAATTAGCATAATGCTTTCGATTTCATCAGAACGTCATAGCCTATTCCCCGCCCCCTATTCATAGAATCTTCAGTAGATCTCGTTCTTTCTTCTTAAATCTCGCTCATGCTCTATCCTCTCTTTTCCTTCCACCAATAAAATAGCTTCTTTTATGTATCCTCCTCCTCACGCCACAACGTCCTAGAAAGTTCCGAACAATCCTGTCCCCTAGCCATAGTAGATCCAGCGCTAGAGTTCCTACCTCACAGCGATCCACTGACTACTATTGGGCATGGGGAGTCCGGAAGGAATTTTAGACTGTGCAATTACGTTGGCCTTGACGTATATGACGTGGTTGCGCTCCAAAACCAGCACAAGTATGTGCTCAGTGTGCAGAGTAATGCGATTGCGCGGGATTACATGGCTGTGGGCGTTTCTAAGGTGGAGATGAAGAAGATGACTCTGGAAAGATATGACTTCTCTTGTCTGTGAGAGGAAAAATATGACTCTTTTGGGCACATTAGCATATATGGCAGGAAATTTAAAAAAGATGATTAGATGGTCAAAAAGGCTGCAGATTGGAGTCTGGATAAGATATATATGACTGTGGAAACGCATTTATTAATTCTTAGGGCTGAGTTTAATAGGTCAATTAGAGATGACAGATTCCCTTTAAGAATGTTCCAAACAATTGTTTTGGCCGCGCCTAATGTTTTTGCTATCTCTCTGATGGGTTTGTTTGGTTTTTTCAGCCTAATGATGGCTTCACTGATAGTGACAGCTCTTTGGATCTCATCTTGAGAGTTGACAGCAACAGATTCCAAATGCAAATAGCAGACTGGAAATGACCTCTGGACCTTTTATCTGCTCCTTGTAATTGGGGTAATGAGGGAATAACACACACCGGCCATGGAACAGCGGAGAAGCCAATTGTCCCATTACTTCTGGTCCTTTAACAAATGGGAGGCACAGGGGAAGATATCACTGATAGAAATCGGGATGCAGTGAATGCAGATGAAAGTGAATTTCTAACAGTAATATCTCTTCTGTTGCTTAGACTTTAGCTGTCATGTTTCCATCATACCTTATCCTGGTGGGAGATCCACTCCTAATTTTGCATCACTTATCAATCACTTATGCAAAACACTGACATGTGAGTAAGGCCTAGGGGGTGTAGCTACTTAGGCCATACAAAGTAGACTCTGCAAATAAATGGCAAAATCTGCAACGATTCAGCAACAGAATTCCCGTGTATGCTGTGAATTTTGCACAGATTTTTAATGCTATATGTGGATGGGGTATCAAAAACCCACTCCTCATATACCGGACTGTGAACTGTTGCAATATATTTGTAACATGCGAACTCACTCCGACAGTTGACTGAGATGCTAGTTACCAGAGATTACCAATACTCTGCAGAGGATATAAATAATGGAAGTGGGGCACACTCTAAAAGTATAGGGATCTTAGGGATCATCCATTGACCACATAAATATGGCACATAAATATAGAACTTATCAGAATAAGAACAGCCATATAGAATTAAAAAGAATATATCGAAACCGCATCCAAACCGCATGCTATTCCTATATCAATGTGGTGCTTTTTATTATATCTATCTTTGAAAAATTCTCTATAAGATTGCATGTCAGCAGTAACTTGGCAGATACATTACTTGACCACAGTTACATGAATAAGAACCGAATATTGCAGAGTTTTTGAAAAGAGAGTCATCCCAAAAAAATCCTAAAAAATTCTGCAATATCGAACTGTCAAGAAAAACGCATTGGACCTATATATATTAATCATAGGACATGCCCTAATACGAGACATTGGACAATTGAACAAATACCTGTAAATCCAGAAGCGTAGTAGGATATTAACATTTAGATTTACAGAGACATACCACTGCCATCTAGACACCCGATATCCTGTATATAAATGCTTTTTAACCTCTGATCACCATTGTAGCAGCATATCTTTGATGCGTCCCTTACAATATGTGTCTCTAGGGATTAAATCCTGCTGAAAAACTGTAGGTCACTACGATAATCGCAATAGCGGTAAATGTAGCAAACTTTCAGACAACATGAAGGCTTTCTTTGAGACCTGAAGATTTTTGGGGAGAGGAGGGAATAAAACTCCGTGGAGACACATTGGAGCCGCCCCAATGCGTTTTTATGATGTTTTTTATGATGTTTAACAAAAGAAAAAATTAAACAGTGTAAGCAAGCCTACACCAGGAAAAATATGTTATCTACCTCTTGGTGTTCTTATATTGTTGTTGAAAATAGATACTTTTTTATTAACGCTTGATATATATATTCCACTTTTCTTTTTATATTCAGACATCTTTTTATATTTATATCTATTTTATATCTATGTATCTGGAATTTATTTTTTAAAGAGTATATTCTAACTATTTATATAAGATGTTGATAAAATAGTTGACAATGAGAGTATTACCTTTGATACATGTCTGAAGCCAGAAACAGAATGCATGGATCCCAATCCGAAAAAATCCTGGATTCCGAACCAGTTTTTTTGATACACTCTATCCACTATAAAAGTGGAATACAGGTAGGGGGAAACTAACCACTGAGGAAGGGGTCATTTCTGTAAATCCCCGAAACGCGTCTGGTATTAATCCCCCTATGTAGTAGAGAGACCCTGCAAAATCCGAGGAAGGCTGGACAACCACTATCTTAACCAGTGAACTGCCGAAGTGACTTACCGCTATCACGTCGGTGACGAAAGGCACCTACACCGCGTGCAACAAACAAACCTCACTGGCGCCAAAAAATTTGAATCTGGGCATCAGCTCTTGAGACCGGAGTCAAGACAGACACGCCGAGTCGAGAGCCCGCAATCCAGCATCAAAAGACCCTCGGGAAAGCCTCTACACACCTCCAATAAGCGATCGCTTTGTACATTAAATACAGCGGGACGCCGCTGTGCGTATGAACAGCCTGACTACTGTACAATCAAAACTTTCAGGCTGCATACGCTCTTGATCACTGCCAATATTGGCGAGCAAGGACTGTCTGCAGGAGAGGATTATCTATATTATCACATTAATCCTAAATGGGACATTATACCAAGCAAAACCAGTGATTGATTTTACAGTTTTTGATCGGATATCCGAATCCAAAGCTTATATTGGGATCCATGCACAAACTGAATATATTGCTATATTTAATGTAATTTTATACATTTTGTTCTTATGGTCATTTATAATTCAGGATTCATCTTATTGTTAGCATCATTTATTATCTGCTGCGTTTTATTTTTATTTTTAACTTTTATCTGCAATTTTCCATTTAATATACACTTGCTGTTATTTTATTGTATTGTTACCAATAGTGTTAATAAAGATCCCTATACTTTTAGAGTGTGCCCCACTTCCATTATTTATATTAATTATCACTTTCAGACTGGGTGTTGTCTGTTAGGCCTCTTTCACACTTGCGTTGTCCGGATCCGGCGTGTACTCCACTTGCCGGAATTACACGCCGGATCCGGAAAAACGCAAGTGTACTGAAAGCATTTGAAGACGGATCCGTCTTCAAAATGCGTTCAGTGTTACTATGGCAGCCAGGACGCTATTAAAGTCCTGGTTGCCATAGTAGGAGCGGGGAGCGGGGGAGCGGTATACTTACCGTCCGCACGGCTCCCGGGGCACTCCAGAATGACGTCAGAGCGCCCCATGCGCATGGATGACGTGTCCATGCGATCACGTGATCCATGCGCTTGGGGCGCCCTGACGTCACTCTGGAGCGCCCCGGGAGCCGCACGGATGGTAAGTATGCTGCTCCCCGCTACACTTTACCATGGCTGCCAGGACTTTAGCGTCCCGGCAGCCATGGTAACCATTGAGAAAAAGCTAAACGTCGCATCCGGCAATGCGCCGAAACGACGTTTAGCTTAAGGCCGGATCCGGATCAATGCCTTTCAATGGGCATTCATTCCGGATCCGGCCTTGCAGCAAGTGTTCCGGATTTTTGGCCGGAGCAAAAAGCGCAGCATGCTGCGCTATTTGCTGCGGCCAAAAAACGTTCCGTTCCGGAACTGAAGACATCCTGATGCATCCTGAAGGACGGACTGTCCATTCAGAATGCATTAGGAAAATCCTGATCAGTATTCTTCCGGCATAGAGCCCCGACGACGGAACTCTATGCCGGAAGACAAGAACGCAGGTGTGAAAGAGCCCTTAAGTGGGTGCACCTCTGTGTGGTTCTCCACCCCATTTTAATGCGACATTCTGTGTTTTTTTCAACTCTGCAGAGGATACTCCTACAACTGAGAAGTGATGATGGATATTCAATGTATTTAAAGGGAATCTGTCACCACCTAGATCGCTTCTAACTGTTCATATTGCGCTGTAGCTCTGCCATAGCCTTTTTCATATACACCTTAATGCCCAGAACAATGCTCACTATTCCCCCAAAACACGTTTTTATAAATATGCTAATTGGGTTTACTTAACCGTCTATGGTGGTTACAGATTCCCTTTAACACTGAAATATGCAGGTTAATTCTGATTTTTATTTGATATCTATTGATAACGCAGCGTCTGATACTCACCAGGTATCTGCAGCGCTCCCGTACTCATTTGTATCGGCTGCTCAAGGCTCGGATGTTCCCCCTGGAAAATGAATACCGCGCCCTGATCCGATTCCACAGTGGGAGTGAAGATCAGACATGACTTATAGCAGTATGTATTACTGGGCTGTCGGCCTGACTCCGGGTTGGAGATCCTGTACGTCCCTTCTCCAGCTATGGGATGAGTCTCTCCGGATAGTCTGTCCTCCTTCAGCCACATCCTATTCAATACACCTGGAAAGCAGTTGGAGATTGTACATTCCAGGGAGGCCTCAGTGTTATTATAAAGAGGGGGCACCTGTATCTTCACTTCAGGATGATATGGGTAATCTACAGGAAATCAATGAATTCTGCGTGATTCACATGATCCGATAAAAATTACAGCAGTAACAAAACATTAAAAAAAAAACTGTGATGACAATTAAACTACAATATAATTACAGTGGTGCTTGAAAGTTTGTCCAGTTTCCGTTATGCAGTAGACTCCTCTCCGGCATAACGGAAACCGGACAGATCCGTTATGCTGGCCATAAGCTTCTATTTCCTCTAAAGGCACTCCGTTATGCAATTCCGTCATTGAATTGCTTGTTAGTCCGTGGTAACGGAATCCATAACATAATTCAGCAAATACCCGAACCTCAAAACTTAAAGTTCGCTCATCCTATTTGTGAACCCTTCAGAAGTTTCTATATTTCTGCATAAATTTGACCAAAAACTACATAAAGCTATGAATATTTTAGAATGGCCAAGTCAAAGTCCTGACCATAATCCGATAGAAATGTGATGGAAGGACCTGAAGCGAACAGTTCATGGGAGAAAAACCACCATAATAACAGAGCTGAAGAAGTTTTGTATGGAAGAATAGGCTAAATGTGCAGGAATAATCAGCAATTACTGAAAAGTTTATTTGCATTTATTGCTGCACAAAGAGGTCACACCAGATACAGAAAGCAAAGGTTCACATAATTTTGCCACTCACAAACATGATATTAACCCCCTCAGCCCCCCTAGCTTAAACCCCCTTAATGACCAGACCACTTTTTACAATTCTGCACTACACTAATTTCACGTTTTTTTGCTCGGTCATACAACTTACCACCCAAATGAATTTTACCTCCTTTTCTTCTCACTAATAGAGCTTTCATTTGGTGGTATTTCATTGCTGCTGACTTTTTTACTTTTTTTTATATTAATAAAAATTTACCAAATTTTTTGCAAAAAAACGAAATTTTTCACTTTCTGTTGTAAAATTTTTCAATTAAAACTACATTTCTATATAAATTTTTCTCTAAATTTATTGTTCTACATGTCTGTGATAAAATAAAAATGCAATAAGTGTATATTTATTGGTTTGGGTAAAAGTTATAGCGTTTACAAACTATGGTGCAAAAATGTGAGTTTACGCACTTTGACTTTCTGAGCACCTGTCATGTTTCCTGAGGTTCTACAATGCCCAGACAGTAGAAACACCCCACAAATGACGGAAAGTAGACACCCTAAGGTATTTGCTGATGGGCATAGTGAGTTCATGGAAGTTTTTATTTTTTGTCACAAGTTAGCGGAAAATGATTTTTATTTTTATTTTTTCTTACAAAGTCTCATATTCCGCTAACTTGTGACAAAAAATAAAATTTTACATGAACTCACCATACCCCTCACGGAATACCTTGGGGTGTCTTCTTTCCAAAATGGGATCACTTGTGGGGTATTTATACTGCCCTGGCATTTTAGGGGACCTAAAGCGTGAGAAGTAGTTTGGAATCCAAATGCGTAAAAAATGCCCTGTGAAATCCTAAAGGTGCTCTTTAGAATTTGGGCCCCTTTGCGCACCTAGGCTGCAAAAAAGTGTCACACATGTGGTATCGCCGTACTCAGAAGAAGTAGGGCAATGTGTTTTGGGGTGAATTTTTACATATACCCATGCTGGGTGAGATAAATATCTCTGTAAAAGTCAACTTTTCCCATTTTTTTTTTAAACAAAGTTGTCATTTTACAGAGATATTTATCTCACCCAGCATGGATATATGTAAAAATACACCCCAAAACACATTTCCCTACTTCTACTGAGAATGGTGATACCACATGTGTGACACTTTTTTGCAGCCTAGGTGCGCAACAGTGTCTGATATACCTTTCAAGGGTTAAAAAAATCGCATCTACAGCCTGCCAGCGACTGATCGCCGCTGGCAGGCTGTAGATCCACTGGTTTACCGTCCGATCCTGTAAACGCGCTCCTGTGTGCACGCGTTCACAGAAAATCTCACCTCTTGCGAGAGGACGGAACGGCGCGTCCAGGAGGAATAACAGGGCTACCGCCAGGACGCAATCCTGCGTTCGGCGGTCCTGAGGAGGTTAAAGGGGTTTTCCGAGAATTTTATACTGATGACTTATCCTCAGGATAGGTCAACAGCATCTGATTGGTGGGGGTCCGACACACGGGATCCCCTCCGATCAGCTGTTTGAGAAGGCAGCGGCACTCCTGCTCTTCCTAGGCCAGGGACGTCACGTTCATCGTTCACGTGGCCTAGGAGCAGCCCAGTCCCATTCAAACAGCTGAACGGCGGGGGTCCCGGGTGTCGGTCCATCACCGATCAGATACTGATGAGCTATCCTGGAGGAAAAAAAGAGACGATGCAGCAGCACCCTGCAAATCAGATCTAGTACAATAATGCCAAAAATTATAGTGCTAATGCTACGCTTATTCATAAAGGGAGATGCTTGACCAATGTATTTTGTACAAAACCATCTGAGCCCGTCTGCCGTACGTCAAGGCGATCTCTGTTAGACGGGTCCTAGGCTCAGATGGTTTTGTACAAAATGCATTGGCCAAGCATCTCACTTTATGAATAACTGTAGCTGACTAACCCCCTTTTTTTGAAGATTTACAATGCTGGAGATGTGGCACTCCAGTGAGTCGTGCACTCCTGATTAGCCTGTCTGCCCCATAGGCTGATTTTAATTAGTTTCAGTATAAAGCTGTAGCCTGCTCTCACTACATTCATTGGAAGCTGTCTGGCACAAGGAAAGGTATAGAGTGGGCTCGGCATGCATGTTGGTACCTGCATCCCTTGTAATGGAGGCCATTATGGCACCAAAAATTGTAAAAAGCAGAGTGGATCCAGCATGCATGTGGATCCAACACTCCCTGAACTTTATGGCGGCCATTATGGCGCATAACAGGTAGTATTTAGTGTTAGGACCCATCTAACAGAGATCGCCTTGACGTACGGCAGACAGGCTCAGATGGTTCTGTACAAAATGCATTGGCCAAGCATCTCACTTTATGAATAAGCGTAGCATTAGCACTATAATTTTTGGCATTATTGTACTTTATGTATATATCAATATAGATAACTATTCTAGACTAGAGTTGAGCGAACATCTGGATGTTCGGGTTCGAGAAGTTCGGCCGAACTTCCCGAAAATGTTCGGGTTCGGGATCCGAACCCGATCCGAACTTCGTCCCGAACCCAAACCCCATTGAAGTCAATGGGGACCCGAACTTTTTGGCACTAAAACGGCTGTAAAACAGCCCAGGAAAGGGCTAGAGGGCTGCAAAAGGCAGCAACATGTAGGTAAATCCCCTGCAAACAAATGTGGATAGGGAAATGAATTAAAATAAAAATT
Source organism: Bufo gargarizans (assembly GCF_014858855.1). NCBI lineage: Eukaryota > Metazoa > Chordata > Amphibia > Anura > Bufonidae > Bufo > Bufo gargarizans. Next base: position 191,214,667 of record NC_058087.1, read on the forward strand.
AACCAAAATCAATTGGAGAGAGGTCCCATAGCAGAGAATCTGGCTTCCCGTCACCCACCACTGGAACAGTCCATTCTCAGATATTTAGGCCCCGGCACCCAGGCAGAGGAGAGAGGTCCCGTAACAGAGAATCTGGCTTCATGTCAGCAGAGAATCAGTCTTCATATCATAGCAGAGAATCAGGCTTCACGTCACCCACCACTGCAACAGTCCATTTTCATAAATTTAGGCCCAGCACCCAGGCAGAGGAGAGAGGTCCCGTAACAGAGGATCTGGCTTCATGTCAGCAGAGAATCAGTCTGCATGTCATAGCAGAGAATGAGGCTTCACGTCACCCACCACTGCAACAGTCCATTGGCATATATTTAGGCCTAGCACACAGGCAGAGGAGAGAGGTCCCGTAACAGACAATCTGGCTTCATGTCAGCAGAGAATCAGTCTTCATGTCATAGCAGAGAATCAGGCTTCACGTCACCCAACATTGGAACAGTCCATTGGCATATATTTAGGCCCTGGCACCCAGACAGAGGAGAGGTTCATTCAACTTTGGGTTGCCTCGCAATATAATGGTAAAATGAAAATAAAAATAGGATTGAATGAGGAAGTGCCCTGGAGTCCAATAATATATGGTTAAGGGGAGGTAGTTAATGTCTAATCTGGACAAGGGACGGACAGATCCTGTGGGATCCATGCCTGGTTCATTTTTATGAACGTCAGCTTGTCCACATTGGCTGTAGACAGGTGTCTGCGTTTGTCTGTAATGACGCCTCCTGCCGTGCTGAATACACGTTCAGACAAAACGCTGGCCGCCGGGCAGGCCAGCACCTCCAAGGCATAAAAGGCTAGCTCTGGCCACGTGGACAATTTAGAGACCCAGAAGTTGAATGGGGCCGAACCATCAGTCAGTACGTGGAGGGGTGTGCACATGTACTGTTCCACCATGTTAGTGAAATGTTGCCTCCTGCTAACACGTTGCGTATCAGGTGGTGGGGCAGTTAGCTGTGGCGTGTTGACAAAAGTTTTCCACATCTCTGCCATGCTAACCCTGCCCTCAGAGGAGCTGGCCGTGACACAGCTGCCTTGGCGACCTCTTGCTCCTCCTCTGCCTTGGCCTTGGGCTTCCACTTGTTCCCCTGTGACATTTGGGAATGCTCTCAGTAGCGAGTCTACCAACGTGCGCTTGTACTCGCGCATCTTCCTATCACGCTCCAGTGCAGGAAGTAAGGTGGGCACATTGTCTTTGTAGCGTGGATCCAGCAGGGTGGCAACCCAGTAGTCCGCACAGGTTAAAATGTGGGCAACTCTGCTGTCGTTGCGCAGGCACTGCAGCATGTAGTCGCTCATGTGTGCCAGGCTGCCCAGGGGTAAGGACAAGCTGTCCTCTGTGGGAGGCGTATCGTCATCGTCCTGCCTTTCCCCCCAGCCACGCACCAGTGATGGACCCGAGCTGCGTTGGGTGCCACCCCTCTGTGACCATGCTTCATCCTCATCCTCCTCCACCTCCTCCTCATCCTCGTCCTCCTCGTCCTCCAGTAGTGGGCCCTGGTTGGCCACATTTGTACCTGGCCTCTGCTGTTGCCAAAAACCTCCCTCTGAGTCACTTCGAAGAGACTGGCCTGAAAGTGCTAAAAATGACCCCTCTTCCTCCTCCTCCTCCTCCTCCTCCTCCTCCTCCTGGGCCACCTCCTCTTCCATCATCGCCCTAAGTGTTTTCTCAAGGAGACATAGAAGTGGTATTGTAACTCTGATAACGGCGTCATCGCCACTGGCCATGTTGGTGGAGTACTCGAAACAGCGCAACAGGGCACACAGGTCTCGCATGGAGGCCCAGTCATTGGTGGTGAAGTGGTGCTGTTCTGTAGTGCGACTGACCCGTGCGTGCTGCAGCTGAAACTCCACTATGGCCTGCTGCTGCTCGCACAGTCTGTCCAGCATGTGCAAGGTGGAGTTCCACCTGGTGGGCACGTCGCATATGAGGCGGTGAGCGGGAAGGCCGAAGTTACGCTGTAGCGCAGACAGGCGAGCAGCAGCAGGATGTGAACGCCGGAAGCGCGAACAGACGGCCCGCACTTTATGAAGCAGCTCTGACATGTCGGGGTAGTTGTGAATGAACTTCTGCACCACCAAATTCAGCACATGCGCCAAGCAAGGGATGTGCGTCAAATTGGCTAGTCCCAGAGCTGCAACGAGATTTCGCCCATTATCACACACCACCAGGCCGGGCTTGAGGCTCACCGGCAGCAACCACTCGTCGGTCTGTTGTTCTATACCACGCCACAACTCCTGTGCGGTGTGGGGCCTGTCCCCCAAACATATGAGTTTCAGAATGGCCTGCTGACGTTTACCCCGGGCTGTGCTGAAGTTGGTGGTGAAGGTGTGTGGCTGACTGGATGAGCAGGTGGAAGAAGAGGAGGAGGAAGCCGAGAAGGAGGAGGTGGCAACAGGAGGCAAAGAATGTTGCCCTGCGATCCTTGGCGGCGGAAGGACGTGCGCCAAACAGCTCTCCGCCTGGGGCCCAGCTGCCACTACATTTACCCAGTGTGCAGTTAGGGAGATATAGCGTCCCTGGCCGTGCTTACTGGTCCACGTATCTGTGGTTAGGTGGACCTTGCTACAGATGGCGTTGCGCAGTGCACACTTGATTTTATCGGATACTTGGTTGTGCAGGGAAGGCACGGCTCTCTTGGAGAAGTAGTGGCGGCTGGGAACAACATACTGTGGGACAGCAAGCGACATGAGCTGTTTGAAGCTGTCTGTGTCCACCAGCCTGAATGACAGCATTTCATAGGCCAGTAGTTTAGAAATGCTGGCATTCAGGGCCAGGGATCGAGGGTGGCTAGGTGGGAATTTACGCTTTCTCTCAAATGTTTGTGAGATGGAGAGCTGAACGCTGCCGTGTGACATGGTTGAGACGCTTGGTGACGGAGGTGGTGGTGGTGTTGGTGGTACATCCCCTGTTTGCTGGGCGGCAGGTGCCAACGTTCCTCCAGAGGCGGAGGAAGAGGCCGAGGCGGCAGCAGCAGAAGAGGCCGAGGCGGCAGCAGCAGAAGAGGTAGCAGGGGGAGCCTGAGTGACTTCCTTGGTTTTAAGGTGTTTACTCCACTGCAGTTCATGCTTTGCATGCAGGTGCCTGGTCATGCAGGTTGTGCTCAGGTTCAGAACGTTAATGCCTCGCTTCAGGCTCTGATGGCACAGCGTGCAAACCACTCGGGTCTTGTCGTCAGCACATTGTTTGAAGAAGTGCCATGCCAGGGAACTCCTTGAAGCTGCCTTTGGGGTGCTCGGTCCCAGATGGCGGCGGTCAGTAGCAGGCGGAGTCTCTTGGCGGCGGGTGTTCTGCTTTTGCCCACTGCTCCCTCTTTTGCTACGCTGTTGGCTCGGTCTCACCACTGCCTCTTCCTCCGAACTGTGAAAGTCAGTGGCACGACCTTCATTCCATGTGGGGTCTAGGACCTCATCGTCCCCTGCATCGTCTTCCACCCAGTCTTGATCCCTGACCTCCTGTTCAGTCTGCACACTGCAGAAAGACGCAGCAGTTAGCACCTGTGTTTCGTCATCATCAGAGACATGCTGAGGTGGTATTCCCATGTCCTCATCATCAGGAAACATAAGTGGTTGTGCGTCAGTGCATTCTATGTCTTCCACCGCTGGGGAAGGGCTGGGTGGATGCCCTTGGGAAACCCTGCCAGCGGAGTCTTCAAACAGCATAAGAGACTGCTGCATGACTTGAGGCTCAGACAGTTTCCCTGATATGCATGGGGGTGATGTGACAGACTGATGGGGTTGGTTTTCAGGCGCCATCTGTGCGCTTTCTGCAGAAGACTGGGTGGGAGATAATGTGAACGTGCTGGATCCACTGTCGGCCACCCAATTGACTAATGCCTGTACCTGCTCAGGCCTTACCATCCTTAGAACGGCATTGGGCCCCACCAAATATCGCTGTAAATTCTGGCGGCTACTGGGACCTGAGGTAGTTGGTACACTAGGACGTGTGGCTGTGGCAGAACGGCCACGTCCTCTCCCAGCACCAGAGGGTCCACTAACACCACCACGACCATGTCCACGTCCGCGTCCCTTACTAGATGTTTTCCTCATTGTTATGGTTCACCACAACAACAAAAATATTATTTGGCCCAATGTATTGTATTCAAATTCAGCGGGATATAAATTTGAGGCCTAGTATTTAGGCGCTGGGTGACCGGTATGGATTTACTGACAGAATTAGACTTGGAAATACACAGTAGCGGGTGTGTGTGAAGTTATTCTGAATGACCCTATGTGCACCTTGAATATTATATACCCTTTTAGGGATAGATTTCAAATAGCTCTGATACAGCAGAAACCACTAAATTATGAAATTGCTAAATTGGGAATTGTATTTCAACCCTGAACAAAAAATGTGCTTTGACGGACACTAAATAACTTGCCCAGCCACAACAGGACAGCGGTAACGACAGATTTAGCGGGATATAAATTTGAGGCCTAGTATTTAGGCGCTGGGTCACCGGTATGGATTTAGTGACAGAATTAGACTGGGATATGGCCAAAAAATAACCACACTATTGCTGGTTAAATGCACTTGGTGTGACAGCTTGACCAACCACACTACTGAGGGTTAAATGCACTTGGTGACAGGCGCAGCTTGCCCCTGATGTAGTATATGGCCAAAAAATGAACAGACTATTGCTGGTTAAATGCACTTGGTGTGACAGCTTCACCCTGATGTAGGCTTTAGCCAAAAAACAACCACACCATTGAGGGTTAAATGCACTTGGTGACAGGCGCAGCTTGCCCCTGATGTAGTATATGGCCAAAAAATAAACAGACTATTGCTGGTTAAATGCACTTGGTGTGACAGCTTCACCCTGATGTAGGCTTTAGCCAAAAAACAACCACACCATTGAGGGTTAAATGCACTTGGTCGCAGCACCGCACAAGACACAAAATGGCCGCCGATCACCCCAGAAAAAAGTGACTGACAAACGGTCTGGGCAGCCTAAAAACAGTGAGCAATTGAATTTCAGCAGCTCAATGATGCACAGCTGCAGATCGATCGATTAATCAAGTCCTTTGGAGGAGTTAATCTGCCTAATCTCGCCCTACTGTCGCAGCCGCAACCTCTCCCTACGCTAATCAGAGCAGAGTGACGTGCGGCGCTATGTGACTCCAGCTTAAATAGAGGCTGGGTCACATGGTGCTCTGGCCAATCACAGCCATGCCAATAGTAGGCATGGCTGTGACGGCCTCTTGGGGCAAGTAGTATGACGCTTGTTGATTGGCTGCTTTGCAGCCTTTCAAAAAGCGCCAAGAAAGCGTCACAAAAGCGCCAAGAAAGCGACGAACACCGAACCCGAACCCGGACTTTTACGAAAATGTCCGGGTTCGGGTCCGTGTCACGGACACCCCAAAATTCGGTACGAACCCGAACTATACAGTTCGAGTTCGCTCATCCCTATTCTAGACCACCTGAGTCATACAGTAAATTGAAATAAGTGATTGCGTAGCTCGCTGTATTGTCCAAACAGGCAAAACCTTTTATAGTTCCAACCTGAAAAGAACATTCCCTATTAGGGACTTCATTAATTGTAGAACTCAGGGTGTGATCTACAAAATCACCTGTGACTGCAATATGGAGTATGTGGGCAAGACTAGACGCGAAATGCGCAGGGACTGGGTGAACACCTGGGCGACATCGCCAATAGAAGGGACACAGTTGTGTCCAGGCATGTTCATGACTGTCACCAGGGAAACCCTAGATGCCTAAAGGCCATGGGAATAGAAAAGGTTGGGCGCCCAATCCACGGTGGGGACTGGGACCGTACTCTACTCCAACGTGAATCCCGCTGGATCTATACATTGCGTACGGTCTCACCCACGGGCCTGAATGAGCAGCCTAACTTTAGCTGCTTCATCTAGGTTGCCCTTACCCACATGCATACTTTAAATTCTTGCTTGCTTGTCTATTTGTATCATTATTATCTTATTAACATTTACATCAAATTATACTAGTTCTTTATTTCTATCTTTTTCCCCCTTTCCCCTCCATCTGTCCAGGTTTGGAATCAGCTATTATTTGTTATGTTCCACCTTTTCCATCCCTCTCCCCTCGGGCAGGTGTCTCTGGATGGCCAGCATATTCATTTTACTTTGATTATCAGGCGCAACTGCACATCAGTAGCTGCGCTTCCTGACAGGACCCAGGGGTAGCGTCCCGATCGCCTGGCAACTGTCGCGTCATCTCGTGTGAATAGACGAGATTGGACGCAGTGACGTCACCATACTCACGAGCGTCCGCCCAGCGACCTCCCCTTCTCGCAATGCGATATACTTTCCCGCGCATGCGCGGACGTGGCCCGCACCATCAGGTGAAGTAGGAGTGTCTTAGCCAAGCCTCATTCTGAGGCTGGCTTTTCAAAAGGTGGCGGTTCTCAGCGCTACCTCAGGCTACATCAGTCCATGGTAGGAGGAGAGGGGTCAAGTATCAGGGGTCCTCTTCCTTTTCTACTGCTAGTTTGTCCACTTGAATCCATATCAGGATCGTGGACATATTTCTTTGCTGTTTAGGGGACACGGCTGACACCATTGCCAGTGTACACGGCTCAGCTAAATAGCCCGAGCTCCCTTGTTTCCCATGATGATCTTTAGTGATGGCCCGAACTATTCACCGGCGAACAGTTCCCGGCGAACATAGCTTGTTCGCGTTCGCCGCGGCGGGCGAACATATGCGATGTTCGGTCCGCCCCCTATACATCCTCTTTGAGTAAACTTTGACCCTGTACCTCACAGTCAGCAGACACATTCCAGCCAATCAGCAGCAGACCCTCCCTCCCAGACCCTCCCACCTCCTGGACAGCATCCATTTTAGATTCATTCGAAAGCTGCATTCTCAGTGAGAGGAGGAACAGTGCTGCTGCTGCTGATTCAATAGGGAAAGCGTTATCTAGGGCATTGCTCTGTGTCCACAGACTCATCTGCTGGGGCTGGTACATCAGTCTGCTTTTTTTTTATTTTTATATATATATATATATATATTGCAGTTGCCTGGCTGTCCGTGTGTGAGAGGCTGCAGGCTCAGTCACAGACAGCACTGTGTGCACACCATTCATACAGGGTGTGACAGAAAATACCTTGCAGATAAAAAAAAATTATATTTAATATTTTTCTGTGACATAATCACATTTGCAAACCTGTGTGTGTCAGGCTCACACATACTGTATTGTGGCCACTGGCTAGTGGCTAGGCCTGCACTCATACCGTTACAGGGTGTCACTCACTCAAATACCTTGCAGATAAAAAAAATAGATTTTGAATTTTTCTATGATATAATCACATTTGCAAGGCTGTGTGTGTCAGGCCCACACAGACTGTATTGTGGCCACTGGCTAGGCCTCCACTCATACCGTTACAGGGTGTCATTCACTCAAATACCTTGCAGATAAAAAAATTATATTTTATATTTTTCTGTGACATAATCACATTTGCAAGCCCGTGTGTGTCTGGCCCACACAGACTGTATTGTGGCCACTGGCTAGTGGCTAGGCCTGCAATCATACTGTTACAGGGTGTCATTCACTCAAATACCTTGCAGATAGAAAAAATTCTATTTGAAAGGAGGTGTCTTTACATGGCCTGAGGCAGGGCTGTCCGCCATTCTTACTTCCACTACTTTTTATGGCATCAAGATCAGTGATTCCGGTTGTTTTCCGTTTTTCATAGTTTGCGTTGACCTGTTATCCTTAGCGGGTGTAACTGATTGTAATGTCAATAATTTACTGTAACGACCTGACGGGGGTTGTGCAAGAATGGGGTGGTTTTGGGGGAATCCCCGCAATTTCCGGGACTTGTAAAGGGAAGATGACGTACCTGCTCCCTGGCTCCTCGCTCCTTCTCCTCCAGGCCTGGGATGCTCCCCTGGACTCCATCCAGTTTGACATCGCTGCGGCCAGTCACTGGCCATGGTGGTGATCGGCTCCTCTTACGCCATGACAGAAGGAGATCTGGCCTCCGCTGTGGCCTCGAGCTTCACAGGCCTGGAGAAGAAGGAGCGGGGCCGGGACGTAGGTAAGTTTCCCTTTACAGGGCTGGAACCAGTGTGTGTTGAGTGTGTGTGTTGCACAACCCCTTTAAGAGAACGGACACATGACGGCCATGATGCCGGTGAGCACTGAGCTTATATGCAGCCCTGCCACAAATTAGCTGAGATTTCACATTATTTCTAATCTCCACAAAAACCTAATCTGCAAAACCCTCCAGCGGCTCCTGCTCACAGCCCGGGGTTGTGCAAGGCGACTCTACAGGGCAAAGTACAGACTGTTTCTAATCTAGTACAGTGGAGAAGGGGGATGGGCTGGGGCCATTAAAGGAGTTCATGCAGTTTACTTCAAGCCCCTAGCGTTCCTGCACCGTCTCGGAGAGCTGCCGATTACCTGATCAGCAAGCTCGTTTATTGGGGAACCACATCTTTTATGTAGGCTAAAAAATCATTGTTTGCTGGCAGCAGGTTGTGCCGTCTAATCACGCTCTGCTGCCGCAAATAATTACCCTGCGTGGGGACGAGCGATGGCGTTAGTGATCACTGCTCCCTATACTGTGGAGGAGATCGCTGCATGAAAATGTGTCTCCTCCACTGCCGAGCAGGGAAGGACCGCTTCCTTCCGATCAATCAGAATGCCCATCTAGTGTAATGCAGCCCTTTTTCACTGACGAACCCACTTGTGGAATGAGAGGAAGCCGATTCTGGTAATCTGACGACTGCAGAGAAGGAATGTTAACTGACACTGGAATGCTTTTAACTTTTCTCTTCAGGAAACAGACACCTGACATCTGCTCTGCCAGTATCTTTTATATCACAGTCTATAGCGGCTTTACTCCAACTGCAGGATATTGTTCTTTATACAGTTGCAAGAAAAAGTATGTGAACCCTTTGGAATGATATGGATTTCTGCACAAATTGGTCATAAAATGTGATCTGATCTTCATCTAAGTCACAACAATAGACAATCACAGTCGGCTTAAACTAATAACACACAAAGAATTAAATGTTACCATGTTTTTATTGAACACACCATGTAAACATTCACAGTGCAGGTGGAAAAAGTATGTGAACCCCTAGACTAATGACATCTCCAAGAGCGAATTGGAGTGAGGTGTCAGCCAACTGGAGTCCAATCAATGAGATGAGATTGGAGGTGTTGGTTACAGCTAGTGGCGTCGCTAGAGGGGGGCGAGGGGGGGCAATTGCCCCCCTATGTTGTTCCTTGCCCCCCCAGGTGCCCCCCCGCTGATTCCCCCGAGTGAATACTAATGAGCGCTTCCATTATGGAAGCGCTCATTAGTACAGAAGGACCAGGAAGTGGTGAACGCTCTGTACTCACCACTTCCTGGTTCTCGGCTGTCGGCTGTGCAGGGCTGCGCACAGCGTGAGGACGCTCTGTGACCTCACGCTGTGCGCGCCAGTTTAGAGCACAGTCGACTGAGGAGGGAGAAAATGGCAGGCGGCATCCGTCCAGGAGCAGGAGAGGTAAGTGTTTTTTTATTTTAATTTTATAAAAAATGTGGCTGCTGGGGGCATTATGGGGGCTAATAGGAGGCATATGGGGCTAATAGGAGGCATATGGGGGCATTTGGAGGCATATGGGGCTAATTGGAGGCATATTTGGGGGCTAATTGGAGGCATATTTGGGGGCTAATTGGAGGCATATGGGGGCATTTGGAGGCATATGGGGGCTAATTGGAGGCATATTTGGGGGCTAATTGGAGGCATATTTGGGGGCTAATTGGAGGCATATTTGGGGGCTAATAGGAGGCATATGGGGCTAATAGGAGGCATATGGGGCTAATTGGAGGCATATGGGAGCTAATAGGCATATGGGGCTAATAGGAGGCATATGGGGGCTAATTGGAGGCATATGGGGGCTAATTGGAGGCATATGGGGTCTATGGGGCTAATTGAAGGCATATGGGGGCTAATTGGAGGCATATGGGGTCTATGGGGCTAATTGGAGGCATATGGGGTTAATTTAAGGCATATGGGGGCTAATTGGGGGCTAATAGGAGGCATATGGGGGCTAATTGGGGGCTAATTGGAGGCATACGGGGGCTAATTGGAGGCATATGGGGCTAATAGGAGGCATATGGGGGCATTTGGAGGCATATTTGGGGGCTAATTGGAGGCATATTTGGGGGCTAATTGGAGGCATATTTGGGGGCTAATTGGAGGCATATGGGGGCATTTGGAGGCATATGGGGGCTAATTGGAGGCATATTTGGGGGCTAATTGGAGGCATATTTGGGGGCTAATTGGAGGCATATTTGGGGGCTAATAGGAGGCATATGGGGCTAATTGGAGGCATATGGGGGCTAATAGGCATATGGGGCTAATAGGAGGCATATGGGGGCTAATTGGAGGCATATGGGGGCTAATTGGAGGCATATGGGGTCTATGGGGCTAATTGAAGGCATATGGGGGCTAATTGGAGGCATTATGGGGGCTAATTGGAGGCATATGGGGCTAATAGGAGGCATATGGGGGCATTTGGAGGCATATGGGGCTAATTGGAGGCATATGGGGGCATTTGGAGGCATATGGCGGCTAATTGGAGGCATATTTGGGGGCTAATTGGAGGCATATTTGGGGGCTAATTGGAGGCATATTTGGGGGCTAATAGGAGGCATATGGGGCTAATTGGAGGCATATGGGGGCTAATAGGCATATGGGGCTAATTGGAGGCATATGGGGGCTAATTGGAGGCATATGGGGGCTAATTGGAGGCATATGGCGTCTATGGGGCTAATTGAAGGCATATGGGGGCTAATTGAAGGCATATGGGGGCTAATTGGAGGCATATGGGGTCTATGGGGCTAATTGGAGGCATATGGGGTTAATTTAAGGCATATGGGGGCTAATTGGGGGCTAATAGGAGGCATATGGGGGCTAATTGGGGGCTAATTGGAGGCATACGGGGGCTAATTGGAGGCATATGGGGCTAATTGGAGGCATATGGGGCTAATAGGAGGCATATGGGGGCTAATAGGAGGCATATGGGGGCTAATAGGAGGCATATGGGGGCTAATTGGAGGCATATAGGGGCTAATTGGGGGCTAATAGGAGGGCTAATTGGAGGCATATGGGGGCTAATTGGAGGCATATGGGGCTAATTGGAGGCATAAGGGGGCTAATTGGAGGCATATGGGGTCTATGGGGCTAATTGGAGGCATATGGGGTTAATTGGAGGCATATGGGGGCTAATTGGGGGCTAATAGGAGGCATATGGGGGCTAATAGGAGGCATATGGGGGCTAATTGAAGGCATATGGGGGCTAATTGGAGGCATATGGAGCTAATTGGAGGCATATGGGGCTAATAAGAGGCATAATGGGGGCTAATTAGAGGCATAATGTGGGCTAATGAGGCATAATGTGGGCTAATGAGGCATAATGGGGGCTAATGGGGCTAATAAGAAGAATAATGGGGGCTAATGAGGCATAAGGGCTTATAATGGGGGCTAATGAGGCATAAGGGCTGATATGGGGCTGATATGGGAGTGATGAGAGGCATAATGAGGGCTAATGAGAGGCATAATGTGTCATCCACAGATCCCCCATAACAGTGTGTCTTCCACAGATCCACCATAACAGTGTGTCATCCACAGATGCCCCCATAACAGTGTGTCTTCCACAGATCCACCATAACAGTGCGCCTGTGCACTGACGAGAGACAGAAAGAAGGGGAAAGAATCCGTGGAAGCAAGCAGAGGACGGCACAGCAGATGACTCAATAGCTTCTTTTGTAAGTAAATTGTTTTATTATAACTGTATCCCTGCAGACCGCAACTCTCTCGTATTTTGTAATCTTATTTCTATATACTTATTTTGTTTTTGCCCCCCCATTTTTGACTGTGGTATCTTTGTGCCCCCCCTATATATTGTTCCTAGAGTCGCCACTGGTTACAGCTGCCCTGCCCTATAAAAAAACACACACCAGTTCTGGGTTTGCTTTTCACAAGAAGCATTGCCTGATGTGAATGAAGCCTCACACAAAAGAGCTCTCAGAAGACCTATGATTAAGAATTGTTGACTTGCATAAAGTTGGAAAGGGTTATAAAAGTATCTCCAAAAGCCTTGCTGTTCATCAGTCCACGGTAAGACAAATTGTCTATAAATGGAGAAAGTTCAGCACTGCTGCTACTCTCCCTAGGAGTGGCCGTCCTGTAAAGATGACTGCAAGAGCACAGCGCAGACTGCTCAATGAGGTGAAGAAGAATCCTAGAGTGTCAGCTAAAGACTTACAAAAGTCTCTGGCATATGCTAACATCCCTGTTAGTGAATCTACGATATGTAAAACACTAAACAAGAATGGATTTCATGGGAGGATACCACAGAGGAAGCCACTGCTGTCCAAAAAAAACATTGCTGCACGTTTTTACAGTTTGCACAAGAGCCCCTGGATGTTCCACAGCAGTACTGGCAAAATATTCTGTGGACAGATGAAACCAAAGTTGAGTTGTTTGGAAGAAACACACAACACTATGTGTGGAGAAAAAGAGGCACAGCACACCAACCTCAAAACCTCATCCCAACTGTGAAGTATGGTGGTGGGGGCATCATGGTTTGGGGCTGCTTTGCTGCGTCAGGGCCTGGACGGATTGCTATCATCGAAGGAAAAATGAATTGCCAAGTTTATCAAGACATTTTGCAGGAGAACTTAAGGCCATCTGTCCACCAGCTGAAGCTCAACAGAAGATGGGTGTTGCAACAGGACAACGACCCAAAGCATAGAAGTAAATCAACAACAGAATGGCTTAAACAGAAGAAAATACGCCTTCTGGAGTGGCCCAGTCAGAGTCCTGACCTCAACCCGAGTGAGATGCTGTGGCAGGACCTCAAGAAAGCGATTCACACCAGACATCCCAAGAATATTGCTGAACTGAAACAGTTCTGTAAAGAGGAATGGTCAAGAATCACTCCTGACCGTTGTACACGTCTGATCTGCAACTACAGGAAACGTTTGGTGGAAGTTATTGCTGCCAAAGGAGGGCCAACCAGTTATTTAATCCAAGGGTTCACATACTTTTTCCACCTGCACTGTGAATGTTTACATGGTGTGTTCAATAAAAACATGGTAACATTTCATTCTTTGTGTTATTAGGTTAAGCAGACTGTGATTGTCTATTGTTGGGACTTAGATGAAGATCAGATCACATTTTAGGACCAATTTGTGCAGAAATCCATATCATTCCAAAGGGTTCACATACTTTTTCTTGCAACTGTAAGTATTGTACCTAGTGTGTGCCAATAGATGTGTGACTGGCACTAAGAATATGAAAGTGTTCGGAAAATATCTCTGCTTGTCTGGTAAATGTAATAAGTTGAATAAAGTTAGAGAAGAAATGTGTCCTTGAAGAACGCCCTACCTCTGAATAAGGGTTGGAGTCTCTGGGCTGCTCAAGGCTATGGACTCACACAGATAGCGGTATTTTATGGTCTGATTGTATAGCTCTGCTTTTGCTGAAGTGAGGGAAGAGGGGCTGAGGGCTGCAGTGTGCGGACCCCAGCCTTAAGAGAAAAGACTTGTTAAGAGACATATACTGTAGTTTGCTAAATCCAAACATTCCTTTGATTTGGGAGTTTGGATTCTGCTCAATGCAAAAGAGACTATGAAAAAAGGAGGGGGGGGGGGTGAGGAGTAAGACAAATAGGGTCTAGAATGTGTTTAGTAAGTGATGCAATAACTTTTTACAAGACATAGAAATATTATCTAATAATTTAGTAATTCAGCAATTCTGGGTGTGATGTGCGTATCTGTTTCCAGAAAAGCTGTGTAGCTGAGAGTCATAATCATTCAGTGGAATGTGAGTGGGTGCGGGTTTAGGTCGTATTTGTGTTGAAGTGGTGACTGATGATGCTTAGCAGAGCTGTGTGTGCGGTCTGTACTACAAGTCTAAGGCCCCTTTCACACGGGCGAGTATTCCGCGCGGGTGCGATGCGTGAGTTGAACGCATTGCACCCGCACTGAATCCCGACCCATTCATTTCTATGGGGCTGTTCACATGAGCGGGGATTTTCACGTATCACTTGTGCGTTGCGTGAAAATCGCAGCATGCTCTATTGTGTGTGTTTTTCGCGCAACGCAGGCCCCATAGAAGTGAATGGGGCTGCGTGAAAACCGCAAGCAAGTGCGGATGCGGTGCGATTTTCACGCACGGTTGCTAGGTGACGATCGGGATGGGGACCCGATCTTTATTATTTTCCCTTATAACATGGTTATAAGGGAAAATAATAGCATTCTGAATACAGACTGCATAGTACAATAGCGCTGGAGGGGTTAAAATAAAATAAAAAATCATTTAACTCACCTTAATCCACTTGCTCGCGCAGCCCGGCTTCTCTTCTTTGCTGTGTGCAGGAAAAGGACCTGTGGTGACGTCATTCCGGTCATCACATGATCCATCACCATGGTAAAAGATCATGTGATGGACCATGTGATGAGCGTAGTGACGTGTGAATGTGTATGAAACAAGAAAGTGGAGTACGATGTTTGTTTTTATTTATATCGTGTGCATTAGGGATTTTCATTTTTCTATTGGTGCCAAAAGTTTTGATTGAGCTCTACATTTTTTTTTATTGAATTCAGTAAAACGTTTCCAATTGGCCGTATGAGGCAGCATAAAGCAGTGTACAGATGTTACAGATGTTATCCCAGTGACTGGGTGACGTCTGCTGCAGGGACCGAGGCTTTTCTGTAACTTTATAACTTTATTTTTACAACTATTGGTCGGTTTACTTTGTGACAAACTTTAGGCATCATTTTGGTGTAAAATGTAGCATCTTAAGCCACATCTTTTTACTGGTAATCCACACTTCTTGGTGAAGAAGGTACAGTAGAATTTTCTAAAACTAGATGAGCCACTTCGCACTAAATTTTGGAGCAGTTTATGACATGGTCTCGGTGCAGCTACATTGGTGAATGGGTCCTAAAAAAACCCAATACTGAATGCATTTGCCGTTGCATAGTGATTGTGTCTTCTGTCTGACACCCAATCTTCCATAATGTAAATGTCTTGTTTTTCTGCCCTCTACTAACCTACCTAAACTCGCGGGGCACTATTATAACTCCTGGGCTTCATGTCCTCTATCTTCAGCTTGTGCTCAGCTCACATCTTTCCTTTACTTCTTACAATAAATTGCTTTCCCGCTTATGTTTCCTGCGCCTCAATAACGTCTCTAGAATCCGCCCTCTGTGACAACAGTAAAAACCCGTTAGTTGCATCTTCTGATCATCTTCCCCTCACAAACTCTCCCCGCTCCAATCTGTCTTGGATGCAGCAGCCGGTGTCCTCCATCTGTCCACCTGCTCCACAAGTGTCTCCACCCTGTGCCAGTGACGATGCCTCCACCCTGTGCCAGTCACTACACTAATACCTCCACCCTGTGCCAGTCACTACACTGATACCTCCATCCTGTGCCAGTCACTACACTAATACCTCTACCCTGTGCCAGTCACTACACTGATACCTCCATCCTGTGCCAGTCACTACACTAATACCTCCATCCTGTGCCAGTCACTACACTGATACCTCCATCCTGTGCCAGTGACTACACTAATACCTCTACCCTGTGCCAGTCACTACACTGATACCTCCATCCTGTGCCAGTCACTACACTGATACCTCCACCCTGTGCCAGTCACTACACTGATACCTCCATCCTGTGCCAGTCACTACACTGATACCTCCACCCTGTGCCAGTCACTACACTGATACCTCCACCCTGTGCCAGTCACTACACTGATACCTCCACCCTGTGCCAGTCACTACACTAATACCTCCACCCTGTGCCAGTCACTACACTGATACCTCCACCCTGTGCCAGCCCCTACACTGATACCTCCACCCTGTGCCAGTCACTACACTATTACCTCCACCCTGTGCCAGTCACTACACTATTACCTCCACCCTGTGCCAGTCACTACACTATTACCTCCACCCTGTGCCAGTCACTACACTAATACCTCTACCCTGTGCCAGTCACTACACTAATACCTCCACCTTGTGCCAGTCACTACACTGATACCTCCACCCTGTGCCAGTCACTACACTGATACCTCCACCTTGTGCCAGTCACTACACTAATACCTCCACCCTGTGCCAGTCACTACACTATTACCTCCACCCTGTGCCAGTCACTACACTATTACCTCCACCCTGTGCCAGTCACTACACTATTACCTCCACCCTGTGCCAGTCACTACACTAATACCTCTACCCTGTGCCAGTCACTACACTAATACCTCCACCCTGTGCCAGTCACTACACTAATACCTCCACCCTGTGCCAGTCACTACACTAATACCTCCACCCTGTGCCAGTCACTACACTGATACCTCCACCTTGTGCCAGTCACTACACTAATACCTCCACCCTGTTCCAGTCACTACACTATTACCGCCACCCTGTGCCAGTCACTACACTATTACCTCCACCCTGTACCAGTCACTACACTATTACCTCCACCCTGTACCAGTCACTACACTAATACCTCTACCCTGTGCCAGTCACTACACTAATACCTCCACCTTGTGCCAGTCACTACACTGATACCTCCACCCTGTGCCAGTCACTACACTGATACCTCCACCTTGTGCCAGTCACTACACTAATACCTCCACCCTGTGCCAGTCACTACACTATTACCTCCACCCTGTGCCAGTCACTACACTATTACCTCCACCCTGTGCCAGTCACTACACTATTACCTCCACCCTGTGCCAGTCACTACACTAATACCTCTACCCTGTGCCAGTCACTACACTAATACCTCCACCATGTGCCAGTCACTACACTAATACCTCCACCCTGTGCCAGTCACTACACTGATACCTCCACCTTGTGCCAGTCACTACACTAATACCTCCACCCTGTGCCAGTCACTACACTATTACCTCCACCCTGTGCCAGTCACTACACTATTACCTCCACCCTGTGCCAGTCACTACACTATTACCTCCACCCTGTGCCAGTCACTACACTAATACCTCTACCCTGTGCCAGTCACTACACTAATACCTCCAACTTGTGCCAGTCACTACACTGATACCTCCACCCTGTGCCAGTCACTACACTGATACCTCCACCTTGTGCCAGTCACTACACTAATACCTCCACCCTGTGCCAGTCACTACACTATTACCTCCACCCTGTGCCAGTCACTACACTATTACCTCCACCCTGTGCCAGTCACTACACTATTACCTCCACCCTGTGCCAGTCACTACACTAATACCTCTACCCTGTGCCAGTCACTACACTAATACCTCCACCTTGTGCCAGTCACTACACTAATACCTCCACCCTGTGCCAGTCACTACACTGATACCTCCACCTTGTGCCAGTCACTACACTAATACCTCCACCCTGTGCCAGTCACTACACTATTACCTCCACCCTGTGCCAGTCACTACACTATTACCTCCACCCTGTGCCAGTCACTACACTATTACCTCCACCCTGTGCCAGTCACTACACTAATACCTCTACCCTGTGCCAGTCACTACACTGATACCTCCACCTTGTGCCAGTCACTACACTGATACCTCCACCCTGTGCCAGTCACTACACTGATACCTCCACCTTGTGCCAGTCACTACACTAATACCTCCACCCTGTGCCAGTCACTACACTATTACCTCCACCCTGTGCCAGTCACTACACTATTACCTCCACCCTGTGCCAGTCACTACACTATTACCTCCACCCTGTGCCAGTCACTACACTAATACCTCTACCCTGTGCCAGTCACTACACTAATACCTCCACCTTGTGCCAGTCACTACACTAATACCTCCACCCTGTGCCAGTCACTACACTGATACCTCCACCTTGTGCCAGTCACTACACTAATACCTCCACCCTGTGCCAGTCACTACACTATTACCTCCACCCTGTGCCAGTCACTACACTATTACCTCCACCCTGTGCCAGTCACTACACTATTACCTCCACCCTGTGCCAGTCACTACACTAATACCTCTACCCTGTGCCAGTCACTACACTAATACCTCCACCTTGTGCCAGTCACTACACTAATACCTCTACCCTGTGCCAGTCACTAGACTAATACCTCCACCCTGTGCCAGTCACTACACTAATACCTCCACCCTGTGCCAGTCACTACACTAATACCTCTACCCTGTGCCAGTCACTACACTATTACCTCCACCCTGTGCCAGTCACTACACTATTACCTCCACCCTGTGCCAGTCACTACACTAATACCTCTACCCTGTGCCAGTGACGATGCCTCCACCCTGTGCCAGTGACGATGCCTCCACCCTGTGCCAGTCACTACACTGATACCTCTACCTTGTGCCAGTCACTACACTGATGCCTCCACCCTGTGCCAGTCACTACACTGATGCCTCCACCCTGTGCCAGTCACTACACTAATACCTCCACCCTGTGCCAGTCACTACTCTAATACCTCCACCCTGTGCCAGTCACTAGACTAATACCTCCACCTTGTGCCAGTCACTACACTAATACCTCCACCCTGTGCCAGTCACTACACTAATACCTCCACCTTGTGCCAGTCACTACACTAAAACCTCTACCTTGTGCCAGTCCCTACACTGATGCCTCCACCCTGTGCCAGTCACTACACTAATACCTCCACCCTGTGCCAGTCACTACACTAATACCTCCACCCTGTGCCAGTCACTACACTAATACCTCTACCCTGTGTCAGTGACGATGCCTCCACCCTGTGCCAGTGACTGTGACGATGCCTCCACCCTGTGCCAGTCACTACACTGATACCTCTACCTTGTGCCAGTCACTACACTAATACCTCCACCTTGTGCCAGTCACTACACTAATACCTCCACCCTGTGCCAGTCACTACACTAATACCTCCACCCTGTGCCAGTCACTACACTGATACCTCCACCCTGTGCCAGTTACTACACTGATACCTCCACCCTGTGCCAGTCACTACACTGATACCTCTACCCTGTGCCAGTCACTACACTAATACCTCCACCCTGTGCCAGTCACTACACTAATACCTCCACCTTGTCTACTCACTGCACTACACTAATACCTCTACCCTGTGCCAGTCACTACACTAATACCTCCAGGGTGGTCAGCAACCTCCTATACTCCAGCCGTTGTAAAAACTACAACTTCCAGCATGCTCCATTCACTTCTATGGGAGTTCTGTGAACAGCTGAGTAAGTGGCATGCTGGGAGTCGTTTCACCACACCTGGATTGCCGAATGTTGCTGATCCCTGCTCTACCCTGTGCCAGTCACTACACTGCTGCCCCCTCTCTGTGCCATCCTTTGTATGTCCTGCCCATTCACTATAGAATTAGTTTTAAAGTACTCATTCTCACCCGCAGAGCTCCCCTCCATGATGCACCCACCACTCTATATCTCCTCCCTCATCTATGTCTGCCAACCCACCCATGGTTTTCAGGGACACATAACTGTAAACCACAGAATTTGAGCACCTTGTAACTGGAGATCGCTGCTTCTTCTATAGATAACCTTCACATGAGCCCCTCTCTTGTCCAAAGTATCAGGGGAGAGGAAGGCAAGAAAGCCTCCAGTGGTGCAATATTACTGCCCTCTGGTTCCTTGCTGATTTTTATAGTCATGTGACAGAAAACATTGCAGAACCCACCGTTTTGTAGAGTCAGGCGAATGAATAGTTGCAATTACCATCAACTTGTCCAAAAATATTACCTATACTAATGGATTGTAACACACATGAATACATATTAGTGTGCACTTCATGCAACTTATAGTGCATAGGTTTACTACATGCTTAAAGGGAACCTGTCATGTTGAACGTGGTCTCTGATCTGAAGGCCGCATGATATAGAGCAATTGCGGACAAGAATAGGCAGTTCTATGGTGTTGCCGGCCAGGTGTATTGCGGATCCGCAATACACTACGGACATGTGAATGGACCCTTATACTGAATCCTTTCCCATAAATTTATATATTTATCTGCTCAGCTCCTCCTGCTCTATAACATGCCGCCTGCAGATTACACTGTATGGCCGGCGCAGCACTATGAAGTGCATTTTGCGCTGTGGCATTAGAAGAATTTTAAAATCTCTGACTTTTAGTCTAACCAGACTGTCCATTACGCTGTAATTCCTCTGGCGCCGTTCTATAGAAACAGTAGGTGTAACGAGCACACCAAATGCTAGAAATAACTTCTTTATTAACTTCAACTTTTCTTCATATATAACACTGCCGCCTCCGCAGCAGATAGTCCATGTACAAAACACGTGTTGGAAAGATATCACAAAATGGCGGTATGCATAAGATGGTGGTTCAACTGTTCAATCTTGTCATTCAACATAAAATGGTGGATATATTTCTCTCTTGAGTATCTGTACTCTCACTTTAGTTATTTAAGCACTTTATGATCTCTCTGAGAGGTATATCTGAGGTCTAATAGTTCTACTGCAGATTGCTTTTGCAATTTGTATGGATTGTATGGCTCAGTATGGTTGCAATTGGTGGAACTGTAAGTAAACACATATATATCTAGCTCAGTATACAGTTCTAAACACAATACTAACAATATGAACATTATATAACTGTTTTAAATACCTATATTGGCCTCTTGTTCCCATAAAACTCAGCTCTCAGTGGAGTGAATGTCTCTTCAGCTCCTGTCTCTGGTGAATAATGATTCTAGCAGCAGGAGCTGGGGGAATTCCCAACGGGCTGTATGAGAAGCTGTCTGTGATTGGTGAAAACTCTTGCTGTGTGAGAAGCTGGCTGTGATTGGTCTAGACTTCTGCCCAGCAACAACAGATTAACTCTATGCTTTCTGTTGTTTCTGCTGTGTCACTGAGCTTACCTTACATTACAAAATGAATCTTAAAGGCATATTATCTGTATCTGCTTCTGTGAACACAAAATATAACAGTAATATGACATCCAAAACATGATGTCACAGTAAATAACTCTGCTTTTGTCTTTAACACATAAACATAGGAACTGTATTAAGGCTATTGGCAGGTGTAGCTGTATTCACATATAAGCTATACGAGCAACCTAGGACAGGTCCTAGCTGGCCAGCTACACGCTGCATTATCATGGAATAGCTCAGCACTAAATGAAAGCGCTTACCAGAAGCTAACCAGCACATTTTACATATTGATCATCACCTAAACATTAAACATATTAAAAAGGATTATCAAGTCAAAACATAGAGATGGTTGGAGGAGACTACTGCTCAAACAAGATCTAAATCTAAAAGCCATCTAATATATTTTTATTCAATTAAAGTAGATTGTATCCTCTCAATAGGCTGGTGCTATATAAATATAGGTTACTAGCAGGGTGACCCGGCTCCGCACAGGTATATTTCGACTGTTTAATTTAATCTTTGTGTGAGGTTAAAAGACATCGACAGTGTCCCCCATAATAGTGACTTCTACAGCACCCCTCTACCTTAACATTGACCACCACAGCGGTCCACCCCCTTACCAATGATCTCCACAGAGGCCCGGCCCCTTAACATTGACCACCACAGCAGCCCACCCCCTTACCAGTGATCTCCACAGAGGCCCGGCCCCTTAACATTGACCACCACAGCAGCCCACCCCCTTACCAGTGATCTCCACAGAGGCCCGGCCCCTTACCAGTGACCACCACTGCACCTTGCCCTCTTAAAGGGAATCTGTCACCTGGTTTGAGCATATTAAGGTGTTACTACTGCCATGTACAATAAAATACCTTATTTCTTGCTGTAGTCTTTATTTTTTGTTTCATGGTTTCATTAGCGATAAAATCCACTTTTTATGTTATGCAACTGAGTGTCCAAGGTGCCCAGAGGGGCGTTATTATCCTAATCTGGAGCCCAGGAACTCCCCCGTACAGTGCCCAGCCCGCCTTCCTTTAGAGCCCAAGCACGCCTCTTCCAGCGTAAGTAACTGCCGACACCCGATCTCTGTGCCACAGCCGCCCCCCCCCCCCCCCTCCGCTATATGATTATTTGGATGTAACTACTCCCACAGATTCCTTGCGTCCGCTCGGTGAAATCTCGCGCAGGCCGTCCGCGGTACTCAGCGCATGCTCAGTGACACATTTGGTCCGTAATGAAGTGGTTAATCAGATTTTGTATTGTTTAGCAGCTTAGTCTCATCTTCAACCGATTGTCTATGTAGACTCCATCACTATTCATTTTTACTCTTTTTTTAATATGAACTCTTATCTAATCCAGTGTCAAGTTTGGTGTTCATTAGTGAAGTCTCTTCATTGTCCTCCTCCTCTGATAATGATGATAATTCTTCCTCATCAATTGGTTTATTGAGGAGATGTGATGTTTCTTCCTTCTCTTTCTTCTGGTCCAGTTCTTCTTCGTCTTCACCGGTAGAACATTCCTCTAAGTCATCAGTCTTCTTTCCATGAGATAGTTCATTGGTGGGTAGTGAATGGCCTTCAGTCCTTTCTTCTCCAGGTGCTTCATTAGCTGGACACACTGCTCTGATATTTCCATTTGTCCTTGTACCTTCACTGTTATCGTATTCCCCCAATTCATCACTTTCTTTTTCCACGTTATGATCTGGTGCCGGCATTTTCTGCTTCTCTTCTTCATGAATTGATCCATTGACTGGACACAAGCCTTCTCTGTCCTCCCACCTCGGCTCCTGTATATGTCTCTCTTCTACGGTCTCGTTATGTGTTGTCTGTCTCTGGTCATATGCTTCTGCTTGATCTTCTGGTAACTTTGGGGAAGGGACTTTTTCTGGACTTTTATCATTGTGTGATGGTCTTTGTTCTGCATGAAATAGAACAATCTTAGTTCAGAGCTAATACTAAAGACACATACAGTATGTGGTTATTACAAGTATCAGGCTAATGGAGATGATGTATGATCTCCAGTGTACATTGCCACCATGCTCCACTTCAGGACTATTATTTGCAGATCATTAGCATTCTGATTTAGAAATAGTTGGAAGCAGGACCATCAGACAAACATGTAAGGCTAAGGCTTAATGTAGACTTTTTGGTGAAATGACAGTATCATGCATGTTTATCCCGTATCTGTCTTCTAGATATTTTCACAATCAACAGTGACATGAAAATTACTGTTAAAGGGAGTCTGTCACCTTATTTTCCCCAATATATCTCAGAGCACTGCCCCACAGAAGATTGCAGACACATCCCATACATCCCTGTGTGCACTGTGTGTCTGTATTCCATGTCCAGGAAAGCATTCTGCTGGAAAACAGCGCCCAAGTGTCCAAAGCCAGTGGCGTGCCTAGGGTGTTTGGCATCCATGGCGGGTCCTTTCTTTGGCACTCCCTTCCCCCCAATACTTAAAAAAAAATTGTACACCCTCACAGTAGTTATGCCCACATTGTGCCCTCTCACAGTAGTTATGCCCACATTGTGACCCCCTCACAGTAGTTATGCCCTCTCTGTGCCCCTTTTACAGTTGTAATTCCCTTTTTGTGCCCCCTTTATAGTAATAATCCCAATTGTGCCCCCTTCATAGTAATAATCCCAATTTTGCCCCCTTTATAGTAATAATGCCCACTGTGCCCCCTTCATAGTAATAATGCCCATTGTGCTCCCTTTATAGAAGTAATGCCATCTGTGCCCCCTCAATAGTAGAAGTCCCCATTGTGCTCCTTCTCAGTAATAATGCCCACTGCAGGCTGAATGGTGGAGCAGGGAAAAGTCTTCCTGCTTCACCATTCTGTGGTCCGCCGGCTTCAAGGAGGGGAGGAGCGCGAAGAGCGTAGTGGTGAGTGACAGGACCCAGCTCCCTGCACTCCAGAAATGAGCGCTTCCATCTGTATTGATGGAAGCGCTCATTGCTTCTGGCACCTCCCCCCCCCCCCGAAAGCCAGCACCTGGGGCGGACCACCCCCCTTAGTACGCCACTGCCAAAAGCAAACCAGACTGAAGAGGGGAGGGCTGCTTTAGCTGCTCATATTTTGGGATTGGTACCAGCTAGAAATTTCGCCTTGTTTGAAAGCTGGCATTCTAACCTTTCAAACAATACCAGAACCACAGCATTATATCCACTGTATCAGAAGATATAGCCATTAGAAATCAAGTCAGGAGTGAAAGCTGTTTTTACTTTCACTTTCAGCTGGGCACTTGGGAGCTGTTTTCCAGCAGAATAAATGCTTTTTGTGGACACGGAATACAGACACATAGAGCACACAGGGATGCTTGGAAAGTGTTTGCAATTTTCTATGGGGCAGTGTTGTTAGTTATATTGGTGAAAATGAGGTGACCGACTCCCTCTAAATCTTACTCTGCCTCATGGCTCCTGGTATGCCCTGGGAAGAGGGCCGCCATATGATGCAAGTGCACCTCCAACCCAAATCGCCACAGAAAAGCTATGGTGTCATTCTTTAAGGGTCCAGCCGCACAGTAAGGATTCTGCAGGCAGTTTTGGAGTGAATTGAAAAAAGAGGAAAACGTGTTCCTGTCCTTTCTCTCCTTTTCTGATAGACTCCTGATTTCTGCCTCCAGGACTGCATCAGAAACCTGAACGTGTGACCGAATCCTAATGCTGGTTTCACACGGGCGTTGTAATGCGTTTTGCACGCGTGTGAGAAAAATCGGCCTGTTTGGTACCCAAACCCGAACTTCTTCACAGAAGTTCGGGTTTTGATTAGGTGTTGTGTAGATTGTATTATTTTCCTATATAACATGGTTATAAGGGAAAATAATAGCAATCTTTAATACAGAATGCATAGTACAATAGCGCTGGAGGGGGTTAAAAAAATTTATAATAATAATTTAATTAACCTTAATCCACTTGTTTGCGCAGCCCGGCTTCGCTTCTGTCTTCTTCTTTGAGGAATAGGACCTTTGATGATGTCACTGCGCTCATCACTTGGTCCATCACGTGATCTTTTACCATGGTGATTGATCATGTGACGGACCATGTGATGAGCGTAGTGACATCACCACAGGTCCTTTTCCTGCTGCACAGCAAAGATAAAGACAGAAGAGATGCCGGCTGCGTGAACAAGTGGATTAAGGTGAGTTAAATTATTATTATTTTTTTGAACCCCTCCAGCGCTATTGTACTATATATTCTGTATTAAGAATGCTATTATTTTCCCTTATAACCATGTTATAAGGGAAAATAATAATGATCGGGTCTCCATCCCGATCGTCTCCTAGCAACCGTGCGTGAAAATCGCACCGCATCCGCACTTTCTTGGAGATGCTTGCCATTTTCACGCAGCCCCATTTACTTCTATGGGGCCTGAGTTGCGTGGAAAACGCACAAAATAGAGCATGCTGCGAATTTCATGGAACGCACAAGTGATGCGTGAAAATCACCGCTCGTGTGCACAGCCCCATAGAAATGAATGGGTCCGGATTCAGTGCGGGTGCAATGCGTTCACCTCAAGCATTGCACCAGTGCGGAAATCTCGCCCGTGTGAAAGGGGCCTAAGAGTTTTCTTCAGTCCCGGCTGTTCATGCAGATGCGTGCCTGTCAATCACATCCACACTCCACAGGACCAATGGTGACATACACATGGCGTTGTGAGGGATACTACATACTACAAAAGCCTGCATCTCAGCGATCGTTAACGTGACCTGGGTTCAAGAAGAAGAAAATCGCAGTCACTGGGGCCTGAACAGGACATTTACTCGGGTCCTTCATTTTCCCCTTTTTAGTTGCCGGTCTGCTGATTCCTGGTCACACCGCCTCTCAGGCCGATGTACACTGTGCATTCTGTAGTCCGAGGCGCTTACTACTTGCCCAGTCCTGCCACCCGATTGGACAGCAGTGCCTGGGATTGTCAAATGCGCAGTATGCGGCAGGTAGTCTGACCATCTTGGACGACAGAACAGGTGACGGGGATTTGGCAGATCTGCAGCTGAAAGGATTAAAAGAAGGAAACCAAGCGCTCTGTTCGCTCTCAGTCAAGCCTCATTCACACATCAGTGTTTCACGGACGCGTGCTGTACGTGTTCTCCGCGGACAGCACACGTCCTCATTCATTTTAATGTGTGTATTCACTGGTAATGTGTGTGACGTATATACGTAACTAACGTCACATGGATTACTTACCAGTCACGGACAGTTTCCCTGTTCTCCTCTCAATCATCTCCCCAGACCTTGAGGGCGTCACTCTGCAGATATATTCTGCTCCATCATCTGATGATTTTACTGAGGTGAGATGTAGATAGGCTTTACAGGTGAGGCCATGGTCTGATTCTTCTTGGAGGCCTATGGTTTGGAACCTTCGTTGATCATTTGCAGGTATTGGTTCCTCGGTTTCGGGCTTCTTTTCATACCATGTTATGTCGTGTTTGCCATTATCGTAATTATGTAGTGCACACTCCATCGTGGCTCTCTTATTCAGTATCAGCTCCGGTACCGTTATTTCTCCAATCTGGAGGTCAGGCCGAGTTCCTGTGCAAATACAACAGAATACGGAGGCATTCAGTGAAGAAAACCCATGGGCAACGCTGCAGGTACAGTTTGTACTTCTCAATATTTCTGGTGCCCGCGTTTCACGTTGTCATATGATATTGTAGAAGCATACATCCCGGTAATATCAGAGCTGATATTGTGATGAGATGATACACAGGGATATTGTCTGATTGTCGGCAGCGTTCCCTCTAAGCCTTTGTACCCCTGAACAGAACGGTTAGGGACTAGTAACGAGCAGGAGGTGGCATATTCTATTTCGCGAATATTCAATTGAATATTTGCCTTATATTCGTCGAAATCGAATATTCGTCATTATTCTATTTATCGCGAATTATATGCGATTTAATTATTCTCGTATTGCAATTTTCTTTTAACTGTATAAGGCAACTTTCCTATTGGTTGGCTATGGCTATTGGCTAATATGTGCATTTTACGAATATTTGCTATATTGCTATATAGTCTTATTTTAGAATATGACAAATATTCTAAAAAACAAAGTTATAGCAATATAGCGAATATTCGTAAAATACACATACAGACTGCATTTTAGCTAATATAGGGCTATAATCTTATTTTTATAGTCTAATTTATTTTTGTCTCTTCTGAACTTCAGATCTGGAAAAAATGTACACTAATAAAAAAAAATACTATAGCACTATATTAGCTAAATTGCAGTCTATATGTGTATTTTACAAATATTCGCTATATTGCTATATATTCTTGTTTTACAATATGCCGAATATTCTAAAAAACGAATATATAGCAATATAGGGAATATTTTCGTTATTTAGAATATTCGACTTTTTGTTTTTTTAAATCTGTACTGTTATTCCACTTTGGCATACTCCTCCCCGACAAGCGTCCCCGTCACCATGGGAACGCCTGTGGGTTAGAATATACCATCGGATCTGAGTTTTCCCGATCACAGGGAAAACTCAGATCCGATGGTATTTTCTAACCCACAGGCGTTCCCATGGTGACGGGGACGCTTGTCGGGGAGGAGTATGCAAACAACTGTACAGTTTGGAAAAAAAAAAGGCAAATATTCAAAATAATGAATATATTCCCTATATTGCTATATATTCGTTTTTTTAGAATATTCGTCATTTTTTTCCATATAAAAACATGATTCCTCCCTGCTTAAGTTGCTTGTGGGCCAATGACTCATTGACCCACAAGAAAGAAGCAGGGAGGAATCATGTTTTCAGCGCTATAGCATTTTATTCGAAATATTCGCGAATTAGCGAAGTTGCGATATTCGCGATAAATATTCGCTATTTGAATATTCGCGTTCAACGTTATTAGGGACCTTAAATATTCATCTATGGTGCAAAGGGCTACAGAGCATCCAGGCAAATAGCATTAAAAAACATTCCGGGACTAACACAGTGAAGGTTATTGTCTGAATCCCTGGTGGTCCAAGGCAGTCATGGGGTTAATATTTGTATCCTTAGTGGCCAGGATGCTGTGTGATCTAGGGCAGTGACATGGTTCATATTATTTTTCCTGGTGGTCTCGGGGCAATGAAGGCGTTGATTTACACAGCAGTATATAAGGATGTGATTTCACAAATGTTTTGTCTTCCTCCTTAATTCTTACAGCAAATGTATAATAATGGGAAAAGGGTAGAAAATAATTATATGTCCATGCAAAAGAATGGGGTCGGCAGTGCTGAGTGCGGTAAATGTCCCACGGTTCTCACACCTGCACTACTATCATGCGATGTACGGTGGGGCTCTGCTTCACTAGCCGTGCAAAATCAACAAATGAAGAAAAAATGAACAGCGGCCCTCACCATGTAATTCTGTTTGCAGCTTTATTCTGGTTAAAAACAGGAAAGTGCGGGCTCCACACAGCCGTTTCGTGCAACCTGCGCTTTGTCAAGCCTCCCATCATTATGAGTGAATATGGGAGGCTTGACAAAGAGCAGGTAGAGCAAAATGGCTGCTGCCTTATTCATCTGTGTGGTGCCCGCACTTTCCTGCTTTTAACTGTGTTACTTTATGTGATGGAGTTTTACCATTTCATGTACAGTATGTGCAGCGTCCCACTAATGCACGTGGGCACTGCAAAATCTTATTGTGTCACATATCATGCTGTACTTCTTTCCTATGTGAAGTCCCTGTTACCAGGCTGTCAGGTGCACTACACACATTCCACCACTAGATGGAGGTAGCACCACAGTATAGATAGCTCAGTTCAGGCCTAGTTACTATGTGAAGTCCCTGTTACCAGGCTGTCAGGTGCACTACATACATTCCACCACTAGATGGGGGTAGCACCACAGTATATATAGCTCAGTTCAGGCCTAGTTACTATGTGAAGTCCCTGTTACCAGGCTGTCAGGTGCACTACATACATTCCACCACTAGATGGGGGAAGCACCACAGTATATATAGCTCAGTTCAGGCCTAGTTACTATGTGAAGTCCCTGTTACCAGGCTGTCAGGTGCACTACATACATTCCACCACTAGATGGGGAAGCACCACAGTATATATAGCTCAGTTCAGGCCTAGTTACTATGTGAAGTCCCTGTTACCAGGCTGTCAGGTGCACTACATACATTCCACCACTAGATGGGGGTAGCACCACAGTATAGATAGCTCAGTTCAGGCCTAGTTACTATGTGAAGTCCCTGTTACCAGGCTGTCAGGTGCACTACATACATTCCACCACTAGATGGGGGTAGCACCACAGTATATATAGCTCAGTTCAGGCCTAGTTACTATGTGAAGTCCCTGTTACCAGGCTGTCAGGTGCACTACATACATTCCACCACTAGATGGGGGTAGCACCACAGTATATATAGCTCAGTTCAGGCCTAGTTACTATGTGAAGTCCCTGTTACCAGGCTGTCAGGTGCACTACATACATTCCACCACTAGATGGGGAAGCACCACAGTATAGATAGCTCAGTTCAGGCCTAGTTAGTCAGTTGGTAAAATGTAGGAGTTGGTGTTCAGAGAGTGGGAGTTGAATAAGGAGATGGAGTGAGGAGCAGGGGGAAGATGAGGCCCCCTCTCCGCTCAGCTCTCTCTCTTGGGCTCCACGGCCCAGAGGAGCCAACTTGTATCTCAGTGCCAAGCCAGGAAGATAGGCCGAGGTGAAGTCTGTATTCTGCCATTCACTCTTCCGGAGTAGCAAGTTATTGTGGAAAAGACAAAGGAAGGACAAGGCCATTATTCTGGGCTCCAGGCGCCTTTGTATCTAGGTGAAGGATTTATCGGCTTCCGGCAGCCTCACCGTTATTCTAAGGACAGATAAGATTTCTGTTGCATCACTTGTGTGTAGAAGATAAAGACTTGATCTACCTCAACTGAGACTGAAGCAAGGCAAAGAGCTGAGTATTAGTGAGTACATAACTAACTACTATAGCCTGAGACATAACTACCAGTACAGCCTGTTACTGGGATTCATCACATCCAACCTGCTGTTATATAACTGGATGTAAACTGTTATCAAGAACCTGGTTATAGTAAAGTTCTCAGTTGGATTTAAACCTGCCTCATTCTTCTAACTCCATACTACTACTACTACTCTCAGCATTTTGCACCATCAAGGTGCTGGCGTCACGACACTACCTAAGTCAGGGGCCCAGCCGTACAAGCACTCAGGAACCCAATCACCATCAAGGGCACCTCGATCACCACCTGGCCGGTGTCCCCTGTAATGGAGTGTGCCCCGGAGAATCCAGTGCTGTTCTCCCCTTCACTGCACTGCTGGCCCAGGGAGGCGACTGCTAAACCGTGAGTACCCGATGAACTGTATGTACACTTCCACCCACCGTGCACCTCGCGTGTTCTCCCCTGCGGACCGGCACGTTGCATATGTAAGCACAGACCTCCAGTGTACCGTTCACTGGTACTCACCTGTCACCGGTGGCGAGCCCGTGCTTCTGTCACTCCCCGTGGTAAATCTATTTGGACTGGTTAGAGGAACAGCACCGCTCTGTGGATGAGGCGTTCCTGGCGATGTAATAGTAATAAAGTCATACATACGGGAAAGTATCAGACACATTCCTGTCTGCCACGTATCTCACCGTGACCACGTGTTGGTTGTAGCCTCAGCCGTCTGGTGACATTTACTGTCTTTCCTGACAACCCTATAGCTGTATGAGATTCCACTGCTCACGTTCTGCCATGTTGTTCTGTACTACCTGAGGTTAGCGCTCCATGGTGACCACATGCAGTAGGTACAGTCATCATCGTTTTGAGTGAATAAAAAAAAAAAAATATGTAGTTCAATTCTTTATAAATAAATTAAAGGGGTTTTCTGAGAGTATAAAAATGTCCCCCCATGTGCCGGGCCCCCCACATTGAATATACTTACCTGGGTCCCCGCCGCCGCTGCTTCTCCTCGTGCACGGATGAAAACATCTGGTGTCGGGGGAGCAGCCAATGGCCGGCAGGGACGAGCCTTCCTAGTGTCACCCGCAATGCTAGGGAAGCTCGTCCCCTCCTGGCATTGGCTGCTACCAAACCCCCCCCCCCCCCCAACACTGGATCTTTCCATCCGTGCACGAAAAGAAGCAGCAGCGGCAGTGCAGGTAGCGGGGACCCAGGTAAGTATATTAAATGTGGGGGGGCCGGCACATGGGGGACCTTTTTTTACTCTCGGATAACCCCTTTAATATTGCTTCATCCGGATGGGTAGAAAATTGCACATAATAATTTGGAAAATCTGATTTACACAATTGCCTTATTCATCTGTGTGGTGCCCGCACTTTCCTGCTTTTAACTGTGTTCTTTTATGTGATGGAGTTTTATCATTTCATGTCCAGTATGTGCAGCGTCCCACTAGTGCACATGGGCACTGCAAAAGCTTATTGTGTCACATATCATGCTGTACTTCTTTCTGATGTGAAATCCCTGTTACCAGGCTGTCAGATGCACTACACACATTCCACCACTAGATGGGGAAGCACCACAGTATATATAGCTCAGTTCAGGCCTAGTTACTATGTGAAGTCCCTGTTACCAGGCTGTCAGATGCACTACACACATTCCACCACTAGATGGGGGTAGCACCACAGTATATATAGCTCAGTTCAGGCCTAGTTACTATGTGAAGTCCCTGTTACCAGGCTGTCAGATGCACTACACACATTCCACCACTAGATGGGGGTAGCACCACAGTATAGATAGCTCAGTTCAGGCCTAGTTAGTCAGTTGGTAAAATGTAGGAGTTGGTGTTCAGAGTGTGGGAGTTGAAGAAGGAGATGGAGTGAGGAGCAGGGGGAAGGAGAGGTCCCCTCTCCGCTCAGCTTTCTCTTGGGCTCCTCGGCCCAGAGGAGCCAACTTGTATCTCAGTGCCAAGCCAGGAAGATAGGCAGAGGTGAAGTCTGTATTCTACCATTCACTCTTCCGGAGTAGCAAGTTATTGTGGAAAAGACAAAGGAAGGACAAGGCCATTATTCTGGGCTCCAGGCGCCTTTGTATCTAGGTGAAGGATTTATCGGCTTCTGGCAGCCTCACCGTTATTCTAAGGACAGATAAGATTTCTGTTGCATCACTTGTGTAGAAGATAAAGACTTGATCTACCTCAACTGAGACTGAAGCAAGGCAAAGAGCTGAGTATTAGTGAGTACATAACTAACTACTATAGCCTGAGACATAACTACCAGTACAGCCTGTTACTGGGATTCATCACATCCAACCTGCTGTTATATAACTGGATGTAAACTGTTATCAAGAACCTGGTTATAGTAAAGTTCTCAGTTGGATTTAAACCTGCCTCATTCTTCTAACTCCATACTACTACTACTACTCTCAGCATTTTGCACCATCAAGGTGCTGGCGTCACGACACTACCTAAGTCAGGGGCCCAGCCGTACAAGCACTCAGGAACCCAATCACCATCAAGGGCACCTCGATCACCACCTGGCCGGTGTCCCCTGTAATGGAGTGTGCCCCGGAGAATCCAGTGCTGTTCTCCCCTTCACTGCACTGCTGGCCCAGGGAGGCGACTGCTAAACCGTGAGTACCCGATGAACTGTTTGTACACTTCCACCCACCGTGCACCTCGCGTGTTCTCCCCTGCGGACCGGCACGTTGCATATGTAAGCACAGACCTCCAGTGTACCGTTCACTGGTACTCACCTGTCACCGGTGGCGAGCCCGTGCTTCTGTCACTCCCCGTGGTAAATCTATTTGGACTGGTTAGAGGAACAGCACCGCTCTGTGGATGAGGCGTTCCTGGCGATGTAATAGTAATAAAGTCATACATACGGGAAAGTATCAGACACATTCCTGTCTGCCACGTATCTCTCTGTGACCACGTGTTGGTTGTAGCCTCAGCCGTCTGGTGACATTTACTGTCTTTCCTGACAACCCTATAGCTGTATGAGATTCCACTGCTCACCTTCTGCCATGTTGTTCTCTACTACCTGAGGTTAGCGCTCCATGGTGACTTACCACATGCAGTAGGTACAGTCATCATCGTTTTGAGTGAATAAAAAAAAATAAATATGTAGTTCAATTCTTTATAAATAAATTAAAGGGGTTTTCTGAGAGTATAAAAATGTCCCCCCATGTGCCGGGCCCCCCACATTGAATATACTTACCTGGGTCCCCGCCGCCGCTGCTTCTCCTCGTGCACGGATGAAAACATCTGGTGTCGGGGGAGCAGCCAATGGCCGGCAGGGACGAGCCTTCCTAGCGTCACCCGCAATGCTAGGGAAGCTCGTCCCCTCCTGGCATTGGCTGCTACCCCCCCCCCCCCCCAACACTGGATCTTTCCATCCGTGCACGAAAAGAAAAAGAAGCAGCAGCGGCAGTGCAGGTAGCGGGGACCCAGGTAAGTATATTAAATGTGGGGGGGCCGGCACATGGGAGGACATTTTATACTCTCGGATAACCCCTTTAATATTGCTTCATCCAGATGGGTAGAAAATTGCACATAATAATTTGGAAAATCTGATTTACACAATTGCCTTATTCATCTGTGTGGTGCCCGCACTTTCCTGCTTTTAACTGTGTTCTTTTATGTGATGGAGTTTTATCATTTCATGTCCAGTATGTGCAGCGTCCCACTAGTGTACGTGGGCACTGCAAAAGCTTATTGTGTCACATATCATGCTGTACTTCTTTCTGATGTGAAATCCCTGTTACCAGGCTGTCAGGTGCACTACATACATTCCACCACTAGATGGGGGTAGCACCACAGTATATATAGCTCAGTTCAGGCCTAGTTAGTCAGTTGGTAAAATGTAGGAGTTGGTGTTCAGAGTGTTGGAGTTGAAGAAGGAGATGGAGTGAGGAGCAGGGGGAAGGAGAGGTCCCCTCTCCGCTCAGCTTTCTCTTGGGCTCCTCGGCCCAGAGGAGCCAACTTGTATCTCAGTGCCAAGCCAGGAAGATAGGCAGAGGTGAAGTCTGTATTCTACCATTCACTCTTCCGGAGTAGCAAGTGGATTTTGTCAAGTTTATTGTGGAAAAGACAAAGGAAGGACAAAGCCATTATTATAGGCTCCTTTGTATCTAGGTGAAGGATTTATTAGCTTCCAGCAGCCTCACCCTTAGGCCTCATGCACACGACCGTTCTGTTTTTTGCGGTCCCCAAACCGCGGATCTGCAAAAAACGGAAGCCGTCCGTGTGCCTTCTGCAATTTGTGGAACGGAACTGGCAGCACATTGTAGAAATGCCTATTGTCTGCAAAACGGACAAGAATAGGACATGTTATATATTTTTTGCGGGGCTACGGAACGGAGCAACGGATGCGGACAGCACACGGAGTGCTGTCAGCATCTTTTGCGGCCCCATTGAAGTGAATGGGTCCACACCCGAGCCGCAAAAACTGTGGCTCGGATGCGGACCCGAAAAACGGTTGTGTGCGTTCAGGCTTTATTCTAAGGACAGATAAGGTTTCTGTTGCATCACTTGTGTGTAGAAGATAAAGACTTGATCTACCTCAACTGAGACTGAAGCAAGGCGAGAGCTGAGTATCAGTGACTACATAACTAACTACTATAGCCTGAGACATAACTACATGCACAGCCTGTTACTGGGATTCATCACATCCAACCTGCTGTTATATAACTGGATGTAAACCTGGTTATAGTAAAGTTCTCAGTTGGATTGAAACCTGCCTCATTCTTCTAACTCCATACTACTACTACTCTCAGCATTTTGCACCATCAAGGAGCTGGCGTCACGACATTACTTAATTCAGGGGCCCAGCCGCACAAGCACTCAGGAACCCAATCACCATCAAGGGCTCCTCGATCACCACCTGGCCGGTGTCCCCTGTAATGGAGTGTGCCCCGGAGAATCCAGTGCTGTTCTCCCCTTCACTGCACTGCTGGCCCAGGGAGGCGACTGCTAAACCGTGAGTACCCGATGAACTGTTTGTACACTTCCACCCACCGTGCACCTCGCGTGTTCTCCCCTGCGGACCGGCATGTTGCATATGTAAGCACAGACCTCCAGTGTACCGTTCACTGGTACTCACCTGTCACCGGTGGCGAGCCCGTGCTTTTGTCACTCCCCGTGGTAGATATATTTGGACTGGTTAGAGGAACAGCACCGCTCTGTGGATGAGGCGTTCCTGGCGATGTAATAGTAATAAAGTCATACATACGGGAAAGTATCAGACACATTCCTGTCTGCCACGTATCTCTCTGTGACCACGTGTTGGTTGTAGCCTCAGCCGTCTGGTGACATTTACTGTCTTTCCTGACAACCCTATAGCTGTATGAGATTCCACTGCTCACGTTCTGCCATGTTGTTCTCTACTACCTGAAGTGCGCGCTCCATGGTGACTTACCACATGCAGTAGGTATTTTGAGTGAATTTCAAAAAAAATATTTAATTCAATTCTTGATAAATAACTTAAAGGGGTTTTCTGAGAGTATAAAAATGTCCCCCATATGCCGGGCCCCCCACATTGAATATACTTACCTGGGTCCCCGCCGCTGCTGCTTCTCCTCGTGCATGGATGAAAACATCTGGTGTCGGGGGGAGCAGCCAATGGCCGGCAGGGACGAGCCTTCCTAGCGTCACCCGCAATGCTAGGGAAGCTCGTCCCCTCCTGGCATTGGCTGCTACCAAACCCCCCCCCCCCCCCAACACTGGATCTTTCCATCCGTGCACGAAAAGAAGCAGCAGCGGCGGTGCAGGTAGCGAGGACCAAGGTTAGTATGTTAAATGTGGGGGGCCGGCACATGGGGGACATTTTATACTCTCGGATAACCCCTTTAATATTGCTTCTTCCAGTTGGGTAGAAAATTGCACATAATGATTTGGAACATCAGATTTACACAATTGCTATTTCATGTAGCCTCATAGGAATACATTGGATATTTCAGTGACTTTGGTGCAATACTTGGCTCGTCATGGAGGTTCTTACTGTATTTGTAACTACTCATCCGCCGTCCTCCTCAGGACATCTCCTCATTAGCTAAAAGTAATATTGATAAAATAAACTGAAAATTTGGCTTGTCGGAGAATTGCCAATTTTAAAAATATGTCTTGTCCCAAAATGAGACAACCCAAGCAGTGCTCACACGGAACGCCACCTCCTGTTCGAACAGCTGATCGGGTGTCGGACCCAACCAATCAGACATTGACGACCTATCCTGAGGATGGCCGCACAACCCCTTTACATTGCAGTAGATAAATATTCATTCATATTCTCAGCAAAATCCATGTTTCTATGCTGATCTTGTCACATTTGCAGCGGATTTACAAATAGTGAAGCGTGACATAATGCGACATACTGCAGATTTAAAATCCGCAGGTCAGTTTCTGAGTGAATCCCATGCAGATGACAATTGTAGAAATTGCGTTTCGAGCCTACGCTTTGCCTCATCAGTTTCCATCTTCTTTTCTTAGCATTGTGTGGAGTGATGATTCTGTAATGTGCTGTCCGGTGACCGTCAGTTCTGATTCTGCAGGTCAGGCTGAGCTCCTGTACATATACATCAGAATACAGACACATGTGCAAACCTACAAGTACAGACTGCATTTCTTGCGCTAATGTCTCTTGTACCCGCATTTCACGTTGTAATAGGTTATTGCATTGAAAGTATATTGTATAGAGAAGGAAGATTGTTCCAGACATTAGACCTTCCGAGCCGACATTTTGACAAGGTGATACCACGGGTTATTGTCTGATTGCTGGCAATCTTCCCTGTAAGCCTTTGTAGCCAGTGCATAGAGCGGATAGGGACTGGTTAGGAAGGGGCGTAACAAGGGAGGGGGCAGACGGGGCACGTGCCCTGGGAGAAGAGGCCGGGTGGGCGGTGGATGGGGGGTGCACCCGCCGGCAGTTCCTTTCACTCCCGGGCAGTTCATATCCATAGTGAAGCAGGGAGCCGTCCGCTCCCTGCTTCACTGTTCTGCCGGCGCTCCCCCCTCAGGCCGTACATCTGGCTGTGTGAGGAGCACTGAAAGCCCGGGAATCTGCCTCCTGCACAACCAGCAGCGTGATGTGTGTATGGGAGTGTGTCGTCAGGGAAATGGGTAAGTATTTGTTTTTTTTTCTTTCATGTAGCTGGAGAGTGCACTGCAAGAAAAAGTATGTGAACCCTTTGGAATGATATGGATTTCTGCACAAATTAGTCATAAAATGTGATCTGATCTTCATCTAAGTCACAACAATAGACAATCACAGTCTGCTTATACTAATAACACACAAAGAATTAAATGTTACCATGTTTTTATTGAACACACCATGTAAACATTCACAGTGCAGGTGGAAAAAGTATGTGAACCCCTAGACTAATGACATCTCCAAGAGCTAATTGGAGTGAGGTGTCAGCCAACTGGAGTCCAATCAATGAGATGAGATTGGAGGTGTTGGTTACAGCTGCTCTGCCCCATAAAAAACACACACCAGTTCTGGGTTTGCTTTTCACAAGAAGCATTGCCTGATGTGAATGATGCCTTGCAAAAAAGAGCTCTCAGAAGACCTACGATTAAGAATTGTTGACTTGCATAAAGCTGGAAAGGGTTATAAAAGTATCTCCAAAAGCCTTGCTGTTCATCAGTCCACGGTAAGACAAATTGTCTATAAATGGAGAAAGTTCAGCACTGCTGCTACTCTCCCTAGGAGTGGCCGTCCTGTAAAGATGACTGCAAGAGCACAGCGCAGACTGCTGAATGAGGTGAAGAAGAATCCTAGAGTGTCAGCTAAAGACTTACAAAAGTCTCTGGCATATGCTAACATCCCTGTTAGCGAATCTACGATACCTAAAACACTAAACAAGAATGGATTTCATGGGAGGATACCACAGAGGAAGCCACTGCTGTCCAAAAAAAAAAACATTGCTGTACGTTTACAGTTTGCACTAGAGCACCTGGATGTTCCACAGCAGTACTGGCAAAATATTCTGTGGACAGATGAAACCAAAGTTGAGTTGTTTGGAAGAAACACACAACACTATGTGTGGAGAAAAAGAGGCACAGCAGCATCAAAACCTCATCCCAACTGTGAAGTATGGTGGTGGGGGCATCATGGTTTGGGGCTGCTTTGCTGCATCAGGGCCTGGACGGATTGCTATCATCGAAGGAAAAATGAATTCCCAAGTTTATCAAGACATTTTGCAGGACAACTTAAGGCCATCTGTCCACCAGCTGAAGCTCAACAGAAGATGGGTGTTGCAACAGGACAACGACCCAAAGCATAGAAGTGAATCAACAACAGAATGGCTTAAACAGAAGAAAATCCGCCTTCTGGAGCGGCCCAGTCAGAGTCCTGACCTCAACCCGATTGAGATGCTGTGGCATGACCTCAAGAAAGCGATTCACACCAGACATCCCAGGAATATTGCTGAACTGAAACAGTTCTGTAAAGAGGAATGGTCAAGAATTACTCCTGACCGTTGTGCACGTCTGATCTGCAACTACAGGGAACGATTGGGTGAAGTTATTGCTGCCAAAGGAGGTTCAACCAGTTATTAAATCCAAGGGTTCACATACTTTTTCCACCTGCACTGTGAATTTTTACATGGCGTGTTCAATAAAAACATGGTAACATTTAATTCTTTGTGTGTTATTAGTTAAGCAGATTGTGATTGTCTATTGTTGGGACTTAGATGAAGATCAGATCACATTTTATGACCAATTTGTGCAGAAATCCATATCATTCCAAAGGGTTCGCAACTGTAACTCTGTGAGGGGGCACAAAAGTGGCCATAACTACAGTGAGGGGGTACAAAGGTGGGCACAACTACAGTGAGGGGCCACAAGGAAAACATAACTATTGTGAAGGGGCCAAAATGTAGGCATAATTACTGTGAGGGGGCACAATGTAGGCCTTAGTACTGTGTGGTAGCACTAGGGGGAAATGTCCTAGATTACCCTCTTATACATGGGGATGCCTCGGTCTTGCAGGGCAGCACAGTGCCCCTCGTAGGTATTTACCAGTCACCATCCCTTCCTTATGTAATTATTATTTTTCCTCTATCACCACAGGGACCTTATCCGGATCCAGAGGACATCACGCCGATGCCAGCGACACCCTGGATGAAGTAGGACCAGTTTGGTCTTTCTTTTATCTTAAGGTGTATTGGTACTGCCGTATACCCTATGATAGATTTTATTAGGTGGGAATCGGTGAGTACAGTTATGCATTGGGTGGAGCTAGAGGAGTGGCTTAGTGTAAAAAAAAAATTGCGCTCGCTGCTTAACTACCCCCTCTTTATGTAAATTTGAGTCGCGGGGGGGTGGGGGGAATCTGAATACCTGACCCGGATGCAGTAAAGCCTTACATATTAATATATGGTGCACTACAAATGGTAAAAAACTGCGACCTAATGTGACATGCTGCAGATTTAACGCAGGTCCATTTCTGAATGGATTCTATGCAGATTTGTTTTCTAACGTGGAGATGAGAATTAACATCTAATTCACTTCGGTGGTACGGAACTGCCCGTAAGACCTGGACAGAATATCTGCGTCGTGGCTGCCCCGTGTGAGCATGCCCTAATAGGAGGCTGCGAGCCAATAACACAGATCTGCCACATGAATACAGCGGGTACTCACTGATACTCACTTATTTTTTTGCGTATGCAGCATACGACTATAACTGCAATAATTGGAATCAGAATCCCCAGAACTGCCACGATTGAGATAAGAAGGATATAATTCGGCGACATCACATTTTTATCTGTAAAATATAGAACTATAGGTAGATTAGTTAGAAATATACATGTCCTGCAATATTCAACGTGGCTGGTGTGAATGCCATGAAACTGATGTGGCCTTATGTCCTTTCACCCCATACAGAAGCCTAATGGACTTTATTAGATCAGAATCTGTCAGCAGGATAAACCCTATACAGCCAGCCATTATGCCTTGTAGGGCTGACCCTGCTCATTAAAAACTAACCTTTATTATCCCGATCCATATAAGAAATACATGTTTTAAAAATATGTATATAAGGCTACATTCACACGACTGCACCGTGTTTTGCGGATCTGCAAAACACTGATGCCGTCAGTGCGCGTTCCGCAATTTGCGGAATGGAACGGGCTGCCCATTATAGAAATGCCTATTCTTTTCCGCAAAAAGGACAAGAATAGGACATGTTCTATTTATTTATTATTTTGCGTGGTCACATAACGGAGCAATGGATGCCGATAGCACACGGAGAGCTGTCCGCATCTTTTGCGGCCCCATTGAAGGGAATGGGTCCGCATCGCAGCCACAAAAAATGCGACTCAGATGCGGACCTAAACAACGGCCGTGTGAATGTAGCCTTAGGGTACACTCGGTAGCCACTCGGTGCTCCCTGGTTCCTCCACTCTGCTGCCCTGGACACTCTCCATTCACTTGATTGACAGATCCAGGTGAGGAGGGGAACGTCCGTGGATACAGAGCACAGGTGCTAAATTGCGCTCGGGCCCACCCTTACACTTAAACCCTAAGGCCTCTTTCACACGGGCGTTATGTTTTTGGCCCGGGTGCGTTGCGGGAAAATGCGCAATTTTTCCGCTCGAGTGCAAAACATTGTAATGCATTTTGCATGCGCGTGAGAAAAATCGGCATGTTTGGTACCCAGACCCGAACCCGGACTTCTTCACAGAAGTTCGAGTTTGGGATCGGTGTTCTGTAGATTTTATTATTTTCCCTTATAACATGGTTATAAGGGAAAAATAATAGCATTCCTAATACATAATGCATAGTACAATAGCGCTGGAGGGGTTAAAAAATAAATACAAATTATTTAACTCACCTTAATCCACTTGCTCGCGCAGCCCGGCTTCTCTTCTGTCTTCATCTTTAAGGAATAGGACCTTTGATGACGTCACTGCGCTCATCACATGGTCCATCACATGATCCATCACCATGGTGATGGATCATGTGATGGACCATGTGATGACCAGAGTGACGTCACCACAGGTCCTTTTACTGTGCACAGCAAAGAAGAAGCTGGGCTGCGCAAGCAAGTGGATTAAGGTGAGTTAAATATTTTTTTATGTATTAGGAATGCTATTATTTTCCCTTATAACCATGTTATAAGGGAAAATAATAAAGCTCAGGTCCCCATCCCGATCGTCTCCTAGCAACCATGCGTGAAAATCGCACCGCATCAGCACTTGCTTGCGATTTTCACGCAGCCCCATTCACTTCTATGAGGAG
Organism: Bufo gargarizans; assembly: GCF_014858855.1. NCBI lineage: Eukaryota > Metazoa > Chordata > Amphibia > Anura > Bufonidae > Bufo > Bufo gargarizans. The sequence continues at coordinate 191,255,688 of NC_058087.1, forward strand.
CATGCTGCGATTTTCACGCAACGCACAAGTGATACATGAAACTCACCGCTCATGCGCACAGCCCCATAGAAATGAATGGGTCCGGATTCAGTGCGGGTGCAATGCATTCACCTCACGCATTGCACCCGCGCAGAAATCTTGCCCGTATGAAAGGGGCCTTACTTGCTTACTTCTAAAAACATTTATTTTTAATGCAGCCATGGATCAGAGGAAGAAAGCTATGTTTTTCATCAGCAGGGTCAGTCTAACTGGTTTAGTAGAGTAGATTCTGCTGACAAATGCCCTTCGAGGCAAAGCTACATCAAAAGCACAAAGTTCAAAATGGTGATAAAACCTTAGTTATGTGTTGCAGGAGCCGGGGTGGTGTTTACCTTCAGATCGTCATTACCTCCATATGTCAGCTGGAAGTCTTCCTGGAGAGGCTCTGGTAGAGATTCATGTCGGACCCTACATGAGAAGATCCGCTCCTTCTCCTCATCGGCGGGGATTATGACCACGGTGCTGTTCACATTGTACGTTCCGTCTGAATTCCTCCAGGGCTTATCTATAGTAACATCAGTCATCCGCTCCGTGCCCCTGAACCATTCAATATCAATGTCCATAGGGTGGAATCCAGTGACGGAGCAGCGCAGGACGCTCTTCTTGTCTATAGTAACATTATATTCAGTGATCACAATCTGCGGCCGAGCTGTCTGAACTAAAAATGGAAAAAAAAAATGTTCTGTATTATTTTGTTTTTTATTATTTCAAACGGTTAAAAAAAGTACATTACAGTTTGGTTTGTTACGGTGTCAAGCAGAATACCATTATAATCAGGTAATCAAAGGAGAATATAAGTTCCGATATAATACAATTATTCAGATAACATTCCTTATTTATGTAAAGCATCATCCTATTCTTTATTGTGCTTCAATGAAGCAATGAACCTTCTAGTTGGTTCTTGCCTCGTGTGGCCAAAGAGGTATCGTGTACTGTAAAGTGTCGAAGAAAACATAAACTGGTAGATGAAGATAGAGAAGAAATAAACAAAAAGATAGATAACTAGAGAGAACGTAGAAAACCTATTTAGGTCCCTTATGCAAAGGAAAAAGTGTACATCACAACCTAATGTAACTGTCTAATAATGAGAAGTACCTCGATGTAGACCATGGGCTCCATTCCCTCAGTCTATGCTGGAGAGGCTGTAATCAGGTCGGCACATTACTACATACATTTTGGAAATGCCCAATTATTACAGGCTTCTGGAAAGAAACTGCCCTTCTGTAGTGTCCCACTAGGTAAATGTGGGCACTACACAAGGGTCAATTGGGCCAAGTTGTTCGACCTCCTGCGGGACAGGGTCACTGTATTTTATATAATGCTTTTATGTGTATTTTTCCCTGTTATCTGTGTATCAGGCCTGTTAGGGTGTAGTTCCTCCTCCTAGACAGTAGAGGGAGATAGGGAACCCTTAGTATAAATAGTCAGGTCCTGTTCAGGAAAGGGTTTGTGGAGTCAGAAGTCAGTGTGGGCTTTAGCTAGGCAGCTGCTGAAGTGGAGCTTCTGACATGCAGCTAGATAACCCAGGCTCCTAGCTTGCCAACCAGGAGAAGAGTTGCCTCCTGAGAAAAACCAAGTTCCCTTAAAGGTGCAGTGCAGAGCCAAGTGTATTCCCAGCCAAACAGAGAGCTGAAGGGCAGAAGGATCTATTTAAAGCAAGGAGACATATACCTGAGGAAGTTTTCCCTAACCAAGGATAAAGCCAGCAATAGGGCATACGGGCCTTGGGATAAAGACAGACAGGATTCTGAGGAAAGTGCAGCCTAATCTGTAAGTGTTTAACCCTCTGAGTATCTTGCAAAGACATTGCCTGCCATTATTGTAAAGCCTACCTGTATTCAACCTTTTATGTGTGGAACCGAGCAAAGACTGTATATAGTTAACTGTTTCAGTAAACAGAAGTTTTGTTTCCCCACAACATCGTGTTCCTCAATTATTCCTACCATAAATCGGTGTGCCACCGTTACCGGCACTGGCATCATGAACTTAAAGGGATCTTGCCACAGGCACATTAAACCTGCACCATCCAGGGCACCTCACCTACCATCAGGCCTGGTCCCTATACACAGAGAGTGCCCCAGAGGACCCCTGTGCCAGCCTCTCCATCACTGCTGTATGCCTGCCCAGGGTATATAAAGGACTGTGAGTACTATAACCACCCTCGGTTTGTAACTACCCCTGTGACCTCACCATTCGCCTCACCCTTCAGGGCTGCATACTGCACTTATAATCTACTCGTCTCTTAAGATCAATCTACCATTTAACCCCGACACTTTTCTGTTAAGACTTGATATCGATAGGTACTCGGTCCGCTCTGTCATACTTTAACAGCCTCTCTCCAACGTATTGCACAAAATTGGAAATCATCGATTCCTCACCTGTCTCAAATAATTAGGAAGGCAAATGTCAATTGTAGCTTTGAAAAAATATTCTGTATTTTTTAGATACCTGGAGATAGCAGACGTCAGCAGCCATCTTATGTCCATGAGGAGAATGTCCCGCAAACCCACATTAATTTACAGTGCAATACACCTCGATGAGGGTTCCATAGAATCAAGTGTGTGTGCTGATCAGACACTTTTGGTGTATGTGTGACATATCTTACTACATGGATCACTAATTAAAATTTAAATTAATCAGAAATGCTAAAGAACCATGAAAATGTTCAACAATTCATAAACAATCGAAGGCAAAAAACGCACCTTAAAGGGGTACTCCGGGAATTAAGAAAATGAAAATACTTAAATATTACTTTAGTATAAATATATTCCCAAATACATTTCATTAGCTATAATGGTTCATTTTGTCTAGGGAGCAATCATTAGGAGAAAGAAAATGGCCGCCGTCCTATTAGTCCACACAAAACCTGTCCTAATCACACAGCAGGAGAAGTTACTTTACAACACTGAGCTAAAGAGCTGCCTCATCCTTCTCTCTGCTCTGCTTGTCAGGGATTATGATCCTGAATACAGATAAGATCTTCAGCTGAATCTCTGTAGGAATAGAGTTCACGAGGAGACATGAAGTGCAGAGAGGACGGACAAGACAGGTAATGTGAGGCTGAGGTAATGGGGACTGCATACAAGAGCTGCTGCTCATCAGCCACATCCCCACCTCCTCTTCATACCTCATGTCTCCTCATGAACTCCATTCCTACAGATATTCATCTGAAGATCTTATCGTCTGTATTCAGGATCATAATCCCTGACAAGTAAGAGAGTAAAACGAGCCATTATAACTAATGAAAGGTATTTGGTAATACTGTATATTTATAATGAAGTAATATTTAAAGGGGTTCTTCACTTTCATTTAACTGATGATCTATCCTCTGGATAGATCATCAGCTTCTGATCGGCGGGGGTCCGACAACCGGGACCCCCGCCGATCAGCTGTTTGAGAAGGCAGCGGCGCTCCAGCAGCGCCACGGCCTTCTCACTGTTTACCGCCGGGCCGCCCGCCCACTGACGTCACGACTTGTATCAACTAGAGTGGGCGCGGCTAAGCTCCATTCAAGTGAACAGAGCTTAGCCGCGCCCACTCTAGTTGATACAAGTCGTGACGTCAGTGGGCGGGCGGCCCGGCGGTAAACAGTGAGAAGGCCGTGGCGCTGCTGGAGCGCCGCTGCCTTCTCAAACAGCTGATCGGCGGGGGTCCCGGGTGTCGGACCCCCGCCGATCAGAAGCTGATGATCTATCCAGAGGATAGATCATCAGTTAAATGAAAGTGCAGAACCCCTTTAAGTATTCTCTTAATTCCCAGAGAACCCCTTTAAAATCATGCTTGTGCGTGTGGCAACCGCATGCGGGCAGCCGCATTTGTTCCCTTACCGCAGCATGACCGCAACGCGAATGCACCTCGTGGCTGTTCCCTTAAATTACACCTTGCAGGAAAGCTGAAGCAGATTTTCACTCTTTCTGAAAATGAGAGCGACGGAATGAGGCGCAGCCATAATGGAGTGCGGCTTGACTTAGGGGGAAGACCGCAGGATGGGAAAGGGTTAAGGATAATCATGGCTAGGGGTCGGTTTAAGGGAGGAAGAGGAGGGTCGACAGATTCGCGGGCAGTATATAGATGTGGGTATAGGAGGGGCTTAGGCAGTCTTAGGAAAGGCAAGCGCGTTTTAGGATGTCTTCCCTGGAGGAGTTGATGGCTGCGGTTAGGGCTGCGGTGCAGGTACACGGTGCTGAGCGTCTGCAGGAGTCTGTGCTCGCTGCCCTGAACCCCCCTCCTGTGTCGGATGTAGCTGTGCGGCCTGCCCGGGCTAGGCGGTCGGTCCCTCCGGAGCGCCTGAGCCCCGAGCTTACACCGCGTGTGCGCCGGCGGGTCCGGAGTCCTTCAAGGCACCCTCCGCTGCGGTCTGCGAGGGCTGATGCGTTCCCCAGGCGCAGCGGGAGGAATGCGGCGCGATGCGGTCGGCTGGCGGGGGAAGGACGGTCCGGTCCGGGTTCCGCCTCCCGGTCTCCAAGGGTGAGTGAGAGGAGGAGTGCGGCTGCCTCGCCGCTGGAGGGGCCGCGGGCAGCGCGGGGTCACGACTTACCTGCTGTCGGCGGGGACGGAACGGCTGGGTCTGCGGCTGGCCTGGGCCTTGAGAGTGTCGGCGGGGACGTGTCGCAGGCGCCGCGGTCGGGGTCCTCTGACCGGCGGCTTCATCGCGGAGGGAGCGTGGCTCAGAGTCCTTCTGCTGCTGTGGTGAGGAGTGCGGCGCGACCTCTAGTGGTGGGTCGGCGTCATGGCACCTTGCCCAGGACTGTTGAGGGGACAGCGCCCTCTGGTGGTGGCCGGGGTACTGCAGCTCACAGTTTCCCTGCTGTGGAGCTTGGAAGTCCGGATTTGGCATTGGAGAGGGATCTGCGGCCGGGTGCGGGGGCCTCTGCTGCGACGGGCGTTGAGGATGTCCGGTTCCTGCGCGCTGAGTCCGAGGGGGAGTCGTCGCCGCTGGAGGACGGTGAAGTGGACCCGGGAGACGGTTCTGCGGCTGGTGGTCTGTCCGGCTCCTCCGGGGGAGACGCTGAGCCATCCAGGAGTGACGTCCCGTCGGTGGGGCCAGGAGGAACGCTTGCGGCTGTAGGTGGTTCTTTCCGGGGACGGCCAGGTGAGAGATCTTCGTGTCCGGTTCCTGTTGGGGGTGATGTAGTGCATGCTGGGGGGGGTTCTGAGGTGTTGGTGCGGGATGTGTTGTCTGGTATGCTTGCGTTGCTGTCTCGGTTGGGTCCGGGTTCTGCTGGGTCGCCGGCGGCGGTGTGGTCTTCTGCTCCGGAGGTGGCGCTGGTTCCAGGGGCGGCGCGGGGTGTGTCGGGAGCGGGTGACGTGGGCGCAGGGGCTGGTGTGGTGGCCTCGGGTTCCGGAGTGGCGGCTGGGCCTAGGGGCGATGTGGGCGACGGTGTTAGGTTGGCGGATGCTGCGAAAGGCGAGATTTACGTGTGTTTTGAGGGGCCGCTGGGGGCTCATTTGAAGCAGGAGGTCAGAGAGAAGATATGGAGAGATGAATATGTGGAGATTTTTTCCTTGCTTCCGTTGGAGAAATTTAACTTGGACAGGGGTAAGCCGGATGAGAGTAGAAAGGAGGAGGAGGAAAGGAGGCGGTATCGGTTGATTCCGCGGACTTTTCAGAATTGGCTGCAGGCCTTTGCGATTTTGGCTAGCGTGGTGGGGGAAAAGGCGCCTGAGCACTGCTCGGCTCTTTTTTGCTATATGGATGCGGTGGGGGAGGCTCATCGGACGTATGGGGGTGTGGCGTGGCTGCGGTATGACGAGCAGTTCCGGCAGCGGAAGGCGGTCAGGCCCAGCATTCGTTGGGACCATAAGGATATTGGTCTCTGGATGCGGTTGATGGCGGCGCCCCGGGGGGGGTCTCAGCCCTTTCGTGGAGCGGCCGGGGGTGCCTCGGCTGCGGAGCCTCCAGGGGGGGCTAGAAAGGGTTGTTGTTGGCAGTTCAACGAGGGACATTGCCGGTTTTTGTCCGACTGCAGGTATAAGCATGAGTGCTCCGGTTGCGGCGGGGCCCATAGCCTGTCTCGGTGCTTCCGGCGGGGGAAGGGTAAGGGATCCGAGATTGTGCAGAAAAGGGGTGACGCCGGTGAGGGTGGGAGAGATGGAGCCGTATTTAAGGACGTACCCAAATAGGGAGGCGGCTCGGTTGTTGTTGGAGGGGTTTACGGTGGGATTTGTTATTCCTTGTGGTTTGGTCGGGGCTCAGGTTGCGCCCCGGAATTTGTCTTCGGCCTTGCGTTTTCCTGCAGTGGTAGGGGAGAAGATTGGGAAGGAGGTTGCGGCCGGTAGGGTTGTTGGCCCCTTTGCGGAGTCTCCTTTGCCGGATTTGTGGGTTTCGCCTTTGGGTTTGGTCCCTAAGAAGGAGCCCAATAAATTCAGGCTCATTCACCACTTGTCTTTTCCGGTGGGTGGGTCGGTGAACGATGGTATAGCGGAGGAGTTGTGCTCGGTGTCATACACGTCTTTTGACGAGGCGGTGCGTTGGGTGCGGCGTTTTGGGCACGGCGCTCTGCTTGCTAAAACTGATATCGAGGCGGCTTTTCGGTTGCTGCCCATTCACCCGGATAGTTTCCATCTGCTTGGTTTTCGGTGGGATGGTTGTTTTTATGTGGATTGTTGTTTGCCCATGGGGTGTTCGATCTCGTGCTCTTTGTTTGAGTCGTTTAGTTGTTTTCTTGAGTGGGTGGTGAAGCAGGAGGCGGGGTGGAGCTCTGTTTTGCACTACCTGGATGATTTCTTGTTTTTGGGCCCGGCCGGGTCCAGGGTATGTGCTGTCTTGCTGCATACTATGGAGCGGGTGGCGGCGCGTTTTGGCGTGCCGTTGGCCGTGGATAAGACGGAAGGCCCGTCCACTGTCATTAAGTTTTTGGGGATTGAGATCGATAGTTTGGCTATGGAATGTCGTCTGCCTGGCGACAAGGTGTTGGATCTGTTGCAGGAGGTGGCGTTTTTGAGGCGGGCTAGGAAGGTTCAGCTCAAGCGGGTTCAGTCGGTTTTGGGTAAGTTGAATTTTGCCTGTCGCATTTTGCCGATGGGGCGGGTTTTTTGCCGTCGTTTGGCTCTGGCGACTGCGGGTGTTACTGTGCCTTTTCATTATTTGCGGTTGCCGGGGACTGTGAAGGATGATCTGGCGGTATGGGAGTCTTTTTTGACGACTTACAATGGCAGGTCTGTGTGGATGGATGCGGGGGTTAGTAATGTGGATTTGGACTTGTTTTCGGATGCGTCTGGTTCGTGTGGTTACGGTGTTTTTTGCAGGGGGCAGTGGAGTGCAGAGGCGTGGCCGGTGGAGTGGGAACGGGCTGGTTTTCTTTCCAATTTGGTGTTGTTGGAGCTTTTTCCGATTGTTCTGGCTACTGAATTGTGGGGGGACTGGCTTAGGAATCGGCGGGTGCGCTTTTACTGCGACAATATGGGGGTTGTTCAGGCGATCAACAGTCAGTCCGCCAACTCTCCGCCGGTGTTGAATCTACTGCGGCATCTGGTGTTACGGGGGTTGCAGTTGAATGCCTGTTTTGTTGCAGTTCATGTTCCGGGTGTTGATAACTCACTTGCTGATTCCCTTTCTCGATTTCAGTGGGAGCGTTTTCGAGGTCTGGCGCCGGGTGCCGAGGTCCGAGGGTTGCCCTGTCCCCAGTGGCTCTGGAGCGTGGCCTTGGGGTTTCAGCGGACTTGATTAGGAGGTCGATTAGTAGCGGTACGTGGTCGGCTTACTCTTCTGTGTGGTCGTTGTGGGAGGCTTTGATAGAGCAGGTGGGTGGTTGTAGCTCGTTGGAGGATTTTAGGACGTTGTTGGTGTTCTGGGTGGGCACGTGTTATGCTGATGGTCTGTCCTTTTCGGTGGCGTCGAAGAGGGTGGCGGCGGTGGCGTTTTGGTTGCGGTTGCGGGGCATCGCTGATGTGTCTCGGTGTTTTATGGTGAGGCAGGCGTTGAAGGGTTATCGCCGGGGACGGGTGCGGAAGGACACCCGTAGGCCGGTGTCCTTGGCGGTGTTGCAGATGCTGTGGACAGCGGCGGGGTCGATTTGTGAGTCGGCGTTCGAGGTGTGTCTGTTTAGGGCGGCGTTTACGTTGGCCTTTTTTGGGGCTTTTCGCATATCGGAATTGGTGGCGGCTAGTCGCAAGGGCGACGGGGGTTTGTTATGGGAAGACGTAGTAGAGGTGGATGGTGTTTTGCGGTGTTATGTTCGCAGGTCTAAGACCGATCAGGAGGGTAAAGGGGTGGTTTTGTGGCTGAGGCCGATGGTGGGGTCCTTGCTTTGTCCTGTGCGGTGTGTAGGGAATTTCTTGGCGGTTAGGCCCGGTGGCTCGGGGACGTTGTTGGTTCATCGGGATGGTTCGCGGTTGTCGCGTTTTCAGTTTGTCGCTGTTTTCCGGAAGTGTTTGGCGGCCGCGGGTTTACCTGCCATGGAGTATGCCTCTCACTCGTTTAGGATTGGGGCTGCGACCGAGGCGGCCAGGTGGGGCCTGGGGGAGGAGGTTATTCGGCGTATTGGGCGCTGGGAGTCTGATTGTTTTCGTTCTTATATTCGGCCTCATCTGTTGTGAGGGGTGTGGGGCTGATGTGAGTTGTTTGGTTGGTGGTTGTGGTTAATTGTGTTTGTTTTATTGCAGGTTCGGCGCCTTGTTTGGCTTGGATTTTCGGGCACTCGTATGTTCATTGGGGGGCCTTGCGAGCGGATGTCCGGAGGAATGGACGTCAATTGGGCTTCTCGGCGGATGTGCTGCAGATTAGGTGGATTGGTTTGCGGGGTCTTCTGTGGGGGCGGGTTTTGCCCGAGTTTCATTTGAATGTGCAGTTGGATCGGCCTCCGGATATTTTGGTTTTGCACGTTGGTGGGAATGATTTGGGGGTACGTCGTTCGCGTGACGTCATTCGGGATATTAAGCTGGATGTGTTGCGGCTGTTGGCGGATTTTCCGGATGTTTTGTTGGTATGGTCTGAGGTGGTGGCGAGGAGCAGCTGGCGGTTTGCTAGGTCGGTGAAGCGTATTAATAAGGCTCGGGCAAAACTGAATAAGGAGGTTGGACGGTTTGTGCGCCGGCAAGGTGGGATAGTGGTGCGTCATAGGGAATTGGAGGCGGCGTCGCCTCAGTTCTTGAGAACGGATGGAGTGCACCTTAATGATGTTGGAATGGACATGTGGGCGTTGGGCATTCAGGAGGGTCTGGAGACGGCCCTGAGGGTGTGGCAGGACGCCCACAGGTGAGGTGTCGCCTGTGGTCTTCTGTGGCTGAGTTATATGGGATCCTGGGGAGCAATACAATGGTTAAGAGATGCGGGACATGTTGGAGCCTGCATCTCATGTGGTTTGGCAATGCTGAGGATGGGGCTCCTGTTTGGGCTAAAAGGCCTACAGGAGGAGTTGCGTGGATACTTCAAGGATTTGGTGCTCTTGGGTCGGTGAGTGCGGCCAGGGGTAACCTTGAAGTATATGGTGAGACGGTTGAGGAAGATGACGCTTGTTTGGGTTGCCCTCCAGGATCCTTGTTATGGTGTAGCGGGTCATGACGTTGAAGGTTGTGTTAAAGTGTCTGTTGTTATTATTGTGATTATTATTGTGATTATTATCATTGTATATGAATAATAAAGTTCGGCCGTCATGGTCATTTTTCTCCAAAGAAAGAAGGTGTCGGTGTGGTTATTGTAAGGTAAAGGTTTGCAGGAACAGACGGAGGAAGTTCTTCCATCCTATTAAGTCATGAGAGCGACGGAATGAGGCGCAGCCATAATGGAGTGCGGCTTGACTTAGGGGGAAGACCGCAGGATGGGAAAGGGTTAAGGATAATCATGGCTAGGGGTCGGTTTAAGGGAGGAAGAGGAGGGTCGACAGATTCGCGGGCAGTATATAGATGTGGGTATAGGAGGGGCTTAGGCAGTCTTAGGAAAGGCAAGCGCGTTTCCCACCCTCCCGCCCTCTTTTTAGCTGGGTTTCTTGGGTTGTGTTTACTGTGGGGCTGAGTTATATGGGATCCTGGGGAGCAATACAATGGTTAAGAGATGCGGGACATGTTGGAGCCTGCATCTCATGTGGTTTGGCAATGCTGAGGATGGGGCTCCTGTTTGGGCTAAAAGGCCTACAGGAGGAGTTGCGTGGATACTTCAAGGATTTGGTGCTCTTGGGTCGGTGAGTGCGGCCAGGGGTAACCTTGAAGTATATGGTGAGACGGTTGAGGAAGATGACGCTTGTTTGGGTTGCCCTCCAGGATCCTTGTTATGGTGTAGCGGGTCATGACGTTGAAGGTTGTGTTAAAGTGTCTGTTGTTATTATTGTGATTATTATTGTGATTATTATCATTGTATATGAATAATAAAGTTCGGCCGTCATGGTCATTTTTCTCCAAAGAAAGAAGGTGTCGGTGTGGTTATTGTAAGGTAAAGGTTTGCAGGAACAGACGGAGGAAGTTCTTCCATCCTATTAAGTCATATGGATGTATACGTTTTGCAATTTTACATCCGAATTTGCCTTTGTTGGTACTATTCATTCAGTATTTAGACAAAAAAGGATCTGTTTTTGCCCAAAACTAAATACTAATGAATATGATGCGGTACTGACGGATACCCATGCCTGCTGTTTCATACATCTGTATCATGTGAAAAAGGCCCGAGAGGGATTCAGAGGAATGATATTGTACACACGGCACGGACAAGGTTTGAGTTACCTGTGATGTGCAGTGTGATGTCCTTCTGCCCCCGCTCTGGGCTGTAGATCACTGTACAGGTGTAGACCCCTGCGTCTGATAGGAATATTTCCGATATAGAAAGATCCACCTCTCCATTCAGTGCTTTCTCTAAGTTCAGAGAATATCTGGCATCCGTTGTTCTTACTTCATCATCATAACTCAGAATTTCTTTTCCCTGGAAGTGCCAAAACGCTGCAAAAAATTTGGGATCCACTGGAGGTTTCTGTACTGTGTAGTGACAGGGAATGAGAGCAGCGGAGCCGACTGTAGCCTGATGAGTGCTAGGACCCCGGATCTCCAAAGCTGCACCTGTGTATGATACAAATGAGACGAATGCTACAATATAATTGACCAATACTGGGTAAAGCGCGGGACGGCACAGAATACAGGGTATATGTGTGTAACAAGACTTCTGGATTAATGACGCCCTCACCGATCAGCTGTTCCCTGCAGAAACTAAGGGGGTCATTTATTAAGACCAGTGTTTTAAACACCGGTCTTAATAACCCCTATATCTGGCGGTGGATCAGCCGAAGTTATGATGAATGAGATGGGCCTGACGGCCTGTCCTCGCCCCATCACGTCCACTATTTTAGACCTGACACGAGCTGGGAAAAGTCACAGATTGCTGAGCAACTAACCGTTGTACCACAATCTGCGCCAGAACTGCTAAGTATGCACTTTCAGTAGTACAAATTGGTTAATGTGGCTTTATCTATGCACTTGAATCTCAAAAGGCTGTACAGTCATGTGAAAAAATTAGGACACCCTTTGAAAGCATGTGGTTTTTTGTAACATTTTTAATAAAAGGTTATTTCATCTCCGTTTCAACAATACAGAGAGATTAAAGTAATCCAACTAAACAAAGAAAACTGAAGAAAAGTCTTTTCAAGATCTTCTGTAAATGTCATTCTACAAAAATGCCTATTCTAACTGAGGAAAAAGATAGGACACCCTCACATGTATTCCCTCTTAAATTGGCTCAGATCTCACACAGGTATATCACACCAGGTGCACATAATTAGTAGATCGTTACTCTGCATGTTGAATGAGGCTTGCCCTATTTAAACCTCAGACATTTAGTTTGGTGTGCTCCTGACTGTTGAAGTGAGAGTGAGCACCATGGTGAGAGCAAAAGAGCTGTCAGAGGACTTCAGAAAAAAGATTGTAGCAGCCTATGAGTCTGGGAAGGGATTTAAAAAGATCTCAAAAGATTTTGAAATCAGCCATTCCACTGTCCGGAAGATAGTCTACAAGTGGAGGGCTTTCAAAACAACTGCCAACATGCCCAGGACTGGTCGCCCCAGCAAGTTCACCCCAAGAGCAGACCGCAAGATGCTAAAAGAGGTCTCCAAAAACCCTAAAGTGTCATCTCGAGAACTACAGCAGGCTCTGGCTACTGTTGATGTAGAAGTACATGCCTCTACAATCAGAAAGAGACTGTACAAGTTTAACTTGCATGGGAGGTGTGCAAGGAGGAAACCTTTGCTTTCCACGAGAAACATCGAGGCCAGACTGACATTTGCCAGAGATAAAGTTGACAAAGACCAGGACTTCTGGAATAATGTTCTTTGGACAGATGAGTCCAAAATTGAATTATTTGGACACAACAGCAGAGGACATGTTTGGCGTAAACCAAACACAGCATTCCAAGAAAAGAACCTCATACCAACTGTGAAGCATGGAGGTGGAAGTGTCATGGTTTGGGGCTGCTTTGCTGCAGCAGGACCTGGTCAGCTCACCATCATAGAATCCACGATGAATTCTACTGTGTATCAGAAGGTGCTTGAAGAACATGTGAGACCATCAGTTAGAAAATTAAAGCTGAAGCGGAACTGGACCATGCAACATGACAATGACCCAAAACATACTAGTAAATCAACCAAAGATTGGCTGAAAAAGAAGAAATGGAGAGTCCTGGAATGGCCAAGTCAAAGTCCAGATTTGAATCCCATTGAGATGCTGTGGGGTGACTTGAAAAGGGCTGTACGTGCAAGAAACCCCTCAAACATCTCACAGCTGAAAAAGTTCTGCATTGAGGAGTGGGGTAAAATTTCCTCAGACCGATGTCGAAGACTGGTAGATGGCTACAAGAACCGTCTCACTGCAGTTATTTCAGCCAAAGGAGGTAACACTCGCTATTAGGGGCAAGGGTGTCCTATCTTTTTCCTCAGTTAGAATAGGCATTTTTGTAGAATGACATTTACAGAAGATCTTGAAAAGACTTTTCTTCAGTTTTCTTTGTTTAGTCGGATTACTTTAATCTCTCTGTATTGTTGAAACGGAGATGAAATAACCTTTTATTAAAAATGTTACAAAAAACCACATGCTTTCAAAGGGTGTCCTAATTTTTTCACATGACTGTATATGGGAAGGGAATAGTTAACTACTAGACTTTCAAGACAGTTGCCAGGTGGTGGGCTCACCCCATCCCTCTGGTTAGTGAGTTGCTGCCGAGTTATCAAGAGAGAAGCTGTGCATAGTCGTTGCTGGTGTACAGGACCGTGTAACAGATACCAGTGTGAGAGCAGCATCCTGCGTATGTGTACAAGCATTTGAGGTAACAGAGAATCCTTATCCAGGGAAACACCATTCCTGTGAAAAGCTGCCAGAAAAAACTGTACTCAAAGCTCACTTCTGAGGGAGAGAAACATTAAACCTCTGCAGAAAGTTGAGGATCATAAAAAGGACAGTGCATGGATAAGGACAGTGACAGTAACACATATTTATGGCTGTATACTTTACTGCATGTGTCAGGGTATATTGCTTCAGGCGCCTGCCACACTGTTGAGATGGACGGCCATCTGTTAAAGGACTACACTGCATAGTTGAGCATTATAGTACATGTGACTGAGAGAAAATTGCACACCTTTGGTCATTTGGGAAGATTGGGGGTAATTTATGACACGTGCTATGCCTGTTTTAAGTGTATAAAAAGCTGTAAACCCCTGTTTCGCAACTTTTTTAATGCCCGTGTTTTCACCACATTCCACATTTGGGTGAAGGGGGGCGTGCAAGGGTCTGGGAAATGGACCCTGACAAATTTACTAACTGCTAGCGTAAATGTTGATGTAAGACTACCCCATTTAGGAAGACATTTTACTTGACAGGCGCACAATGCCGGAGATAGACCTGATTTATGACGAGGCACACGCTTTGCCATAATTAGGTGCAAGCTACAACAGCGGAGGCGAAATAAAGACCAGCGATAAAAGCCTGTCTTTGTAAATGACCCCCCGCTAGTGAAACAGACTCAGAGAGGACTGTTAGAGTTACTAGCCGCTATACACAGCATTTGAGACCATTCTCCCTTGTGATCTATCTGAAAACTGTGTCTATCACCTGCGTTTGTACTGCACCACCCATTATCCACTCGGTAAAAGAAAGACTGCTACTTGCTATAATCAAGCCGGCCTGTTTATTTGCCACCATCTCCGCCGCTGGCCCCTCTTCCTGCCCTGCACCCTGAAATCCATCCACCATCAAGGGCACCCCAGCCACCACCAGGCAGGAGCCTCTAAACCAGGGTGTGCCCAGAGGGAAAGGAAGTGTTCCCCCTGCCATCACTTCACGCTAGAGTCAGTAAATGCTGGAGCAGGATTGCAACTGTGAGGACTACAATCCCCCTCTGTGCCACTGCCACTACTCCCGTGTGTGACCATGTGGCCGTACCCTAAGATGTCTACTAAAGGCAGAAGAAAGCAAGAGGAAAACAAGACAGAAATAGAAAAACATTGATGGAAAACAAGAATAACAATGTGTAAGGAACGCGCTGATTGGACATGGTGCCTAAAGATCAGAAATTTCCAGAAGAGGGTCTCCGGGGGGTCATGAATCTGAGGACTCTCTGGTGTGCACTGTGTATTGCACAGCCCCAATACTTGGCTTGCTAAGTACAGATTTGAGCACAAAGGTTGGATTAATTCCTAAACCTATGTTACTAATTCTAGAAAGTGGCCCTTCGTTTTCCTCATGGTATTTGTCACCAGTATATGCTTCTTAAGAAAGGACATAAAACTGGTGACAGACTCTTTTAAAGGACATGGCACTTTTTGTGTCCGGCCGCCTCTCGGCATGTTTGCCGTGCGGTGGCCGGACCTCTGGCCTATCCCCATTATAGTGAATGGGGCTGTAGCCGACTAACGCTACTGTGAAAGTAGCCTAAGTGTGGCATTATGAGTAGAGATGAGCGAATTTTTCAAAAATTCAATCGGTTGGCCGAATTTTCCAAAAAGATTTGATTCGATCCGAGTTTATTCGTGCCGAATTGCGTAAAAAAAAACAGCTATTTCCTGGCTGCAGAGAGGCTGTAAAGTGATGCAGTAAAACGCATAGGGAGTCTGCTGTGGTAGTGAAATAATACTGTGAGTCCGTATGACATGCAGATGACAGTCGTCGCTCTTAGAATCACTTCACACTTCACTCATTTGGTCAATTACGGGGCCAAAACTGACCAAATAACTCAAGTGTGAACTCAAGAGCGCACTCCTTTTACACCGTCGTCAGCTGATTCCACATAGATGTCTTACAGAACCTGTTCTATTAAACGCTTATACAAGTAGAGCCCCACCGACAGAGCAGAGAGGGTGTCAGCAGTAAGTTTGTGTTGATGTCACTGATTATTTTGCCCTTCCTCTGATCCGTCAGAACAATAACCAGCAAAAAATGGATCCTGTCTGTTGAGCATCTGCCTTCACTCGGTCAGCATTTGGTTAGTAATCCATCAGTATTGATAAAGCCCAAAAAAACAGGAGTGGATCCAAAACAGAGATGACACGTGAATGGAATCTTTGCATGTCTTCTGTGTTTTGTACCCACTCCTGCTTTTGGCTACCAAATCATAAGCCAATTCTGATGCAAAATAGGGACCATGTCATACAGGCCTTACAGCTGCTACATAGACAGGATCCATTGTGCGTTTCATTTTTCCTTTATTCTGACAGATCAGAAGGGTCAAATAAATGATGATGTCAACCAGGCCAAAAAGGCAAAATAGTGGCCCAGTCATAAAGTGGGGAGGGTAGAAACAGCATGAGGAGACCACAGAGTGGCCCAGTGACAGAGTGGTGAGGTAGCAGCAGCATTAGGTGTCCACAAAGTGGCCCAATGACAGAGTGGTGAGGTGGCAGCAGCATGAGAAGACCACAGAGTGGTGAGGTGGCAGCAGCGTGAAGAGACCACAGAGTGGTGAGGTTGCAGCAGCATGAGGAGTGGTGAGCTGGCAGCAGCATGAGGAGACCTCAGAGTGGTGATGTGGCAGCAACATGAGGAGACCAGAGAGGGGTGAGGTGGCAGCAGCATGAGGAGATGACAGAGTTGCCCAGTGACATAGTAGTGAAGTGGCAGCAGCATGAGGAGACCACAGAGTGGCCCAATGACATAGTGGTGAGGTGGCAGCAGCATGAGGAGACCACAGAGTGGCCCAGTGACATAGTGGTGAGGTGGCGGCAGCATGTGGAAACCACAGAGCGGTGAGGTGGCAGCAGCATGAGGAGACCACCGAGTGGTGAGGTGTCAGCAGAATGAGGAGTCCACAGAGTGGCCCAGTGACATAGTTGTGAGCTGTCAGCAGCATGAGGAGACAACAGAGTGGCCCAGTGACATAGTGTTGAGGTGGCAGCAGCATGAGGAGACCTCAGAATGGCCCAGTGACATAGTGGTGTGGTGGCAGAAGCATGAGGAGACCACAGAGTGGCCCAGTGACATAGTGGGGAGGTGGGGGGCAATACCAGTACAAGCTGAAGATGGTGGGTGGCTGTAGGAGCACCTGGCAGCAGGTGTGGCATCAGGCAGGTGGCAGCATCAGAATAGTAGCTGAGGCATGTAGCCCGAAGAAGCAGGTCTCTTTTGTCAAAGTGTAGGTATGGCACAATGGATGATCTAGTCTGATGCATCACGCACTGGTGTGTGAAAATCCTGGCTGATCCACGCCTTATTAATCTTCACAAAGGTCAGTTACTCCACATTTTGGCTGGACAGGCGAGTTCTCCTTGGGGTAACTATGGCCCCCATCGAACTAAACACCCGCTCTGATGCCACACTGCTGGCCGGGCAGGAAAGCTTTTCCAGGGCAAACTCAGCCAGTTGCGGCCACAAATTTAGTTTGGTTGCTCAGTAGTCTAGGGGATCTTCAATGTGGGGTGGCAGGGTGCACTCTAAGGCTCCTTTCACACTAGCGTTTTTGCTGGATCTGGCAGGGTCCAGCAAAAACGCTTCCGTTACTGATAATACAACCATCTGCATCGTTATGAATGGATGCGGTTGTATTATCTTTAACATATCTTTAACATTGCCAAGACGGATGCGTCATTAACGCCATTGAAAGTCAATGGGGGACAGATCCGTTTTCTATTGTGGAAGATTGTGTCAGAGAAAAAGGATCCGTTCCCATTGACTTGCATTGGGGGTAATGCTGGATCCCTCTTGCTCCGCATCCCAGGACGGAAAGCAAAATACCTGTTGTGGTTTGCTCTCCAGTCTGGGAATGCAACTAAACAGAACGGAATGCATTCTGGAGCACTCCGTTCTGGTCAGTTCAGTTTTGTCCCCATTGAAAATGAATGGGGACAAAACTGAAGCGTTTTTTTCTGGTATTAAGCCCCTATGACGGAACTCAATACCGGAAAACGTAAACGCTAGTTTGAAAGTACCCTAAGTATGCCACAACCTTCTGGTTCAGGTTCTGCTCTATGTCTAGCTGCTGCTGCTGGTGAGTAGTTTCTTCAGTAGGTGGGTGTAGAAAACTGTTCACAAGCGACTCTAGACTTAAGTTGCTGCTGATGGACCCCAACCCACCCAAGCAGCCATGGTAGTGGAACATGAGCACAGAGGGCCCCCCAGTCAGACCTGCATGAGGATGGGCGCACATAGGCAGCGGCCAACTGACTACATAGGATGTCTCGATAGTAGTTCAGTTTGCCCTCCCTCTCAGTGGATGTATAAAAAAAGGCCCCCATTTTGGACAGGTAGCGAGGGTCTAACATCGTGGAGAGGCAGTAGTCATCCCTCTGCCGAATGGTGACAATTCAGCTGTCACTACGCAAGCAACTGAGCATGCATCGTGCCATTTGCGCAAGTGACTCGGAGGAAATCCCTGCCTCCAGCTCCACTGCATAGTGTCACGGTGTGTCTAAGTAATCCACCTTGTGTTCATCATCGCAATGTAGCTCCTCTGGCTGCTCCTGCTCCTCCTCTCCTGTCACCCGTATAGAAAAACCACCCATTTCTCTACGCGTTGCTTGTGCTCAAATGTCTTCCTCCTCTAGTTCAGCCCCCACAGGGCTCATGTGGCTGTAAGATGTAGTCGCCACGTCTCCTGTCCCCTGGCCAGCCAGATTTAGCAGCATCTGTTCCAGGACATGAATCAGTGGAATGACGTTGTTCATCCTGTAGTCCTGGCGACTGACAAATAAAGTGGCCTCCTCAAAGGCCCCGAGCAAATGGCAGGTGTCACGCATGAGCTGCCACTGGCTAACATCGAAGGTACACAGGAGAGTACCTCTGTCCGCCTATATCATCAAGAAATCGTAAATGGCCTTTCTCTGTTCATATAATCGGTCCAACATATGGAGGGTGGAATTCCAACGGGTGGAAATGTTGCATATCAGCCTATGTTGGTGGACGCCGTTCTGCCCCTGCAGCTCAAGGAGGGTGTGTACGAGTGGCTGAAGTGCAGGCAAAGTTTCCTGGCCATTTTCAGGCTGTCTTGCAGATGGGGTGAAGACTTCAGGAACCACTTTACAACCAGATTAAACACGTGCGTCATGCAGGGCGCACGTAGAGATGAGCGAATTTTTAAAAAATTCGATTGGGCCGCTTCACCAAATTTTTTGAAAAAATTTGGTTTCATCCGAATTTAATCGCGGCTAATCGTGTTAGAAAACGGCTATTTCCTGGCTGCAGAGAGCCTTCATAGTGGTGTACAACACTGTGCCTTGCAGGAACACGCATAGGGAGTCTGCTGTGGTAGGGAAATAATACTGTGAGTCAGTATGACATGCATATGATAGGCATCGCTCTTAGAATCTCTTCTCCTGTACCCTAGTTTCCAGGCCTCGTTCCGTTCCCCTTCCCTCCTGTGCTCGGTGTGGAGTTTCCCACCCATACCGCATCCATGACAGTACATTGGTAAATTGCAGAATCCAAGATGGCTGACGCTATTTATAGGGCTGTGACATCACAGGGCTGGCTGATGATTGGCTGCATGCATGGCATTATGGGTGATCCCGCCTTCCCAGAGTTCCTTTCTCCATGTCCTCACAAGTGCAGCAGACATTTTAGAAAAAAAATGTATTCATTACTACGAAGCGCGAGGAAATTCGGCTTCGGTGTGAATCAAATTTTTCATGAAATACGGATCAAATTCCACTTCGTCAGCTTTGATTCGCTCATCTCTAGGCGCATGGATCAGCCCTCCATGACGCAGCACCGACACCATGTTCTTCCCGTTGTCGGTCACCATTGTTCTGATTTTGAGTTGTCGAGGAGAAAGCCAGGATTCTATTTCTTGAGGAAGGACGCAGAGTAGTCCCTCCCCTGTGTGACTCAGTTCGCCCAGGCAAACTAGGTGCAGAACAACGTGACACTGCCGTGCCCTGCACATGTGGTATGCTGGAGGAGCACTGTGAATTGTCCCTGCAGTGGAGGCTGAGGACACAGTGGAGCATGAGGAGGCAGAGGCGGATATTGTCGCAGCACCAATGGCGTGAGAACGTGGAGGCGGAAGAGGCCTCATCTGACCAAGTTGCTGGTGTGGCTTTGCAGGAACCACATTCACCCAGTGGGCCGTAAAGGACATATATTGTCCTTGACTGTATTTACAGCTCCACACGTCGGCGCTGCCGTGCACTTTGGCAGACACCGACAGGCTCAAGGACTGGCCCACCTTCTGTTCTTCATATGTGTGCAGGGCTGGTACTGCCTTTTTTGGAAAGAAATTACGGCTTGGCACTCTCCACCTCGGCTCGGCACAAGCCATCAATTCTCTGAAAGGTGCAGAATTCACCACTTGGAAAGGGAGGGACTGCAGCACCAGCAACTTGGCCAGGAGCACGTTTAGCTTCTGCGCCGTTGGATGAGTGCACACATACTATTGTCTCTTGGCAATCGCTTTGGTGATCGATTGCTGACGGAATGACAGACGAGGAGTAGGAGGACGAGGAGCAGGATCATCAGGACCAGCAGATGATGGGAAGGACAGACAGCTCCCTTCGGCTGGGGTGGTGGAACTTTTACTGCATGAAATTGGGTGCATGCCACTGGGTGAGCAGTGGTTGCTGCGGCAGGCTGGACCACCACATCGGAGCCACAGTTCTCCCAGGCCACTTTATGGTGATGCTTTATGTGTTGACGCAGGGCCGTGGTGCCAACATTGGCACCCTGGTCACGCTTCACCTTCTGCCCACAAATTCTGCAAATGGCCATGTTCACCTCCTCCGGCGGCCTAACAAAAAATTGCCACATCACTGAGTATGGCATTTTCCCCCCCCAACACTCTGCGCTGACTGCCTGCTACCGCTGCCTCTGTGAATCCCTGCACCTGTACCTTCCGGGCCAGTAGGCTCCTGCAAAGTTGGTGGTCTACCCCGGGCACGTTTTGGCTCCCGACCTCCCACTGCTGTCACCCTGCTGACTCACAGCCACGCTGCCAACCTGCTGGCTCAGCCACTGCCTCACACGCAAGCTGCCACCCTCTTCTCCTGATGATGATGATGAAGCCCCTTCTTCACCCAGCTCGCAAGTGCGATCGGCTACATCATCATCATCATCCGCTACTGTCTGCACGTTACTGATGTCCCCCTCAACTGTCTTAGGGCCAGGAGCCTGACCTTTTGCAACACCTGCTCCCACGTGACTCTCATCATCACTGGTCTGTCTACCGGAGGAAGTGGCAGATGTCTCCTCCAGATCTGGGCTGGGCAGTAGCTGCTGACTTCCTCTAGTAGCTCGTCCTCACTAAAAAGTGGAGCCAAGCCTACGGCATATAATACTTTTCGCGCTGGGGGAACTGAAAATGACAGAGAAAGGTTCAGGACAGGTGGGGCACAGGGCCTGCTCCCAGGCCATAGCCATGCCAACTAAGCGTCGTCTCAAAGGAACCCACCGACTCTTGGCTAAGGGTGTCTGATGTCACTTGCGACAAAGTCGAAGACCGAGTCAACCATTCAAGCACCGCTAGGTTGCTGGTCAAGACATGACCGCTAGACGACACTGGGAGCTCAGGTGTCACGGCTGTTTGAGGGTAACAAGAGCAAACACAGTGAAAAGAGCTACTGACCGGACCCAAACTAGAGAAGATAAGGGGTGACCCCTGTCAGACCCTCAAAGCTCTCCCTATGCTGCTAAAGCACATGCCTGGATCCAAATGGTGGAAGGGGGCATGCCCGCGTACCTCAGACTGATGGCCACTGTAACCCCTACAATAGTGGAAGGGGCACGGCCACCGGTGCCCTACTCAGTATATGGAGGGAACCGTGGCCACCTCAGATCCAGTCAGAAAATAATCAGGTAAACAACAATATCTGCACACTTAGCTGAAGGAGATGCAGCCGCAGAGAAGACGGATCCAAGGACAGCTGGCAATATCCGGAGTGCTTGCTGCAGCAGAAACCAGGTCCAGTGAACTGATAGCTTACAAGTGAAGTTACTCAAGCCAGAGCTACAACTGAAATGAGAAATATAATCCACGCCCTGCAACAGGAGGAGGGGTGATTTAAAGGCAGGAAAATCAACTGCAGGAGAAACAGCTGAGAGTAAAGACCTCATCACAGGGGCGGAGAAACAGAACAGTGAGAACACCTCCAAGCTCTAAGTGACATCATCGCAGGGGTGGAGACACAGAGCTGTGAGAACTTCTCAAAGCTCTGGTAGTGACAGTACCCCCCCCTCTACGGGTGGACTCCGGACACCCAGGACTCACCTTCCCAGGATGAGCCCTATGAAATGCCCTGATGAGGCGAGTGGCTTTAATGTCCGACACCGGAACCCACATCCTCTCCTCAGGACCATAACCCTTCCAATGAACGAGGTACTGAAGAGAACCGCGGACAATGCGAGAGTCCACAATTCTGGAAACCTCAAACTCCAGATTGCCATCAACCAAAATCGGAGGAGGAGGCAAAGAGGAGGGTACCGGGGGCTAGACATATGGTTTTAAGAGAGATCTGTGAAATACATTATGTATCTTCCAAACCCGTGGAAGATCAAGACGGAAGGCAACCGGATTGATGACTGACAAAATTTTATAAGGCCCAATAAACTTGGGACCCAATTTCCAGGAGGGAACCTTCAGTTTAATATTTTTAGTAGACAACCACACCAGATCACCCACATTCAGGTCCGGACCAGGCACACGTCTCTTATCAGCCACACGCTTATACTTCTCACTCATCTTTCTAAGATTACTCTGAATCTTTTGCCAAATGGTAGACAAAGACGAGGAAAATCTCTCCTCCTCAGGTAAACCCGAAAGAGCCCCTCCCGAGAATGTCCCAAACTGCGGATGGAACCCATATGCACCAAAGAATGGTGACTTATCAGAAGATTCCTGACGACGGTTGTTCAAAGCAAACTCAGCAAGAGGGAGAAAAGAACACCAATCCTCCTGGTTCTCTGCCACAAAACAGCGCAAATATGTCTCCAGATTCTGATTGAGGCGCTCAGTCTGACCATTCGACTGCGGGTGAAAAGCAGAAGAGAAGGACAGCCGAACCCCCAGGCGAGAACAGAAAGCCTTCCAGAACCTGGACACAAACTGCGAGCCTCTATCGGAAACAATATCAGAGGGAATGCCATGCAATTTAACAATATGGTCGATAAAAGCTTGCGCCAACGTTTTAGCATTGGGTAAACCAGGGAAAGGAACGAAATGAGCCATCTTGCTAAAACGGTCCACGACCACCAGGATCACCGACTTCCCCGAGGAACGAGGAAGATCCGTGATAAAGTCCATGGACAGGTGTGTCCAAGGACGGGAAGGTATGGGTAACGGGAGAAGGGAACCTGAAGGTCGTGAACGAGGGACCTTAGCGCGAGCGCACGTCTCACAAGCAGCCACAAAACCCTCCACCGACTTACGAAGAGCCGGCCACCAAAATCTCCGAGCAATGAGATCAACCGTGGCTCTACTTCCGGGGTGACCAGCAAGAACCGTATCATGATGCTCCTTAAAGAGTTTGTGACGTAGCTCAGGAGGCACAAACAACTTCCCGGAAGGACAACGGGCAGGTGCCTCAGTCTGGGCAGCCTGGACCTCGGCCTCCAAATCGGAATAAAGAGCAGAAACAACTACCCCCTCCGCCAAAATGGGACCCGGGTCCTCGGAGTTTCCTCCTCCCGGAAAACAGCGAGAGAGAGCATCAGCCTTCACATTTTTGATCCCAGGGCGGAATGTAACGACAAAATTGAATCTGGAGAAGAACAGAGACCATCTGGCCTGTCTCGGATTCATACGCCTGGCCGACTCCAAGTATGCCAGATTCTTATGGTCGGTAAAAACGGTGACAGGGTGCCTGGCCCCCTCCAACCAATGACGCCATTCCTCGAAAGCCAACTTGATGGCCAACAACTCCCTATCTCCCACATCATAGTTTCTCTCTGCCGGGGAGAGTTTTTTAGAGAAAAAGGCACAGGGTCGCCATTTGGCAGGAGAAGGGCCCTGGGACAAAACTGCACCCACACCCACCTCGGAAGCATCCACCTCAACAATAAAAGGTAAGGAAACATCGGGATGCACCAAGATGGGAGCAGACGCAAAACTCTCTTTAATCTTAGAAAAGGCTGCAAGCGCCTCCTCCGACCAAGAGGAAAAATCCGCCCCCTTTTTTGTCATGTCAGTAAGGGGTTTGACAACAGAGGAATAATTCAAAATGAACTTTCTGTAGTAGTTAGCAAAACCCAGAAAGCGCATCAATGCCTTCTGATTCTCAGGAAGCTCCCACTCAAGTACAGCACGGACCTTCTCAGGATCCATGCGAAAACCAGAAGCAGAGAGGAGAAAACCAAGAAATTGAATCTCCGATACCATAAAAAGACATTTCTCTAGCTTGGCATACAGTTTATTCTCCCGCAGTATCTGCAGAACCTGAAAAAGATGATCCTGATGGGTCTGAACATCAGGGGAAAAAATCAAAATATCGTCAAGATACACCAAAACAAATTTCCCCATTAAGTGGTAGAAAATACTATTAACAAAATGCTGAAAGACGGCCGGAGCATTCATCAGGCCGAAAGGCATAACGAGATTCTCGAAATGCCCGTTAGGGGTATTAAAAGCCGTTTTCCATTCATCCCCCTCTCTGACCCTGACCAGGTTGTACGCGCCTCTCAGATCCAATTTGGAAAACACCTTGGCTCCAACAATTTGGTTGAAGAGGTCCGGGATCAGAGGAAGGGGATAGGGATCGCGAATCGTGATACGGTTCAGCTCCCTAAAATCTAAGCAAGGTCTCAGAGAGCCATCTTTTTTTTTAACAAAAAAAAAACCCGCGGCAACAGGTGACTTTGAGGGACGAATATGCCCCTTCTCGAGACTCTCAGAGATATAGGTTCGCATTGCGAGTCTCTCCGGTTGTGAGAGATTGTAGAGGCGTGCTTTTGGCAGCTTGGCGCCGGGAATGAGGTTAATGGGACAGTCAAACTCCCGGTGAGGAGGTAGCTCCTGAACACCGCTCTCGGAAAACACGTCCGAGAAATCAGAGAGAAATGATGGCACAGTTTTAGTAGACACCTCTGCAAAAGTCGCTGTGAGAATTCTCTCTACAAAAGTCACTCCACTCATTTATTTGCCTTCCTTGCCAATCAATGGTGGGGTTATGTCTAGTGAGCCAGGGTAACCCCAAAACTAGAGGAGAAGGCAATCCGTTAAGGACAAAACAAGATATCTCCTCCACATGAGTGTCACCTACAGCTAGCCGGATATTGTGAACAATGCCTTTCAGAGATCTCTGCGAGAGTGGAGCAGAGTCAATGGCAAAAACAGGTATATCCTTTTCTAATGTACAAACCTGAAAACCATGCATGGCTACAAATTGAGTGTCAATAAGATTGACGGCCGCTCCACTATCGACAAAAATCTCACAAGAAATGACTTTGCTCTCTAGCGCCACCCTGGCAGACAGGAGAAAACGGGAACTGCAGGTCAGAGGAAAAGCATCAATTCCCACATCAAGTTTGCCCAAAGTAGCAGATGAAGTAGAACTTGATGATCTACCTCTTGAGGTTTTTCTCTTATTATCGCTCTTAGTACAGTTCAGGAATCTCCTAGACGGACAAACATTTGCCAAATGACCTATGCCCCCACAACAAAAACACACCATATTCTGAGGACTAAACCCTCTTTTATCAGGGGCAAGTCGGCCTAGCTGCATGGGCTCCTCCTCAGAGGGGAGCGAGACAGGATGAGACCCCTGCATACTGAATGAGTCCGCACCATTGCCCCAAGACTGACAATGGCTGGACAGAGAGGTCTTGTTTCTTTCTCTTAGACGTCTGTCAAGGCGTACCGCCAATGACATGGCAGACTCTAAGGACGTTGGTCTCTCATGGAAAGCAAACGCATCTTTCAATCTCTCTGAGAGACCATGACAGAACTGACTCCGGAGTGCAGCATCATTCCAACCTGAATCAGCTGCCCATCTCCGAAATTCAGAACAATAAAGCTCCGCAGACAGTTTGTTCTGGCATAAAGCACGTAAGTTCGATTCGGCCAGAGCAACACGATCCGGGTCATCATATATTTGCCCCAGGGCCACAAAAAATCTTTCCACGGATCGAAGGGAGGGATCCCCTGATGGCAGCGAAAAAGCCCAAGTCTGAGCATTGCCCCTGAGCAGGGAGATGACAATCCTCACCCTCTGTTCCTCATTACCAGAGGAAAGGGGACACAAGCAAAAATGGAGTTTGCATGCCTCTCTGAAGCGAACAAAATTCTCACTGCCCCCGGAGAACGTCTCCGGAAGTGAGACCTTTGGCTCGCAACAGACTCCATGAGCCGGAGCAGAGCCTAATGCTTGTAACTGAGTCATAGATTGACGGAGATCCGCTACTTCCAAAGAAAGACCCTGCATGCGGTCAACCAGGCCAGAAAGCGGATCCATGTCAAAAAAGGACGGTTTTGGTGGATTATAATGTCACGGCTGTTTGAGGGTAACAAGAGCAAACACAGTGAAAAGAGCTACTGACCGGACCCAAACTAGGGAAGATAAGGGGTGACCCCTGTCAGACCCTCAAAGCTCTCCCTATGCTGCTAAAGCACATGCCTGGATCCAAATGGTGGAAGGAGGCATGCCCGCGTACCTCAGACTGATGGCCACTGTAACCCCTACAATAGTGGAAGGGGCACGGCCACCGGTGCCCTACTCAGTATATGGAGGGAACCGTGGCCACCTCAGATCCAGTCAGAAAATAATCAGGTAAACAACAATATCTGCACACTTAGCTGAAGGAGATGCAGCCGCAGAGAAGACGGATCCAAGGACAGCTGGCAATATCCGGAGTGCTTGCTGCAGCAGAAACCAGGTCCAGTGAACTGATAGCTTACAAGTGAAGTTACTCAAGCCAGAGCTACAACTGAAATGAGAAATATAATCCACGCCCTGCAACAGGAGGAGGGGTGATTTAAAGGCAGGAAAATCAACTGCAGGAGAAACAGCTGAGAGTAAAGACCTCATCACAGGGGCGGAGAAACAGAACAGTGAGAACACCTCCAAGCTCTAAGTGACATCATCGCAGGGGTGGAGACACAGAGCTGTGAGAACTTCTCAAAGCTCTGGTAGTGACATCAGGCCTCTCGCTGCGACTCCTGCTGCCTGCGACATAAACATTTTGGCCACTGCCCGTTCCCTTTGAAGGGCCTGTCACCTGTCTGTCTGACATACTGTATAATAATAGAATAAATTAAAATAATACCCCCAAAAAAAGGCTGTAGTACAATGTAACTTCACCACTGAACTGCAATAATACATATATATATTTTTTCTGATTAATAAATCCCCCCCAAAAAAATAGAACAATCACAATTCACCGCAGAAAGGCTAATAGGACGTACGTATCTATCCTATTAATACCCCCTGTAAATGGCTGTAGTACAATGTAACTTCACCACAGAACGGCAATTATGACTCCCCGTAAATGGCTGTATCACAGAACTTGTATCCCAATTATAAGCAAGGTTTTCTGCAATTACTGATGTATCATATAGTGCAAACAACCTAAAAGCAGCAGTAAAACACCAATTTGGTTCCCCAATTAGTGCAGCAAGGTGTAACAGAATTGCTCCTATTACCAAGGCTGTACACTCTCCTATTGGACCCTGTTCTCCTTTTATAGTGTGGATATTCTTTCCCTACACCTTGAATAATATTTCCCTGAACTTGTAAATCTTTTTTTCAGCACAATTTAGTTTTTCCTAGCACTGTCCCTAGCGCCTGCTGATGCCTCTCCCTGCACTAAGTACTCTGGAAAATGGCTGAATCCAAGATGACTGAGACTATTTATAGGGCTGTGACATCACAGGGGCTGGCTGCTGATTGGCTGCATGCATGGCATTGTGGGTGATCCCTCTTTCCCAGAATTCTTTGCTCCATGTCCTAACACGTGCAGCAGCCGAAAAAATGCCATTCGTTACCACGGAGCATGAGGAAACTCGTCAACTTCAATTTGCTCATCTCTAATTATGAGGCTTAAAAGGCTGAGATTGGAGTTTTCTCTGGTTGGTTGTCTTGGAACCGAACACGAGTTCGGGAAATGGTTTTTACAGTATAAATCAATTTCTTAAGTTATTATGCAAAGTCTTGCGAGACTTCGCAAAGTAATAACTTCGGCTCATCGGAGTCGATACATTCTGATACTGTACAGAGCGGGATCTCCGTACAGTATTGGAACTAAGTTTTATGCGAATCGACTTCGGATGTTTTTAGTAATGACAGACTGTAATAGACCCAGTCCGCCTCTCACAGATGGGACCTACATCTTACTAAGGATTCCTGCCTGTCCTGAACTGTTATGCCGCTCAACCTCAAGGAGTTAAATGCATTATACGAGATTAGAAAAAAAACTTTTTTTTTCTTTCCTGCACAAACAGAAATCCCTCCAGTTCACTGGTTGTGTCACAGCAAAGCGAGTTACCGCACACACGGGGTTAATGCAGTGAGAGACATCGTACAAGGAGCTGGAGAAGCCGGGATCCCGGCTGGGACACGCTGTACAGTCTATTACATGTCACCATCCGCGCTGCAGACGAGTATTTCTGGCGTCGCGCTGAGCTCGGTGATACTGTTCTATTCTCCATGATCTCCTCTCTGCGAACAAGATAAAATATAAGACATACCTGAATGGAGAAGGAGGAGAAGGAGGACAACGCGTGAGGTGGCCATGATCTTCTGAGCCGTCTACCTTTACTTTCACTATTGGTATGCACAGGGCCGGACTGGGGTTAAAGACCAGCCCTGGAAAACGTTGCACACCACAGCATCGGGCCATTATTTACTTGTTTATAAAAGGGGAAAGTATTCATTTTAAAACACGAATATTAACTTTGCCCCACAATAGCTCTTTTGTAGAACTCCCATTGTTCATATTATCACAGTAGACCAACTTTTCCCAACCAGGATGCCTCCATCTGTTGCAGAACTACAACTCTCAGCATGCCCAGACAGCGTTTGGCTGTCAGGGCATGCTGGGAGATGTAGTTTTGCAATAGCTGGAGGCATCCTGGTAGGGAAACACTACAGTAGACCATTATCCCATCCAATTGGGTCAGAACTAAGAATAATCAACTTATACCAGCTGTACATATATAATTATATACTGGAGATGCCCATGTTATACCAGCTGTACATATATAATTATATACAGAAGATGCCCAGGTTATACCAGCATGGTCCATATCACTATATACAAGAAGATGTATAACTTATACCGGCTGTACGTATATAATTATATGCAGTAGATGCCCAGGTTATACCAGCTGTACATATATAATTATATACAGGAGATACCCAGGTTATACCAGCTGTACATATATAATTATATACAGGAGATGTATAACTTATACCAGCTGTACATATATAATTATATACAGGAGATGCCCAGGTTATACCAGCATGGTCCATATCACTATATGCAAGTAGATGTATAAGTTATAAATCTTCAATGGACCATGCTGGTATAAGTTATACATCTTCTTGTATATACTGATATGGACCATGCTGGTATAACCTGGGCATCTCCTGTATATAATTATATATGTACAGCTGGTATAAGTTATACATCTTCCTGTATATAGTGATATGGAGTATGCTGGTATAACCTGGGTATCTCCTGTATATAATTATATATGTACAGCTGGTATAACCTGGGTATCTCCTGTATATAATTATATATGTACAGCTGGTATAAGTTATACATCTTCTTGTATATAGTGATATGGAGCATGCTGGTATAACCTGGGTATCTCCTGTATATAATTATATATGTGCAGCTGGTATAACCTGGGCATCTCCTGTATATAATTATATATGTACAGCTGGTATAAGTTATACATCTTCCTGTATATAGTGATATGGAGTATGCTGGTATAACCTGGGTATCTCCTGTATATAATTATATATGTACAGCTGGTATAACCTGGGTATCTCCTGTATATAATTATATATGTACAGCTGGTATAAGTTATACATCTTCTTGTATATAGTGATATGGAGCATGCTGGTATAACCTGGGTATCCCCTGTATATAATTATATATGTACAGCTGGTATAACCTGGGTATCTCCTGTATATAATTATATATGTACAGCTGGTATAAGTTATACATCTTCTTGTATATAGTGATATGGAGCATGCTGGTATAACCTGGGCATCTCCTGTATATAATTATATATGTACAGCTGGTATAAGTTATACATCTTCTTGTATATAGTGATATGGAGCATGCTGGTATAACCTGGGTATCTCCTGTATATAATTATATATGTACAGCTGGTATAACCTGGGCATCTCCTGTATATAATTATATATGTACAGCTGGTATAAGTTATACATCTTCTTGTATATAGTGAAGCCAGGAAGCGCTGCCACCCTGTCCCCAGGTCTGCTCTCTGTGCATGCACCCAGAGCACCTCGCTCTGCCCTCTGTGCCCACGCTGGTAATGCCATGCCCCGCAACCATAGTGGAGGTGATGTGGGAGGCTCTGGGCTCTGGATAAAAAGCAGCTCTGGAGGGAAAGGCCGGGGGCAGGGACCGTTACTACGGCATGAAAGATGTGGAGTCGGGGCAACAGGGTGCTGCTGAACTCCAGTAGAGGGGACGGGCTGCTTCTCCTGGGCACCAGTGACACTGGCAGAGGCAGCGGTGTGGGACCGTGAGGGGGCTTGCAGGAGAGATGCCGGGGGAAGCAGGGAGCTCGCATGAGCTTATTGGGGAAGCCGCTGTCGTACAACAGCAGCCAGATCTGCCGGAGGAACGTGAAGAACCGGATAACATGTCCTAACATCAGATCGGAGGGGATGCGACCCCCGCACCAGTCAGCTCTTCAGGAATGAGGGACAGTGGACGCCGCTACTTTCAATCCCCCCCCCCTTGCCTCTGTGCCAAAACCCCCTTACCCTTCCTTGCCTCATATTATACATGTTTCAGGAGCGCTCTGACGGGGCCCGGCATGGTCACTGTACTTCATGCCAGGCCCCGTCAGAGCGCTCCATTACATGTGAGTGCAGAAGATGGCCCTGATGGGGCCCCCTAGTGTCCGCGGGCCCCCGGGTCATGCCCGAGTGCCCGAATGGTCAGTCCGCCCCTGCTATGGATTTTTTACTGTAAGAGCAGTGAGACCTAAATCGGAATACGATAAACAGGAGTTCATCTGGATGCCGGCAATTTTCTGCTGAGTGGTGACTCTTAGCTATGTGGACGGAGCTCAGCGTTCACGGTCTTCTGTTGGAGGAAATTTCTGAAATTCTATTCTATATTCAGCGTATGTTCATTTTTCATTAGGATAGGGGGGATAAGAGTTTTTTAGAAGTAGGGGCGGAGGGAAAAGAGGGGAGGTCTTAAATAGGTAGGAGAAAGGGGAGAAGAGGCCATTTTAGAGTTGCAACCAGTAGGTAGAGATAGTGCAGGGTTTTAACCTGAGCTTACCGTCATGTCCGAGGTCGAGGAGTTGATTAGGCCGCTCAGGTCGAAAGCGGAGGCACAGGGCCCGCAATGGTTGCAGGCGCAGCTTCGAGGCCTGCTAGGAGTTGATAGGAGAGAGGAATGTGGGGTTGGGCCCTTGCAGCAGAAGATGCAGGGGCAGGCTGGAGAGCCTTAGTGGACAGCAGGACATTGGCCCCATCCCCTTCTGTTTCGGTGCTGGCGGGGTATCGTATTCTGGAAACGGGCAGCAGGACGCTGGCCCTGCGGCATCCGGAAGCAGCAGCAACGCATCTGCCCCTCCCCCGCTAGGATTGGCATTGTTGGTCAGCACTGGCTCTCAACTGATGGCTACCGGATCCGTGGTTGGACGAGCTGCGAGATCTGCGACTGGAAGGGACTCTGGAGTTCCGGCTGGTGGGATCACAGCGCCCAGGCAGTCTGGTGAGTTCAACTGGGGACCCTTATTATCTATATTAAGTGCCCTGGGGGGGGCCCCGGGGGAGTTAGGGCGGGTGCTTTTTACCGTGTTGAGGGGCTTGGCGTCAACTGTTTTAATTTGGACAGGGCTAAAAAAGATGACGGTAAGAGAGAGGAGGAGGAAAAGCTGGCTACAAGCCTTCGCCATATTTGCAAGTATTATTGGGGAGAAAGAGCCCGAATGCTGTTCGGTGCTTTTCTGTTATCAAGACGCGATCGGGCAGGCGTACCGGGTTTATGGCGGTCAAGCTTGGTTACGATATGACGAGCAATTTCGCCAGCGGAAGGCAGTGCATCCCAATATTCTTTGGGATCATAAGGACATTGCGTTGTGGCTAAAAGTCACAGTGCAGGGGAGAACGAGTCAGTCCTTTTGGGGGGATACAGGGGGGGCTGGTCAAACCTCGTTTCATACAGCGTCGGCCAAAGGACTGTGCTTCCCGTTTAACAAGGGGGGATGTAAGTTCGGTGCGAAGTGCAAATTTAAGCATGAGTGCACTTAGTGGGGGATCACATGGAGCGAACCAGTGTTTTAGAGGAGTCCGGCAAAGAGGTGGGGATGGTACTTCAAAAGGGGCTGACGCCAGGTATCCCAATGTGGGTGCGGCAAGTTTGTTACGGGAGGGGTTTCAGTCCGGTTTTCGTATCCCCTTTATCCCGGGGGGGGGGGGGGGGCGGTTTTGGTTAAAAAGAATTTGCGTTTGGCGTTGGAGCACAAGGAGGTAGTAACGGAAAAGCTGTTTCGGGAGGTGAGGCTGGGGAGAATGGTGGGGCCATTCGCGGAACCCCCAGTGTCGGATTTGCGGTTGTCCACACTGGGGGCTATGCCCAAGAAGGAGCCGAACAAATTTCGGCACATTCATCATTTGTCATACCCTAGAGGGACGTTGGTCAAGGATCGGATAGATCCCGAACTTTGTTCAGTGGTTTATATGTCATTTGACGCGGCTGTAGGGTGGGTTAACAAATTTGGCAAAGGGGCATTATTGGCAAAAACAGATATAGAGGCGGCTTTTCGGTTACTGCCGATACACCCGGACTGCATGCACCTGCTGGGTTGTTTTTGGGAAGAACATCTTTTTGTGGATAGATGCCTCTCTATGGGGTGTTCACTGTCGTGCGCATATATTGAATCTTTCAGTTCCTTTTTAGAATGGGCGGTGACGGATGTGGCAGGATGCACTTCGGTTATCCATTATTTAAATGACTTCTTGTGCATAGGCCCACCAGACTCGGCAGTGTGCTCTTTATTGCCCGGCCACCGAACTCTGTTTTTTGGGGATCATTATTGATACCGAAAGGATGGAGTGTCGGTTGCCATCAGACAAATTGGAGGATTTAAAGCTTGCAGTGAAGCGGGCACAACATGTGAGTAAGATACAATTACGGGATGTTGGGCAAGCTGAATTTTGCCTGTCGGATAATCCCGATGGGTAGAGTTTTTTTGCGGCTTTTGGCAATGGCGACTTTAAAGGTGTCTCTGCCGCATCACTT
The DNA here is from genome assembly GCF_014858855.1 of Bufo gargarizans. Lineage (NCBI taxonomy): Eukaryota > Metazoa > Chordata > Amphibia > Anura > Bufonidae > Bufo > Bufo gargarizans. Next base: position 191,288,502 of record NC_058087.1, read on the forward strand.
CATTCGTTTGGGTAGGGAGTTACGGGCAGATCTAGCAGTTTGGGGTTTCTTTTTGGCATCTTACAATGGGCCGACAATGGATTGTTTTGATTTCTAATTATTCTTGGATGCTGCAGGTGGGACGGCGTTTAGGGTCTATTGTGGGGGTCAATGGTGCTTGGAGAAATAGCCAGCAGAGTGGTTCTCCAGGGGTTGGGTTCGCAATCTGGTTTTGCTTGAGCTCTTTCCAATCCTAGTGTCGGTTTTCTTGTGGGGGGAGAGATTTTGCAATAGGAAAGTGCGTTTCCATTGCGACAATCTGAGTGTAGTGCAGTCAATCAATTCATTGTCGGCATCGTCACCACAGGTAGTTCAGTTGTTGCAATGTTTGGTCCTTGAGTGTCTGGCGTTGAACGCTTGGGTGGTGGCAGTTCATGTTCCAGGGGTTCAGAACTGTATAGCTGATGCACTTTCTCGTTTCCAGTGGGAGCATTTTCGGATGCTGGCGCCGGAAGCGGAGGAATACCCCTTGTTCTGTCCAACCTTTCTATGGGAGCTGCTGGAGAAGCGGTTGCAGGGTTGATCTGATCGTCGTTGACCCCAAGGACGTGGGATTCGTATGCTAGGCTTGGGAGGATTGGAAGGGTTGGTGTCAAATGATAGGAGTGGATGTTGAAGGTGTGGGGGTTGAGCTGGAAGCCCCTATGTTATTGTATATTGGGCACGGTAGGGATGAGGGTTGGTCGTTAGCCAAGATAAATAAAATAATAGCTGGTTTAGTCTTTGGTTTTCATTTACGGGGATTAAGGGACGTTACAAAATGTTTTCTGGTGAGTCAGGCATTGCAGGGTTGGAGGCGGAAAAGGGGAGCAGAAGATTGCAGGCGTCCGGTGTCCTTTGCATTACTGTTGGACATCGGTAGACAGGTAGGGGCAGTATGCCGGTCAGTGTTTGAGGGTTATTTGTTTAAGCTTGCGTTTTCATTAGACTTCTTTGGGGCCAGTGGCGTAGGGATCGCCATAGCAACCATAGCAGTGGCTATGGGGCCCTACGCCACTGGGGGCCCGCCCGTCCGGACCGCATAATTTTTATTTTTTTTAATACATTACAGCACTCACAGGCAGCCAGCAGCCAGGGCCGACCGCCCACCCAGTGTAGTGGGCGTGGCGCGGGCGGTCCGCGGCTCGATCTGGAGAACATGAGGTAGGCCGGCGGATGCGGTGGAGGGGGCCGGAACGGGGGCGTAGCGGAGGCGGAGCCAGGCTGGCACCAGCGCCGCCCGCAGACCGCAGTGCAGGAAAGGAATGAATTTCCCCGCCCCCTCCACCGCCTGAGTCCGCCTCCTGAGTCCTCCCACCCAGTCCCTCTAGTTAGTAGGAGGCGGACTCAGGCGGTGGAGGGGGCGGGGCCAGGCCGGGGGTTGTTACCTGTCCTGCTGTGGGGAGGAGGGACTGGGAGTGGGACTATGGAGGGAGACTGGTCCCGCCCAAAACCAGTCTGAACTAGTCTGAGGGCGGCGGGCCAGAGAGGAACCGGCTCATAATCAGTGACTCACTAGTCACTACTACTGCTGTCACTAGATGGCACAGAGGGGTGATGGCACCTACTTCTCCAGGCTGCCTGTGAGGACCAGACATCAGCTGTCTACAGGAAAGGTAAGTGTCTGTCTGTAGAAATAGGTGTATAACTACTTGTAAGTTCATGTGTATGTAATGTGTGTGTGTATATATGTGTATATATATATATATATATCTATATATATATATATGTCCATATATGTGGTGAGTGCGTATGTCAGTCTGTCCATGTATGTGGTGAGTGCCTGTATAAGTGCGTCCATATATATGGTGAGTGCCTGTATGAGTGGGTCTATGTATATGGTGAGTGCCTGTATGAGTGCGTCCATGTATATGGTGAGTACGTGTATGAGTGCGTCCATGTATGTGGTGAATGCATGTATGAGTGCGTCCATGTATATGGTGAATGCATGTATGAGTGCGTCCATGTATATGGTGAGTGCCTGTATGAGTGCGTCCATGTATATGGTGAGTACGTGTATGAGTGCGTCCATGTATGTGGTGAATGCGTGTATGAGTGCGTCCATGTATATGGTGAGTACGTGTATGAGTGCATCCATGTATGTGGTGAATGCGTGTATGAGTGCGTCCATGTATATGGTGAGTGCCTGTATGAGTGCGTCCATGTATATGGTGAGTACATGTATGAGTGCATCCATGTATGTGGTGAATGCGTGTATGAGTGCGTCCATGTATGTAGTGAGTGCGTGTATGAGTGCGTCCATGTATGTGGTGAGTGCGTCCATGTATGTTGTGAATGCGTGTATAAGTGCTTCCATGTATGTGGCGAGTGCGTGTATGAGTGCGTCCATGTATGTGGCGAGTGTGTGTATGAGTGCGTCCATTAAGTTTGGGAGGGGCCCAGTACAAAAATTTGCTATGGGGCCCAGTCAGTTCTAGCTACGCCCCTGTTTGGGGCATTGCGATTAGGGGACTTAGTTATCGACAATGTACGTGGAGTGGGCGGGTTGCTGCAGGAGGACGTTGATTTGTACCCCGATAGGGTGGAGTTTAGATTACGCCGTTCGAAGACGGATGTTAACGGGAGGGGGTAAAAGATAGTGCGGTATGAGTTTCCAAGTTGTGAGATGTGCCCAGTGCGTTGTTTAAGAGATTTTAGGTTAGTGAGGAAGGGGAGTACCTTGCCGCTTTTGATTCACGAGGATGGTTTTTTGCTGTCCCGCTACCAGTGTCTGGTGGTGTTTTGCCAGTGTCTCGTCAGCTTGTGCTTGGATCGGGTGGGTTATACAGGGCACTCTTTTCGCATAGGTGCCGCCACTGAGGCTGCCAAGCACTGGTGGGTGATGAAGTAGTCAAGAGGATTGGTCGGTGAGAGTCTCTTTGTTTCAGTTCTTATGTACGCACGGCTCGCCTTTAAGGATTATGTAGTTTTGGTTTGCCTGTTGTAGTTTAATGTTCGTCCCCTAAGGAACTAGCTGGCTAACGGGGATGGTTCTCTGTTTTTTCTTTTTTCTCGTTACAGATCGGTGCCCGGCGTTAGTGTGGATACTGGGCCATTCCTTTGTTTTTTGGGGAGCGTTGAGAGCGGCAGTGAGGCAGGAGGGGCGACAGCTTGGCTTCGCAAGAGAGGTAGCAGTAATACGTTGGTTAGGAAAGAGAGGCAGGTTTTGCTCCATCAGTGGTGCCTCCGAGCTGGCGCTCATCAGCTGGGGGCAAGATGGAGTACCACGTGGAGGAGGAGTTGAACAAAAACTGTTGGGGCTTCGAGGACCTCCCTCGTCATTATTTTATATGTTACACATATGTTGGATATCATATGCGGTTGCATATGGGTTAGTTGTTAAAATATGTTATTTAAAATGTTAAAAAAGTGTTATACATTTTATAATAAACGGCTGTTGTGGCCAATTCAAATCCAACCTGGTGTCATGTGTAGTTATTGGGTCAATGGGGTGAGGGTTGTAGGGTGGTAGGGTGCAAGCAACGAGCTTGATCGACACTACCTTCGTCAAGATAGATTTTGTCCTGTCCCTGTCAACACCTTCAACATAATCTCCGGGGCTAACTGGGAAATCGGGACAACCCTGATCCTGGCAATCCAGTCAGAATGATTGTAAAGGCTTAATTTAAATAAAAAGAAAAAATACAAATGATGGAATTTGTTATATAAATTTTATTTTTTCGAGGTTAAAATATATATATATATACACTTATTCTGTATCCCAATTATACATTTACCGCTTTTTATGCTATCTAAAAAATTTCTAAGGCCTCTTTCACACAAGACGGGACGGATTAGATCCGGATGCGTTCAGTGAAACTCGCACCATTTTGCAAGCAAGTTCAGTCCGTTTTGTCTGTGATTACGTTCAGTTGTTCAGTTTTTTCCGCGCGGGTGCAATGCTTTTTGATGCGTTTTTCACGCGCGTGATAAAAAACTGAAGATTTAAAAAACAACATCTCTTAGCAACCATCAGTGAAAAACGCATCGCATCCGCACTTGCTTGCGGATGCAATGCGTTTTTCTTTGAAGCCCTATACACTTCTATGGGGCCAGGGCTGCGTGAAAAACGCTGAATTTAGAACATGCTGCGTTTTTCACACAATGCCGAACTGATGAGTGAAAAAAAAACGCTCATGTACATTGCAGTGAATGGGTCAGGATTCAGTGCGGGGGCTATGCATTCACGACACGCATTGCACCCGCGCGGAAAACTCGCTTGTGTGAAAAGGGGCCTAAAAAATTTAAAGGGGTTCTCCGGGCTTTTAATATTGATGACCTGTCCTCAGGATAGGTCATCAATATCAAATTGGCGGGGGTCCGACATCCGGCACCCCCGCCGATCAGCTGTTTGAAGAGGAGGCGCGCGCCGTGCCAGCGCTGCCTCCCCTTCACTGTTTATCTTCTTGCCGTCGCCTCTGCAGCGGTGAGCAGGTGTAATTACCATTTCAATGGGACAGATCGCTCCTATACAAGTGTATGGGAACGATCCGTTCTGCGCATGCACCCAGTGCAGTTTTGATTGGACGAATCAACAACCACTTGGCAGCTGTTCTGTGCCTGCAGCTGAGTATTCCACCCCCACTATTCGCCACAACCTCAAAACTCATGCAGTAAAATATGTAGCGGAGCTGCTGCTGTATTCATAGGTTGTGGGGGAAAAAGTGGGTTTTCAATGCTGATGAGGCGGAAACGAGCGCTGGGTGTAAATAAAACGGGAAAGCGCTTGCAGATGCAGCTACAGGGCCAAAAAACCTGAAAAAAAACATCTAAGCCACAGGAAGATGTTGGAAGGAAGGCGTTGATCGGACATGGTGCCTGAAGATCAGACATTTCCAGAAGAGGGGCCCTGGGTGGTCATGAATCTGAGGACTCTCTGGTGCGCACTGTGTATTGCACAGCCCCAATGCTCGGCTTGCTAAATACAGATTTTAGCACAAAGTTTGGATTAATTCCTATGTTACTAATGTTAGTAATTCTAGAAAGTGGCCCTTCGTTTTGCTCACGGCATTTGTCACCAGTATATGCTTCTTAAGATAGGACATAAAACTGGTGACAGACTCTTTTAAAGAACATGGCTAAGTGTGGCATTGTGAGGGTGAGATCGGAGTTTTCTCTGGTTGTCTTCTCTCAAGTCATCCCTTTGCAGGGGATCATGCGGGCACAACTGCTGTGCGCCCAGGATCAAAGGCTGTTCTGTCCCCAGATTCAGATCCAGTTGTTTCTGTCTGTTTAGCAATTGACATTGCATTTAACTGTGTTGTAATTCATTTGCATTACACTGTATGGTAACTGCGCCATCTATTGATGAGTTGAGGTATTTCATCCAGCCTGTTTTTCTCTATGCATTATGGGAGTCCCAGAGCATTGTGGGTAGTTCCTGGTTCTTGTTCTGGTACAGCAAGCAGCCACCATCTTATGTCTCAGGAGCCACACACTCTCACTGGTTTTCCTGCCACATCATCTGTTATCCAGCCTGTTTTTCTCTATGCATTATGGGAGTCCCAGAGCATTGTGGGTAGTTCCTGGTTCTTGTTCTGGTACAGCAAGCAGCCACCATCTTATGTCTCAGGAGCCACACACTCTCACTGGTTTTCCTGCCACATCATCTGTTATTCAGCCTGTTTTTGAGCATAGTCGGTAAGAGCACTATCTATGTGTCATTTAATGCAGTTTATTATGTTTATTGTATCTGATAGCTCACTACCATTGTATTATCTCATATACTGAATGTGTAGCAGATTATTCTGTGTCTTTTGCCATGTACCATGGTATTTATGTTCTGAAATACTTCTGTTTTATTCTGTAGTTTCACCTTTCCTGTCAGTCTACGAGCAATAAAGAGAACCTTAAAGCTGAACAGTCTCTTTTCCTCAGAGGACAGAAGGTTTAGCTACATGTCAGATTACACACCGTGCTAACGTGTATGAGGACAGTATAAAGGCCATAAACTAATGGTGCCGGGCACTGTCCTCAGGCGGCACAGAGGGGTAACCATTGCAGTTCTCTTACAAACCTCACTTCAGCGCAGGCAATAGATCCACAAATCCTCCATGAATTACACCTGCTGCTTTCTAGTTATTCATAGCCATCGTCTGCATGATTGGTAATGACAATGTCCACCACAGCTGCAGTCATAACGTATATTACATGGATAAGTCCTGACAGAAACAAGCGCTACACAGAGCAGTACAACCCTATGGAAGTCATGGGAGCTAGTAGGTATTGTTCTCACCTTATGGGGTTGTGCGGAGTCATAAACGTGAGTCGGTGTACTGGAGAGATATGGCATGGACCTGATGAGCAGCTAATACTCGCTCAGCTCTAATCATAGGGGACCAGAAGGTGCCTCAGAAGAAAATTAGGACTCCAGCGCTCTTCCAGTAGAAATAAAATCTTGCTCTATCTGTTCTTTCTCTTCAGATGTATTTGACATTTTTTGATCAGATAGAGCAAGATTCTATTTCTACTGGAAGAGCGCTGGAGTCCTAATTTCCTTCTGAGGCACCTTCTGGTCCCTTAGGATCTTTCCTTCTCTATTACACTGAGTCCTTTACATGACCAGGCACCTATCTGCCCTAAAGTGCAGAGACAGAACTGATACTCACCTCCCCGATCCTCTGCTGCTCCCATTCTGATGCTAACTGGGTCCTCGTTTGTCTCTCCTCGGTTTGGTCTCAACACACAGGAAACTCCAGGAACGACCCACAGAGATGGCATTTTCTGGACCGGGAAAGAGAGACCAGTGGGGACCAGTAAGTGGTAGAACAGGAGCAGTGGGAGATTAATGAGGATGAGCACAGATCCTTACTTTTTTTTACCTATTCTGAGCACATTACAAAATATTATGCGCTGCTGGACAACCCCTTTAACCACACTTGTCATGAAGCCCGGATATTACGGAAGTTATTTTCTTCATGCAGTATTATTTCTTAATAGTGGCCCTCTCTAAATACCAGGAATCCTCCCATACCCCACCCATGTGGACCCGATATGTGCAGGCATTGTGATTACTGTGCACAACATTAGTGGATTTCCCTGATTTGTGTTGTGTAATTGCTTAGGTTATTATCAGCTCCCTGGCTGAGCCTCTTCTTATATTACTGTGTTTTAATGGACTTAGTACCGTTATAAACTTCTCTATATTCTTATCTTCTACTCAATCGGCCTGATTCATTCCATGGAAGAGTGTCCTTTTGGACTCAGGTGAGTATACGTTGTTTTACCTTTCTTTTAAACTTTGTAGGAAAGCTGCTATGCAGTAGGCCACTGCGTAAAATGCGGTATACCTTGTAGCCTTCTGTCGGAAGTATACGCTTCAGATCCCTCTGATGGAAATCTTGAGCACAGTGCGCACGCAGCCTTACACATTTAGCTGTGGTCTCCACTGCCGTACGGACAAGAATAGGACCTGCTCTATAAATTGCGGCCACACCGATGCTCAAAAAATAGACCTTGTACGCTCTTTAGTTCTAGCTGCTAAATCAGTTATCCCTCGACTTTGGAAAAACACTCTCCCCCCCCCCCCATACTAGAATGGTTCCAGGAAATAATGTCCTTGCAGAGAATAGACAAACTGATGGCTGACTCTAAGAACACGTTGCACTCCCATGGAGTTACGTGGAGACCATGGTTGGAACTTGTCGCCTCTCCAGACTTCCTCACCTACGCATAGTCTCTCCCCTGGGATGGTTCCCAAAACTCACACCTTTTTGTCTGCAAAACTATTTATCTCCTCGGGTTCTCTGGACCCTGTCAAATGGGCGTCCGGCACAGGGAGACAACCCCCTATTTTTATCGACTATGTAGTTAGTTTCCTATGAATAATGATCACCTCTGTGGAGTTTTAAGGGATGTTACTGTTCCCATCCTGTTTTACCTGGGAATATTGAGATTTCATTTTTCCTATTGGAACCTAGAGTAATTTATTTCTCTTATCGTGCTTACCCAACGTATCTGATGTGCCAAGGCTTATTACTTTTATTGTAGTAATTAGTGTTGAGCGAAGTGAAACAAATTGACCTTGATCAAACTTTCAGGAAAAATGTCACCCGCCACAAAGCCGAATTTCCTTGTGTTATTGGCTGCTACTGCCCGCCACCGTCGCTGGATATCATTGTAATTATACTGATCTAGAGAATAAAGGTAACAGGTCAGTTTTACTGCATAGCGAATGTGGTAAAAACAAAACCCATACAACTATAGCGGTGTTTTTTTTTTTTTCTAATTCCACCTAATTTTGGACATTTTTTTCCAGCTTCCCGCTACATTGTATGTAGTAAATGGCGCCATTAAAAAGTACAACTTGTCCCACACAAAAAAAAACTGTGAACGGAAAAATAAAAAAGTTATGGCTCTGGGAAGGCAGGGAGTGAAAAACAAAAAATGCAAAAACAGAAAATCGCCCACAGTAGAAAGGGTTAATGGCCTGAGCTATTAAATTATCACATTATTTAAAGGAGTTATCTGGGAATTTATATTGATACCTATCCTCTGATCAGGACCCCCTGCGGATTACCTGTTAGAGGAGGCCAGCCCTCTGTGAGCGCCGCGGCCTCTTCCTAGATCATGTGATGTTACCGTACATCAGTCACATGACCTAGTTACAGCTCATTCCCATTCAAGTCAATGGGGCTGAGCTGCAATACCAAGCACAGCCACTATACGATGTACGGCACTGTGCTTGGTAAGGTACCAGGAGCTGGCTGCGCTTGCCAAGCTCCAGTGAGCACGGCTGCTCCCTGAAACAGCTGATTGGCAGGGGTCCGTGTCCTGGCAGGGAGACTCGGTGCTCACCAGAGCTCTGGCAAGTGCAGCCTGGCACCTTACCAAGCACAGCGCCGTACATTGTATAGTGGCAGTGCTTGGTATTGCACTAAGGATAGGTCATCATTATTAATTCGAGGATAACCCCTTTATTTGGCACTGTGACCACTGTAGGCGCTCTCTAGATGAGGATCCTAATCTGGGTTCCCTCGCTGTTAACTTTGTATTTCAGGGGTCGGCAACCTCCGTCAGTCCAGTTGTTGTGAAACTACAATTCCCAGCTTCTACATTTGCTTATGTTCATGAAACACTTATGGAATTGAATGGAGCATGATGAGAGTTGCAGTTTCACAACAGGTGAAGTGCAGAAGTTTTTTGTCATACAGTAGTGGTTATATCTCTCTACGTATTCTGAGAGCCTCACTTTTAATCTCCGTTGACTTAGGTTTCTAAGAGTTGTCTCTTTCGATAAGACCTTTTAGGTGCATAAATATAAAAATGTTGCTGAAATCCAGGTGTCTAATCACCAGGCCTGGATATATGGAGGGGTCCGGTGCTTTTCTCTATAGGATGCTCGAGGCTGAGATGCTCCACCCTACAGATAAATTCGGACCCTTCGTCCTTCTCCGCATCTGGAGTAAACCATAAAGTTGCTGTACAGCCGAATGTCTTGTTTTTCATTTCAGGTGGAGAAACCTCAGTAGTGATGTCCTCAGAGTCCTGCACTGCAGACACAGCTCCATCTTGCTTCTTATACCAGGACACGGTCAGTTTGTTGGGAAAATAGTTGTAAATCCGACACATCATCCTGGTTCTTTCATTATCTATCAACCAGAGAACAAATATATCTTCCACAAATGGGGTCCAGGGCAAATCTGTGAGGGAGAAGAGATGGATTACTATTTCCAATGTCCAAAATCAGTTCTTAGTTTCTGTTGTCTATGTCATACAGGTCACGGCAGTGCACAGATGTGAAGTCCTGGGTATGTGAGACCTTTATTACAAATCTCTTGAGGCAAGACCAGAAAAAAATAGTTCCAGATGTAGTTCCTCAATTTTTTGTAGTAGATATTGTCCCCCCATCTCTCTCCCCTACTTGTCCTCATTCTAGGCACCTCAAACGTCCTCTGTCGTCACAGCAGGGCAGCATCAGATCCATGCATTTGGCATGAAACCAGTTCTCTCTGGGCCGGGTTTACGGACTTTGGTTGCTGCATGCGACTGAAACTCCCCCACCCACGAAAGCCTGTGGGTACACGATTGATGACCTATAGTGTGGCCATTGGCCACCATGGGATGGCAGAATTTCGGTCTTAGAGGTCCACCAGGGGATTCACCTGTTCCACTGGGGGCCAATCCGAGCCTGGCTCAAACCTTTATTCTCATAGAAATCAGCATTCAGTTTAAGGGTCAATTCACACGTCCATAGAATGTGTCCGCACCCGTTCCGCAATTATCTGGAACGGGTGCGGACCCATTAATTCTCTATGGGGCAGGAATGGATACAGACAGCACACAGTCTCCAGAAAATAATAGAACATGTCCTATTCTTGTCCGCAGTTGCGGACAAGAATAGGCAGTTCTATGGGGGTGCCGGCCGGGTGTATTGCGGATCCGCGGACGTGTGAATGGACCCTAAGAGATTGTGGCATACGGTTTGCAATGCTTGAAAATATAAAAGGAATAAGCATCGTACATCTGGATAAGGATGTAAAGATGTCGCCTACAATGCAAATCACCAGAGCAAGCTGTGCAGACACTGAACAAGCAGGGGGTGCTGGGGGATTTCCGCTTCACTAGGAAGAGTTGCAAGCAGAATGATACACATGGCAGTTTAGTGCCGTATCGGCTCTCACCTCTCACACACAACATCCTGGTCTCAGGTCCGTCCATGGACTCGTGCTCCCAGGTTACATACGCTTTATACTGCGGATCTCCAAAGCTCGGTGCAAATAGACAACATTCACTGATTACATCGAACAATGAATCTTCCCGTTCTGTGAACGTTTCTGTGTGTCTCGTCCCCCTCTTCACCCCTTCTCTGAGATCCTCCTCCCCATGATGCCACTTCACCTTGATGTCTTTTGGGTAAAAAGTCTTAAGATGCAAGGAAAACCGAATCGACATATGCTCAAGCAGCGTCTTCCCAATTGACTCCAGCTGAGGTTTTGCTGTGAAGATGAGAACATAAAGGAAATAACGTTACAAAAATTGCAGCAAAAAAACAATTGTACACAAAGCGTGTGAGCTCCTGTGGTATATTTTCCACCGCACATTTACATTTATTCGTCATTGATTACGCGGCAGATGTTGTCCGACACATTGCACTAATAGCCGCTGCAGGTCATTTTCTGTTGCAAATTTTTTTCTGCAGCAAATGGATAATTAAAAAAAAAAATCTGATACCAGTTTGCTGCTAATGTAATACACTGGATTTTGTGCCAGAATTTCCACAGCCTAAAATCTGTAGTGTATCCACCATGTGTGAACATCACCGAACAGACCTCGCCTTCACTGTATTATCTAATACTTATCTTGGGAAGAGGATAAACGCTGTTCAAGACGGGCATCGCAGCGCAGGGATGACTGAGGCCGTGTCGGAGAATTCTCCATGTCGTTTCAGTGGGAGAGGATAGCTTGGTTATTAGTGACTATGTGCTGTGTTCTCGTGTAAGGTATTAGTGATGAGCGGTAGGGGCTATATTCAAATTTGCGATATTTCACGAATATTTGGGCGAATATTCGTCATAATATTTTCTTGATTGCGAAAATGTAATATTCGCGTAAATGCACACAAAATACAGGTGTGGGTCACTTTTGCTACATTTTTCAAGGTGCTAGAAGTTTCCCGAGACTGGAGAAAATTGTCGGCACGGCAGAACATTAAAAATGGCTTTATATGCAGTTAGAGTGCTCCAATATATTCGCGATTGCGCAAATCGGCACTAATGATGCGAATATTTTGGCGCGATACGTGAAACTTCACATTTTAGCAGGTCTGCATGTATGTATGGACAGCAGAACCTAACACCCTGCACTGCAACAGCTCCACTATATCAGGATATACCCTACACTGACTATCTGTATCATATATATAAGCCAACTATCGATCTAATGTAATGAGTGGAAAGCACAGAGCACAGCAATGTCACTGCTGCCTGTCTCAGAACTTTAAAATAAATGTAGAAAATGGCTGCTGAGGAGGTTCTTATATAGTAAGGGGCAGGCAGCTTTCCTATTGGTTGCTAGGGATGTTGCTAAGCTCAGACACAGACATTGCAGCCTTCTCATTGGCCCACAAGCAAGAAGGGAGGGTACTGATAATCATATATATCACTATATTCTAAGTATTCTCGAATTCTCGAATATTCATATCTCAATTAATATTTGCAATTTGAATATTCATGATCAAGACTATAAGGTATAACCTTATAAGATGTCTTCTAATGGGATTAGCTGTTAAGGCTGGATTAGACAGCCCAATTCTGCCGACAGTTGTAGGGAAGGAAGCGTCCGTTCCCGGCAACGCTAGCGGAGGAGACTACTGCTATTATTAAATGCAGTGATCTCCTCCACAGCAGGGGGAGGAGTGATCGTTATAACTTCTCCCTTCTCCTTCCTGTCCAGTTGTTTTCCGGCACCACGATCCGTCACCGGCAAATGAAAATTTTAAAACCTTACAAAAGATTTGGATTGCCCGATGAACGAGTGTTTGCTTGTTCATCGGGTAATCGGCGGCAGTATTACACTGCCATGCGAAGGAGCAGCTGATTGTAGGGAAGGAAGCATTCCTTCCAGACATTTTGCTGCTCATTACATGGCAGTGTAGTGCAGCATTTACATATAGCGATCTCCTCCACAGTGTGAGGACAAGTAATGGCTGCTGCTATCTCTCCTCCCCATCTGATATCATTGTTCCTGGGCAGCCGATGATCAGTGATGGCCAGTTCGCATTGTTCGCCCGCAAGCACATGCGGGCTGCCATCTTAACTCACAAGTTCGGCGAGGCACAGGTAAGCCCTTACCTGTGCCTGCGCCGCAAGCCGCTCTGAAACAAATGCGGTCACCGGGAGCAGGCAGTTCCAAGAACAGCCGCCGGGGGTCTTCATCGGGCTGTTCTCGGAACTGCCTGCTCTCATTGACCGCATTTGTTTCAGACCGGCTCGCGGCGCAGGCACAGGTAAGGGTCTACCTGTGCCTCACCGGACTTGTGAGTTAAGATGGCAGCCCGCATATGTTCGTGGGCGAACAATGCGAACTGGCCATCACTGCCTATGATTGAGATGTCCGGACTTCAGAGCGTTTCACCCGATGAAAGAGCGTTTCACGCGTTCATCGGGTGATAAGCGGCACCTTCGCACGGGCTGATTATCGGGAACGAGCTTGTAAGGCCTGACCTTACAAATGTGGCTTTAGTGACAGATTTGTGCGTTCTATCGAGTTTCTAGTCTGAGTCGAGTCAATGATCGACCCTGATATTGTGGAATTGTCAGCTTCTATATTTTATGAAAAACAAATGCTTTTAGGGAAAATGAGCTAAAAGGAAGAGAGATCTGCTCTAAAAATGATGTATCTACTGAAAATCTGACGGAGTCCAACAGAACCACAGTAAGGGACGGTCTTGACCAAACCAGGTGCCAACTTTATTATTCAGTGAGTGAATTTGCAACTTTGGATAAAAACCAGATGATGAATCCACAGAGATTTCATAGCAAAAAATGCATGTGCTACATGTGGATTATGCCACGGATGCACTGCGGGTTTTGCCCACGATACACTGAAGATGAAATCCAGTGTGAAATCTCCACAACAGAACGTGCCTGCTGCATACTGGAAATACTTGACCCCATCCACATATAATGTATGATAATTACAGCGTCTCATAGGACCTCACCCAGCAGGTTGATTCCTCCTGAGCTTTTCTTGATTGCCTTTTCCAGAGAAGGATGTTCTACTTGGCAAATGTATTCTGCCCCCTGGTGGTTTCTCAGTGTAGGCGTCATCGTTAGCCTTGCTGTACAGCTGTAGGTGTTGTCGGGGTTTTTACTTGATCTGATTTTTGGAACTGAAACCTCATCAGACTCTTCACATAACTCAAGATTACGATTATTTTTCCTGAACCACTTCACGGTGACGGCGTCCGGGTAATATCCTGATATGTGGCACTGCAGGACAGCGGGGGTTTCATGGTATAAACGCTGTGGTGTCTGTATGTCGTCCACTGCTGGCCTCCAAAGGAAATCTACGGGAGAGAGACATTACATGTGGATATACACGTGTGAAGATCCCAGCACCATTAATCTCAGGTGCCTGAATGTGGCGATATATCGTGTCCTATAGCTGGATGAGGATGTCTTCTTACCTTGATCACTGATTGAGAAGGTTTGCTGCCCCTTGGTGCTTGTATATTCGTGTTCCCAGCTGACGTGTACTGTGGATTCTGGACATCTGAGGAGATCCTGGGAAATTCTGACCTCACTACTCGCTGAGAATGATCTTCAATCAGGACTTTCTCTGTAGACCTCTTGGGATGATAAAACTTCTGTTGACGTCCCTCGTCTACACTTCCATTCAATATGGAGATATCCAGGATAAAATGTCTCCAGCGTGACGGAGCACATCATCTCACCGCCGTCACTCAGGCCGAGCGTCATTGGCCTGCCTGAAAAGCACATAATTTCTTGTATTATCTTTCCTTTTGCACAGAGTATTAATTCTGCATTTAGTAAAGTTTTTGTACTGCCCTGTGCCTCTCTCATGGCTGTGGAGGTTTTATTGAGTGAAATTTAGCCTCCTGAATATTTTTGGTGGGTTTTTTAAAAAGATTTTTATTTTTGCAGAAAAGGTTGATGACAATTATCTTGTTCATTTATCAACTATTCTTAGTTACGTCTAGAAGAGCAAGAACAAGTGACACGATCTCTGTCTCCCCTGCCTTTCCCTTTTCACATATTACAGTTAATATAGCTGATATCCTTAAAACAGGAGTCCGTTCAGACTGGAAATCTTGTGCGACCATTATTACATAACAGATTTCTGTAGCCAGTGCGGAGATGGAACAGAGGAGAGAGAAAATCTCATCCTTCCTGTTCTGTTCCAGTATCTTGCATTCTGTATTGGTATGCTCCTCTCCCCTCCCCCCCCCCTTCCCCCCCCCCCCATTTTCAGGCTTCTAGTTAGTTTAGCCTAGCCACTCCCTGTTTTCCCAGTGATGCTTTGCTCTTAGTGTGCTCAGCTTCTGAGTAGCAGCATCCATCTTCTGAGCTAGGAGTTTATTGTTGGCATAATTCTTTTACCATCTGGATTACCCTGTAATACAATCTCCGGATTAAAAGGCTACTTGATTAACTCCTGGGTGTCTGATGCGTAAACTGTAAGTGGAGAAAGTCAAATTCAACAAGTCACTTCTGTGCGCATAGAGGCTGCTCTACACAGGTGCGTGGTTGTATATAGCTGGCATTTCGAAACACCACACTTCTTACCTTTTGGGGCTAAACATCCCGACTCCTCCAGTTCATTTAACCTCACAAATCTGTCCACTGCACAGAAATATAGGAGAAGGTTAATAATAGTGGACTGATGGCTCACATGATTTAAAAATAAAAGTAGTTGTGTCTACCTAGTGAAGCAAGCTGTGGTGGACAGCCATGTGCCATTGGTCTGCTAGATTCGTTTCCAGGCTGTGAATCCAGTCTGGTTATGCCGATACAGTATATCATTTGCATATGATTTTCTCTACTTGTCAGAGGAGAAGCAGGGGATGGACCTCTGACAGGTAGAGAAAAAACATTGTCAGAATGGATAAATGCACAATGGAGCTAGAAGTCCAAGACAAACGACGGCTGCCCGTCTTGATTTACTAGATGGTTTCTTGCTATCAGCGCTAAACAGTGGCGTTGCCAGGGCTGGTGTCACCCGGTGAGGTAGAAAATTGTGTCACCCCCCCAAAGCAATAATTTTTGAGCCATATATGGGGGCCACCGAGGTAAATATTTAAAAAATATATATATATATCAGCAAAGACAAAATACTTCTAAAACATTTTGACTGATTATTTTACCATGTTTTTGAATGTATTCGTAATAACTTTCATGGAATAGTAAAAGTACGGCTGCTAATGCGGAGCTTTCTACTGTTCTCACAGTGTCCTTTAGTTTCAGGTAAATGTTTTTGGTGTCCTGTTACCTTTCTGTAAGTCTTCCTGGAGCTCCTCGGCTACTTGCCTTTCATTGATCTTGTCTAGAACTTGCAGGGTCACCTCCACCCCATAGACATCCTTGTAGTATTCCCTGATCAGATCAGCCACATCACCCCAGTCCTTGTCCTCCAGTTTGCCCCTCGGGATCCTCCTATAATTCTCTTTGACCTCGATTTCATGTAACTGCTTTCGAAACTTCTTAAATCCCATCTTCTCCAGATTCTCCAGAGCGTAGACCAGAGCATCTCTCACCGTCAGGCCCATCTCTTCCTATAAGGGACTGTCACAAAACATCCATCTCAGTACTGAAGGTGAATAATGCTTCTTACCAGGCTCAAACTGGCCTATAGAGGTACAGGTGAATCCCCCAGTGGGCCCCTTAGCAAGGTGAGCCCCTAGTCTCCCACCCCCTGCACAAGTGGCACATAACGCAGTAGACTTACTGCACCACATACATATAGTCAATGTACAGCATCACAACCAGCTGATGTTCATATAAAAAACTTGATAGATTATTTAAGAAACTCCCCAGTTTATTATTATAGACATGATCAGAGCTGAGAGGACTTCTAGATGTAGAGGAAACCACCAGTGTCCTCTTCTCCCTAGGACCTACCTTCTCAAAGCTGCTGCAGGGACCCCCATATTTAATCATCTGGAAGCATCTTGCTGCTGTGTGAGCAGGTAATATTTGGATGTATACGTACGGTGGGCCCCCAGAATAAATTTTACTGGTGGGCCCTAGGCACCCCAGTACAACACTGGTTCTTACTTCTTACCTTCCGGTTCCTGAGGACAGTACGAGTTCTTTACATTAGTCGCTGGTTTTAGAGAGGACAAACAGGAGTTAAAAATGCACCAGGTTTGCAGTAGATAAAGCCGGGCCCCGGATTCTCCACCCTCTGCTCTTACTGAGGAGGCCGGGCCCTTACAGAACTTTTCTCAGGGTTTTATTCATTTTAGGTTCAAGCATTTCCTGTCTACAGAAGTCAGTGATGTGAAGGTTTCCGTCACTGTATATTTCTCCTTCCAGTCATAGAGAGTTGAGGGCTTGTTGTAGGAGCTGACAGTCTAATTTACAGCACAGTTCACACTCGCCTACATAGAGTTAATCAATCCAGCATGTGAGCTCTTACATACATAGTGCAGTGCTACATACAACACATGTAACGTCCAGATAAGAGGATATTCAGCCTTGTAGCTGCTTACCTTGCTTGATCCTGTGTCTCGGCTTCCTTCTCCCTGTACTTGGCCCCTTCAAAACTTAACATTCATCCCACCCATCGAGGAGGAGGTGGTGGCGTCAGAGCTGCTGCTGTAGAAGGGTTGTGCATCTGTGCCTGTGCTGGGAATATGCCGGGTGGGTTTCTGTCTGGCCTCTCATGGTTTACATTGTGGATGGTCTTTTTTTTACCTGCGTTCTATAGAGGAGACATGTATGAGGGATTGTTCACTTGTAGACTTCATCGTGTGGTCCACTGATCACTCATATAACACACTGCAGTCCTCAGGTATTATTGCCTGTCAGTTTTTTACTGACGGGCAATGTTTGTTAGGTCCCTGGCTATCACATATATCCATAGGCATCCTGCGATCGTGACGCCATCCGGCCATGAACCACCGTTTGGGTGGACAGACGGAGCTTTCCCTCTTAGGTGTCGTGTCCTGAGGTTAAATGGTCTGGATCAGTTCTTCATAGGGTGGCCACTTGCAGAGCCCCAAAAAGGAGGACATCACATCCCGAAAAGGAGGACATCGTACCGGGGACAGTGGCGCACAATAGTACTACATACTACATGCCCAGGTTATACCAGCATGCTCCATATCACTATATACAAGAAGATGTATAACTTATACCAGCTGTACATATATAATTATATACAGGAGATGCCCAGGTTATACCAGCATGGTCCATATCACTATATACAAGAAGATGTATAACTTATACCAGCCGTACATATATAACTATATACAGTTGATGCCCAGGTTATACCAGCATGGTCCATATCACTATATACAAGAAGATGGACCATGCTGGTATAACCTGGGTATCTCCTGTATATAATTATATATGTACAGCCGGTATAAGTTATACATCTTCCTGTATATAGTGATATGGACCATGCTGGTATAACCTGGGCATCTCCTGTGTATAAGGCCTCATGCACACGGCCGTTGCCGTATTGCGGCCTGCAATGTGTGGGCACCGGCCTTCAATCCAGAGCGGAACAGAGGCAAGGAACCCCATGGAAGCACTACGGAGTGCTTCCGTGGTGCTTCTGTCCGTGCCTCCACACCGCCAAAAAATTAGAACATGTTCTATTTTTTTGTGGTGCAGACGGATCACGGACCCATTCAAGTTGAATGGGTCTCGATCCGTCCCGACCGCCGCACGGACGTTGCCTGTGCATTGGGGACCGCAAATTGCTGGCCTCCAAAGGAAATCTGCAGGAGAGAGACATTACATGTGGATATCGAATGTAAAAACTCAAGTTGATCACTGATTGAGAAGGTTTGCTGCCCCTTGATGCTTGTATATTCGTGTTCCCAGCTGACGTGTACTGTGGATTCTGGACATCTGAGGAGATCCTGGGAAATTCTGACCTCACTACTCGCTGAGAATGATCTTCCATCAGGACTTTCTCTGTAGACCTCTTGGGATGATAAAACTTCTGTTGACGTCTCTCGTCTACACTTCCATTCAATATGAAGATATCCAGGATAAAATGTCTCCAGCGTGACGGAGCACATCATCTCGCCGCCGAGCGCCATTGGCCTGGCTGAAAAGCACACAATATCCTCATGTATATAATGTGGTTAATTTACAAAGACCCGTCTTTTAAGATCTCCTAACACCGGCCAATTGCAGGCGATTGTTGGGAAGGAAGCATTCCTTCCTGACAATTGCCTGCTCGTCAGTGGAGGAGACACCTTTACATGCAGCAATCTCCTCC
The DNA here is from genome assembly GCF_014858855.1 of Bufo gargarizans. Lineage (NCBI taxonomy): Eukaryota > Metazoa > Chordata > Amphibia > Anura > Bufonidae > Bufo > Bufo gargarizans. Next base: position 191,307,438 of record NC_058087.1, read on the forward strand.
ACAGTATAGGGAGCAGTGATTACTAATGCCTTTGTTCTAAAAGACCAGAGTTTTTTCTCACCGTCAGCACCATCTCTCCCTCTAAGGAACTGTTCAGCTTCATACATGTTCCTTCATATCTCCACCTGTAAACCACTTATCAGGGCTGACTTTTTTTAGACAACCCCATGAAAGAATATGATAGAAATACATCCAGTAGACTGGGACAGAATGATGCACCTCTTGTGCCTTCAGTGTAGGCCTGATCCCTTTGTTACTTTTTATTACTTATGCACAATTTCTGTTTATTTTAACTGCAGGAATATGTTAATTCGGCATAGTAGTAAATTGATCAATATGTCACCTTCGTTTCCAATGGAATTCACCTTCTATAAACTTCAGATTCTGTTGATTTTCTGTCTCGGTCGGAACAATAATCTTTCTTACCTGCCAGTTCCTGAGGACAGAACATACTCTATACATTAGGACAATAGAGAGGACAAACAGGAGTTAAACATTCACCAGGTTTCAGTAGGCAAAGCCGGGCCCCGGAATCTCCACCCTCTGCTCTTCCTGAGGAGGCCAGAACATTTCTCTTTCAGGTTCAAGTATTTCCTGCCTAAAGAAGTCAGTGACGATGTGAATGTTTCCATCACTGAATATTGCTCTTCCTGGTCTCAGAGAGTTGTAGGAGCTGACTAGTGTTGAGGGACATCTTTGAATAACTTCAGCCATCGATTTTATTACTTAGAAACCATTTTAAAACTTGAATCCAAAGTCAGCTTCAGTATGGGCTGGTACCTCGGTACCGAAGCCAACTTCGGATTCAAATTTTGAAATAGTTTTCAAGTTTTAAAATCGAGGTCTGAAGTTATTTCCCGAAGTCTCGCTAGACTTCGGAGATGTCAAATTTCACCTCACCGGAGCCCATACATTTGAAGGATCTCCATGCAGCATTCAAACAAAGTTTTGGCCAAAGCGACTTTGGCTCTATGATTCGAAGCTCGTTTGGTTCAACACTAGAGCGGACACTATGGCACAGTTCACACTCAGCTACATGGAGTTATTATATATATAATGCAGAGCTACATAGAACTCAGGTAACATATAGATAAGAGAATATTCTGGCACTGTAGTTGATTACATTTCTCCGTCCTGTGTCTTGGTTTCCCTCTTCCTGAATTTGGCCCCAACTCCACCCATCGGGAAGGAGGCGGTGGATTCAGGGCTGCCGGTGCCATAGAATGGATTGTGCAGCTGCACCGGTGGTGGGGATATGCCGGGTGGTTCTGCTTGGTCTCCCATGTTTTGCATTGTGGAAGGTCACATTCTACTTGTGTTCTATAGTGAGAAATTATTCCCAAGTAGACTTGATTGTCTGATCGGCTGATGCTCACATAAAAATCTAATACACTGCAATCCTCCTGTATTATTGCCTGTCAGTCTTTTACCAACAGGCCGTCTACTGGGTAGTGCCGTAGGTTGTGTCATGGCAGCGCTACAGCACCCAATGACTTGTGTGCGTTCTCCTGCTCGTAATTCCAGTACATTCACTTGACTGGGACAAGCGCAGGTCATTGTGAAGAGAAAGTGCCCACACGAGCACCGCTACCTGTTCAATACATTGGTGCTCAGTACATACTGTACATGCGCACACAGGCTCGGACTGGCCCACAGGGGTACAGGTGAATCCCCCGGTGGGCCCCTAGTCTCCCGTGCCCCTGCACAAGTGGCACATAACACAGTAGACTTTCTGCACTTCATATAGATCGGCAGTGTACAGCACCTCCACCAGCCGATATTCATAAGACACTGGGCAGATTGTGTAAGAAACTCCCCAGTTTATTATTATAGACTCGATCAGGTGGCAGAAGAGACTAGGTTCAGAGGCTGCAGCTAGTATCCTCTTTTCCCAGGGACCCACCTTCTCAAATTCGGTGCGGGGACCCACCATAGTTTATTATCTTGTAGCATCTTGCCGCTGTGTGAGCAGGTAATATTTGAATGCATCTGTACCATGGCCTGCAAAATACATTTTACTGGTGGGCCCTAGGCCCCACACTCGGACAACGCGCGCACGTATATAAATGCATACATGTAAAACACATACAGTAATTTACATACATAATCGTACCTTATCTGAATGGAGACTGTGTTAGCAGAGGTCGGTTTTTAGGCTGGGCAGGGGCACTCTGTGACTATAACTGTTGAAGTGAGTCTGTCAGCAGTTTTGACCATGCTAAATGTAGAGGCTGGGGAGAGTAGGACAAATATACCTTTTGTGGAGCTTTTGTTCTCTGGAGTAGTGTGAATATAAACTTTTATTCTGCTAGGTTCTGCTCCTGCTCGTGCATCCATCCAGAAGCCCACAGAGATGTTTCTCAAAGCAGAGGTGAGGGGCTGTGAAGCATCTCAGTGAACTTCATGATGAAGCTCTGCCTCCTGGGCACTTACAGGAGCAGAATAAGGCCACCGGCACACGTTGCGGAATACGTGCGGAATACATCAGTGGCTGCTGTACCTGGTGCTGCAGAGCACAACTTCATTGGAGCTGAGCTGCGACGCCAGACCATAGGTTTCCTACACCAAACAACCTCTTTACAGAGGATCTGTCTCCGCATCTGAAATGTCAGTGTCAGTAAAAACTTTTATTTTCCATGAAATAATAATTTGGGGACATCTTTTCCGAGAACTCTGGTAGCTCCAGTATGTGATCTATTCATACATTATTTGGAGAAATAACACAAGAATGGCTCAGAGATCTGAGGCTCGATGCTCCAGAATGGTTTTTCACCTAGAATACAGGTAATTACTAAAAGAGCCGTGTCCGGAGAGAGGCGACGGCTCCTCGTTAAGGAGAAGCAATGGCGTTCATCACAGTAATGTCGCTGTAATATACAACAGAACTCCACATGTAACAACGTACGTTCCTCTCTGAGTCTGTTTAAGCAACATATAGTAATTATGGGAGGGTGTCACGGATGGTGTTGCAGAAAACTAGAAGACACAAGTAAAGATCCGACTGACTTGATCCCAAAATAAGGAACATAAGGGTGAGCCCTATAAAAGCCCGAGAGCTCTCCCTGCCTGCTCAGCCCATGCAAAGATCTTTATGATAGATAATCGCATGCCCTCGTACCTAGACTGTGTGACATCTGAAAACCTTATAATAGTGAGGGGACACGACCACCAGCTCCCTACACTTAATACGGAGGGAGTCAGGGTCACCTAGGATCAAGCCAACAGGAAAACACAAATAAAGGAACAGACTTATCTGAAGAGCCAGCAATTGCAGCATCTAGCAGTGAGCACAATCCAGGAAGTTGTATAAACCGCAAAGTGATGCAGTATGGGAGGGGATATAAAGGGATGCAATCAGTGCAACTAGATGACAGCTGAGAGAGGGAAACGAGATGACAAAACGAAACCAAAACAAAAGAACCTCAAGCAAGAGGTACTGAAGAACATCTGTCAGAGCTTCTCAGATCTCTGGCGGTGACAGAGGGTTTCCATCACTTCCATCTTATTGCAGGTATTTGCATAAAACCGTAAAACGGTCCTCTTGCCGTCTGCAGTGCTTTATCTTTACTTGTCTTCTATCTAACATCTCCCTTCAGTTTCCCTAAAATTCCCTTTAGAACTAATTTAGTTGAGCCAATTATTCTCTTTGTTGATATAAACAACATTACTTAGCTCAATTTGTGCCATACTGTGTTTTTATGCTCTTTTGTTAAAATTTTCTTTATTCATTATACTGTAACTTGAAAATATTTACAATTTTCGCTACATTTACCTGTTGCATTTATGTACAGCACCACCAACACTTTGATGCAATTTAAAAACCTTATAAACTTATTTATTGCTTTATACATACATTAAATTCAATTGTCACCACCAGACATCTGAGAAGCTCTGACAGATGCCTTTCAGAACCTCCTCCTTGAGCTTTCTTTGTTTTGCTTTCAGTTCCTCATCTCGTTAGCCTCTCTCAGCTGTCATGTAGTTGTACTGATTGCATCCCTTTAAATTCCTCCCCATAGTGCATCAGTTTGCGGTTTATATTACTTCCTGGAGTGTGTGTGCATGCTGATCCTACTTCCCAGTCTTCTACAAGATAAGTGTTGTGCATTCATTTGTGTTTTTCTGTTTGCTGGATCCCAGGTGACCCTGACTCCCTCCGTAACTAGTGTAGGGAGCCGGTGGTCGTGTCCCCTCACTATTATAGGGTGTTCAGGTGTTATACAGTCGAGGTACGAGGATATGCGATCATCTACCATTGGGATTTTCGCATAGGCTGAGCAGTCAGGGAGAGTGCCAGGTCTGATGCAGGGGTCTCCCTTTTTGTTCCTTAGTTTTGGATCCAGTGAGTCGTATATTCATTTTGTGTTGTCTTGTTTCCTGTACACCTTCCGTGACATCAATGTTATGTAAGTGAAACATTCTACAAAATCCGAATAAAAATCATTTTTGAAAGAACTTTCAACAGTGAATCTGAAGGGGTTAGGCTACTTTCACACAAATGTTTAAGTTTTTCGGTATTGAGTTCTGTCATAGGGGATCAATACCGGAAAAAAAAAAATCTTCAGTTTTGTCCCCATTCATTATCAATGGGGGCAAAACTGAACTGAACAGAACGGAGCGCTCCAAAATGCATTCCGCAAACCGCACCATGTTGTAGTTGGCTTGCCGTCCTGGGATGCGGAGCAAGACGCAATCTGCCACAATAGAAAACGGATCCGTCCCCCGTTGACTTTCAATGAAGTTCGTGACGGATCCGTCTTGGCAATGTTAAAGATAATACAACCGCATCCGTTCATTTATTCAAATCCAGGTTTCTAATCAGAGGTTTCTATATGGAGGGGTCCGGTGCTTCTCTCTATCGGATGCTCGAGGCTGAGATGCTCCACCCTACAGATAAATTCTGACCCTTCGTCCTTCTCCGCATCTGGAGTAAAATATAACGTTGCTGTACAGCCAAATGTCTTGTTTTTCATTTCTTCTGGAGAAATCTCTGTGAAGATGTCCTTGGACTCCTGCACTGCAGACACAGCTCCATCTTGCTTCTTATACCAGGACACGGCCACTTTATCTGGGAAATAGCCGGAAATGCAGCATTGCATCCTGGTTTTCGCATTATCTCTCAACCTGAGGACAAATACTTCAGACATCTTTGGCTTCCAGGGCAGATCTGCGAGAAAAACCATCAGGACCGTTATCTCTAATATCTAAAAGTCATGCAGACGGGTTTTTTTTTTCTTTTGTGGTTTTCTATGACTTTTTTTTTTCCAGTCTGTGAAATGTTTGGCTTTAACCACTTAACTATCAGCCAGGATCAGAGGTAGCTCCAATCCCAACTGTTAACCGTTTGAGTACCACAGTCTGTGACCACAATCTGATCGGAGGCTGGGTAAGCCTTCTGCAGTCAGCCCAGAAAAGCCCCCAGGACTGTAAATTCTGTAATCCTTCTGTTCTCACCGCAGCCTGTGCCATAGAGACGCGGAGCACAATGTATTCGCATGCAGGAGGATCGGAATACAGAAGTATAAAATAATTTTGTACGACAGTAATTCCTTGATGAGATTATAAAAAATGTAATGTAATGACATGAAAAAAGCTTGCAAAAAATATTAAATAAGCAGTTATTTTTCATAAAATTGTTGTGCATAATTTATCTAAGGCCTCTTTCACACTTGCGTTGTCCGGATCCGTCGTGTACTCCATTTGCCGGAATTACACGCCGGATCCTTAACACCGCAAGTGAACTGAAAGCATTTAAAGACGGATCCGTCTTCAAAATGCGTTCAGTGTTACTATGGCAGCCAGGACGCTATTAAAGTCCTGGTTGCCATAGTAGGAGCGGGGAGCGGGGGAGCAGTATAGTTACAGTCCGTGCGGCTCCCGGGGCGCTCCAGAGTGACGTCAGAGCGCCCCATGCGCATGGATGACGTGCCATGCGATCACGTGATCCATGCGCGTGGGGCGCCCTGACGTCACTCTGGAGCGCCCCGGGAGCCGCACGGACGGTAAGTATGCTGCTCCCCCGCTCCCCACTACACTTTACCATGGCAAACAGGACTTTAGCGTCCCGGCAGCCATGGTAACCATTCAGAAAAAGCTAAACGTCGGATCCGGCAATGCACCGAAACGACGTTTAGCTTAAGGCCGGATCCGGATCAATGCCTTTCAATGGGCTATTATTCCGGATCCGGCCTTGCGGCAAGTCTTCAGGATTTTTGGCCGGAGCAAAAAGCGCAGCATGCTGCGGTATTTTCTCCGGCCAAAAAACGTTCCGGTCCTGAACTGAAGACATCCTGATGCATCCTGAACGGATTTCTCTCTATTGAGAATGCATGGGGATAAAACTGATCAGGATTCTTCCGGCATAGAGCCCCGACGACGGAACGCTATGCCGGAAGACAAGAACGCAAGTGTGAAAGAGCCCTAAAAGAAAAAAAACACAATTTTACAATTAGGTATCCACGTGACCGAAATAACCTGAACCATTCATTTACCAGGGTATTCAGTGTGAAATATGTACAGTGTAAATAATACAGTAAAAAAGCAATGTCAGAATAGTTTTTTTCTATATTTGCAATGTCAAAAAATTGCATAAATTACAAAGTAACTTATATACACTCTCATAGAACAAAAAGTGCAACTTCTGCCGCATAAACAAGGCCTTGTGCAGTGATGTCAATGAAAAAATATAAAAGTTACAGTTGCTTAAAGGGCATCTGTCAGCAGTTTTGTCCCTATGACACCGGCTGACCTGTCCCATGTGCGCTCGGCAGCTGAAGACATCTGTGTTTGTCCCATGTTCATATTGCTGAGAAAAATGATGTTTTAAAGGGGTTATCCGACACTAACAAATGTCCCCCATATACCCGGGCCCCGTTTTCTCTCTACCTGAAAGGAGTTTTGGCACAAATTAGAATTACGTCACATAGGTTTTCCCGTTTTACATGTAATTACCCGGCCTCCTGCTCATATTGTCTCATACATGGTCAGACACATGGAGATGCAACCGGAATCGTATCTCTGTCCGACGCCAGGTTGTCTCTCCACATCGCTGAGGTAGTAAAAGTTCTGCGACGGCTTTATTACTGCGTTACCTGTATGTGTTCATTTCTCTACCTTTCTAAGCACTGTACTATCGCGTCTTGCATCTCGATAGGCTTGTCCGTGTTGAAGAGTAAAGTATTGCCTAGGGCAGGCATGCTCAACCTGCGGCCCTCCAGCTGTTGCAAAACTACAACTCCCAGCATGCCCGAACAGCCTACAGCTATCGGCCTACAGCAGGGCATGGTGGGAGTTGTAGTTTTGCAACAGCTGGAGGGCCGCGGGTTGAGCATGCCTGGCCTAGAGAATGCAGTGTGTGCCGGTGTGAGCTTCCAGAGGGCGGCAGGAGCATATACTGTATGGAACAAGCTGGTGATTTTGTCCAGCCCTGATTTAGAGAGCACTGACTTAGGGCACTTTCACACTTGCGGTAAACTTTTCCGGCATTGAGTTCCGTCCTAGGGCCTCAATACCGGGAAAAAATGATCAGTTTCATCCTAGTGCATTCTGAATGGAGAGAAATCCGTTCAGGATGCATCAGGACGTCTCCAGTTCAGTCACTGTACGGTTTTTGGACGGAGAAAATACTGCTGCAGTTTTATCGCCAGACAAAATTCCGGAACTCTTGCCGGAATGCCGGATCAGGCATTAATCTCCATTGAAATATATTAGTGCCGGATCCGACAATAAAATTACTGCATTGACAGAGCCGGTCTTCTGGTCTGCGCGTGTGCAGACCTTTAAAAATGTGAAAATAATAAATACCGGATCCGTTTTTCCGTATGACACCGGAGAGACGTATCCAGTACTGCAATGCGTTTTTAGACTGATCAGGATCCTGATCAGTCTAAAAAGGACATGCATTTGCATACAGTTTTCCCGCTCAGGCAGGCAGTTCAGGCAACCCAACTGCCTGCCGGAATCAAACAACACAAGTGTGAAAGTAACACAGTGTTAGTTAAAGTTGACCTGACTTTTATAAAACATTTAGGGGGTCATTTACTATCCAAAATTACACCTATATTAGGCGCATTTCTGGCACAGATTGCAGCGCAAATCTGCGACTTTTCCCCACTGACGCCAGGTCTAATAAAAGTGTGCGTGGAAGGGCCGGACTGGTAGGCCCTATTTTCTACACCTCTCTAAAATGCCAGTATAATTCACCTGATGATATATATGAACATCTTAAAGGAATAAGGATGTTCTTTCTCGTAATGACCGTACAGGGCCTGGTGTAACAGTGTCAAAGAGGGTAAACTGTGCAGACCCTGAACAAGCAGGGGGCAAGAATTGCAAGTAAAGCAGAATGATATACATGCTAGTTTAGTAGGATAAATAAAAGTCTCGAGTACGTCGCCTTTTTCCGCGTTGCAGGTCCGAATCGTGAAGTGGGTACAATTCACATAAATCTTAATCCTTTTCCAGTTGGACCGCGCTGCTCCAGAAGGCAGGAATATCACCACTATAGACTCCTTCCAATAATCCGTGGATATAGGGAAGCAATAAGGCCACAGAAAGCAGCAGAGCCTCCACTCATTCGCCTCGGTCAGAGACCAAAGGATAGCCACAATAGTGAAGCACCATCACATAAACGGTATAAAAGGAATTTATTATACTCACAAAGGTGAATAGAATACAAGCAATATAAAATTTCCAATTGCATACACCCGACCCGGGTTTCGCTCCGAAAAGCTTCGTCAGGGTTAGGGTTCCGCCCATTCCAGGGCGGTCTATTTAACTCACAGGAGGGTGTATACTCCACCTCTCAAATCCACAATAAATATATTACAAATTACAAATAAATCCAATACATACATAAAACAAGTTATTCCACATTACATCCTAAGCCATGACTTAATATAAGCTCATAATGTTGTACTAAAAACTCTGTAGTGATTCCACTCCCATAAAACATCACAACCAATCATAGACCGCTAACCCACAGGCCCCACCCCCTTTCATTCAGAACATTAATTACATCACAGAACACATGACCCCTCCCAGCCAATCAACCCTCCTTTTCATCCTACTCTCGAAGGTCCTAGAGCAAACTCCTGAAGTCATACGAGGCATGGTTTAAGGTCAAAATCAACATTCATACCTCTCGGTTGTAGTGTGTCCAACCTGTAAATCCACTCAACCTCTTTTTGGTTGATTGATATTATTTCCTCCTCGCCAATGCGGCTTGACAAGTTTGACACCTACAAATTGAAAACCCCTGGGATCCTTTATTGTGCGCCATCTTAAAGTGCATAGAAACACTATGAGTTTCCAGTCCCTTTTTAATATTCCTCACATGTTTTTGGATCCTCACCTTAAGTTTCCTCAGAGTTCGACCCACATATTGGAGGCCACAAGGGCACTCCAACATGTACACAACCCCCACACTCTCGCAGGACATAGACCCTATAACCTTACACTCTAAATCTTTCTGATTAGAATGCACACTAAGTGTGTGCCTTCTTCTATTGTCTTTCGTCCTATTCCTACAAGGTAAACGAAAACTACACCAGGTAAACTTGTTTCCAGCTTTCTGAGATTCTTGATGGACAAAACTATGGACTAATTTGGCTCGTAAATTAGCGGCTTTCCTGAAAATCATCTGTGGCTGTTCCGGAATTTCCAGTCCAAGCACAGGATCGTTCTTTAGGACAGCCCAATTTTTCTTGATCGCATTCTTAATCATGCTGGCATGTGCATTAAATTAGGTGATAAAAGAGAACCGAAGGTCTCTATTCTGTGTCTGGGGCTTTTTAGGATCTACTGCTCGACTCCCCTGTTCTTCTATTTCTTTCACACACCTATCTAAATCTTCCTTACTATAGCCTTTCTCCAAAAAACTTCCCTTGATGACTTCACTCTGTGTTCTAAAATCTTAAATTTTTGAACAATTTCGAAAAATCCTTTTTATTTGTCCCTTTGGTATATTTCTGATCCAAGGGGTATAGTGACAACTGGAAGTGTCTATGTAACCATTAATGTCCGTCTCTTTGAAGAAGGTTTTTGTTCTGAGCTGATGGTCCTCCACAAAAATCCTCAGATCTAAAAAGTTGATAGAGACATCGCTGACCATACGGGTGAAGGAAAGTATATCTGTAAACAATAAATCAAGGCAACTGGACTTACTGTAGATTTCTTGAAAACCGTTTCACTCGTTCTTTCAACGAGCTTTCTCAATTCACTCAGAATGGAGAAAGCTCGTTTGAAGAACGAGTGAAACGTTTTCAAGAAATCTACAGTAAGTCAAGTTGCCTTGATTTCTTTACAGATATACCATGACCTGGATAAATGAGAACCTTCACAGACATATGGCGAAGGAAAGGTTCCACTGATTCACATTAAGCTGATCAATGAAATCCAAGAGACCTTGTTTCTCTCCTCTCCAGATGATCAAACAGTCGTCGATATATCTCTTCCAACTTAAAAGCTCACCAAAAGATGTAGCTTTTCCAAGGACGGGCTCAATGGTTAAAGGCTCCCAGTACCCCATAAATATATTGGTGAAATTGGGGGCGAATTTCGCCCACATCGCCGTCCCAGTTCGCTGGAGATAGTGATTCTCCTTATACCAGAAATAATTATGACCAAGGCAGAAATCCACACAATCTAGGATAAATTTCGCTTGCTTCTCTGTTATCACAGGATCATTCCTCAACTCCTCATTAATGGCCTTAAGCCCCAGCTCTTTGGGAATAATGGTCATTAATGAGGAGTTGAAGAATTTAATTTATTGTGGATTTGAGAGGTGGAGTATACACCCTCCTGTGAGTTAAATAGACCGCCCTGAAATGGGCGGATCAGATGCCCCTGACGAAGCTTTTCGGAGCGAAACCCGGGTCGGGTGTATGCAATTGGAAATTTTATATTGCTTGTATTCTATTCACCTTTGTGAGTATAATAAATTCCTTTTATACCGTTTATGTGATGGTGCGTCACTATTGTGGCTATCCTTTGGTCTCTGACCAAGGCGAATGAGTGGAGGCTCTGCTGCTTTCTGTGGCCTTATGGCTTCCCTATATCCACGGATTATTGGAAGGAGTCTATAGTGGTGATATTCCTGCCTTCTGGAGTAGTGCGGTCCAACTGGAAAAAGATGGCAGTTTAGTGCTGTATCAGCTCTCACCTCTCACAGACAACGTCCTGGTCTCAGGTCCGTCCATCGTTTCGTGCTCCCAGGTTACATACGCTTTATACTGGGGATCTCTAAAGCACAATCCCAGAAAACGACTTTCACTGACGACATCAAACAAGAAATCTTCTCGTTCTGTGAACACATCTCTCTGTCTGAACCCCTCCTTCACCCCTTTTCTGACCTGTGTCTCCCCCCGATGCCACTTCACTTTGATGTCTTTAGGGTAAAAGTTCTTAAGATGCAAGGAGAACTGCAGCGACATGTTATCCAGAAGCGTCTTCACTATGGGCTCCGGCTGAGGTTTTGCTGCACAGATGAGAACATTTACGAAGAAAACAAGAAAATTATGAAGAATTGAAGAAAAAAACTTGACAAAAAAACAGATGTAACTACATCCTGATAGACCTCGTCTTACTGCTATCTATGGAAGGTGGGGGTGTACTGTTCAAGACGGGCAGGACCTGCATCGAGGAAGGCCCCATCTGAGCTCAGCACCCTCTGCACTATTCACTTACTTTGGACATTTTATAATCATAAGAAATTATGACATATTTCATCACATCATAACTGATCTTAAGGGGCCCGTGCAGATGCAGTGTCAGACTGGGGTGCTTAGGGCCTACCAGTAGAATTCATTCTGTGGGGCCCACTACACAGATACATGCAAATACTACCCGTTCACACCCCGGCAGACAGCAGCAAGATGTTGTAAGGTGATTGGTTAAGGGGGTACCTGCGGCGACTTCAAGAAAGCGGGTCCCTAGGAATCGAGGATAGCGGCTGGTCTGCCTTAGGCCTCTTGCAGATGAGCGTGTGCTGCCTCTTGCCATATTGCGGACCGTATATGTGGATCCGCAATAAACGGGCACCGTTCCATGTGCAATCCACATCAAGGATGCGGACCCATTGACTTTTTGCGGAACGGAGGGATCGCGGACCCATTTAGGTGAATGGGCACGGACACGGACAACTTACGTTCGTCTGCAAGAGGCCTTAGTGTCTAGAAGTCATATCAGCCACCCAGTCCATCTATACTAATAATCTGTGAATAATCTACCCCACCATTCTTCTATATGGCCGTTTAGGCTGGTTGAGATGCTGTACGCTGCCTGTCTATATGTAGTGTAAGATGTGCAGGGGTGGGAGACTAGGGGGCCACCTTGCTTGGGGCCACAAGTGGATTCACCTGCACCCCTGTGGGCCAGTTCAAGCCTGTGCAGATGTGCGACCACTGGCCTTACATATCAGCGTCTCATAGGACCTCACCCAGCAGTTTGATTCCTCCTGAGCTTTTCTTGATTGCCTTTTCCAGAGAAGGATGTTCTACTTGGCAAATGTATTCTGCCCCCTGGTGGTTTCTCAGTGTAGGCGTCATCGTTAGCCTTGCTGTACAGCTGTAGGTGTTGTCGGGGGTTTTACTTGATCTGATTTTTGGAATTGAAACCTCATCAGACTCTTCACATAACTCAAGATTACGATTATTTTTCCTGAACCACTTCACGGTGACGGCGTCCGGGTAATATCCTGATATGTGGCACTGTAGGACAGCGGGGGTTTCATGGTATAAACGCTGTGGTGTCTGTATGTCGTCCACTGCTGGCCTCCAAAGGAAATCTACAGGAGAGAGACATTACATGTGGATATACAAGTGTGAAGATCCCAGCAAACAGCACCATTAATCTCAGCTGCCTGATAGTGGCGATATATCGTGTCCTATAGCTGGATGAGGATGTCTTCTTACCTTGATCACTGATTGAGAAGGTTTGCTGCCCCTTGGTGCTTGTATATTCGTGTTCCCAGCTGACGTGTACTGTGGATTCTGGACATCTGAGGAGATCCTGGGAAATTCTGACCTCACTACTCGCTGAGAATGATCTTCCATCAGGACTTTCTCTGTAGACCTCTTGGGATGATAAAACTTCTGTTGACGTCTCTGGTCTACACTTCCATTCAATATGGAGATATCCAGGATAAAATGTCTCCAGCGTGACGGAGCACATCATCTCACCGCTGTCACTCAGGCCGAGCGTCATTGGCCTGCCTGAAAAGCACATCATTTCTTGTATTTTCAGAGAATATTCATTACTTTTACCCACCGAATACCCAGTGATTCTGCGTCAATAGGAAAACAATTTGTCCTGCCCTGCAGCTCTCTCGTGAGAGGAGTGAGTGGAGTCTCCTCTTGTGCATCCATAGTGCAGGTCCAGAAGGGATGAAATTGATGGCGAGTTTACACCTGAGGATATACAGTCAGGTCCATAAATATTGGGACATGGACACAATTCTAACATCTTTGGCTCTATTCACCACCACAATGGATTTGCAATGAAACAAACAAGATGTGCTTTACCTCCAGACTGTCAGCTTTACCTGCACACTGTCGGCTTTACCTGCAGACTGTCGGCTTTACCTGCAGACTGTCGGCTTTACCTGCAGACTGTCGGCTTTACCTGCAGACTGTCAGCTGTAATTTGAGGGTATTTACATCCAAATCAGGTGAACGGTGCAGGAATTACAGCAGTTTGCATATGTGCCTCCCACTTGTTAAGGGACCAAAAGTAATGGGACAATTGTCTTCTCGGCTGTCCCATGGCCGGTGTGTGTTATTCCCTCATTATCCCAATTACAATGAGCAGATAAAAGGTCCAGAGGTCATTTCCAGTCGGCTATTTGCTATTTGCATTTGGAATCTGTTGCTGTCAACTCTCAAGATGAGATCCAAAGAGCTGTCACTATCAGTGAAGCCATCATTAGGCTGAAAAACCACAGCAAACCCATCAGAGAGATAGCAAAAACATCAGGCGCGGCCAAAACAACTGTCTGGAACATTCTTAAAAAGAAGGAACGCGCCGGTGAGATCAGCAACACCAAAAGACCCGGAAGACCACGGAAAACAACTGTGGTGGATGACCGAAGAATTCTTTCCCTGGTGAAGAAAACCCCCTTCACAACAGTTGGCCAAGATCAAGAACACTCTCCAGGAGGTAGGTGAATGTGTGTCAAAGTCAGCAATCAGGAGAAGACTTCACCAGAGTGAATACAGAGGGTTCTCCACAAGATGGAAACCATTGGCGAGCCTCAAAAACAGGAAGGCCAGATTAGAGTTTGCCAAACGACATCTAAAAAATCCTTCACAGTTCTGGAACAACATCCTATGGACAGATGAGACCAAGATCAACTTGTACCAGAGTAATGGGAAGAGAAGAGTATGGAGAAGGAAAGGAACTGCTCATGGTCCTAAGCATACCACCTCATCAGTGAAGCCTGGTGGTGGTAGTGTCATGGCGTGGGCATGTATAGCTGCCAATGGAACTGGTTATCTTGTATTTATTGATGATGTGACTGCTGACAAAAGCAGCAGGATGAATTCTGAAGTGTTTCGGGCAATATTATCTGCTCATATTCAGCCAAATGCTTCAGAACTCATTGGACGGCGCTTCACAGTGCAGATGGACAATGACCCAAAGCACAAAGCATACTGCAAAAGCAACCAAGGGAAAGAAGTGGAATGTTCTGCAATGGCCAAGTCAATCACCGGACCTGAATCCGATTGAGCTGCATTTCACTTGCTGAAGACAAAACTGAAGGGAAAATGCCCCAAGAACAAGCAGGAACTGAAGACAGTGGCAGTAGAGGCCGGGCAGAGCATCACCAGGGATGAGACCAGCGTCTGGTGATGTCTATGCGTTCCAGACTTCAGGCTGTAATTGACTGCAAAGGATTTGTAACCAAGTATTAAAAAGTGAAAGTTTCATTTATGATTATTATTCTGTCCCGTTACTTTTGGTCCCTTAACAAGTGGGAGGCACAGATGCAAACTGCTGTAATTCCTGCACCGTTCACCTGATGTGGATGTAAATACCTCAGATTACAGCCGACAGTCTGCAGGTAAAGCTGACAGCCTGCGGGTAAAGCTGACAGTCTGCGGGTAAAGCTGACAGTCTGCGGGTAAAGCCGACAGTCTGCGGGTAAAGCTGACAGTCTGCGGGTAAAGCTGACAGTCTGCGGGTAAAGCTGACAGTCTGCAGGTACAGCTGACAGTCTGCAGGTAAAGCTGACAGTCTGCAGGGAAAGCTGACAGTCTGCAGGGAAAGCTGACAGTCTGCAGGTAAAGCTGACAGTCTGCGGGTAAAGCTGACAGTCTGCAGGTACAGCTGACAGTCTGCAGGTAAAGCTGACAGTCTGCAGGGAAAGCTGACAGTCTGCAGGGAAAGCTGACAGTCTGCAGGGAAAGCTGACAGTCTGCAGGTAAAGCTCATCTTGTTTGTTTCATCTCACATCCATTGTGGTGGTGTATAGAGCCAAAAATGTTAGAATTGTGTCCATGTCCCAATATTTATGGACCTGACTGCAGCACTACGCAGTATACAGTGCCATGCAGGATACAGCGTCATGCAGAATACAGCACCACGTGGGATACAGCATCATGCAGAATACAGCACCACGTGGGATACAGGGTCATGTGGGATACAGCGCCATGCAGGATACAGCACCACGTGGGATACAGCTTCCTGTGTTATACAGCACCATGTGGGATACAGCGTCATGTGTTATACAGCACCATACAGTATACAGCGCCACAGGATACAGCATCATGCAGGATACAGCACCAAGTGGGATACAGCGTCATGTGTTATACAGCATGATAAAGGATACAGCCCCACGCAGGATACAGCGCAACACAGGATATAGCATCATGTCGGATACAGTACCATGTGGGATACAGCGTCATGTGTTATACAGCACCACTTGGGAAACAGCGCCACGCAGGATACAGCATCATGCAGGATACCGCGCCATGCAGTATACAGCTCCATGAAGGATACAGCGCCACGCAAGATACAGCACCATGCAGGATACAGTGCCATGCAGGATACCGCTCAACGCAGAATACAGTACCACGTGGGATACAGCGCCATGCAGGATACAGCATCATGCAGTATACAGCTCCATGAAGGATACAGCGCCACAGAAGATACAGCACCATGCAGGATACAGCGCCGCGCAGTATACAGCTCCATGAAGGATACAGCCCCACAGAAGATACAGCACCATGCAGGATACAGCGCCGCGCAGTATACAGCTCCATGAAGGATACAGCGCCACAGAAGATACAGCACCATGCAGTATACAGCGCCACGCAGGATACAGCGCCAGTGTCTCATCATTCTACAGTACAGGTTTCTGTAGCCATCACTGAGATGGAGCAGAAGTTAAAAAAATCTTGTTTTATTTCATTCTTACCTTTTGGGGCTGAACATCTCGACTCCTCCAGGTCATTCAGCCGTACAAATCTGTCCACTGCGCAAAAATACAAGAGAAGGTTAAACGGAAGATCCTGATGATGAGCAGTACGGAGTTTTCTATTATTCTCACAGTGTCCTTTAGTTTCAGGTAAATGTTTTTGGCGTCCTGTTACCTTTCTGTAAGTCTTCCTGGAGCTCCTCGGCTACTTGCCTTTCATTGATCTTGTCTAGGACTTGCAGGGTCACCTCCACCCCGTAGACATCCTTGTAGTATTCCCTGATCAGATCAGCCACATCACCCCAGTCCTTGTCCTCCAGTTTGCCCCTCGGGATCCTCCTATAATTCTCTTTGACCTCGATTTCATGTAACCGCTTTCGAAACTTCTTAAATCCCATCTTCTCCAGATTCTCCAGAGCGTAGACCAGAGCATCTCTCACCGTCAGGCCCATCTCTTCCTATAAGGGACTGTCACAAAACATCCATCTCAGTACTGAAGGTGAATAATGCTTCTTACCTGCCGGTTCCTGAGGACGGTACGAGGTCTTTACATTAGTGGTTGGTTATACAGAGGACAAACAGGAGTTAAATAATCACCAGGTTTGCAGTAGATAAAGCCGGGCCCCGGATTCTCCCCCCTCTGCTCTTACTGAGGAGGCCGGGCCCCGGACTCCCCCCCCCCCCTCTGCTCTTACTGAGGAGGCCGGGCCCCGGACTCTCCCCCCTCTGCTCTTACTAAGGAGGCCCTTACAGGACATTTCTCAGTATTGCAGGTTCAAGCATTTCCTCTCTGTAGAAGTCAGTGATGATGTGAAAGTTTCCACCACTGAATATTTCCCCTCCTAGTCATAGAGAGCTTTAGGAGCTGACACTCTAATGCACAGTTCGCACTCGCCTACAAAGAGTTAATAATTACATATTCTGAGCTCTTACGTATATATATAACACATGTAACATACAGATAAGAGAATATTCCGGCACTGTGGTTGCTCCGTCCTGTGCCTTGGCTTCCCTCTTCCTGAACTGGGCCCCTTCAAAACAGAAACAACATTCGTCCCACTCAACAGGAGGAGGCGGTGGAGTCAGGGCCTCCGGGCCATAGATGGTGCCTGCGGTGGAAACATGTCTCATTCACATCTTGTTTAATGGTTCGTTCACATGTTGCAGACATTTCTGCAACCGTTTCATACACCTGAATAGGGTTTGTGGGAGAAAAAAAAAAAAAAAAAAAAAAAAAAAAAAAAAAGTTTTTCTAAATTTAACATTTTAGTTGTACTTAAAAGGAAATTATTTTTTACAGTTCCACTTTTGGCCACTAGACGGCACTTATTTCAAAAATTGCGCCACTGCGCAGCGGCGCTATTTTGTTAGTTTTTCTGCCAAAAAGTAAAGTAGAGATGGTAGTGGAACCGAGGACACTCAGTGCGGCACCCCAGGACACACTGGAGGACTGCCACCAATAATTGGGGTCCTCACATGAGTGGTGTGGTGGTCAGGCATGTGGGCTCCTGCTCCATCAAACTCTAGGACAGCCGGAGATAGCCGATAATAGGTCTGTACTCCATCTCAAATGGATTTTTTTTCTGTTTTTTTTCTGTTTTCTTGTGTGCCTCCGTGTTTTTTCACAGACCCATTGACTTGAATGGGTCCGTGAACCGTTGTCCGTGAAAAAAATAGGACAGGTCATATTTTTTTCACGGACTAAAAACACGGATTACGGACGCGGATGAAAAACGGTGCATTAGCTGAGTTTTCCACGAACCCATTGTAAGTCAATGGGTCCGCAGAAAATCATGGAAAACGGAACAACGGACACGGGACATAACAACGGTCGTGTGCATGAAGCCTAAGGCCTCTTTCACACTACTGTATGGCTATTTCAGTGTTTTGCGGTCCATTTTTCATGGATCCGTTGTTCCGTTTTTTGTTTCCGTTTCGGTTCCTTTTTTCCGTTCCGTTTTTCCGTATGGCATATGCAGTATACAGTAATTGCATAGAACAAATTGGGCTGGGCATAACATTTTCAATAGATGGATCCGCAAAAAACGGAAGACATATGGATGCATTCCATTTTTTTTGCGGACCCACTGACTTTAATGGAGCCACGGAACGTGATTTACGGCCAAATATAGGACATGTTCTATCTTTGCACGGAATGGAGATACAGAAACACGGAAATGGAATGCATACGGAGTACATTCCGTTTTTATTGCGGACCCATTGACATGAATGGTTCCGTATATGGACCGTATTCTTGAACGCAAAAAAACGGCACACAAAACGAAAAAAAAAAAAGAGGCTTAAGGCTTGAAGCAAATGCAGGAGAGACTGAAGAAAAGGGTTCATTCAGTTAATGGACTGGATTTCCAATGCTTCATCTACTAACGGCCGGCACCGCTAAACCGCTAAGAAATAATGCAATTTTTGTCTTAAACCAGGATACAGGATATATTATGGGGGGAGGGGTGGTAAATCCAGAAGGTTGGCGCCTTACATAATCTAATATCAGAAATCTGGTATGGAGCTTCCTCCTGCTTTTTGAAGGTATTCTCGTGACTTCATGTCAGAGGGTTCAACAGTAACTGGAGGGATCCCGCCGGGGCAGCAGGTTATAGAGCAGGAGGAGCAGAGCAGGAGGAGCAGAGCAGGAGGAGCAGAGCAGGAGGAGCAGAGCAGGAGGAGGAGAGCAGGAGAAGCAGAGCAGGAGGAGCAGAGCAGGAGGAGCAGAGCAGGAGGAGGAGAGCAGGAGGAGCAGAGCAGGAGGAGGAGAGCAGGAGGAGCAGAGCAGGAGGAGCAGAGCAGGAGGAGGAGAGCAGGAGGAGCAGAGCAGGAGGAGCAGAGCAGGAGCAGGAGGAGCAGAGCAGGAGGAGGAGAGCAGGAGGAGGAGAGCAGGAGGAGGAGAGCAGGAGGAGCAGAGCAGGAGGAGCAGAGCAGGAGCAGGAGGAGCAGAGCAGGAGCAGGAGGAGCAGAGCAGGAGGAGCAGAGCAGCAGGTTATAGAGCAGGAGGAGCAGAGCAGCAGGAGCAGGAGGAGCAGAGCAGGAGGAGCAGAGCAGGAGGAGCAGAGCAGATTATATATAGCTTCCATGAAGTTCTGCTTCAGTCTGCTCAGCTCCTCCTGCTCTATAACCCGCTGCCTGTCGCTTACATTGCATTTACATGGTGACTGGTTCCCTTTACTACAAGACACCTAATAACTATGATGTGTGATATCACATGGCACAGAGTTACATCCGTTACCTCCTGACAAAAGCCATTGAAAACGGACATTATTTACTTATCACGTTAAGCTACTTTCACATTAGAGTTCTCAATTCCGCTATTGATATCCGTCATAGGATCACAACAGCAGAAGAAAACGCTTCCGTGTTGTCCCCGTTCATTGTCAACGGGGACAAAACTGAACGAAAACGGAGTGCACCAAAATGCATTCCGTTCCGTTTAGTTGCGCTCCCATTGCGGACAGAATAACACTGCAAGCAGCGGTTTTCTGTCCGCGATGTGGTGCGGAGCAAGACGGACAGTCCCTCATTGACTTTCAATGGTGTTCATGACGGATCCGTCTTGGCTATAGAAGACATCATACAACCGGATCCGTTCACGACGGATGCAGGCGACTGTATTACTGTAACGGAAGCGTTTTTGCAGATCCATGACTGATCCGCAGAAAACGTTAGTGTGAGAGTAGCCTTAACCATCGAGTTTAGCTCGGCTGCGTCTGTAGGCTCCTGGGTTTTGATGTAGGGTATAGTCAGTCGTTTAACCTCTTCTGCTCCATCCTGTAAAGGTATAGGTGGCGGCTCCTAGACTCATCTAGAATAGAATTTATAGAATTACGTGAAGCGCAGGGTGACCTTTGACTCCTACGCTTTTTTAGATATGGACATGGAAGAAAGTAAAGCGTCCGGATAGCTAGGACTGTACGGGACTCCCTAGGACAGGTGGTAAGTAGGATGCTTGCCTTGCTCGGCTGTGCAGGAGGCGCAGCACCCCTAGGGCTTGTTCACACGACCGTGCCGTGTTTTGCAGTCCGCCCGTGTGCTTTCCACAATTTGCGGAACGGGCGGCCCATTATAGAAATGCCCATTCTTGTCCGCAAAACGGACAAGAATAGGACATGATCTATAATTTTTGCAGGGCCACAGAATGGAGCAATGGATGCGGACAGCACACGGAGGGCTGTCCGCCTCTTTTGAGGCCCCATTGAAGTGAATGAGTCCGCACCCGAGCCGCAAAAAATGCAGCTCAGATGTGTAACCAAACCACTGTCGTGTCAGTTTGCACTTTGAACTCCAGCAGTGTGTGCCGGCATGCACCGCCGAATCCCCATTCACCATAATGGGATCCGCCCGCTTTCTGTGCCTACCTTTGGCTGGCCCGATACAGTGATCTCCAGCAGTCTGTATCTCTGCCGTAACTGACTGTCGCAGTTCAAAGCGCATATGTGAACTCAGCCTTAGGACTCATGCACATGACCGTATGTATTTTGCAGTCCGAAAAAAACGGATCCGCAAAAAATATGGATGACGTCCGTGTGCATTCCGTATTTTGTGGAACAGAACAGCTGGCCCCTGATAGAACAGTCCTATCCTTGTCCGTAATGTGGACAATAACAGGACATGTTCTCTATTTTTTTACGGAACGGACATACGGAAACAGAATGCACACGGAGTAACTTCTGGTTTTTTTTTTGCACACCCATTGAAATGACTGGTTCCACGTACGGAACAAAAAAAGGGAATGGACACGGAAAGAAAATACGTTCGTGTGCATGAGCCCTTAGTGCTCATCAGTAAGAGATGTCCCGGGAGCTGCAGGTTCGCTCCGTCCACGGTCACTTCAGATCTTCCATCCAAAGACGCAGAAACCATATGCAGGGAGCGCTGCAGGAACCCACGAGACTGAGGGCACGTTCACATTCTGATAAGATCGAAAAAATGCATTGGAAAAACGGATCCGGGATTTATGGACTTTAACTTATTTTGCACATTTTTCGGGTTTAACATGCAAAAGCCGGATCCGGTTTGACGGAACACACGGCATTAATGCAAGTCAACGGGAAAAATGCCGGATCCGAGAGAAACCAGATATGGCGCCTGACATCTCTCCACTCTCAAATGCAGATGATGGGGAGGATCCCCCCCTAACATCTCACCAAATCACTTGCCGTCAAGGTGGGACAGACTATAAACTATAGTGGTGGCGTCTCAGCGACAACCCTAAAATCCTCGCTGCAACAAGTACATGAGGACTTACAACATCAGGGAGTTCACATAGAAGAGGCTGAATCCCGTATTCACACGCTGGAAATGAATGCAGCCGAATATATTTCACAAACCCGCAGGCTTAGGGTATGTTCACACGAACGTGGCTGTCCTGCGGGCCGCAATGCAGCCGCAGAGGATCGCGGACCCATTCACTTTAATGGGTCCGCGATCCGCCCGTTCCGCATAAAGATGGGACATGTTCTATCTTTTTGCAGAACGAAAGTAAGGGACGAAACCCCACTGTGCTTCCATTCCGCATTTCCGGATTTGCGGACCCATTGAAGTGCATGGGTCCGGAACGAGGGGCCTGTGTATTGCGGATCCGCAAATGCAATACGACCACAAGGCGCAGACGTTCGTGCGAACATACCCTTACAGAGGTAAAATAACAAGCTATGGGAACGAGTTGAAGATCTAGAAAATAGATCCAGGAGAAATAACCTGAGAATAGTCGGGATCCGTGAATCTGTCCCTGCAAAAGATCTGCACAATATATGTGAAGGTGACATACCTGATCTTCTGGGGTCAAACAATATATGCAAGGTGGAAAGGGCTCACCGGCTGGGACCAGACCTGGGAACCAGAGATCGCAATGCAGGTAACATGGGGCAGAATCGCCGACCCAGACAAGTAATAGTTAAATACTTAGACTTCCAAGATGAAACTGCCATCCAAGGGGGCAGATCCTAGGGGGCAGGAGTCACCAGAAGAAGGCGAGCGTTCTCAGCAGTTTGTTCTGAGCTTTATCAGAGGCACACACGCAGGGCCGGCGCCACCACCGCGTAGCGCGCACTCTTGCTGGAGGCGTTAGGGTACTTTCACACTTGCGTTGAAGGATTCCGTCAGGCAGTTCCGTCGACGGAACTGCCCAACGGATCCGTAAAAACATTTGAAAACGGATTTCATTTGCAAAAAGGATCCGTATGCGGATCCGTTTGACAATTGTATTGAAATAACGGATCCGTCTCTCTGGTGTCATCCGTAAAAACGGATCCGTTATTAATTATTTTACCATTTTTAAAGGTCTGCAAAATGGGCAGAGTGGAAGAACGGATCCGTTAATACAGACATTTTCAATGTCGGATCCGCCCTTAATTGGAACTTAATGGCGGATCCATCATTCCGTTAAGTGTTTCCGCATTTTTGGACGGAGATAAAAATACAACATACTGCGCTTTTATCTCCGTCCAAAAGACGTGAAAGGACTGAACTGAAGACATCCTGATGCAAACTGAACGGATTGCTTTACATTCTCTTGCACGTCTTCTTCATGTGGGTTCCTTAATGCGGATTATATCATGGAATGTGAAAGGCTTGCGTTCACCTGCTAAACGCAATATGGTCCTTAACCTGTTGGGGACACAGGGAGTGCAGGTACGTCACGTGTAGTTCCGATCACCGCCGCGCGGTGATCGGAACTGGGTGCCTCAATCAGCAGGCACCCTCGGTCAATGCCTGTTAACCCCCTGCCCCCCCCCCCCCCCCGGATCGGCGATCACTGCAAACCGCAGGTCAATTCAGACCTTTCGGAAGTTGCAGGAAGTTGCTAACACTCTGCTTGCAACGGCTGACATCATCACACAGATTGGGCAGACTAGATGGGCCAAATGGTTCTTATCTGCCGACACATTCTATGTTTCATTCTCTGTCAGCCGTTTAACCCCCTCCCTCTCCCATCGGGGGCTGCTGTGCCTTTTTAGACACCGATTCTTGACGGGATCACAGAGGGGGGGGCCCCTCTCCCTCCCCATCACCCGCTGCTCTGTTGTGGCAGCGAGTGATGGTTACCATGGCAACCGGACGCCTTCACAGGCGTCCGGCTGTCCATGGTGCTGATCAGAGGCTGTCCATGGTGCTGATCAGAGGCTGTCCATGGTGCTGATCAGAGGCTGTCCATGGTGCTGATCAGAGGCTGTCCATGGTGCTGATCAGACTTCTGCTAAAGGCAGAAGTCTCTGATAAGACTTTGTAAAGTGAAAATACAGTACAGTACACTATATACTGTACTGTTTTATACAGACATCAGACCCACTAGATCTTCAAGAACCAAGTGGGTCTGGGTCAAAAAATGTAAAAAAAAGTGAAAAAAATGTAAAAATGAAAAAAATAATACATTTATCACTGATTTAAAATTCTCTACACATGTTTGATATCAACGCGTCTGTAATGACCTGATCTATAAAACGGTGATGTTACTTTCCCCGCACAGTGAGCGCCATAAAAAATAAAATAAAAACTATGATAAAATTGAAATTTTGTCCACCTTACTTCCCAAAAAAAGGCAATAAAACTGATCAAAAAAGTTGTATGTACGCCAAAATAGTACAAATCAAACCGTCACCTCATCCCACAAAAAATGAGCCCCTACATGAGACAATGGCCCAAAAAATAAAAAAACAATGGCTCTCGGACTAAAACATGATTTTTTTTTTGCTTCAAAAATACTTTATTAATACATTTTTAATTAGACATATTAGGTATCGCCGCATCTGTAAGAACCTGCTCTATAAAAATACCACATGACCTAAACGCTGAGGTGAACACCGTAAAAAATAATAATATGAAAACGGTGTAAAAAAAGCCATTTTTTGTCACCTTACATCACAAAAAGTGTAATGGCAAGCGATCAAAGAGTCGTATGCCCCCAAAATAGTGCCAATCTAACTGTCATCTCATCCCACAAAAATGATACCCTACCTAAGACAATTGCCCAAAAACTGAAAAAACTATGACTCTCAGACTATGGAGACACTAAAACATGATTTTATGTATTTTTTTCAAAAATTATATTATTGTGTAAAACTTTAAAAAATAAAAGAAAGTATACATATTGGGTATCGCCACGTCTGTAACGACCGGCTCTATAGAAATATCATATGACATAACCCCTCAGGTGAACACTGTCAAAAAAATAAACTGTGCTAAAAAAAACTTTTGTTTTGTCACCTTACATCACTAAAAGTGCAACACCAAACGATCAAAAAGGCGTATGCCCCCCACAATGGTGCCAATCTAACCGTCGCCTCATCCCGCAAAAGATTATTCCCTACACAAGACAATAGCCCCCCCCCCAAAAAAAAAACAACTATGGCTCTCAGACTATGGAGACACCAAAACATGTTTTTCTTTTTGTTTCAAAAATGATATTATTGTGTGAAACCTAAATAAATAGAAAAAGTATACATATTAGGTATTGCCACGTCTGTAAGAACCTGCTCTATAAAAATACCACATGACCTAACCCCTCAGGTGAACCCTGTAAAAAAAATTAAATAAAAACGGTGTCAAAAAAGCAATTTTTTTGTTACCTTACATCACATAAAGTGTAATAGCAAGCGATCAAAAAGTCATATGCACCTCAAAATAGTACCAATCTAACCGTCATCTCATCCCGCAAAAGTGATACCCAACCTGAGATTATTGTGTAAAACCGAAATGGTATGGGGTTGCATGAGTGCGTGTGGCATGGGCAGCTTGCATGTCTGGAAAGGCACCATCAATGCAGAAAAATATATTCAGGTTCTAGAACAACATCTGCTCCATCCAGACGTCATCTCTTTCAGGGAAGACCCTGCATTTTTCAACAAGATAATGCCAGACCACATTCTGCATCAATCAAAACATCATGGCTGCGTAGGAGAAGGATCCGGGTACTGAAATGGCCAGTCTGCAGTCCAGATCTTTCACCTATAGAGAACATTTAGCGCATCATAAAGAGGAAGGTGCAACAAAGAAGGCCCAAGACGATTGAACAGTTAGAGGCCTGTATTAGACAAGAATGGGAGAGCATTCCTATTTCTAAACTTGAGAAACTGGTCTCCTCGGTCCCCAGACGTCTGTTGAGTGTTGTAAGAAGAAGGGGAGATGCCACACAGCGGTGAAAATGGCCTTGTCCCAACTTTTTGGGGATTTGTTGACACCATGAAATTCTGATTCAACATATTTTTCCCTTAAAATGGTCCATTTTCTCAGTTTAAACTTTTGTTCCGTGATTTATGTTCTATTCTGAATAAAATATTAGAAGTTGGCACCTCCACATCATTGCATTCAGTTTTTATTCACGATTTGTATAGTGTCCCAACTTTTTTGGAATCCGGTTTGTAGTAAAATATATTCACATTGTAATAAGATTACTGTCTGAATAAAACAATATGTAAAATACAAAAATTACACAATTAGCTGCAGTGCTACGGATAGTTGAGGGTAGGGATGAGCGAATCGGCTTCAAGTGGTACTGCAGAGGGCCGATCCCAGGGCAAGGGGCTCCTTAAAGGGAAAATGTTTTTCGTGACGCCAGTTGCATTTCAGCAACAACGAACAAAGTCCCCCTTTTAGGAAATATAGTTGTGCCCAGGATTGGAATGCCAGAGTGGTGTAAGGGTGGCCTAATGTCCCTTGGTGGTGTGGCTGTGCACTTGTCACGGTGCTCCTACCTGGATATCTGAGAACCCTAAGCGTGGCCGGCCACTGCAGTGAAAAGGGTAGTTGAATGAAGGTGAGGATGGAATAAATTTAATCCAGACTTGGTATAACGTTGAACAGTAACTTTGTTTGATGCAAGTTTATTCAAGTAATCTTCAGGCTTTATCTTGGTCATCTGCAGATTTCGGTTTTAACTTTTTGGCAGGTAAACGCATTCAGCTCTGCTATGTCTGTCACTCTTTGACTCTGCTGTGCTGACAGGAATAAATAGGAACTTTTCCTTTCTGCTTTCTGTTGTAGGCTGCAACTGAGCCTTCTGTAGTCTGACTCTTTCTTTATCTTGCGCTGTATCTTTGTCTTTATCGGTCTTTATTCAGGGAATCTTGCTTCCTGACTTTGGAGGCACTGAGCTTAGGCCTCGGGGCCCAGCAGAGCAGACAAGGCTCTGTTGGCCTAGGCAGGGCTCTCCCAAGAGGGACAAGCTCTCTACACACAACCTCTTTCCAAGGAGGGGAAGGCTAGACTCTGTACACAACCTCTCCCCAAGGAGGGGAAGGCTAGACTCTGCACGCAACCTCTCCCCAAGGAGGGTAAGGTTAGACTCTACACACAACCTCTCCCCAAGGAGGGGAAGGCTAGACTGTGCACACAACCTCTCCCAAGGAGAGAAAGGCTAGGCTCTGCACACAACCTCTCCCCAAGAATGGGAAGGCTAGACTCTGCACACAACCTCTCCCCAAGGAGGGGAAGGCTAGACTCTGCACACAACCTCTCCCCAAGGAGGGGAAGGCTAGACTCTGCACGCAACCTCTCCCCAAGGAGGGGAAGGCTAGACTCTGCACACAACCTCTCCCCAAGGAGGGGAAGGCTAGACTCTGCACGCAACCTCTCCCCAAGGAGGGGAAGGCTAGACTCTGCACACAATCTCTCCCCAAGGAGGGGAAGGCTAGACTGTGCACACAACCTCTCCCAAGGAGAGAAAGGCTAGACTCTGCACACAACCTCTCCCCAAGAAGGGGAAGGCTAGACTCTGCACACAACCTCTCCCCAAGGAGGGGAAGGCTAGACCCTGCACACAACCTCTCCCCAAGGATAGGAAGGCTAGACTCTGCACACAACCTCTCCCCAAGGAGGGGAAGGCTAGACTCTGCACACAACCTCTACCCCAGGAGGGGAAGGCTAGACTCTGCACACAACCTCTCCCCAAGGAGGGGAAGGCTAGACTCTGCACACAACCTCTCCCCAAGGAGGGGAAGGCTAGACTCTGCACACAACCTCTCCCCAAGGAGGGGAAGGCTAGACTCTGCACACAACCTCTCCCCAAGGAGGGGAAGGCTAGACTCTGCACACAACCTCTCCCCAAGGAGGGGAAGGCTAGACTCTGTACACAACCTCTCCCCAAGGAGGGGAAGGCTAGACTCTGCACACAACCTCTCCCCAAGGAGGGGAAGGCTAGACTCTGCACACAACCTCTCCCCAAGGAGGGGAAGGCTAGACTCTGCACACAATCTCTCCCCAAGGAGGGGAAGGCTAGACTCTGCACACAACCTCTCCCCAAGGAGGGGAAGGCTAGACTCTGCACGCAACCTCTACCCCAAGAGGGGAAGGCTAGACTCTGCACACAACCTCTCCCCAAGGAGGGGAAGGCTAGACTCTGCACACAACCTCTCCCCAAGGAGGGGAAGGCTAGACTCTGCACACAACCTCTCCCCAAGGAGGGGAAGGCTAGACTCTGCACACAACCTCTCCCCAAGGAGGGAAAGGCTAGACTCTGCACACAACCTCTCCCCAAGGAGGGGAAGGCTAGACCCTGCACACAACCTCTCCCCAAGGAGGGGAAGGCTAGACTCTGCACACAACCTCTCCCCAAGGAGGGGAAGGCTAGACTCTGCACACAACCTCTACCCCAAGAGGGGAAGGCTAGACTCTGCACACAACCTCTCCCCAAGGAGGGGAAGGCTAGACTCTGCACACAACCTCTCCCCAAGGAGGGGAAGGCTAGACTCTGCACACAACCTCTCCCCAAGGAGGGGAAGGCTAGACTCTGCACACAACCTCTCCCCAAGGAGGGGAAGGCTAGACTCTGTACACAACCTCTCCCCAAGGAGGGGAAGGCTAGACTCTGCACACAACCTCTCCCCAAGGAGGGGAAGGCTAGACTCTGCACACAATCTCTCCCCAAGGAGGGGAAGGCTAGACTCTGCACACAACCTCTCCCCAAGTAGGGGAAGGCTAGACTCTGTACACAACCTCTCCCCAAGGAGGGGAAGGCTAGACTCTGCACACAACCTCTCCCCAAGGAGGGGAAGGCTAGACTCTGCACACAACCTCTCCCCAAGGAGGGGAAGGCTAGACTCTGCACACAACCTCTCCCCAAGGAGGGGAAGGCTAGACTCTGTACACAACCTCTCTCCAAGAAGGGGAAGGCTAGACTCTGCACACAACCTCTCCCCTAGGAGGAGAAGGCTAGACTGCCCTTCCACTAACTAACTCCTTGAATAGAATGGAAGAAGGGTTCCATTCTATCTAACACAGCTCTGCCAGAAATGCCGCCATCTGCTGGTGAACCAGGCACATTACAAGGAACTATTACCAAAACATAAATACATTTACACATTGTGCAGGACCTAGGGATACATACACAAGATGATACAAGATGCTCCATTAAAGAAGTTCTGCACTTTGTTTAAACTGATGATCTATCCTCTGGATAGATCATTAGCATCTGATCGGCGGGGGTCCCGGGTGTCGGATAAGCTGTTTGAGAGGCGCAGCGGCTTCTCACTGTTTACTGTAGGCCCAGTGACGTCACGACTAGTATCACTGGCCTGGGCGGGGCTAAGCTCCAGAGGATAGATCATCAGTTTAAACAAAATGCAGAACCCCTTTAAGGATGGCGGAGGGGTAAAAAGAGTGGTAATGCCCCCTAGCGGGGCGTTACAGTACCTCGGACCCGAACCCGAGTTCGACAAAAAAAATTGCTTTTTCCTAAAGGCACAATTCTCTCTCTATGATTCAGGATCACTCTGCCCAATCACTAAAGGAGTTTTCCAGGAGTAAAATATTGATAACCCATCCTCATGATAGGTAATCCATGTATGATCAGTGGGGTTAAGACACTCGGCACTGCCACCGGCAACTGTTGTAGGCTGACGGGAGCACCGCGGCCTCCTCACAGTGTTCTAAGCACAGCGCCGTTCATTCTACAGTGGCTGTGCTTGGTACTGCAGCCCAGGAAAACAGCATCCTCGTAGAAAACACTTAGGAACATTCCTTGAACTTTTCTAAATTCTTTCTACAGGGATATTATTTGCAGACATCTGTTCCCGCTAAAGTTTTTATTGTTTCCAAAGCAAATGTGACAACGTGTGGGATTTATAATACTAGAGAAGCCTAGGGGTGGGGAAGGGGTTAATCATTATAGAGGCTTATCTACAGGACAAGGTCCTTTCTGACCACTGATGGCAGTCAGACTGGACCAACAGCTTTATTATATGTATCCCAAGCTCTGAATATAGTAATATTGGTCACACTGGTGGTAATGTGGTATAGATTGCAAGCTTTGTGGACAAGGAGCGCTCTCTTTGTGTCTTATCATTTGTCCATTGTCTGATTACTTATGTTACTTGTTTGTTATGTCTCCAATTGTAAAGTGCTTCAGAATATGCTGTCGACATACAAATAAAGATGAATATTCGCCGTTGGTGATTTTACAGTTGCCACTTTGTACTCTTAATTCTCGTTTTACGCAATGACCTGTAATAACTTAGATTCAACGCAGGAAGCTATCCTCACAAAACAGCACAATGTAGAAAGGAGTCTGCGCAGCCCAGCACGACAGAGGAAGGATTAATAACACTGCCATAGCAAGAACTAAAGTAGCCCGTTATATGGTGCATGCGGCAATCCCAGTGAGAGCCTGTCGTGGTGCGAGCGGCTCGCTGCGCTGGTTTTTCTTCTTGCCCTTTTTTCTCTGCGGGTTTTTGTAGCGAGTTGTGCCGGGTGTAGTTGTCTCGTCCAGCGCCGGAGGGGATCCTGGCGGTGCTGCACTATTTGGCCTATTGATATGGCAGCCCTAGTGATGATGTGATCAGTATCTTATTGCATGCGACCTGGCAGGATTTATCATCTGTGATATCTCTTCCATTTGCCAGTGATTTCTGGACTGGAGCGAGGATTTCTTGTTCTTGTGTAATTTTCTGTATTGCAAAATGAAAAATATAAAAATAAAATAAAAAGTAGTTGATGGTACTGTAAAACACTTTGCTTCTGCTACATGCAAATCCAACTTATATCCTGTGCAGACAAACCCTAAAATCCAGAAGCGAAAACTGCAGCAAAACCACCCACGTTTTTTCTGATGCAGTTTTAACTGCACCATCTGTTTCTGGATCATGTCCTGCGAGCTGTGATACTCTTAGGGTCCATTCACATGTCGGTAGGGTATTGCGGATCCGCAATACACCCGGCCGGCACCCACATAGAACTGCCTATTCTTGTCCGCAATTGCGGAGAAGAATAGGACATGTTCTATTTTTTTCCGGTGCCACGGACCGGAAGTTCGGAGCCGCTCTCCGGAAATGCTGATGCGGACAGCACACTGTGTGATGTCCGCATCCATTTCTGCCCCATAGAGAATGAAGTTGTCCGCACGCGTTTTGGATAATCCGGAACGGGTGCGAACACATTCTACAGACGTGTGAATGGACCCTTACTGCAGACCTCCCAAGTGAATGGACCCTTACTGCAGACCTCCCAAGTGAATGGACCCTTACTGCAGACCTCCCAAGTGAATGGACCCTTACTGCAGACCTCCCAAGTGAATGGACCCTTACTGCAGACCTCCCAAGTGAATGGACCCTTACTGCAGACCTCCCTCTTTTTACTGGAAATCTATACCTCAGATCAAAAAGAGGGACATTTAAAGAGCAAAGAGATGCATAGGGTCAAAAATAGGGACTGTCCCTCCAAGGACGCCTTCACACGCGGCAGATGTTGTGGCAGAAAATTCAGAGACTGAAAATCAGTTTCATTCACCTTAATGAGGCTTGCAGAAATCAGTGTGCTCGCTGCCCTATTCAAATGAATGGAACCGATTTTCTTTTTTTTCTTTTTCTTTTTTAATTAGTCTTTATTTCAATTTCATAGGAAAAACATCCAAAAAATACATTAATCTAATATTTAAAAAAACTTAGATATTAACAATTCATAATAGTAATTTATCTTTATTTATACCCTCCCACTACCCATAGGAAGAGAAAGGGGAGGGACGTGAGAAACAAAACAAACAAAAAAAAAAAAAAAAAACACATCCAGCCCTAAAGTAGCCAATTTTTCCATACTTCGTCCAAATTTTGTGATTTTTTTAGTATAACTCTCCATCGCACGTTCTTCTATAATTAAGTTATCTATTGCTTTTTTCCACTGTCCCACTGTCGGCGGATCTGCCATTATCCATTTCCTAAGTATAAGAAGTCTGGCTTGAAATAATACTTTATTCAAAACCAATCGTATTCTTTTATCTAACTTCAAGTCTTCAGTTGCCCCTAAAATACAAATGACGGGGTCATTGGGCAGCTGAACTTTCAGACGCAAAAATATGATTTCTACTATTTCTGTCCAATATCTAAAAAGTTTGGGGCATCTCCAAAAGCAATGTATTAAATCAGCTTTCTCCTCCCAACATTCTAGACACTTATCTGACTCCCTCACACCCATTCTTTTCAACATCCATGGAGATCGATGTAATCTATGCAATATGAAGAATTGTGAGATCTTGTGTGAACCCCTATCAGAGACCCTCGCATAATTTCTAAGGGCATCTCTCCATTTCTCTTCCGTAAAAGATTCTAGTTCTTTCTCCCATTTTCTTACGGCCGGCATTATGATCCTTTTTTTCCTTCCCTCCATCAAAATCCCATATCTCCTTGCGGTTATTCCTCCTCCTTCCCCTCCTCTAATAAATTTATCCAGCATATCCGATTTTTCCCTTCTATACCTATCATCTTGGTCCACTGTCCGCAGCGCATTCCTAAGCTGGAAGTATTTATACATATCTCTATGAGGAATCTCAAATTCCGTTACCATTGTATTAAAACCGATTTTCAGTGGCAGAATTTTGTGCCACAAAACCTGTGAAGGCGTCCTTGGAGGGACAGTCCCTCTTTGCTCTTTAAATGTCCCTCTTTTTGATCTGAGGCATAGATTTCCAGTAATGCATTTACAATATTGATCCATAAAATGTTTATCTGGTTCCCGTCTATATATTAAACCCTGCCTTGTAAATTACTTCATTATTTGATGCAATTTGGTTTTGAGAAATTTCTATATTCAGATAATCTTTGTGTTACTGTGCACTAAGAAAACTATTCAAATGTATAAATATGCTGGAACAAGGGATCTGTCACCTGCTTCTGAGTGAAATGCATCTAGCTGTGCAGCTGCTAAAAGGAATAATATGGGTGAAAAAAAACATTAGGAAAGCCCAAAACAGACCTGCTCCTGTACAGAGAAGCACATCCATTATGAAAACTGGATGCTATTCTGCACCGGATTTAATTACGTGTGTAAGCACTCACCAGTGACTTGTAGCCTCCCAGTGCTTTTCTCTATGGGCTTCTCCAGGGTGGAATGCTCCACCAGACATATATATTCTGCCCCCAGGGTGGGGGTAATGGTCAGATTGGAGGTACAGATGTAAGTATTATTGGTCATTCTCCCCGATGTTATCCTCTGGTTCTCAGTCTCTTCATACATCTCATCTCCAGCACGTCTCATCCATCTCACAGTGACTGCATCCGGGAAATACCCCGAGATATTACACTGCAGGGTGGCTGGGGTGTCATGAAGTAGACGGGGAATCTGGATCTCTTCTACAACTGGAGTCCATCTGTAATCTATATAACAAAACCTAACATTATATACAGTATCAGCGCATAAATATCACACATGTATATATTGCACCATGTACGTTGGTAAGTCCTGTTTACCCAGATAATGTAGTAAATGTATGAAGATCAGACAGTAAATTACCCAAGGGGTCCACCGAGCCATCAACATGTCACCATTAGGTAATACAGGATATACAGGAGACCAGATCAGCTGGTATACAGCATCATGTGAGGGGTATGTTAAATAACCTGCCCTCAAGCTCTAGTATAGAATAAGGAAGGAGCTATATGGCTGCACACATCTCAGGGATTCCTTTATAAGACTCTTCTCACCTGAGTCTCGGATAGAGAGCTCCCTGGATTCTGCTTCCTCCATCGAGTCATGGTCCCAGGTCACTCGGACTCTGAACCCTGGATCCTTGTGACGTTCCTCAGGAATTCTGACCTCACTGGAGACGCTGTAGGTTCCGTCAGGATTATCTGACACTGATTCAGTAGATGACAGGACTTCTTCTGGTCTTCCCACTCCACATGTCCATACAATCCTGATGTTTTTAGGTCGGAATTTCTCCAGGTTGAGCAGATACTTGATCTCTCCAGTGTACATGAGACGTCTTATCACTGCCTGTGACAGCTGGGGTTTAACTGCAAATACAGAAATAAATAAAATGGAGGAGAATATGGCAGATTATAAATCCTAAGTATAGTGTGCCCCCATCATTATAACCAGTGGGTAATCTACCACAATCATACTGTGGAAAGTCAGGGCACATTTAGCGGTGGCACAGTGGTTGCCGATTTGCTGTAAAGATTTTGCACTTAAACCAGTGAAATAAAGTACGGTACAATGTATGTCTCTGTGCCGACCATACGAGTGTCTACAGCACTGATGGGACGTGAACACAAGCAGAATGAACATTTACATTCAGTGACTCACAGGTGATGTCTTCTCTGTAGAGATGGCCTTGCGGTTCGCCCGGCCGTAGTTTCACGGCGAACTTTGCTTGTTCATGGTTCGCCGAATGGGCGAACATATGGCGATGTCCGCCGGCGTCATATTCTTTTACATTGTGCAGAACTTTGACCCATGACACATCCATCAGGTGGTACAGGACAGCCAATTGAGACGTTTCAGCACATGGACACCCCCTACCTTATAAATAAACCCGATCTGGCCGCTTTTTTACATTCAGTGTTTTGCCAGTGTAGGGAGAGGTTGCTGTGTGGAGCAGGGACAGGCTGTTAAGGACACCAAAGGCTAGCTAATAGGGCCACAAAAGTCATTTTAAGGACTGGTAACGTTGTGCTATAGATAGGTGTGATATACAGAGGGGTGCGATATACTTATTATATACTTTCTATATAGTGCATTTGTATTGTGCGCCAGTTGTGTGCTGTTCTTCTGAGATACCGCAGTTATCATAACCAAATGGAAAGAACATGGCACAACAGCAAACCTGCCAAGAGAAGGCCGCCCACCAAAACTGACAGACCGGGCAAGGAGGGCATTAAAGAAAATGTTATTTCTGCGCAAACCAAACACATCACATCACCCAAAGAACACCATCCCCACAGTGAGACATGGTGGTGGCAGCATAATACTGGGGGGACGGGACTGGGAAACTGGTCAGAGTTGATGGAAAGATGGATGGTGCCAAATACAGGGATATTCTTCAGCAGAACCTGTCCCACTCTGCGTGATCTGAGGCTAGGACGGAGGCTCACCTTCCAGCAGGACAATGACCCCAAACACACGGCTAAAGCAACACTTGGGTGGTTTAAGGGGAAACATGTAAATGTGTTGGAACGGCCGAGTCACAGCCCAGATCTCAATCCAATAGAAGATCTGTGGTCAGACGTAAAGATTGCTGTTCACAAGCGCGAACATCCGACCTGAAGGAGCCGGAGCAGTTCTGCAAGGAGGAACGGGCAACAATCCCAGCGGTCAGATGTGGCAACTGCTCATAGAGACTTATCCAAAGCGACTTCAAGCTGTGATTGCCGCAAAAGGGACTCTACAAAGTACTGACTTTAGGGGGGTGAATAGTTCTGCACATTTACTTTTTCTGTTATTTTGTCCTATTTGTTGTTTGCTTCACAATAAAATAAAAATCTTCAAAGTTGTCGGCATGTTCTTTAAATTACATGATGCAAATCCTCAAACAATCTATGTTAATTTCAGGTTGTGAAGCACCAAAACACGAAAAATGTCAAGAGGGGTGAATACTTTTGCAAGGCACTGTAGATACAGTGATTGAACCAGTGCTTTTGCAGACATACTGTACCACGGAACCAAACTTTCTACATTGATATGGTAAAAGAAACAATACTAAAATACACCAACAGAACCAAACACAGTTCTTAGATACATTAAGAAAACCAAGTACATAACTTAGATACACTAACAAAACCAAGCACAGCATTTAGATATGGTAACAGAACCAAAATCAGTACTTAGATACACTAACAGAACCAAGCTCAGTACATAGATACACTAACAGAGCCAATTTCACTTCATAGATACACTAACACAGAGGTGCACAACCTGCGGCCCGGGGGCCACATGCGGCCCTCGATACCATTCTTTGCGGCCCCCAACCATCTGGTAACAGATTTGTATGCCTATGTCTAGTGTCTACTCACATGTATCTTTCATGTATTTTCCCATTAGATGGGAGTACCAGAAGTGTAACCTGACATTAATGATATATACTGTATGTTTAATATGCCAAAAATACAGTATTTCAGTTGGTAATATCTCCTTTAAGTTTTATTTTCGGCCCTTGGAATTGGTTCAGGCTGACAATGTGGCCCCCAACCAGAAAAGGTTGGGCACCCCTGCACTAACAGAACAAAGCTCAGTACATTGATACACTAACAGAACCAAGATCAGTACATTGATACACTAACAGAACCAAGCTCAGTACAAAGATACACTAACAGAACCAAGCTCAGTACATAGATACACTAACAGAACCAAGCTCAGTACATAGATACACTAACAGAACCAAGCTCAGTACATAGATACACTAACAGAACCAAGCTCAGTACATAGATACACTAACAGAACCAAGCTCAGTACATAGATACACTAACAGAACCAAGCTCAGTACATAGATACACTAACAGAACCAAGCTCAGTACATAGATACACTAACAGAACCAAGCTCAGTACATAGATACACTAACAGAACCAAGCTCAGTACATAGATACACCAACAGAACCAAGCTCAATACATAGATACACTAACAGAACCAAGCTGAGTACATAGATACACTAACAGAACCAAGCTCAGTACATAGATACACTAACAGAACCAAGCTCAGTACATAGATACACTAACAGAACCAAGCTCAGTACATAGCTACACTAACAGAACCAAGCTCAGTACATAGATACACTAACAGAACCAAGCTCAGTACATAGATACACTAACAGAACCAAGCTCAGTACATAGATACACTAACAGAACCAAGCTCAGTACATAGATACACTAACAGAACCAAGCTCAGTACATAAATACACTAACAGAACCAAGCTCAGTACATAGATACACCAACAGAACCAAGCTCAGTACAAAGATACACTAACAGAACCAAGCTCAGTACATAGATACACTAACAGAACCAAGCTCAGTACAAAGATACACTAGCAGAACCAAGCTCAGTACATAGATACACTAACAGAACCAAGCTCACTTCATAGATACACTAACAAAACAAAGCTTGGTACATAGATACAGTGAAGGGGGACGAGTTAGATCAGGGGATGCGTGTTTTTAGGAAGCGCCTAAAACTGTGGATGTTATGAATTAACCTATATGCCTGGGGTAGGGCATTCCAGAGAACTGATGCAGCTCAGTCTTGGAGACGGTCGTGAGAGGTTCGAATTATGATGGATTTTAGTCGTAAATCATTGACTGAACAAAGAGCACGGGTAGGGGGGTAGACAGAAATGAGGGAAGAGATGTAGGGGGGTGCAGCACTGTGGAGGACTTTGTGGGTGAGAATGAGCACTTGAATCCTGTACTGTATGGCTAACCAGTGCAATGACTGATACAGGGCGGAGGCATTGAAGTAACGCTTAGACAGATGAATGAGCCCGGCTGATGTGTTCAGGATAAATTGGGGATAGTCTGGTGAGGGGATAGTCTGGTGAGGAGGAGACCAGTTAGTAATGAGTTACAGTAATCAAGATGGCAATGGATCAGGGCGACAATGAGAGTTTTTGTTGTTTCCACAATCAGAAAGGGGCAGATTCTAGCATGAGAGGGCAAGCGATTAAATATAAGGGGTAAAGGAAAGACATGTTATGTCAAACATCACACCAAGGCAACGGCGTGCTGCCTAGGTGATGGTAGTGCAACACCTTGGAATGGAGAGATATCAGGTTTAGGTACGTTAGTAGACGGAGAAAACACCAGTAGTTTACTATTTGAAAGATTCCGTTTCAGATAAGGAGACGATATGATGTTAGAGACAGCAGGCAGGCGGTCACTGGTGTTCTGTGATACTGATAAAGCAAAAGGGGAAAAAACACAAGAAAAGAACCTAGCCACAAAATAGGCGCCAATCACCTGTGTGAAATGAAGTATGATAAGAGGAGGCTGAAGAGATCTTATAATGTCTAGAGTAGATTTCTAAGAAGTATATATGGTCCGTGAATAGAAGAACGGCCGTGCGTTATTAGAGGAACAGTCTGTATATATCAACAGTTAGTAAAAGTGGGTTCAAAACCTCAGTTATGGCAGCATATATAGGTATATATAACCACATATGGATAAAATAAATGAAATTATACATATAAGTAACTCACTTCACAAGGGAAGATCGTCTAAGGGATAAGCATAAAACACCCAAAGGCTAAACTCCCCCGGCCAGGATTGCTTGTAGAGTCACAGGAAAAAACCGCAGTCACCACAGGAAAAGCTTCTGGAATATTCCTTTTATTAGAATCAAATTCCAGTTACATTACACTATGGCCAACCGACAGTTGCCTGGGCAGTCCAAAGGAATGGGCAGTGGCAAAAATGTTGCTGTAGCCGGCACAAGTAGCAGCAGAAGAAGGGGGGAGAGTGGTAGCAGCAACAGGTCAGAGCTGCCACTGTCATCCAGCGGTCGTGTTTTGACCAACAATCCAGCTGTACTGGAATGGTTGACTCGCTCTTCAACATCATCTCAGGTGACACACAGCCAGGAATCAATCAGTGGGTTCCTCTGACACCACACTTAGTCAGCATGGCCCAGGAACTGCCTCTATGCCCTCTCACCTGTCCTGAACCTGCCTTTTGCTTTGCCTGCTCTTTCTCCTAACCAGGTAATGATAGCCACTGGCTCTGCTCCTCTTTTCAGCGACGATGAGCTTTGTGAGGACCGTCAGAAGTTAAAGGGCAGCCCAGACTTGGAGGAGAAGTCCGCTGCGGACTCCTTTAGGTGTGCAACTACCAATGATGACAGTCAGGTGGGAGCACATGTTGCGAGAGGTCAGGGACCTGCACAAGAGACAGGTGAGGGTGACACAAGTGATGAGCAAACATTTGTAGAAGACGATGTAGCTAATAGCAGAAGATTGATGAAACATTCACATTCATGCTTTTACACACACACATTTTGTACACACAGACAAGCATTTACACAGGCGCGCTTTTACCCTCGTACACATACAAGCACACTTTTAGGCCACGGCCAGCTTTTGTGGCGGCCACATTCAAATGAAACACTGCACATCTGTAGTGTCCAATCCACTGGCTGGGTGAGGTATCCGCTGCGTATGATATTGCAATAATATGTTGTCATACTCTTCCAAGTGCAGGCATACTTTTACAAGAAAGCATCAAACAGAAGTCAACGATTGGCTGCACAGTTCATGTGGAGATCGGTGGGGACCACTGGAGCACGTCTCGAAGAGTGTAGGGGAGTGTAACAGGTTATTTTATGATATTTTCTGAAACTAGTTTAGTTTGTAAATCTCTTGGACATTCCCTTTTAGGTGTACATACTCACCAGTGACTTGTAGACTCCCAGTGGTTTTCTCTATGGGTGTCTCCAGGGTGGAATGCTCCACCAGACATATATATTCTGCCCCCTGATGTGTCTCCAGTGTGGGGGTGATGGTCAGACTGGAGGTACAGTTATAGGTGTTATCGGCCGCTCTCCTGGGTGTTATCCTCTGGTTCTCAGTCTTTTCATACATCTTATATCCAGCACGTCTCCTCCATCTCACAGTGACTGCATCCGGGAAATACCCCGAGTTATTACACTGCAGGGTGGCCGGGGTGTCATGACGTAGACGGGGAATCTGGATCTCTTCTACAACTGGCGTCCATCTGTAATCTATGGAGCAAGATATGACATCACATACAATATCAGAGTGTATACACCACACATATATATTATACAATGTACGTTGCTGAGTCCTGCTTATCTGGATAGTAAATGTATTTTGACAAAACAGTAAATTACCCATTACAGAGCCAACAACATGTCACCTAACAGTAATACAGGATATAGAGGAGACCAGGCCAGCTGGTATATAGCATCATGTCACACAATGGTGTAACTAGAAATGACTGGGCCCCACAGCAAATTTTTTAATGGGTCACCCCCCGCCCTCAGCAGCTTCTTTGCAACCGACTCCTCCCGTGCAAACACGACTCCTGTGGCTAGTAAAGATCTCTCTCAGACGAGGCCCAGCAGCCGCTCAGCCTATTTCTACATGTACAGTCGTGGCCAAAAGTTTGAGAATTACATAAATATTGGAAATTGGAAAAGTTGCTGCTTAAGTTTTTATAATAGCAATTTGCATCTACTCCAGAATGTTATGAAGAGCGATCAGATGAATTGCATCGTCCTTCTTTGCCATGAAAATTAACTTAATCCCCAAAAAAAACTTTCCACTGCATTTCATTGCTGTCATTAAAGGACC
Organism: Bufo gargarizans; assembly: GCF_014858855.1. Classification (NCBI taxonomy): domain Eukaryota; kingdom Metazoa; phylum Chordata; class Amphibia; order Anura; family Bufonidae; genus Bufo; species Bufo gargarizans. The sequence goes on from NC_058087.1 coordinate 191,347,354, forward strand.
TGCTGAGATCATTTCAGTAATCGTCTTGTTAACTCAGGTGAGAATGTTGACGAGCACAAGGCTGGAGATCATTATGTCAGGCTGATTGGGTTAAAATGGCAGACTTGACCTGTTAAAAGGAGGGTGATGCTTAAAATGACTGTTCTTCCATTGTTAACCATGGTGACCTGCAAAGAAACGCGTGCAGCCATCATTGCGTTGCATAAAAATGGCTTCACAGGCAAGGATATTGTGGCTACTAAGATTGCACCTCAATCAACAATTTATAGGATCATCAAGAACTTCAAGGAAAGAGGTTCAATTCTTGTTAAGAAGGCTTCAGGGTGTCCAAGAAAGTCCAGCAAGCGCCAGGATCGTCTCCTAAAGAGGATTCAGCTGCGGGATCGGAGTGCCACCAGTGCAGAACTTGCGCAGGAATGGCAGCAGGCAGGTGTGAGCGCATCTGCACGCACAGTGAGGCCAAGACTTTTGGAAGATGGCCTGGTGTCAAGAAGGGCAGTAAAGGAGCCACTTCTCTCCAAAAAAAAACCCATCAGGGACAGATTGATCTTCTGCAGAAAATATGGTGAATGGACTGCTGAGGACTGGGGCAAAGTCATATTCTCTGATGAAGCCTCTTTCCGATTGTTTGGGGCATCAGGAAAAAGGCTTGTCCGGAGAAGAAAAGGTGAGCGCTACCATCAGTCCTGTGTCATGCCAACAGTAAAGCATCCTGAGACCATTCATGTGTGGGGTTGCTTCTCATCCAAAGGGAGTGGGCTCACTCGCAATTCTGCCCTAAAACCCAGCCATGAATAAAGAATGGCCCCAAAACAACCTCCAACAGCAACTTCTTCCAACAATCCAACAGCAGTTTGGTGAAGAACAATGCATTTTCCAGCACGATGGAGCACCGTGCCATAAGGCAAAAGTGATAACTAAGTGGCTCGGGGACCAAAACGTTGACATTTTGGGTCCATGGCCTGGAAACTCCCCAGATCTTAATCCCATTAAGAACTTGTGGTCAATCCTCAAGAGGCGGGTGGACAAACAAAAACCCACTAATTCTGACAAACTCCAAGAAGTGATGATGAAAGAATGGGTTGCTATCAGTCAGGAATTGGCCCAGAAGTTGATTGAGAGCATGCCCAGTCGGATTGCAGAGGTCCTGAAAAAGAAGGGCCAACACTGCAAATACTGACGCTTTGCATAAATATCATGTAATTGTCGATAAAAGCCTCTGAAACGTATGAAGTGCGTGTAATTATATTTCACTACATCACAGAAACAACTGAAACAAAGATCTAAAGCAGTTTAGCAGCAAACTTTGTGAAAACTAATATTTGTGTCATTCTCAAAACTTTTGGCCACGACTGTACATACTGTATGTCATGTCGCGGTATATAATGTCATTTTATACTATTGAGGGGGCCCTTCCAATAAAATGTTTTAGTCCTCTTCCTGGATGGGCCCCTTTTTAGTTCGGGCCCCAAAGCAGCCACTTCCCTTGCTTCCCCTATAGCTATGCTCTTGATGTGAGGGGTATGTTATATAACCTGCCCCCAATCTATAGTATGGAATAAGAAAGGCGCTATATGGGTGCACACATCCCAGGGATTCTTATATAAGACTCCATATATCTCTTCTCGCCTGAGTCTCGGATAGAGACCTCCCTGGATTCTGCTTCCTCCATCGAGTCATGGTCCCAGGTCACTCGGACTCTGAACCCTGGATCCTTGTGATATTCCTCAGGAATTCTGACCTCACTGGAGACGCTGTAGGTTCTGTCAGGATTATCTGACCATGATTCAGTGGATTGCAGGACTTCTTTAGGTCTTCCCACTCCACATGTCCATACAATCCTGATCTTTTTAGGTTTAAATTTCTCCAGGTTGAGAAAATACTTGATCTCTCCAGCGTCCATGAGACGTCTTATCACTGCTTGTGACAGCTGGGGTTTAACTGCAAATACAGAAATGAATAAAATGGAGGAGAATATGTAGAGGGTTAAAAAGTTCAGGTAGACCTCCCCCATTATAACACTCTTTATTACCAATAGATGTGCTACCAACAAAAGCGATATTAAACTGGGTAAATGGTCAGCATTTTCTTCGAAAACTAATTAAAGGGTTTCAGTCACCACACTTTTCACTATTAGACAGGCTGACATAATACATGTGCAAATGTCACCTGAATTTAACTCTGCTATTCTTTTTTTCAGTGTGCCCTGTTTTTTGTGCAATTATAACTTTTCTTATATGCTAATTAGCCTGTAGGAGCAGGGGGGGGGGGGGCATTGCACCTGCTCCTAGAGGCTCCGTTTGCCCACCTCTTTCCACTTCCTTCTACTCTTGATTGAAAGGGCCAGGCCAATGTTGGTCTCCTCCAGCCGGCCCTGTCTGCCAGGGAAATCTCGCCTGCGTTATTCCGTTCAGTATTCGGCGCAGGCACAGTGAGGGGAGGACGCTCGCCGAATTCCTCACTGCGCCTGCGCCAAATACTGAACAAGACAGCGCAGGCGCAAGAGTAGAAGGGAGTGGAAAGAGGTGGGCGAACGGAGGCTCTAGGAGCAGGTGCAACCCCCCACCCCCCCGCTCCTAGAGGCTAATTAGCATATAATAAAAGTTATAAGTGCACAAAATCGGGGGCACACTGAAAATAAAAAATAGAGTTAAATTCAGGTGACATTTGCACATGTATGTCAGCCTGTTTAATAGTGAAAAGTGTGGTGACTGAAACCCTTTAAAGGTTTGGTCCAAAATGGAGTAAAAAATAATCATCTAAATTAGGGGAAATCTTTCTGTTTTCTTGTTTTCCATAAAGATGCAAATGGTACTTGGTGCCCGTGCATTTCACCCCAGAACCTACAAATGAAATGTTGTTCAGTGCTTGAGGTACCTTTTCTATAGTATTGTCTTGTCCACATAAAGATGGCAATGATGATAATCACACACAAAACAGCAATGATACATGTGATAATGATCACAGTTTGGTTTTCTTCTGTAGAAATAAATGAAAAAGGTGAAAAAAAAATTATAAAGTCTTCATAATCAGCACAATTGTGAGTAAAAGCTTGTGTGGCAAATTTTCTGAATTGTGACTCCGGTGTTTGTAAATGTAGTGGATGCTTCTTGTAGACTCCTCAGGGGCGGGAGTCTTAGACTGAATAAGATTTCAGAGCTCTTGGATGGCTGAGAGGGATCATGTGATATACCATGTGACTCCACATAACCATGAAGCGCTGGCCTATCTGCCCTGTTTGGTCTTTGGGGGACTCTTCGGGGGAATATTTGCACCTTATTGTATAGCTTTATTAGAGCATTACACTGAGGTCATTACTGTGATAGATTTATAGTGACAGGTTAGGGGCAACCCACAAAGAATACAAATGTCTCTAATCCCCCCAAAAAAACACTTGGCTGTTATGTACTTTAATTTACCCCCCAATTCTGTAATCTGAGAAAAATGGTGCAAGTTTGATTTTAGAAATGGATCGATTGTTGCAGATCCAAAAACCACGTAATGACAAACAAACAACAATGTCTCATTGTAGAAGGAAAGCATTTCTGTGGATTCCGAATACTGTTTATCTAGAATTGTTTAAAATATGACATACCATGGACATTGCTGATATAATCTGCTCTGTAGAGAATGGTTGAAATGATTGGAGATAGAAGTCCACACCAAGAATATTAGCTGCCTGTTTAGGCATAACAGTGAGTTGTATTCTTATGGTAGACATTAATGGCAGCTCCACAGACTCTCACCTATCATGGTAATGTGGGTTCTCAGCCATTAGTCGCTCCGTTTCAAAATTAAATAAATAATGTACAGGTGGCCACATGGTTTTTCGATTAAATGCCATGGGAGTTACGGCCATGTTGAACTGAAAAGCCAGTCATGTCGAAGTCAAGTGTGGCCAGTCATAGGGTTGCTGCCCCAAACACTTGGTGATTTTTTAGTACAGCAGTTACGCCTATAGGTCCTCGTAAAACACAGACATGGTGATCATTGCACACAATTGTCTCCAATTGTCGCTAGATCCATGTTCCGGGAGACATGGACCAGAATAGGCATGGATTATTGGTTAGTGTGGACAAATGGAATAGAAGCCCATTGCACAAACAGATGTAAATTACACTCATGAGAATATGTGCCTAATAAGTGAGAGCCTGGTGTGTGTAGCATTTCTATGAAAAGAAAGAAAAATGGATTGTAACACAAACCAAAATGCTGGTCTATGGCAATATCCAACATTCAGTATTTACTTGTGGAGAAATTGATATTAGTAGTATCTCACCCTTATATTTCAGCTTGAAGTCTACCTGTATTGGTTCCTCAAGAGAAAAATGACGAACTCTACATGAGAAGATCCGCTCCATGTCCTCCTCAGTAGGTATTATAGTTACAGTGCTGTTCACATTGTACGTCCTGTCTGGGTTCCTCCAGGGCTCATCTGTAGTGACATCCCTCAGCATCTCCGAGCCCCTGAACCATTTAATATCAAGGTCCACAGGGTAGAATCCAGCGACGGAGCAGCGCAGGACGCTCTTCTCCTTCAGTACAACTGTTTTACCTGTGATTGTCACCTGCGGAGGAGCTGAAAAACATATGCATCATATATCATTAATATATTAACATGTTAATGTGCATGAAGAGTGATGACTGCCTGATCCAACTGAAGGCAGATCAGGCCTATTACACAGTATTTCACTATAATGCAAAATCCGTACCAGGACCCCCACTCGTTCCACTTATTACAGGGCTTTGCCGTCTTCTCTTCACACATCTAAAAACCAGATGTGGTTCTAATTCATAGCAATTTATAATACCAAGCCAGTACCATGTGCACCTTGCTCACATGTAATTTGGTCAGCGAAAAAATATGGGTGGACAGCACTCCTTGGTAATGATGTATTGGGTGCTCGTCTCCAGGAGGGGTGGTAAAAAGCCCCTAGTAGAACAACTTGTAGATATCCCGAAAAATAAAAAACGGAGACAGCACGTCCAAAAAGGTGCAAAAAGTGGAATTTATTCCGGATGCAACGTTTCGGCTGCTTGTTAAAAAAAGGCTAACACGCAGCCGAAACGTTGCATCCGGAATAAATTCCACTTTTTGCACCTTTTTGGACGTGCTGTCTCCGTTTTTTATTTTTCTGGATATCTACATGTAATTTGGTCAATGATCTTTTCTCGACAACTGGATTTGGAGTCATAAATAATGAAACTGGGAAAATACTCATATATACCAGCTAGTGCTGGTAGGTTCTATGCTCTCTATTAGGTTCACCCAGATTTTAGATGTCATTACAGGTGCAAGCCTTCCAGGTCTTGACAGATGTTTGGAGATTATAATGTGAGGCACAGATGCCTGGTGGCTACAGTCCAGTATGAACATTTTGGTTACAGTTACGGCACACGCTTAGTAGTTAAATTAAAGCCTAATGGTTCCTCTCACTAAGAGGTTCTAAGCTTAGTGGTTCAAAAGGTCTAAGCAAAATTGTGGGACGCTTGTGATGGTAGCTATCCATTGGGCCCCACATGTGGTTCATCTGCCGTGGATAAAATGAGATACTATAGTGGCAATTCAGTACAGTACAGCAGTATCATGTAGACATTACCAGTCCACTCTACGGTTTATACTTTTTGAAGAGAGGGTATTCCTCGTGCGGCTGTGTCACAACCTGTGAGTATGCCATTACTGTGTATTGTATAGGTTTGCATGGTGAAGATTGGGAACCCAAAGTCCTGTATGTTAGGCTAGGTTTACATCTGCATTGGATACTCCATTAGGAGTCCCAAAAAGTAGAACAAATACTGTAGCGCACCATGCTGCTTTGTTCTTAATTTTTTTATAATAAACTGAAGGAACCCACAATAGAAACCTGGCCAGCCCCATTATAGTCAGTCGGTTAATTTGGGCGCCATCGGTGTCCTTCTCGTGATGGATCCTGCACTGCAGTTTGCGAACCTTCTCCATAAAGTCTTTGAGAAGGCCATCTGTCTATCTAGACCATATTTTCTGTGACAGATCCTCAGTTCCATGACATATTAAATACCGTCCAACTTCTGTAGAAGACCCATCCTTCTGGGTGGTTGTCTTACAAAGGTTTTACCTTATGTAAAACCCCTTTTACTTATTGGGTGACTGCAACGAGTTATGTTGTCAGTTTCTTGGAAACAATTGACTTACCTTCACCGTCCAGCCGGAGCTCCTTCTCCTTCTTCTCTAAGCCGTACATCACTGAACACTTGTACATTCCCCCATCGGGTATTCGTATATTAGAAATAGTCAGATTGGCATTCCCGGCCATTAATGCTTCTGTGCTCAGGGAATATCTAGAAGATGTCGTCCTCACAGTTTTATGATAGCTCAGAATTTCCTTATCTAGAAACCTCCAGTAGATTGTTAGATGATTGGGATCTACAGGAGGTTTATCCACTTTAAACGAGCAAGGAACCAGAGCGTCAGATCCCAGCCTGGCTGCATGTACGGATGGTCCAGTCAGCTGAAGTGAGGACACTGTGGACAAGAACGTGTCTATAGTCATTAGATAACCACCGTCTGTTACTGAAATGTAGTAACGCACACAAAAAATATAACGTATCAGCTGTCGGACATGGACAAGCCATTCACTTACGCGTTGAATACAAAGTCTATAGTCTGAGATTTTTGTGTAAGACTTTGTCTATATAATTGTTGGTTGCTTCCATTATGGCTTTTCTTTGTTCATTGTTAGGGTGCATTCACATGACCATATGTATTTTGTGGTCCGCAAAAAAATTCCGATGATGTCCATGTTGTAGAGTTTGCTTTTTTTGCAGACCCACTGTAATAATGCCTATTCTTGTCCGCAAAATGGACACAACTAGGACATTTTTTGTGGAGCTGTAGAACGGACATATGGATGCATGTTTTGGCAGCACTATTGAAATGAATAGGTCCGCAATCTGATACGCAAAAAATGTGGATCGGATGCGGACTACATATGTGGTCATGTGAATGGAGCCTTACATGCAGTTTTTCTTGCATTTTCTTATGAAGAAGCGCTGCAAAAACCATTGTGGACTTTTCTACTACAATGTGTGAACATACCTAGACTGTGTGATCCACTACTACTGTCTGGGCCACAACTTCCATTGCTTCATGGGTCAGATCTGATGAGCATGCGACAACTGTAGGCGCTTTCAGCAGGGGACAGGGTTGTGTATGGACGGCTGATCTACAGCTATATGGCCTCTTACAGAGCCCTGCTCGTCATAGCCAGCTGCTCTTCTGTGGGAACGGACCAGACTGGTTAGTCTTCGCTCCCCAGGTGCAGAGGTGCGTCTTAGGCAGCCATGACCACATCCTTCCTTGGACCACTTTTGATAGTTACTAATCAATGCATACCAGGTGCACCCCACAACACCAGCAATTTTGGAGATGCTCTGGTCTAGTTGTCTACATATCTTGGCCCTTCCCATCGTTACTCAGATTCTTAGGCTTGCTTATTTTCTTGCTTCAAACACATTCAAAACCTATGGGGGATCATTTATGACCAAATATTCCGCCACTTTTTTTGCGTATATCTGTCGCAGATTCAGTCGCAAAGGGGATTTACGGACAAATCTGCGACTTCTTCCACACCAAGTACACCAGTTCCAAAAATGGGGGTGTGGTGTGGGCGGAGAAGAGGGCGGCCGGCAGGCCTGTCTGACACAGGTTTTGCCGTAGAAAATTATCTAAATCTATGCCAGTAAGAGAGCTATGGCATAAGACAGTCAATGTTATCAATTCGTCTGTCCGTAGTTTTCATTTTACGACTCCTCTTCGAATAATTGCCGAATATAATTTTAACCGTAGTGGGGAAAAGAAATCAAGGTAAATAGATAAAAGCTAATCACATATCTACAGGTGAAAAGTGTCTGATTGCTGGGACCCCAACCAATCCCAAGAATATGCTGTGTACCCCGACGAGGGGAGTGGTGGTTGAGTATGTGCAGTGATCCGCTGGTTCACTGCTATGATTCACACTTTAAAAGCTGTTGAAATGTTTACTGAGTACTATGGGGGAGATTTAGCAAACTGGTGTAAAGTAGAACTGGCTCAGTTACCCATAGCAACCAATCAGATTCCTCCTTTCATTTTCCAAAGGAGCAGTGAAAAATGAAAGGTGGAATCTGATTGGTTGCTATGGGCGACTAAGCCGGTTCTACTTTACACCAGTTTGATAAATCTTCCATTATGTAACCCAAAAGGGTATATATGGGTAGGAAATAGTTAACTGGCAGTCTTTACTCTTGCCGGATAGTGGGCATTTTCCATGATGCTCTGGTTAGTTAGTTGAGAGTCTGCTGATGATTAAGGGCTCATGCACACAACTGTATGTATTTTGCTGTCCGCAAAAAAAGGATCCGCAAAAAATACGGATGACGTCCGTGTGCATTCCGTATTTTGTGGAACGGAACAGCCAGCCCCTAATAGAACAGTCCTATCCTTGTCCGGACAATAATAGGACATGTTCTATTTTTTTGCGGAACGGAAATACGGACATACGGAAACGGAATGCACAAGGAGTAACTTTAGTTTTTTTTGCGGACCCATTGAAATGAATGGTTTTGTATACGGTCCACAAAAAAAAACGGAACAGACACAGAAAGAAAATACGTTTGTGTGCATGAGACCTAAGTTTGAGTTAAGTCCTGCTTTGGTTTGCATTTCCATGTAGCCCTGAGGAGAACTCGTATCCAGGAAAACACCATTTCTGAGAGTGGCAAACTGCCAGAAAGCAACTTTACTAAGGATTATCCCCTGAAGGAAGGAAGCACTGAACATTTACAGATGGTTGAGGTTGTGCTAGACTGAGACAGTGAGGTAAAAGCACATTTATGTCATTTAGTGGCGTCGCTAGAGGGGGGCGAGGGGGGGCAATTGCCCCCCCTATGTTGTCCCTTGCCCCCCCGGGTGCCCCCCCGCTAATTCTCCCAGGTGAATACTAATGAGCGCTTCCATTATGGAAGCGCTCATTAGTACCGAAGGACCAGGAAGTGGTGAACGCTCTGTACTCACCACTTCCTGGTCCTCGGCTGTCGGCTGTGCAGGGCTGCGCACAGCGTGAGGTCGCTCTGTGACCTCACGCTGTGCGCGCCAGTTTAGAGCACAGTCGACTGAGAAGAAAATGGCAGGCGGCGTCCGTCCAGGAACAGGAGAGGTAAGTGTTTTTATTTTTTATTTTATAAAAAATGTGGCTGCTGGGGGCATTATGGGGGCTAATAGGAGGCATATAAGGGCTAATTGGAGCCATATGGGGCATTTGGAGGCATATTTGGGGGCTAATAGGAGGCATATGGGGGCTATTTGGGGGCTAATTGGAGGCATATATGGGGGCTAATTGGAGGCATATTTGGGGCTAATTGGAGGCATATTTGGGGCTAATTGGAGGCATATTTGGGGCTAATTGGAGGCATATTTGGGGCTAATAGGAGGCATATGGGGCTGATAGGAGGCATATGGGGGCTAATTGGAGGCATATGGGGGCCTATGGGGCTAATAGGAGGCATATGGGGGCTAATTGGAGGCATATGGGGGCTAATTGGAGGCAAATGGGGGCATATGGGGCTAATAGGAGGCATATGGGGGCAATAGGAGGCATATGGGGGCAATAGGAGGCATATGGGGGCTGATAGGAGGCATATGGGGGCTAATAGGAGGCATATGGGGGCTAATAGGAGGCATATGGGGGCTAATAGGAGGCATATGGGGGCTAATTGGAGGCATATGGGGGCTAATTGGAGGCAAATGGGGGCATATGGGGCTAATAGGAGGCATATGGGGTAATAGGAGGCATATGGGGTAATAGGAGGCATATGGGGTAATAGGAGGCATATGGGGGCTGATAGGAGGCATATGGGGGCTAATAGTAGGCATATGGGGGCTAATAGGAGGCATATGGGGGCTAATAGGAGGCATATGGGGGCTAATAGGAGGCATATGGGGGCTAATAGGAGGCATATGGGGGCTAATAGGAGGCATATGGGGGCTAATAGGAGGCATATGGGGGCTAATAGGAGGCATATGGGGGCTAATAGGAGGCATATGGGGGCTAATAGGAGGCATATGGGGGCTAATTGGAGGCATATCGGGGCTAATTGGAGGCATATGGGGGCTAATAGGAGGCATATGGGGGCTAATAGGCATATGGGGGCTAATTGGAGGCATATGGGGGCATATGGGGCTAATAGGAGGCATATGGGGGCTAATAGGAGGCATATGGGGGCTAATAGGAGGCATATAGGGGCTAATAGGAGGCATATGGGGGCTAATTGGAGGCATATGGGGGCTAATTGGAGGCATATGGGGGCTAATTGGAGGCATATGGGGGCATATGGGGGCTAATAGGAGGCATATGGGGGCTAATAGGAGGCATATGGGGGCTAATTGGAGGCATATGGGGGCTAATTGGAGGCATATGGGGGCTAATAGGAGGCATATGGGGGCTAATAGGAGGCATATGGGGGCTAATAGGAGGCATATGGGGGCTAATTGGAGGCATATGGGGGCTAATAAGAGGCATAATGGGGGCTAATGAGGCATAAGGGCTGATATGGGGGCTAATGAGGCATAAGGGCTGATATGGGGGCTAATGAGGCATAAGGGCTGATATGGGGGCTAATGAGGCATAAGGGCTGATATGGGAGCTAATGAGGCATAAGGGCTGATATGGGGGCTGATATGAGAGGCATAATGTGTCATCCACAGATGCCCCCATAACAGTGTGTCTTCCACAGATCCACCATAACAGTGTGCCTGTGCACTGACGAGAGACAGAAAGAAGGGGAAAGAATACGTGGATGCAAGCAGAGGACGGCACAGCAGACGACTGAGTAGCTTCTTTTGTAAGTAAATTGCTTTATTATAACTGTATCCCTGCATATCGCAATTCACTCGTATTTTGTAATCTTATTGATATATACTTATTTTGTTTGTGCCCCCCCATTTTTGACTGTGGTATGTTTGTGCCCCCCCTATATATTGTTCCTAGAGTCGCCACTGATGTCATTAGACTTTACTCCATATGGAAAGAGTAAATTGCTGCTGGCACCTGCCACGCTTCTGAGACGGACTAGCCGTCTGATCTAGGACTGCACCCCATAGACTGCTCACTGCAGAAAGCATGCTGAGAGTTATTGCACTCCTATGGTTAATTTGGAAAGATTTCCAGTACCTACTAAAAGGGACTCGGGAAGGACCATCATTACAGCCACTATTAGAACCTACTCTGTGAAATATGTGAGAACTGTGCCTATTGCTTGTATTCGTACTGCAACTCCCATCATCTATTAAGTAAAGAGAGACCTTATTTAATCTAACCACACGGGCCTCATTTTCTCTAGTGTTGATCACGAATATTCAAATTTTTATCGCGAATATTTCGAATATTGTGATATATATTCGTAATTTCGAATATTATTATATATTTTTTTTAATCAGTACACATGATCCCTCCCTGCTTCTAGGCCAATGAGAAGGCTGCAGTATATTTGACTTTAGGAGTAGTGTTGTTTGCGAATTTTCGTAATGCTAATTTTTATTGCAAATTTTTAAACTTACAACTATTAGACAAAGAAGATTATAGCACTATATTAGCTAAATTGCTCTATATTTGTTTTGTTTTTTCAAATATTCGCTATATTGCTATATATTCTTGTTTTACAATATTACGAATATTTGAAAAACAAAGTTATAGCAATATTCAAAATAAAAAAAAACACGAATATAGAGCAATTTAGCTAATATAGTGCTATAATCTTCTTTGTCTAATAGTTGTAAGTTGAAAAATTCGCAATAAAATTTGCATTACGAAAATTCGCATATTACACGATCAATACCTTGCCGATTTTTCAATGAATATTCTACAAAATATTCGCAAAATATCCCGAATTCGAATATGACCCCTGCCGCTCATCACAAATTTTCTCCACCATCTGCATGCTCTCCTGCCTTGCACCCCACTGCCTATCCACTTATTATCAAGTCCAGGGGGTGCCCCGAGGGTTACACCCCTCCACTCACCGCACGTGTGGCCTAGGGAGCACTAGACGGATTAGCCACCATGGGGACTACAACCACCCCCATTGCCACTTCCACCACTCCCATCCTCTCCAGCTCCGGCCAACACACCTCCCTTGCGTCCCGGTGCTCTGCTGCTCAGTTTCAAGGGCGGCAACGCTCAATAATGGCCATAGAGTCTGAATGGAGCGACGGTGCGGACGCTGCCATATCTCGTGCTGTACTCCACTGATGCCTGTGATTGGCTGCAGCGGTCCAAGTCAACACAGACCAGCAGCGATAGGGGGTATCGTTTTTTTTTTCCATTTTTATTTTATAACATTCCCTGGAATTGGCCACATTTTTATGTTGAGGATTAGGGTCCATTCACACGTCCGTTGTTTGTTTCCTGATCTGTTCCGTTTTTTGCTGAACAGATCTGGACCAGATCTGGACCCATTTATTTTCAATGGGTCCTGAAAAAAAACGGACAGCACAATGTCAGATTTTTTTTCAGGACCCATTGAAAATGAATGGGTCCAGATCTGTTCAGCAAAAAACGGAACAGATCAGGAAAGAAACAACGGACGTGTGAATGGACCCTTAAAGGGATTTTCTGGTCCTATGTACATAAAGCCTAATCCTTGTATAATGTGAAGCTTTGCAACTTTCTAACAGACTTTGCCTTTTAATTTCTATTTATTGTCAAGATCACTGCTTTCCATCAGTGAATAGCGGAGTATGTTTTTCTCATGTAGAGGATAACCATTTCAGCAGAGACCTTCGACTCGTCAACAATGTTCTCATTCACTGACTGCAAGCAGAGATCTCTTCATTATACATTGCTTTCAGTTTTATGTTATTAAAGAACAATCAACCAGCTGTAAATCCTTTCTGTTATGAGGGATAATTCCGCGGGGGATGTACGTTCTTGTCGTCAGTCGCTCCTTGCTTTATCCTGGAGGATAAAGAGGGTGAGGACGCAACTGCAGCCCCAAAATCACAGCAAAACCCATGCCGAATCATGAAGGGTTAACACATCTGAGAGGATTCAGTGCACTGGGCAACATCCGGGAGGAACATGACCCCTCTAGGGTTAAATCGATTAGTTTATTCCCTGTGAATAAGGCCTCATGCACATTACGGTATCCGTTTTGCAGTCCGCAAATTGTGGAGTCCGTGTTGTAGCCACATTTTTGTAGAGGAGTATAGGACGTCCTCAACATATAGATGCGGAAAACACAGATCTGCAAAAAATGTGAGCCACGGACACACTGAAGACAATGGGTCCACTAAAAAAAATGAACCGCATCTGGATTTTGCGGATAAGCGATTTTCAGACCGCAGAACACATATGGTCGTGTGCATGAGGCCTAAAGAGAAGGAATGGCACTGACCTGAGCGGGAGAGGAGCAGGAGGCAGAGGAGTTTCCTTACGACGTCCATTTTAGACAGTTCTCTGTTTTGGAGTCATATTTTCGGGGCCGTAACTTCTTGGAGGACTCGCTGTCTCCTGAATGTTGTTCCCTGATCCTGGAATTCTCTGACAGCCTAAAAATAGGGTTTGTGCCTATGATCCCGAGTAACAGGGCAGCGGCTGGTAATTCCCAGAACACTTTCACTTTCGGATTCAGTTATACCACCATAACCATAACAGGCACGGCGTGTGCGTCTCCCAAATATATCCCAACCGACTGCGTCTTCTCATCGCTCCAGTTTCTATTTTTCTTTAGATGTTTTTGAAGCTCATGTAAATAGTGTTTAAGGGGGTTTTCTGAGACCAGGACTTTTCCCCATGTGCAGCCAGGGTGTAAGGGTTAAAAAAGAGGCACCTGTCACCTGCGCCCCGGTTCCAGCACCGAGCCTCCTTCTCCTCCACTTCTGTTTCTTGCTGGACCGGAAGTAAATCTTGTATATAGTTTTAACTTCCCATCATTGTCTCAAATCTCTGCTTGCTGTCAGCGAATGGAAACGCCTATTTCGGAGACAGAGAAGGGAGCTGGCACTGTGCTTTCATTAAACTTTCTATATGTAATAGGGACACATCAAGAGTTTAGATCGGCGGGGGTCTGAGCATTGAGACCCCCAACCAATCTGTAGAACAAGGGGAGAGAAGAGTGCGCTTAGGGCACAGGAGACAGACAGGAGACAGACTGGAGACAGACAGCCCATAGACGTCTTCCCGTCCTGCAGAGGAGAGCGCTCTAAGCTCGTTCTTCTCTCCCCTCGTTCTAGAGATCAGTGGGGGTCAAAAATTTTTGACAAGTCCCTATAACATATAAAAAGCATCACTCTAAGCAGCGGCCCCTGCCGGTGACATTGGGGGGGGGGGGGGGCTCTCTGCCTGTGCCGGTAGCGTCATCACACACAGCAGAAGCTGAAGTCTAGCCCTCATTAAAGTTTAGAAAATTAAAGTTTATTAACACGTTTGTCTCACATTATCACAGCCAAGAATTATTTCAAAAATACATTTTGCAAGTTTTTGTGCCATTTTTCACGATTTTTGTGATTTTGACTTTAGGTGTTTGCTTTGGCGGTTTTATGGGGAAAATGCCACCTCCAGATGTTAGCTGTGAGTCTATAGGAACTGAAGAATCCTCTTGCTACGGCGGTGACATTCTGGCATTTCTGTGGCAAAAATACACGTCAATGCGTGTTGCTTTTTTTATGGTGTTTTCACAGTTTTTTTTTACAATGGCTTTTTTCTTAACAGAGATCTACAGAGGAAGTGACTTCAGAAAGGGCCACATATTCTGCTGCTTACATAGGCATGGCTGGAGAAATGCATGTACAGCACTGCAACACGCCGGGCAGACTGACTATCCTGCAGAGGGTGGGCGCGTGGCCCGGCTGCCCCAGATTCACCACAGGGGCTCAGAGCGCACGAGAAGTCTGCTGCAGACAGTTTTGTCTAATTAAATCTGTGGCAAAAATTCTCATACTCCTCCAAAACGGCTGAGGCTTATTTTGATGGGGTGCGGTTTCCTATGAAAGGGGCACGGCCTAAGACACAATGTTTTGTGCCAAGATTTTGGCGTAAGTCTCTCTCTCAAAGTAATGCAAACTATGGTCCTGATTTATCGACAAGGGACTTTGAAGTTTGTCTTCACAATTGTCTATTTGTGTAATGTAACGAGAGCGGTGAGCCAGACCGACGGTGGAATTATGCGTGAGCAGTAGGTGGGCCGAGGTAAGTACAGTTCCGGTTACTCCCGGTTATGTCGTCCCTGGGCAGGCTGGCATAAGTGATGAGGAGAGCGGCACAGGAATTCTCTGGGGCACACTCTGGTGTTAGGGACACTGGCCAGATGGGGGTTCGAGGTGCCCTTGATGGTCTGTATTAATGTGCCAGTGGCGAGGTCCCTTGTAGTCGTGACGCCAGTACCTTTTGTGGTGGTACAACCATTTACTGTAGTGTTAACTGAGGAACTGGAGACTGAGACAAGGATGGTGCCGTCCAGCTTATAACTTTTACTGAACGTTGCTCTTAGTCATGCTTAAGAGCAGGTGTGCTCGAAACGTGTAGACGATCTTCTGCAGACCCACATTAGAAGGTTGGGATTCCCTTGCTGCACAAACAAATTTTTTGTACCGTATTCAATAAAGGAACCAAAGAAATATCTTTTAACTGAAAAGAGCTGGACGTGTTTATGGTCTTGGTATTACCTCTCGCCTTATTCTAACCTGAATTAACGGTGGTTTTCAGAATCCTTGAACCTCTGTTTCCAGTGTTTTGTGACATTTGGCCTATCTGTCCTCAGGATTTAAACTGGAGGTGTGGATGCCGGAAGCTGTGTCCTACACCTAATTGCAAAGGTGCCTGGGAGTACGGCCGTTTGCTATCCTTTGACTTGAATAAATTATACCAATCCCCTTGAATACTTGCTGTTTGCAGCTTGTCACTGATCACCCCGGAGGAGCGAGCTATAGAAGTGGACTTCTCACCTATAGGCTGAATCTTGTAGGCTTTAACCCTGGACTGTGGAGCCAACAGGGAGAGAGCAGAGAGGCAGGAGGCCTCCCTCCAGCAGGCAGCTACATCATGGCTACTCACTGACTAGACTTCAGGGAAAAACTTACCTAACGAGGCCTGAGCTAAGCTATATATACACTGTAACACCGCCCCATCTAGTGGAGAAACTAGTGTAGTGCACCCTAACTAGGCCTGTGTAAAGGATCTTACACATAAAATCACATAGTGAGATGGGAGAATATGACATGAGATGAAGTACAGCATACAGCCATAATATATGACAATAAAACTAGTTTGCGGTGCCCACGATCATGTAGTGATACACTGCACGAGCGGCGCGCAGCACTTTTTGAATGTGGCACAGGCCAAACTATCACATCCTGACTTATTTCCATCCACCGCAGATAAGGCCGGTCAGCAATGGAGATAAACTGACACCATTTTTTGAGACAATCCCCTATGATAAATAAGATGGATTTCTGGCCTAGTTGCAGAATACTGATACATTTCACTTACAAGTAAAATGACAGAAAAGTTGTATT
The DNA here is from genome assembly GCF_014858855.1 of Bufo gargarizans. NCBI lineage: Eukaryota > Metazoa > Chordata > Amphibia > Anura > Bufonidae > Bufo > Bufo gargarizans. The sequence goes on from NC_058087.1 coordinate 191,363,879, forward strand.
TTACTCCAAAATAAAGAAAATAAACAGTTCACCGCTAAATGTATTACACCAAACGCGTTTCGGAGTTACTGACTCCTTCCTCAGTGTGGTAGGCGATGAATGTTTTTTTGACATTATCAACAAGCACCGCCACAATATTTGAGCAAACAACGTCACTCTGCTCTCATTAGTTATAATATTACAACTGTGATCTAACAAACATTGGGTAGATTTGAATACATTTGGATTATTGCCAGGCTATATGTGACTTTCTTTGGAGGAATATCTGGTTTAATATATTTGGCGGTGATAAACTGGTGCTATGAGTAACGCTTACCACTGAAAAACGCCAATCACATTTACTATTGAGTTTGGTCGACCATTTTCCATATACATACACAAGTAGATGTTATTGATTTTATATTTTATAGATTATGTGAAGTCTGCTGTATGTTTACTTGTATCCGCTATAACAATGAGCGACATCATGGAACATTCTAAATTGAACATCTGTTCCTGAATCCAGGATAACCCAAATACTAAATTTTTGCACTTTGTAGTTTTTAGTTTTTTATACTTTTTATATAAAAAATGTAATATATTTAGGATTTCAATAAATTTGGTTGTTTGTATATGAATTTCAGTAGTTCATGTGACGCTAGATAAGTGAGTGCCCTCCATTTTCCCAAAACTTGCATATTTATTATATATCGGCGTTGGGTGCGCCGAGGAGCGAGGACCTCTACTATAGGTCACAACCGGTGGAGCCACTGTTTCCCTCCTTTTCACCTACATGAAGGTGATAACCTCTACAACTATGTCTACAAACTATAAATGGGTTGTGCTGTTTGACTAGGACAGTATCTGCGAGGTGTTTCAGGGATGGACAATGTATGGTCTATGTACTGCTAGTAGATAGGACTGCACATAGCTAGTTAGGCACTTCCTTCCCTAGGTCCTCTTTGTTCCTGTCTTTTAGTTAGTTCCATTTATATTTCCCGTTATCATTAATCAATCCCTTTTTTTGAACTCATTTTTATTGAACAGATCAAGTAAAACATATGCACCAGATATCTGTTTCACCTCTCTGACAGAACATTACAACATATTATGAGTTGTGACATAGTAAGGTACAGATATACAAGAGACATACATACTGCAGCACATAGAAATCCATCGATTAGGCATACAGCGAGATAAAGTGCTCAAGGTACAGAATATTGCGTCAAAGGTGAGGAGCACCATGATCCCCAGATCTTGTCACACTTGAAGTCACAACCTCTATGATTGTGTACAATGCGTTCATATTGAATAATGGTATTTACCAGGGTCCTCCATTGGCCAAGAGATGGACATCCACCGCAGCGCAATGGCTTTCCATGCCAGAAATAGCGCCTATAGTCATATAGCAGGATGGGTTGGTAGAGGTAGGTTCGCTACTGTGGATAGCAGACCGGTGACGTCCCACCAGAACTGCCAAATATATCGGCAATCCCAGATAAGATGCCAGAAATTTGCATTACCTTCGGAACAGCTGTGACATTTAGCGTGAGGGAGGCGACCCATTCTATACAATCGGGAGGGTGATAAGTAGCTCTGGTGTATGATACACAGCTGAATCAATCTGTTGTTAAAAGCAGGGGAAACCCCGAGGGGTGACTCCAAGATGTCTGGGATATCCTCATCTGATATTGGTTGGCTATGGCTAATATTTTACAAATTTACGTTTTTCTTTACATTTTACGAATATTCGCTATATTGCTATATAGTCTTGTTTTAGAATATGACGAATATTCTAAAAAACAAAGTTATAGCAATATAGCGAATATTCGTAAAATACACATATAGACTGCAATTTAGCTAATATAGTGCTATAGTATTTATTTTTTTAATAGTGTAAATTTTTTCAGTTCAGAAGAGACAAAAAAAGTTAGACTATAAAAAAAGATTATAGCACTATATTAGCTAAATTGTAGTCTGTGTATTTTACGAATATTCGCTATATTGCTATAACTTTGTTTTTTAGAATATTCGTCATATGCTAAAACAAGAATATATAGCAATATGACGAATATTCTAAAAAACTAAGTTATAGCAATATATTCGTTATTTAGAATATCTGTACTGTTATTCCACTTTGGCACACTGCTCCCCGACAAGCGTCCCCGTCACCGTGGGAATATACCATCGGATCTGAGTTTTCACGATCTCAGGGAAATCTCAGATCCGATGGTATTTTTTAACCCACAGGTGTTCCCATGGTGACGGGGAAGCTTGACGGAGAGGAGTATGCGAACAACTGTACAGATTTGAAAAAAAAAAAAGACGAATATATTAAATAACGAATATATTCCCTATAGTGCTATATATTCGTCATTTTTTTCCATATGAAAACATGATTCCTTCCTGGATTCATGTTTTCAGATGTAAAAAAATGATGAATATTCGATATAGCAAAAATATATAGCACTATATTCGAAATATTTGCGAATTAGCGAAGTTGCGATATTCACGATTAATATTCGCTATTCGTGCTCAACACTAATAAATGCAATAACTGTCAATGGCGTCAACGACGAGGATAGATTTCTCATGTGGGCAGTCTAATACTAAGGAGTCCACCTGGAGTCTCCTAAATGGACTTGTCATTCAGATATTGTAGATGGCTCAGTTATACTACGCGACAGCCCGCCAGTCATTACATCTATGGACGGTCGTACAGTAACTCTTTCTGATGACGTTCAAGAACATTTCACTGTAAACAGTCGTAGAAAGAATTTGGTGAAATTTACCAGGAACTTTGTCAATGATGGAAGAAATTGACATTGAATTGGACTATGACATATTTGTTATAAGATGATTTCTATAGGTGATAATAGATATTCTTCATACATAGCGGTGTAATAATAAAGGGCTTGTCCAGACGATGAAAGACTTAATACAGGCTCAGATTGGTGTAATATAATAAATTGCATCAGACTCCCACTGCCTGATGCCCTGATATTTCCTGGTCCCCACCGGTCTCTACTTCCTGATCCCTCTCATCACGCAGGACATAACCACTCCGCTAAAACTGTCTGGACCTTGCCACCAATCATGGTCCTGCACATAGGTTTTCTCCAATGCACGTAAAGCACATTGAGAAGCTCTAGGTAGGAACAGCCTGGGGCCAAAAGTCAACGTGATGGACCTGGTGGTAATGGTTTGTATGAGGTTTATTAGACAGTGGAGTCAGACGCAGGCCGGCCATAGCCGCTCACTGTGAGCTCATCTGAACGCAGTTACTTCTCACGCCCAGAACTGATGACGGAGGTTACTGGATGAATATGCATGTATTATTATACTGGGTGCTGATGGTGTTAGACTGGTAACTGTGGGCAGTAATACACCACACCTAGACATCCACTGTATTCTGTATATAACCTCTGATCTGGCGATAATGGACATTAACTTCCATTGTCTTCCTCAGGAGTGAAGTTTTTTGTTTCTTCTTGAACTTTTGCTCCTCTGGCCTCAGTGGTCTTGTCTTCTTCTTTGGCTTCTTCTGCTGTCTCGATCTCATCGTCATTGGTCTTAGAGCTGTTCAATCCTTTCGTCCTACAGAAGACACAGATTATTTCTGTTTTCTACCTTATTTCTAAAGCCAAAGCCATCCGGCTGCTCCTGTCATGCCTGCACACAGATATCTGTCCATGGTTCAGCTGTTTTACTGTTGTAGCATCTGCAGGTCATATAATGATCTACGGCAGGGATGTCAAACGCGTGGCCCTCCAGCTGTTGCAAAACTACAACTCCCATCATGCCTGGACATTGTACGTTGATAATCGTGGTGGCAATAATAATAAAAATGATATAAATGGCTCCAACATGATCCACCTTACAGTCAGGAGACAGGAATATCTTACCATGAAAATGAAGCGGGAAAGGGCCCGACATAAAGCAGCATCCCCATCTCACACATTTATGTTACATCCACAGGGTAAGGACCCCCTCCTGTCTGTAGACCAGGCGCCTCGACCTCCTCTGGATGTGTTGGGGACTATGAAATCCGCCTGTTACTCTGTGCTATCCTGTTCCCATAATTCCTATTCTCTTGTATGGGAGGTAAGGAAAGAGCATAGCAGAGCCCACTCGGCTGTTCTCGTAGTCCTCACTGTCAGGGGATGGGTCAGTGACGGGAACACTAATACTCAGTGTAAAGGAGGATTTAATCTGAACGATATGTGGAGTCTGATAGGGGAGATACAACATAAAGATGCGCTCACAGCTCAGACCCCTATTAATTCCCCAGCTGGGGGAACATGACAGCGAGCTATAGACCCCCATAAATCGTCCTCTGGCTGATCTCAGTGCAGACAGATGTGACGGCGATCAGTGACCGTGTCCGCACCGACTAATAACGCTGATCGCACCAAGAACAATAACTCATCAGGATTAAGAGTAACTTACTTTTTCTTGTCTTGAGAAAATAAGCCACCACTGCCTTTCTTTTTCACACCTGAAATAGAATAAGATGGATTTATTAGAAGTGAAACATAAAGGTAATAAAGTAAAATAACAGAATATTCCAGAAACTAATGAAGCTGATAATTCCTGGATCGCTCTATATGGTATAATGACCGGATCCCTACAGATAAATCCTGCATAACATAACGCACTGCCCGCGGTCTCCTGTAATATTCCCACTTCACAGCACTGACATCTTCTATACCACATGAATGAAAATGATGTACAGGTCATTAAATGGAGGGATAGACGTAATTGTAATTGTGTAGGACATTGTAATTGTGTAGGAATTATGTGACCCTTTAAAGGGGTTGTCCCACGAAAATATTCTACAGTTTTTAAACCAGCACCTGGATCGCATGTAATTAAACATTTAGCATAGCCCCTGAGTAATTCAATAAGATGTATCTGTTTCTTTGACCTGCTCGGCGAGATGGCCGCACATGCTCAGTTTCATCCTTCAACTGCCCCCTTAGCTGAGATAGGGAGAGCTGAGACACGCCCCCTTAGCTGTGATAGGGAGAGCTGAGGCACGCCCCCTTAGCTGTGATAGGGAGAGCATGGACACGCCCCCTTAGCTGCACCAGAAAAGACACGCCCCTTGAGCTTTCAGCAGAGCAATGAATGATCCATGTCAGGTGCAGGGCTGGTTCTAGCTTTGTTAGAAAGAGATAGTCATGTTCTATATGATGTCTGATTTTCATTTTTTACATTAGTCATGGAATAACCCCTTTAATGATAGGTAATTAGAGGTAGAAATGGATTTTATATTTGCCATTTCTTCTGTCTATGACGGGTTTTCCATTCCACTCACATTATAGAATAACTGCCCTTTTAGGGTCCATTCACACGTCCGTGTGTGTTTTGCGGATCTATGGATCCTCAAAACACGGACATCGGCGATGTGCATTCCGCATTTTGCGGAACGCACATCGCCGGCACTTAATAGAAAATGCCTAATCTTGAAAAAGTTTAGTTATTCTTTAATAGTAGATTTACACATGGAAAATTTATCGCAGAGCTTTCTTAACCGTCTGATTTATCTGAATTTGACTTTTCAGAAACTTTATTTATGTCTACCACAAATCCATGATGTGTCCCTTATGCAGCGTCCCACATTTGTGTGAAAGGGACACTTTAAACATCTGCTTATTTATGTATTTATCTAAATGTATGGTATTTTGCATTATCAGGCTGGCAATGTCATTTCACCCACCCGCCCCTTGGTGGTGCTCCGGCAGGCTGTTCCGGCGGGTGAACAGCCTGTCGGATCCATCCTGTCGCTAGTTCACGTGTGCCCCCTGACTGCCGCTCCGTCCCCATTGACTATAATGGGGACGGGGCAGAGTTACGGCGGCAGCACGTCAGCGAACTCCGAGAGGCGGCCGGACTAAAAGTACTGCATGCATTATAGTCAATGGGGATGGAGCGGCAGTCCGGGGGCACACGTCAACTAGCAGCAGGACGGATCCGACAGGCTATTCACCAGCCGGAACAGCCTGTCGGAGTCCCCTGCTGCTAGTGTGAAAGAACCCTTAGTTAGTGGAGGAAGTGAAGTTAGTCAGTGCAAGGAGTGAGAGAGCAGATGCAAGTTCATGGAGGAGAGAAACAGGCCTAAATCAACATGTAGCTGTTTTCCTTTCCTCTGGACCCTGATCAAGTCTGGAGAAGACAACACAGCAACCAATCACCAGACAGTGAATCTATGTATGACTATGCAGTAAGCCTAGTGAGGGTTACAGCTGAACCTAGCTTATGGACCTCATCAGCAAAAGTGCTTGAGAGCAACTTTCCAAGTGCCGGGGCACATATGGATAATTAGTGCGCAGAATTGTCCTTATCCACTACACAAGCCTTCCAGGACATAGTGGAAAACCTAAAACTTTTAGGAGAGCATCCTGTAAATAATGAAGCAGAGAGTTTGCCTGCCACGAGGGAGATCGTCCTTATAGGATAGCTCAAAGTAAACAGAAACCAGCATATTTAGTACCAGAGTGCTAGAGATTGAACTTAGAACTATTACAAGAAGTCTTGCCTGCAAAGTGTTAACCCTAAAGAAAACTCCTCAACTGACATTTGCCTAAACCTGATAAGTGGAATACAATTAAACTTATTTCTGAGTCATCACTTATGCCATATGAATGCACTTTATTGATGAACTGTAACATCTGCCTTGAGATTATTGATTCAAGTACATATTGGAATCGACTCCTCATTACTACTACTCTCATCATTTGCACCTAATGGTGCTGGCGTCACTAATCAGGGGCCCAGCCGCCAAAAGCACCTTAAACATCGATACCATCAAGGGCACCTGGATGGTGCTCCCTGCAATCGAGAGTGCCCCAGAAGATTTTGTGCTGTCTTCCCATCCACTGCACGCCAGCCCCAGGGGACAACTTAACCGTGAGTACTACTATCCTCGGCACCTCATCACTAGTACGCTCACACACATCACCCCCAGGGTGTCCGGCCGTTGTACTTCTAAGCAGGGCAGCCCATATATAGAACTCTATAGGTGATTGCCTGTATACAATCTATGGATACAGCTGATAACCATAAGGTTTTGTCTATACATTGAGAGTAGATGTCCATACTTTGCTATACCTCTGCTGTATCCCACTGTATAGCCATACAATTGCAAATATCAGCTGTTGGCCACAACACAAATAAATGTGTACTGCGCCGAGGACCTATGGCTACACGCACCCAGCATGTTGACCCTGTACATCTGAACCCCCTTTATGAGTGCCTGGCACAGACAGCACTGGCTCCACAAAAGTGATGATGAAGTCGGTGCCAGCACCTCGCTCAGACTCAGACATTACCCTGCAGTAACACAAGATAACACACTTTAACCTGTTCACTGCCAAGAACATATATAATACAAATGTAACTGCAGCTCAGATATGGGAACAATAGCTTAGATACAGGAGCTTTTCTTCATGTCATCACCCCTCTCACTGGTCACAGGCTGCGGACCTCATCTCTCGCTCTACAGCCTCCAGTCACCACAGTAGGTTACAGGAACTTCCCTAAATGTTAGTGTCATCTTTCCCTCTACTATGGTTACACTTTTAACCACAAATGGGAATTTTTAGGATTTTTTTTCTTTTTTTTATAAAAATTACACTTGACTGTTTGAAGGCAGCCATGAGTGTTAGTTGTAACTGGTTTGCACTTCCACAATGTGCCAGGTGTCAACGTTCAGAAATAATGTGGTTATGGTTGTTCTAATGTTATAATTTACTTGTATTCGTAACAAGCAAATGAAAAAAGTTAATTTAAGTTTTAAAAACATGACACTCACCTATGTGTAGTGGTCGGGTGCTGGTCTCTATGGGGGTCTCCAGGCTGGGATGCTCCACTCTGCAGAGGATTTCTGATCCTTCGTCTGAACTTATTAATGGGGTAAAAGTCAGTGAAGCTTCATAGAAGTAAGTTTTATCTTTCTGTGTCTTCTTCTTCTGTGAGATCTTGTAATTTTTATCCGTCTTTATTGATTCTCTGGGCAGAGCCGTCAGGTTTCCATCCCTCTTCATGAACCAGCTAACAGATAGAAGATCCGGGAAATATCCGGATATATCACAGATCAGTGTGGCTGATTTACCATCTTCCAGCTCAGGTCCACGGATAGATCCAACATGTGGAGTCCAAGGCAGATCTGTAATGTGTGGAGTAAGATGAGCTTTTTACAATGGGCTGTATATAAGCGTCACAGACCTTCTGTGTATTAAAGAGGACCTCTCCCCGCTCCTGACATGTCTGTTTCGATAGCTACATGCATTCCCCATGTAATAACAATTCTGGAGCCTCTATTCTTATGGCTCTATGTTGTGCCATTCCTCTATTACTTATTTCTACTAGAAGTTATGAATAAATTGCTAGCAGTCTGCAGTAAGGGTACAGAGGGGGAGGTAACCAGTTGGGGGGGTGTTACCTGCACAGACTGAAAATGGCATCACTGATTGGATAGAGTCTGTGCAGGTACACGCCCCCAACTGGTCACCTCCCCTCTGTACCCTTACCGCAGACTGCTAGCAATTCATTCATAACTTCTAGTAGAAATAATAGAGGAATGGCAAAACATAGAGTCATAAGAATAGATGCTCCAGAATTGTTATTACATGGGGAATGCATGGAGCTATTGAAACAGACATGTCAGGAGCGGTGAGAGGTCCTCTTTAACCCCTCAATGAAGATCAAGTGTCTCATCTCTGCCTGTAATGAACCTGTGAAGGTAACTGAGAATTCAGGAGTAATCTAGTCACCGCCACATACATTCTAATGTACATTGTGGTGCGGGTCTGCAGTTTCTTCAGTCTGGAGTTCCTCCTTCTACCTTAAAAGAGTTGTCTCTGTAATTTATTATCTAGCATCCTAAACCTCTGGTGATCAGCTGTTGTCACCAGAGAAGCCATGTTTAGCAGGAAAAGTGTAGTATTACATTGTAGTATTTAAGTCATAGCAGTGTCGGACTGGGGTGCCTAGGGCCACCAATCAAATTTATTTTGGGTGCCCACCATACGGATACACACAGGACTAAGATGCTACCAGATGATAGAATTTGGGGATCCCTGCAGCAACTTTGAGAAGGTAGGTCCTGGGGAGAAGAGGACACTGGTGACTTTCCTCTACATCCAGAAGTCGTCTCCGCTCTGATCGTGTCTATAATAATAAACTGCGGAGTTTCTTTAATAATCTATCAAGTGTTTTATATGAACATCGGCTGGTTGTGGTGCCGTACACTGAACACATGTATGTAGTGCAGTGAGTCTACTGTGTTATGTGCCACTTGTGCAGGGGGTGGGAGACTAGGGGCCCGCCGGGGGATTCACTTGTACCCCTGTGGGCCAGTCCGAGATCTTAAAGGGAATCTGTCTCCAGGAATCTGGACTTTTATCTGCAGTAATACATGAGTAGTGCTGGACATAAGGAGTCCAGATCATTATTATCGCCCTCCGTTCCCCCACTGTCAGCGCTTAGAGCTGCACTGGAGTACATTGTCAGGACTACTGTGCTGACAAAGGAGAGGACTCATGTGCGCATGCACAGAAGTCCTGACAATGTATTTCAGTGCAGCTCTAAGCGCTGACAGTGGGGGAACGGAGGGCGATAATAATGATCTGGACTCCTTATGTCCAGCACTACTCATGTATTACTGCAGATAAAAGTCCAAGATCGTGGTGACAGCTTCCCGTCTCATCGTGTTGTATGCTCTTTATGAGACCACGCTCCTTATAATGTGGGTGGGTGAGACAAAACAAGGAAGGGGACAGATGCAGGGTCGCTGCTTGCTCCTGTATGTCACTGTGCACGATTATCTCCTAAGCATCTTGAATTTCATGGATATGATATATGATCAGGCCTTTTTTTGACTTTTCTCCGACTTGCCCCGCCCCCTCATGGGCGTCCGCCCGCTGCCGCAAACGAACCCAGTAGTAAGATATGTGAACAAGAGAAATCCTCTGCGATCCTCTCGCACTCACAAACTCAGTAGCAGGCAGGCCGGGCGGCAGCGTAACTCACTGACGTCACGCGCCTGCTCCGCCTGCTTCATTCATAAAGTGGGAGGAGCAGGCGCATGATGTCAGTGAGCTGCGCTGCCGCCCGGCCTGCCTGCTACGGGAGTTTGTGAGTACGGAGAGGATCGCAGAGGTTTTCTCTTGTTTAAAATGCCTATTGCCTACATTAATGCCTCAATATTACAGTGAGCGGGGCCCGGTGTAATAGAATACAGTGACTGCACCGGGCCCCGCTGCCATTACAACCACAGATGCCGGCCCCCAGACCCTGTATTGGGGATCATTACCTCACAGGGACACTGTTATGGGGGGGATCTGTGGATGACACATATATAGCATAAGGTGCTATATATGTGTCACCCACAGATCCCCCCCCCCCACAACGGTGCCATCCACAGAGCCCCCATAACAGTGCCATCCACAGACCACCATTAGTTCAAAACCTACCAAAAGCACACCTTTTGGTTCAAAATATTTTTTATTTTGGCTATTCCCCACCCCTCTTGTAATTGTTCCGCTACTTGTGGGCTGCGCGGGCATGAGTTAAGTCACTTCGGTGTGCAACGCCATCCTGCAGTGCGTGACCCCCCAAATTTTACTTGCATCCCTGTTCTCTAAAGGGGCGGTTTTAGGGGCGGTCCTAGGGGGTGGGTAGAGGTGTGGCCAGGGGAGGGGGGGTGAGTTCCATCACCTTTTCTCTTAGAAAAAAAGCCCTGTATATGATAGATAGATAATGCAAAGAACGGTGATTAAAGAACACTACGTTTGATTCACAACCCTGGGAGTGCCGGGGAATTTCTTTGTATTACTTATAGGATGAATGACCAATGATCACTTCCGCAGCCGCTGGCACAACACTACTGAATTTATGTCGCGGTGACACTCATATTACATTTTTATCTAGATAGATAGAAAAGAAAAAATTCCACAGCACTTCCCAAATGTAAGTAAAAAAAGTATATTTCAATCACCAAACAGCAATGTTTCGGTCCACTCACCGGGAGCTTTCTCAAGCAGTGACATGGTCCCAGTGAGTGGACCAAAACGTTGATGTTTGGTGATTTACATATACTTTTTTTTTTTTTACTTACATTTAGGAAGTGCTGTGGAATTTTTTATTTTGTATTTTTGGAGTACCAACCGTCTCCACAACCGCCGGCACCCTGCACTACGCTCTATGCTGTGCTCCTCCCATCCTTGTATTTGATAGATAGACAGACAGACATCCAGCATTACCTCTGATACTCAGTGATCTTGTCTCTGCCGTCTCCAGAGCCTCGTGTTTCCACACTACAATGATTTTCATCTCCGGATCATTGAATGAATTATTAGAAATCCAGACAACGCTGGTGACGTCATATGTGAGATCTCTCTGTGATCTGACGGTTTGCTTCGGTGATAAATCATATTTGCGAGTCGTATTTTCCCAGTGCCAGGAGATTTTGATATCTTTCGGGTAAAACTTCTGTAGATTCAGAGAGAACTGAACACGAGATGAATCTGCCATAGAGATCTGTACAGGATCCAGCATCTGGGGTTCAGCTGGAAGAGAAGAAGCAGAAGACTGGTCCAGTGTCTATACTGGGAGTAGTGGATTATTCTATGCATATTCCAGGTCTGCCCTCCTAGAACTAGAAATGATCTATCAGTAATCACCCCTCACCGTGTATGGTGTATATGTATATATATATATAAAGTGCCACCTGTGTAATGTATATATATTGTTTTTGCTAATGTCTAGGGCCAGTGACAGAACATTTTTGTAATATACTTTATTTAGGGAAAACGTTTATTTATGGTAGAAAACTTTGGCTGAAATGTCCCTTAGCAGCGCGCTCTCCGATGACATCCGGGCAGTGCTGGGAGATGCGGCCTCTACCTCACTGCTCCCTCACAGCCCGGTGCGGACAGGAGCCTAATGTGTCTACATTAAATATACAGTTACACACTTACCCGTATTTTTCGCCGTATAAGACGCACTTTTTCTTCCCCCAAAATGGGGGGAAAATGCCCCTGCGTCTTATACGGCGAATGCAGTCAGTTTTACATCGCTGGCAGCGATGTAAAGTGAGCGGGGACTCTGGGAGGGACTGGGAGGAGGAGCTGGGGCCGGCAATAGCGGCGGGGCGGTGCAGTCACTGTACTAAAGGCCCGCCCCGCCGCTCCGGTGTACTAATAAAATATGTCATATTCAATTAATGGTTATTAAATATGCCCCTTTATGCCTAATAGTACCTTAAATCCTAAGCGCATCCGTACAATGCAGGCCGGGCGGGCGGCAGCGTAACTCCCTGATGTCACGTGCCTGCGCCGCCTACTTTATGAATGAAGCAGGCGGCGCAGGCAAGTGACGTCAGTGAGTGACGCGCCGCGCCGGCTGCCCGGCCTGCCGGCATTGTACTGAAGCGCTTAGGATTTAAGGTACTATTAGGAATAAAGATGCATATTTAATAACCATTAATTAAATCAGACATATTATATTAGTATACTGGAGCGGCGGGGGATCTGTGGATGGCACAGTTATGGGCTGGGAGGGTCTGTGGATGACACATGTATAACAGTGCCATCCACAGATCCCCCCCCCCTGTAACAGTGCCAGCCACAGATCCCCCCATAACAGTGTCTGTCATCCACAGTTCCCCCATAACAGTGTCCGTCATCCACAGTTGCCCCCATAACAGTGTCCGTCATCCACAGATCCCCCCATAACAGTGTCCGTCATCCACAGATCCCCCCATAACATTGTCGGTCATCCACAGATCCCCCCATAACAGTGTCCGTCATCCACAGATCCCCCCATAAGTGTCCGTCATCCACAGATCCCCCCCATAACAGTGTCCGTCATCCACAGATCCCCCCATAACAGTGTGTCATCCACAGATCCCCCCCATAACAGTGTGTCATCCACAGATCCCCCATAACAGTGTCCGTCATCCACAGATCCCCCCATAACAGTGTCCGTCATCCACAGATACCCCCCATAACAGTGTCCGTCATCCACAGATCCCCAGTAATAGTGCCATCCACAGACCACCTAGTTCCAAACCCACAGCACACCTTTTGGTTAAAAAAAATTTTTTTCTTATTTTCCTCCCCAAAAACGTAGGTGCGTCTTATACGCCGGTGCGTCTTATACGGCGAAAAATACGGTAATAAATATGGACTTCTACACTAGATGTATACTCGGTGACCAACGTGACCAGCGCTGTCAGCACTCACCGCCGCCCCTCTGTCTGAGTCATGTGAAGGTGCCGACTAGGGATGAGCGAATAGACTTCGGAGGAAACATCTGAAGTCGATGAGAATAAAACTTTATTTCAATACTGTTCGGAGCGAGCCCTTCGTACAGTATTAGAATGTATTGGCTCCAATGAGTGGTACCAATGAACTGAATCCAAGTTCGGACAATGTTTTTTTACAGTATAAAACTATTTCTGAAGTTATTATGCGAAGTCTTGCTAGACTTTGCTAAGTAATAACTTCACCTCATTGGAGTTAATACATTCTAATACTGTGCGGAGCGCTCGCACTGTACAGTATGGTAACGAAGTTTTATGCGAACCATCCGAAGTCGATTCGCTTACCCCTAGTGCTGACACACATTCAGGCTTTTTGATGCAGTTTTGAAGCCAAAATAAGTTGTGGATCATAGAAGTAGAGAAAGTATCAAGAACAGATACTACTTCTCCACTGTTCAATCCACTCTTGGTTTTGGCCTAAAAAACTACACCCAAAAAACCTGAATGTGTGTCAGCATGCTTAAGGAGTTGTAGTTTATATATCTGCTCTGTATAATGACTACAGAGTATGAAATCTCCACCACTTACCTCTGCAGTAGTTTTTCGTGTTTATTAACACCACACTCTGCGAGAAATAACTTTCTAATTGTGCAGTCATATAATATATTGGACATTTTCATAATTTTTTTTTGTGGGGGAGGGGGGGCAACAATTCTATATTTTATTTTGCTGTCGTTCACTGCGGTGTGTCACTTAATGCTGCCAGTTGATACTGGAAACACCATATTGATAGTTTTTTATGTTTTCCTTCTTTTGCACATTTTGTGCATTGTCATATTTGATCTTTTTTTACATATTAAAGCAGAAAAAGGTTTTTAGCATGTTTTTTTAGTGAAGTTATTTCTTTGTGGTTTTTGTCTCACTGTAGCACTTCAGTAATACCCGGTGCTAGTTGTATTGCAGTGTAGTGCTGTCTGTCGGCACGTGTCCTGTAAAGCCCTACCTCTGGCACAGCAGCCCATCAGCACTCAGCGATGGTATTGCAGGGATGCCATAGGGGTTGTCAGCAGGATCCCCACATGGTGTAGATGCTGTAGTATGCAGTGGTATTTTAGGGGATAAATGTCTCTGATCGGAGTTATCTGATCCCGGTTGTTACAGCAGAGTCCGGCTTCCCCGATGTTCTCGCAGACACAGCTCCTGTGCCCTCTCTATAACCATGACACGGTGTAACACATGTTGACATACACGTACCTAATAATCAACTGTTCTGTGTAGAGAGGAGAAATACTTTCTGTGGGATAACCTCTTTAAACATGGAAGCCTTAGGATGTTGTATGTCCCTGTATAATTTCCTGGGGTATACTGTACATGTGGGCTTTTTATACATCAAGAGAGTTTTCTTTCATGAATAGAGACTACCTATTGTTTGGCGGTTTTAAATGAAGGATTCCTGAAATGATAATTTGATGTTTTAACCAATGTAAGTGAATGAGACTGACTCTTTTACCCAGAGATGGAGGCGGCTTTATGCCTCCACATTATATCAGCACTCACCAGTGACTTGTAGCCTCCCAGTGGTTTTCTCTATGGGTGTCTCCAGGGTGGGATGCTCCACCAGACATATATATTCTGCCCCCTGATGTGTCTCCAGTGTGGGGGAGATGGTCAGACTGGAGGTACAGTTATAGGTGTTATCGGCCGCTCTCCTGGATGATATCCTCTGGTTCTCCGTCTCTTCATACATCTTATATCCGGCACGTCTGCTCCATCTCACAGTGACTGCCTCCGGGAAATACTCAGAGATATTACACTGCAGGGTGGCCGGGGTGTCATGACGTAGACGGGGAATCTGGATCTCTTCTACAACTGGCGTCCATCTGTAATCTGCAGAACAGGACAGGACACAGGAAAGTTTTTGAACAATGTTATCACCCACCTTCATATTACACACCTGTGTCAGGATGTGGCTTATTATACCCGTTCATATTTCTTATTCTAAGTGAAAGGGCATGAAAAATGTTTTACCTCCCAAGGATCCCAGATTCCTGCCTCATCCCCGCTATAAACATAAGATTACTGCCGCCGGTGTCCTCCATGAAAGCATGGTGAGGAAGGATGTATATTCATAGGTACATTTATAACATCTACAGAATATAAGTGTTAGAGGTCAGCGAGGAGAGAACATTTCTTCTCACCTGAGTCTCGGATAGAGAGCTCCCTGGATTCTCCTTCTCCCAATGATTCATGGTCCCAGGTCATTCGGACTCTGAATCCTGGATCCTTGTGACGTTCCTGAGGAATTCTGACCTCACTGGAGACGCTGTAGGTTCCGTCAGGATTATCTGACACTGATTCAGTGGATGACAGGACTTCTTCTAGTTCTCCCACTCCACATGTCCATATAATCTTGATGGTTTTAGGATAAAATTTCTCCAAGTTGAGCAAATACTTCATCTCTCCAGAGTCCATTAGACTTCTCATTATTGGCTGTGACAGCTTGGGCTTCACTGAGAAATCAAGCACAGAATGAGTCAAACATAGAAGTGAGGATATTAAATAGACTTCTATTACAGAAGAGAAAAGCTGAGTACTTCCACATTTACAGGACTTGTGCATGATTGTCATCTGCTCCTCGTCTTTATAACAGGGTGACCATGTTCAAACTTTCCACTAATTCTCATCTTTGTTGTTTTTCTGTATTCTTTATAATAATCTTTATATAACGCAAACATATCCTGCAGCGCTTTAAAGAACCTTCCCGTCCTCTCTTATAGTGAGATGACTGTAACATATAACCTGATGATGTGATGTCATTTAAAAGTGATATCTCACCATGAATGGTCTTACAGTGAAACCTCTTCTCATCATTTCGCTTCTTGTAGACTCCTCTACAGATGAAGGTGACATCTTTGTGTCTTTCCATATGGGGTATGAAGCTCAGTGATGATAAGGACTGATGTCCCTCTCGTTGTGATCTGATCACATAGGATGCATCCAGTAAGCTCTCCTCTTCTTCTTCTGAATGTCCTCTCATCTGAGACGTCTGGATCTCCTGGACCTGTCCAGCTCTTCTCATCAGCCAGGTCACACACAGGTTCTCGGGGCAGTTGTCCACTGTGTAGTACAGGGTGGCCTCCTCTCCATCAATCAGCTTAGGAGGACCCTCGATGTCTCTTACTATGAACGGTCCATTATCTGTCAGATCAGTATAAAATGACGGCACTTTACATTTACAGTGACATAACATAAAGCCGCAGTATGGATTTCCATCTGTTTTATACGGTCACACGGACTCGTCAGTAATCCTCATCTCTCTACATTACCTTTCCTCCTCAGTTTTAGTTTCCAGTACAGAACACCAGCGATGACAAATATCAGAATAATCCCAATAACAGAACAGGCAGCAATGATCCCAGCCGAGCTTGTGTCTGTAGAGATGAGAGAGGACACAGAACTATAGAGAGCAGAGACTTCTACATAGTCACTATTCCAGTCATTTAAGGAGCTGAACCCGGACAGCTCCGATGTTCCCCCTTGCCCTGCACTGGACCACGCCGGGCAAAGGCTTTTCTTTAGATCCAGTGACGTACCGGGTCTCTGAATGGGAATGCTAGACGGAAAATTCCCCCTAGCAGTGAGCCTGGTGACATCACCAGCACTAATGGGCGGTCTTTAGCGCTGCCCTAGCCTGTGAAACAACCTAGGAACCCGCTATAGACTGCCCATTAGTGTTGGTGACATCACCGGGATCACTGCTAGGCGGAGGAGCAGCGTAAAATGTAAACAAAACAGCCCTCGCCCTGGAGCACTTATACAGGCTGAATGGGTGAAGAAGGGATTATGTCCGGGTTCAGCTTTGAACCCAGACAACCCTCGTTAATGATATCATATATAGTTGTGTCCTTCAAGAACAGGGTTCAGCAACCTTCAGCACTCCAGCTGTTGTGAAACTACAACTCCCAGCATGCTCCATTCCTTTCTATGGAAGTTCAGGGAGTTATAGTTTCACAACAGCTGCAGTGTCGAAGGTTGCTGAACCCTGTTCTAGAATGTCTTTAAATTTAATTTAGGCTTCATTCACATCCGTTAGGAGTCTCCGTCATTGATTCTGTCAATGCTATACACCACCCGTCTGTCGCCCATAGGTACTCATGTTAAAAAAAAACTATATGTTAAAGCGGGTTATAAGGGACTTAGATATTTATGGCCTGTGCCCAGGATAGGTCATCAGTAATAGATCGGTGAGGGTCCGACTCCCAACATCCCCACCGATCAGTTGTTCGGACAGCTCACTGTAGTTTTCAGCTCTGGCGTACGGCAGCTCCGTTCCAGTTTTGTTGACTGTACATTTTCCTGCGCTGGTCTCTGCCCGGACAGCTGAGTGTCGGGTGCTGGGTGTCTGATCCCCATCAATATGACGTCACGGAAAACCCTTTAACTTATAGTTATTTTGTTGTATTCAGTTTTCTGCCCCGTTCTAGGAACATAAAAAGGAAAAAAGGCAACAATGGATCCACGTTGTGACAGAAACCAAAAATGCTGGAAACTCCCATTCTCTATAAGGGGACTATGGTTTCCATCTGGGTGCCCGGCGTTTTACTGGACGTAATAAGGAAGCATGCTGAGAACGATCACAATGGCGGATGTCGGACTCTTGTCTGCCAAAAATATAATAAGTAACGCTGTAGAATTTCATCTATTCCCATCGAAACTGCATATTTAAAGGGGTTGGCACATTGGGGTAGGTGGGACCTGCACCTATCAAACATAAGGGGGCATATCCTAGTGATATGCCTCGATGGGCCAACCCCTTTCAACATGCAGTTTTCGTCAGAGACATTTTTCCAGGGTAGCGTACTACACTTTCGGCAGACGAGTCCTTAAAGGCCTGATCGGCCAGTCATTTGCCATTGTGCTCAAGGACCAGGAAGTCTGTTTTTTCCTTAATCAAAGTCTCCCCAGTTTAGTTTGTCATGTTCCTGGTGGGACCATACATGTGAACGACCCCACAGATGGCCGATCATTGTCCCAAGTGTATGGCTCTATTCATTTCTCCGGTGCCGTGCTTGACTAGTGCTTTTCCTTGCATTTTGAGGATTGGTAGGGGTCTTAGAGGTGGACGTTCTGGTAGTCAGGCCGCCATGTGTCAGAAATCGTGGCTTTTATAGTGAGGAATCGGTGTCACACATCCTGACAAATGGCTGCTGAGAAGTTCTGCTCGTCCAGTACAGACGTAGGAGGAAATTGTATCAGGGGACAGAGGCCATGAGATCAGGAAAATGAATGGCCGCCATGTTCGGTGTCATACCGACCACCTTAAAGGGCTTTCCCACTTTCAGAATATTGATGGTCTATTCTCAGGACATGTCATGAGATCACTGGGGCTCCGGCTCTCGACACCCCTGTCAATCGTCTGTCAGAAGGGGCTGCGGTACTTCTCTGAACACTGCGGCCTCTTTATTCGTTACATGGAGACATCTACTTGGTAGATCCAGATATTGCAGCTTTGTCCCATTCCATTATAACAGTCAGCTGGCCCGATGACCTGTCAATAACCAATGGAGACAGAGACATTAAGCAATATTAATCAGTTTACCTTCATACACCAGGCGGAAGTCTTCCTGAAGAGGCTTGTGTAGAGCTTCATGTCGGACTCTACATGAGAAGATCCGCTCCATGTCCTCCTCAGTAGGTATTATAGTTACGGTGCTGTTCACATTGTACGTCCTGTCTGGGTTCCTCCAGGGCTCATCTGTAGTGACATCCCTCAGCATCTCCGAGCCCCTGAACCATTTAATATCAAGGTCCACGGGGTAGAATCCAGCGGCGGAGCAGCGCAGGACGCTCTTCTCCTTCAGTACAACTGTTTTACCTGTGATTGTCACCTGCGGAGGAGCTGAAAGCATATATGTAAAATACCCTCAATCTGTGTAATCTCATAAGGACCCGTGTACCCTGAGTGGGGAAAAACCTTTGTGGCCAGTGCATATCTGATGGAGATAGAGAAACAGCATCTGAATGAGTGCAGCATAAAATGTAATAGAATTCTCCTTCAAGGGTTAACATTTCTGAAAATGGTAGGAGTCGCCCAGAATCTAGAATACAGGCCGGGGTTTCCCTTTCATTTCGATGATCCCTGGGGTTGTTTTAACAGCAAAATCCATTTATGAAATTCTTTGCTGTATTTTAAGTTCATTTCAGGATGCAGCTCGGCCTCTGTGCTGACTTCATCTAAGAATGCAGACACCGAACAAGCATGCTGGGAATACTGGGGGATTTCAGATCTGAAGCTTAATACAACTTTACCTGTAACTCAGGATCAGTACAGGATAAGTAATGTATGTACACGGTGACTGCACCAGTGGAATAGTGAGTGCAGCTCTGGAGTATAATACAGGATGTAACTCAGGATCAGTACAGGATAAGTAATGTATGTACACGGTGACTGCACCAGCAGAATAGTGAGTGCAGCTCTGGAGTATAATACAGGATGTAACTCGGGATCAGTACAGGATAAGTAATGTATGTACACGGTGACTGCACCAGCAGAATAGTGAGTGCAGCTCTGGAGTATAATACAGGATGTAACTCATGATCAGTACAGGATAAGTAATGTATGTACACGGTGACTGCACCAGCAGAATAGTGAGTGCAGCTCTGGGGTATAATACAGGATGTAACTCAGGATCAGTACAGGATAAGTAATGTATGTACACAGTGACTGCACCAGCAGAATAGTGAGTGCAGCTCTGGAGTATAATACAGGATGTAACTCAGGATCAGTACAGGATAAGTAATGTATGTACACAGTGACTGCACCAGCAGAATAGTGAGTGCAGCTCTGGGGTATAATACAGGATGTAACTCAGGATCAGTACAGGATAAGTAATGTGTGTACACAGTGACTGCACCAGCAGAATAGTGAGTGCAGCTCTGGGGTATAATACAGGATGTAACTCAGGATCAGTACAGGATAAGTAATGTATGTACACAGTGACTGCACCAGCAGAATAGTGAGTGCAGCTCTGGAGTATAATACAGGATGTAACTCAGGATCAGTACAGGATAAGTAATGTATGTATACAGTGACTGCACCAGCAGAATAGTGAGTGCAGCTCTGGAGTGTAATACAGGATGTAACTCAGGATCAGTACAGGAGAAGTAATGTAATGTACACAGTGACTGCACCAGCAGAATAGTGAGTGCAGCTCTGGAGTATAATACAGGATGTAACTCAGGATCAGTACAGGATAAGTAATGTATGTACACAGTGACTGCACCAGCAGAATAGTGAGTGCAGCTCTGGAGTATAATACAGGATGTAACTCAGGATCAGTACAGGATAAGTAATGTATGTACACAGTGACTGCACCAGCAGAATAGTGAGTGCAGCTCTGGGGTATAATACAGGATGTAACTCAGGATCAGTGTAGGATAAGTAATGTATGTACACAGTGACTGCACAAGCAGAATAGTGAGTGCAGCTCTGGAGTATAATACAGCCTGTAACACTTTATAATTACTGGAGGAATAACACTTCAAAGTGACTGAAGTTATTATGTATAGTAATACTACATGTAGGTGACGATAGGCATTATTGTCCTGCGTCGCTAGGATCCTTGGTTCAGACTGAACCATATGCAAAATCCACATGGAGTCTGTATGTTCTCTTCATACTTTGTGTGGATTTCATCAAAAAATATACTAATCGGTTAAATTGTGCCTATGAAATTGTGTTTGTACATGCTTGGATGTAACTGTCCTCTGTACAGCGCTGTGGAACATGTTGGTGTTATATACGTAATATCAAACAATACATAAACTATCAATGTTGAACATGCAACTTAGAGTACAGTATTTATGGTGACCAATTTAAAAACCTCTTAGGATATGTAAATGCAAGTATCTACTCTAGAATTTAGGAATTGAATGCTGTGCAGCATGTCTAGGTAAGCCTCACAGTCTGAAACGCTGCACACACGACTTCCGGTTCTGGCGCCATCATGGAAGGCAGCAGGAGGTGAGCGCTCAGCAACCACCCGCCTGAAAACCTCCCTGCTCCCCCACATATCGGGATAAAACCCCTTGACATTATTCAGAACAAGAGAGGCGCAGATCCTTCAGTTTATGGACCGCTTTTTAATCAATATGGGGAGCAAGAACAAGCGGAAAGGTCCTCCCAAAGCAATCATGCCATCAGAAGAGACGCCAATAATGGCAGAATACGAGTATTCCACTGACTTAGGCAACAGCAACATACAACACATGCCCGAAGAAGGTGGCTACACAGATGGCTCCACAGATTGATTATCGCCGACTGGCGCTAGAGGTGGTGGCAAGGATCTTACCTGATCTACAAGATTCTCTATCCACCACAGTGACGCAGTCATTCCAACAACTACAGGCCGAGGTAACTCAAAACTCACAACGTCTGGAGGCTCAATGTGATGCAATGGCCCGGGAGCTGGAATTATCTCAACCGGCGCTGACAACAGCTGAGCGAGAAATCAAACGACTGGGGGAAAAAATTGACGACCTTGAAATCAAATCACGGAAAAGCAATTTATGAATAGTAGGTCTCCCAGAATCTATACTGCTCCATGATCTCACTTTAATTTGTGAAAACAAGTTCCCTGAAGTCCTGGGCCTGCAAAAGATATTCACGGTGGAAAGGGCCTGATCTCAAATCACCAAGAGAATGCCAGCAGAAGGACAACGAAAAGAGCGTGCTAAGTCAGAGGTCCAGGCAAGTGATAGTGAAATATCCTAACTATGCAGACAAAGCAGACATCTTGGGATCGTACAAGAAGACAAGAACAGACGTCATGGTCAGAAGTCACAAGATATTGATCTTTAATGATTTCTCTGCGGAGGTGTTAAAACGCAGAAGGGCCTTCTCTACAGTGTGCTCAGAGTTATACAATAGGAGGACGCGGTGTCACGGGTGAAGTTTGCAGATAGCTGGAACTTATAAATAAACTAGCGACTGGCTTGATCCCAAACTAAGGAGCTTATAGGTGAGCTCTATAAAACCCTAAGAGCTCTCCCTGACTGCTATGCACATGCAAGGGTCTCGATGGTAGATGATTGCATGCCGACGTACCTAAGTCTGTGTGACACCTGAAAACCCTATAATAGTGAGGGGACACGACCAGCATCTCCCTGCACTTAATACGGACGGAGTCAGGGTCACCTAGAATCAAGCCAGCAAGGAAACACAATAAAGTAAAGGACTTATCTGAGCAAACAGCAGAAGCAGCCTCCAGCAGTGAACACTTCATCCAGGAAGTAGTATAAACCGCAAAGTGAGGCAGTATGGGAGGGAATATAAAGGAAGACGAATAGTCTAAATAAGTGACACCTGGCAGAAGGAAAGGAGATGAGAAAGTGAAACCAAAACAAAGAACATTATACAAGAGGTAGAGAAGAACGTCTGCCAGACCTTCTCACAAACCTGGCGGTGACACGCGGTTTGCTTTGATGTATCCTGCCCTCCTTAGAGTATACCATGAGGATGGATCCACCACAACTTTTCAAACTCCAAGAGAGGAAGCTGCCATGTTGGATGAAAACAAGGTGGAAAAGGGCGCCAAATCCCCACCACTCTCTCAGTGGACACGCGGGAAGCACAAACTGCCGCCAGCCACACCAGGGGAAACATTTCCTCAAGAAGCAGTGCAGACATACTAAGAATTTGGCTTCATGAAGACGAACAAGACACAGTTTCTGCAACAAATAGTGGGGACGACTACCGACACCAGAAGACGTGCCACGGTCCTGGGATCTGACGGGCTACATAGACACTCTACTTGTTAATCAGAGCCAGGAGCCAAGAGACATTATAGCAGGTGATAGCTAACCCCTTCTTGTGTTGTACAGTTTACAGGTTTATATTATACATAGATAGGGTATGAATGTACCAACACTCTACAGACGGTGGCAATGTAATGCCCGACTAACCAAAGACACTAGTAGAGTCTTAATTCTTATATTAGCTGCCCTCAGATATGGACATCACCATCGTGAAAGCTATGTTATGGACAAACAATGGACTGGCTCCAACTTGCTGATAATATATAGTTCTTCCACTACTTATGGATGCATACCAATTGGGCCACGAATGGTACAGAACATATTATATCTTATAATGAAGGTGGGTGGAAAAGAATACCTAATTTTAACTCTATCAGAACTTTCCATGATGGAAAAAAGAGAAGTTGCTAGGCAGATATACCTGTACGAGATCAGTTTCTCCACCTTCTCGTCGGGTGACAGTAAAGGACAAAATGTTACCACTTGGACATAAATCACATTACAAAGGTTTTCAATTATGAAAATAGTAACATGGAATGTAAAGGGGCTGCACTCTCCCCATAAGCGCCTAATAGTCTTGCGACATCTACAACGATTGAGGGTGGACATAGCCATGTTACAGGAGACACACCTCCATGAGGAGGTTTTCTTTAGAATGAGAAATCTATGGGTGGTAGAGATGTATGGATCAGGAAAAGTAGGGCGTAAAGCAGGAGTCCTTACCCTGGTACGCACCGATCTCACTTTAGAAGTCATACATCATGAAGGAGACTCAGAGGGGAGATGGCACTATCTCCAATTGAAATCATCCATGGAGATAATGAGCATATATAACATAGATGGTCACAATACTCCAAATAAAGTATTTTTTCAGAATCTAATAAAAGGGGTTGTCCTGAACCCAGACATACCCATATTTTCACCCAGGAAGCCCCCCTGATGCTAGTATCGGAGCATCTCATGCTCTGATGTGCACCCTTGCCCAGCACTAGATTGCAACAACACACTGCTGGGCGGAAGCTTCCACCCAACAGTGTGCTCAGTGACGTCACCGGCTCTAATAGGCATGCTTTAGCCCTGGCCTAGCCATTTTACCAGAAAAGTCAGTAAATAGTAATTACATTTTAGTCTTAACAGGGCATTGTCATGTTACGGATACACTGGATCTGAAGCCTGGTCATTGGTCACGGTTTCTACAGTCCTATTAACTCACATTACAATTGCCACTTATCCCTGTTAGCACACTCCTATAGTCACATCCCTAACACACAGCAGAGACTTGCTTGAATCGGCCCAAAGTCTCCTGAAATCAAATGTACAAAGAGCTGGTGATTCCCTGTTTGGGCAAGAAATTATTTATTTTAGCTATTTCTCTCTTGATCTCTGTCAGCAGGGAGGAAGTAAAGGACTGTGGTAATTTTAAACTCCAACTACTTTGACTTATATTCAAATGAATAATGTGTGCAGCGTTTTTACAGTGGATATAAAAAGTCCACACACCCCTGTTAAAATGTCAGGTTTCTGTCATATAAAAAAAATGAGACAAAGATTAATTTTATGTGCTAACACTTGTGCTGCTTAAGGTTATGTAAATAATTGACTTACCTCCAATGTCCAGCCGGAGCTCCTTCTCCTTCTTCTCTGAGCCGTACATCACTGAGCACTTGTACATTCCCCCATCGGGTATTTGTATATTAGAAATAGTCAGATTGGCATTCCCGGCCATCAATGCTTCTGTGCTCAGGGCATATCTAGAAGACGTCGTCCTCACAGTTTTATTGTAGCTCAGGATTTCCTTATCGAAAAACCTCCAGTAGATTGTTAGATGATTGGGATCTACAGGAGGTTTATCCACTGTGAACGAGCAAGGAACCAGAGCGTCAGATCCCAGCCTGGCTGCATGTACGGATGGCCCAGTCAGCTGAAGTGAGGACACTGTGGACAATAGTATAATGTTTAGCGTTATTATAGCTAGAGAGGAGCGAATCGAACTTGACTAAGCAGAATTCAATACGAATTTCAAGAAAAAATTTGATTTATACCGAAGTCGAATTTCCTTGTGCTTTGTGGTAACGAATCGTATTTTTTCCTAAAATGTCTGCTGTACATGTTAGAACAAGGAACTAAGAACTCTGGGAATGAGGGATCACCCACAATGCCATGCTTGCAGCCAATCAGCAGCCAGCCCCTGTGATGTCACAGCCCTATAAATAGCCTCAACCATGTTGGATTCTGCCATTTTCCAGTGTACTTAGTGCAGGGAGAGAGGTGACAGGCGCTAGGGACAGTGCTAGGAAAGACTTTATTCTGCAAGAAAAACTATTGAGCAGTTCAGGGAAGATCAGTCATAGTGTAGGGAAAGGATAGGGAGGCATTATCCACACTATAGGGAGAGAGCAGGGTCTAATAGGAGAGTGTACAGCCTGGGTAATAGGAGCGATTACTATTACACCTTGCTGCACTAATCGGGCATCCGATCTAATACTTCTGCCTTCAGGTTGTTTGCAGTATATGATACATCAATAATTCCAGTAATCCTTGCTTGTTATTGGGGTGAAAGTGCTGTGTGATACCACCAGTTTTGGGGTGTATTTACGTGAAAAATAATTATTTCCATTCACCCTTGCTTCTTGATACAGCCAGTTTTGGAGTGTATTAACAGGAAATATAAGTACGTACATTCAACGTTCTGCGGTGAAATTACATTGTGATACAGCCAGTTTTGGGGTGTATTAATTGCAAATATAAGTACATCCATTCACCCCTTGCTACAGTGGTGAAATTGCAGTCTGATAGTATTGCATTTATCCCTGCAGTTTCTTTTAATTCAGTATGTCAGACAGACATGTGACAGGCCCTTCAAAGGGAATGGGCAGTGGCCAAACTGTTTCTGGCACAGGTGGAAGTAGCACAGCAGAAGGGGGCGGGCAGCAGCAGTCGCAGCATCAGGCCTGAGCTCCCAGTGTCATCTAGCACTCACGTTCCACTGCCATGGCTGCTGGGGGGGGGCAGGATCAGTACAAGCTCCGTCAGCAGAAACTTAAGTCTAGAGTCTCTAATGAGCAGTTTTCTTTACCTGCCTAGTGAAGAAACTACTCACCAGCAACAGCAGCTAGACATGGAGCAGAACCTGAACCAGCAGTTGGTGGCATACTTGGTCTGCACCCTGCCACCCCACATCGAAGATCCCCTGGACTACTGGGCAGCCAAACTGGATTTGTGGCCACGACTGTCCAAGTTTGCTCTGGACAAGCTTTGTCCGCGTTTGCTCCAGTATCTGTACCTACAGTACAGCACCAGTATCTGTACCTACAGTACAGCACCAGTATCTGTACCTACAGTACAGCACCAGTATCTGTACCTACAGTACAGCACCAGTATCTGTACCTACAGTACAGCACCAGTATCTGCACCGGTTCATACAGTACAGCATCAGTATCTGTACAGGTTCATACAGTACAGCACCAGTATCTGCACCGGTTCATACAGTACAGCATCAGTATCTGTACAGGTTCATACAGTACAGCACCAGTATCTGTACCTACAGTACAGCACCAGTATCTGCACCGGTTCATACAGTACAGCACCAGTATCTGCACCGGTTCATACAGTACAGCACCAGTATCTGTATAGGTTCATACAGTACAGCACCAGTATCTGTACCTACAGTACAGCACCAGTATCTGTACCTACAGTACAGCACCAGTATCTGTACCTACAGTACAGCACCAGTATCTGCACCGGTTCATACAGTACATCATCAGTATCTGTACAGGTTCATACAGTACAGCACCAGTATCTGCACCGGTTCATACAGTACAGCATCAGTATCTGTACAGGTTCATACAGTACAGCACCAGTATCTGTACCTACAGTACAGCACCAGTATCTGCACCGGTTCATACAGTACAGCACCAGTATCTGCACCGTTTCATACAGTACAGCATCAGTATCTGTATAGGTTCATACAGTACAGCACCAGTATCTGTACCTACAGTACAGCACCAGTATCTGCACCGGTTCATAGAGTACAGCACCAGTATCTGCACCGGTTAATACAGTACAGCATCAGTATCTGTATAGGTTCATACAGTACAGCACCAGTATCTGTACCTACAGTACAGCACCAGTATCTGTACCGGTTCATACAGTACAGCACCAGTACATACAGTACAGTATACAAATGGCTAACAGCGCAATAAACATGGCTATGCGTTAAGTAGTATTGGAAATATGGGTGAAACTCCAATGAATTTTGATATAGTTGGAAACAAAACTGTCCATCCAAAAGGTGAAAAAACTATTTTAATTAAAAGAACAGGACATGAGAAGTCCAGTTGTACCGTGGTACTAGCACGCACAGCTGATGGCGCCAAACTGAGACCAATGATTCTTTTTAAAAGAAAAACAATGCCGAAACTCAAGTTCCCTGTTGGTTGTGTTGTACATGTGAATGAAAAAGTCTGGATGGATGAAGAAGGGGTAAAGCTATGGCTTGATAATGTATGGAGCAGCCGACCAGGTGGACTTATTCAAAGACGTAGTCTACTGGTGCGGGATATGTTCAGAGCTCATTTAACTCCCAGCACCAAGCAAAGGCAAGAATGAACACAGACGCGGCAGTTATTCCTGCAGGATTGACATCGTTGGGACAGCCCCTGGATGTGCGCCTAAACAAGCCGTTTAAAGAGCGCTTTCGAGAACAGTAGAATGAGTGGATGGTTAGCGGCGAAAAGTCATTCACAAAAGGAGGAAGCGTGTGTGCTCCACAGTTGGATGTTTTGTGCAAGCTTGTCATAAAAGCCTGGAATGATATTGAACAAGTCTTTCAAGAAGTGTGGCATATCAAATTCATTAGATGGAGGACGACTACTTGGGCAAGATGAAGAGGAAGTCGAAGATGAGACCACACCATCTGATACGGAATTAGATCCATACGATGACTGCCTTACAAATGTATCACAAGATGTCATTGATGTACTTATGATATCAGATGACGAACAGGAGGCTTTTAAAGGGAAACGCCAGCAAAACCTGTAAAAATAGCTTGCAGTGATGGTGGGCGTGGCTGACTTGCCAGGGACTTGCCCGGCACTTGCTGACTCGCCAGGGACTTGCTGACTCGCCAGGAACTCGCCAGGGACTTGCTGACTCACCAGGGACTTGCCAGGCACTTGCTGACTCGCCAGGGACTTGCCAGGCACTTGCTGACTCGCCAGGGACTTGCCAGGCACTTGCTGACTCGCCAGGGACTTGCTGACTCGCCAGGGACTTGCCAGGCACTTGCTGACTCGCCAGGGACTTGCCAGGCACTTGCTGACT
Organism: Bufo gargarizans; assembly: GCF_014858855.1. Lineage (NCBI taxonomy): Eukaryota > Metazoa > Chordata > Amphibia > Anura > Bufonidae > Bufo > Bufo gargarizans. The sequence continues at coordinate 191,392,266 of NC_058087.1, forward strand.
TGCCAGGGACTTGCCCGGCACTTACTGACTCACCAGGGACTTGCCCAGCACTTGCTGACTCGCCAGGGACTTGCCCGACACTTGCTGACTCGCCAGGGACTTGCTGACTCGCCAGGGACTTGCCCGACACTTGCTGACTCGCCAGGAACTTGCTGACTCACCAGGGACTTGCCAGGCACTTGCTGACTCGCCAGGCACTTGCTGACTCGCCAGGGACTTGCTGACTCGCCAGGGACTTGCCAGGCACTTGCTGACTCGCCAGGGACTTGCCAGGCACTTGCTGACTCGCCAGGGACTTGCCAGGCACTTGCTGACTCGCCAGGGACTTGCCCGACACTTGCTGACTCGCCAGGGACTTGCTGACCAGCCAGGGACTCGCCCGGCACTTGCTGACTCGCCAGGGACTCGCCCGGCACTTGCTGACTCGCCAGGGACTTGCCCGGCACTTCCTCTCTCTGTTTGTTATCTTCCTCCTATCATCATCAGCTCCAGTTTGGTTGACAGCTTAGAAGACAAACAGCACGGCAGCTCCCACGGGTTTATTGTCTTATCCTTCCTTTCAGCTTTAGAGTGAATTAGAAAACGTTTAATCCGCTTGCACGGTTTTATGTTTACACGTTTGATGACAAACAGCCTTATGTTTATAAGTGACAGTTTTCCAGCTAAGTTCCTGCATGTCATAAGCATTTGAATTAAAAATACCATATTGAAATCAAATCTGATGTTTTTTCATTTTTATTTGGTGTGCGTTGGAAGAGGGGTAGTCCTATACGGCGAGTAAAGCCCAAGCTCTATATTTTAACTGGAAGAGTTGGGGGGTCGTCTTATACGCCGGAAAATACGGTACATATAACTCATTCATTAACTCGTTCTGGGAGGTGATGAGAATATCTGCATTACCGCCACTACGTTTTTACGTTGTGAATTTTTCAACTTTCACATGATAACTTTATTCCTTGGGTCAGTACAGTAACAGCGATACCAAATATATAGCGTTTTTAACTACTTTTGCACATTAAAAACCTTTAAAAAAAAACATGTTTTTGTATCGCTGCATCCCAAGACTCAATTTTTTCTTTCTACAGAAGTGTGAGGGCGGAACAAATCTGTGCGCGACAAATTGTGATATAATTATGTATTGTGGGTTGTGATACCAAATTTATGTTGGGTACCTTTTATTTTTGCAATTGTTTCGATTGAAAAGCATTTTTTTTTTAACTAAAAATATTTTTGTTGATAAAACTTTATTTTGCTTTTTTTTTTTTACTACTTATTAGTGCTGTATACGGTCAGTAGGATACTGGCACAGCCTGATAGGTACTCACTGCAGGCAAACCTAGGGAGCTTCATTAGGCGCCTGGCTGAAGTGTACAAACATCAGCACCCCTCCCTCTAAACCACTTAGATGCCACAGTCCCTATACAGAGTGGCCTTTAAGGGCTGTTTCACACGAGCGGATGCCGAGCGTGGCATCCGCTCCGTGAAAGAGTGCCAAGACCCGATGCAGACTGCAGAGGCACGGAGCAGTAACATGACTGATAATGCTCCGTGCCTCTCTGTGACCTCTTCACTGCGAAATCACAATGAGATAAAGTTGTCTCCCTCCCACCGTGACCCCCTTCTGTTAGCCGGAGTAAAGAGTTACCACAATAAGCAGCCATAAATTGTAATATATCTGACATGCAGTGGCAGGCCACGCCTCCTCCCGTTATCCCACGTCTACTTTTTGGGAAAGATTTGCGACCTTTGTACACCAGTTTTCTGAGTGATTTATTGAGTTTAATAAGCAGGTTAATAATATCATGGTATTAAAGTAACTCTAAAACTAAAATACACAATAAAATAGAACAGAATCCCAGCCCTGGAAATGCACTGACGGAGCAGACGCAACTGGGGAAATGTTTATTTATTTTTCTGCCTGAAAAAAGTTCTCTTGTGCAAAATTTTTGCGGAAGTGGCATTTCACCTCTCTACCCTCGCCGCTTTCCCAAAAAGTGAGAGTGGGGTCATGGTGTGGATGGTAGGGGAAGGGTCAGCGACTCTGTCAGATCCATCTTCTTTTATGCCTGGTGTAGAAGAAAACGGAACTCTGCGTCAGCTATGGGCTTTAGACTGCCGGAGCTGCGCCTAATTTACGACAAGGCGTGAGCGTGGGCCTAGTCATGAATTAGGCGCAGACTCGGCAGTGTACTGGGATATCATAGACTGGGGTAAAATGCTGATTTATGATGAATCAGCGCCCGTGTCTTGTAGAGCTGAATGTAATGATACCTTTCACAGCGATCTGTTGCTTTTAGGCTACTTTCACACTGGCGTTTCTGGGTCCGTTTGTAAGATCAGTTCAGGGCTCAGCGGTCCAAAACGGATCAGTTTTGCCCTAATGCATTCTGAATGGATAAGGATCCGCTCAGAATGGATCAGTTTGCCTCCGTTCCGTCTCCCTTCCGCTTTGGAGGCCGCCTGCAGTGTTTTGGTGTCCGCCTGACGAAACTGAGCCAAACGGATCATTTTCACTGGCACAATAGAAAACGGATCCGTCCCGTATTGACTTTCAATGGTGTTCAAGACGGATCCGTCTTAGCTATGTTACAGATAATACAAACGGATCCGTTCTGAGCGGATGCATGCGGTTGTATAATCTGAACGGATGCGTTTGTGCGGATCCATGACGGAGCCGCACTAAACTCGAGTGTGAAAGTCGCCTAAATCTTACGTTCTCAGATTTTATTTTGTCTCACGTTGCAGTGATAATCTATATCAGGGATCAGCAACCTTCGGCACTCCAGCTGTTGTGAAACTACAACTCCCAGCATGCTCCTTCCACTTGTGTGGGAGTTTTAGAAAACAGCCAAGCAAGTGTGCATGATGGGAGATGTAGTTTCACAACACCTGGAGTGCCGGAGGTTGCTGACCCCAGGAGATCGGCCATACCCCTCCTCTTCCTCACAGTCTGGCGATTCGCCTCCTCCCGCAGTAGTAAACTTACGAGAAATGGGCCACCCAGTAAACAGCTGCGGCACTAGGTGCACCACCTACTAAACCCGCAGGACAGGGCACAGCTCCAGTAAACCCGTCATCTTTACCAGGATTTCCTTCACACAGAAGCGGAGGCCACTAGTTCTGTACCTAGTACTAGGGAGCGCTGCATAAATAGAACATTCATAGCGGACAGATTATCAGAGGCGCAAACATACGGTGCAAACACACATGCAGAAAGTGCTGACAGCAGCTCGCCACAAACATCAGCGCCCCCTCCCCATCAACACTGCCAGAAGTGCTCGCCCCCTGTTCCCAGAGTCTGCACCTCATTCAGTCCCTGTAGAACCGCACTGACCTGAGTGACGCAGAAGCAGGAGGCAGAGGAGCGCCCGTGTGACATCCATCTTAGAAGGAATCTGACGTTTTGTCTTTCCTCTTTTCTACTAACATTTCAGTTACACTTTTCCGTCACTTTCACTTTCACCCCTCCAAGTGCTCACGACTGCAGAGGGCGAAGGGCGGCCTTAACCCTTTCCTCATACTTGTTGTCCCTCTTCTCTGTCCACAATCTGAAAGGATTACAGATTCTTCCATTACATTTATGTGCACAGAGTACAAAGTGTGCAGTATATGGCGGGAGGAGCAGAAGATAGTCATCATCATTGGCTTGTGCTGCAGTAATAGCGGTGTATCTGCAGTATATGGCGGAGGAGCAGAAGATAGTCATCATCATTGGCTTGTGCTGTAGAAATAGCGGTGTGTCTGCAGTATATGGCGGAGGAGCAGAAGATAGTCATCATCATTGGCTTGTGCTGCAGTAATAGCGGTGTATCTGCAATATATGGCAGAGGAGCAGAAGATATTCATCATCATTGGCTTGTGCTGCAGTAATAGCGGTGTATCTGCAGTACATGGCGGAGGAGCAGAAGATAGTCATCATCATTGGCTTGTGCTGCAGTAATAGCGGTGTATCTGCAATATATGGCAGAGGAGCAGAAGATATTCATCATCATTGGCTTGTGCTGCAGTAATAGCGGTGTATCTGCAGTACATGGCGGGAGGAGCAGAAGATATTAATCATCATTGGCATCTGCTGCAGTAATAGCGGTGTATCTGCAGTATATGGCGGAGGAGCAGAAGATAGTCATCATCATTGGCTTGTGCTGCAGTAATAGCGGTGTATTTGCAGTATATGGCGGAGGAGCAGAAGATAGTCGTCATCATTGGCTTGTGCTGCAGTAATAGCGGTGCATCTGCAGTATATGGCAGAGGAGCAGAAGATAGTCATCATCATTGGCTTGTGCTGCAGTAATAGAGGTGTATCTGCAGTATATGGAGGAGGAGCAGAAGATAGTCATCATCATTGGCTTGTGCTGTAGAAATAGCGGTGTATCTGCAGTATATGGCGGAGGAGCAGAAGATATTCATCATCATTGGCTTGTGCTGCAGTAATAGCGGTGTACCAGCAGTATATGGCGGAGGAGCAGAAGATATTCATCATCATTGGCTTGTGCTGCAGTAATAGCGGTGTACCAGCAGTATATGGCGGAGGAGCAGAAGATATTCATACAGCCACACCCACCATGTATGGAGTGAGCTCAGTCCAACAGCCCACTCCATACTTTCCCTCAGCCACTGTGACATACAGGTAAGGCCTCATGCACACGACCGTATGTATTTTGCAGTCTGAAAAAAAAACGGATCCGCAAAACATACGGATGCTGTCCGTGTGCATTCCGTATTTTGCGGAACGGAACATTTGGCCCCTAATAGAAGAGTCCTATCCTTGTCTGTAATGCGGACAATAATAGGACATGTTCTATTTTTGGGCGGAACAGAAATACGGACTAGGACTGAAACAATTACTCGATTGAATCGAATAATTCGACAAAAAAAATATTCGAATATACACATTTTTTGCATCAAGGATTAGTTTGTGTCATGTGACCATGGAGCAGGAGTGAAGCAATTGCTATTACTCACCACTCCGTGGTCACCCGCCGGCCCGCACCGCGCTGCACTGTATCCTGACACATCGTTAGGTCATAGTACACATATGCGCGCACTATGACCTGACGTCAAGACCGCAGTGCAGCTCGCAGAGAAGAAGACGGAGATGCTGTGGAGTGGCACCTCTACAGGAAAGGTAAGTACTGGCACTGGGGACATGGCTAGGAGGGGGAGATGGTGGCACTGGGGGGGCGCAAGCTGCTGGCACTGGGGTGGTTGATGAGTTTTTATTTAAAAAAAAGTTCTTTTAATTAGTTTTTTTTATTAGAGTACTGGATTAATCGATAGAATACTCGATTACAAAAATAGTGGACAGCTGCAGCCCTAATACGGACATTGGAAACGGAATGCACACGGAGTAACTTCCATTTCTTTTTTGCGGACTCATTGAAATGAATGGTTCTGTATACAGTCAGCAAAAAAACGGAACGGACACGGAAAGAAAATACGTTCATGTGCATAGGTACTTGACGCTCCCAGCTGTATGAGCTTTAGATCATTACTTTCTTGGCTAGGGGCCATAAGGAAGGCTCAGACGGCCCCCTAGGCATCAGCCCACCAGGAAGTTTCCCTGTAGGGTCCATGGCCAGTCCTCACATGGATTGTAGACATACACACTGGATCACAGTAGGGGAGAGCAATACAGTCAGAGGAAGCATCATTTTATTACACAGTGCAAAAATAGTGATCATTTGCCCCAAATTTTTATTAAAGGGCATCTGTCAGCAGATTTGTACCTATTAAAATGGTTGACCTGTTGCACGTGTGCTTGGCAGCTGAAAACATCTGTGTTGGTCCCATGTTCATATGTGCCCGCATTGCTGCGAAGCATTAGGTAATATATGCAAATGAGTCTCTAGGAGCAACAGGGGCATTGCCATTATACATAGAGGCTCTGCTCTCTCTGCACTTTGATTGACAGGTCCAGGCGTGATGACACTTTCACTGCCTGTCCCTGTCAATCAAACTGCAGATGGCGTGGCAGTTGCAGATAGAGTTGAGGCTCGAGGTGTAATGGTAACGCCCCCATTGCTCCTAGAATCTCATTTGCATATATTAAAACTTCATCTCAGCAATGCGGACACCTATGAACATGGGACCAAGACAGATGCCTTCAGCTGCCGAGCGCACATGTAACAGGTCAGCCAGTGTCATAGGGACAAAACTGCTGACAGATCTCTTTTAATGATAGAAAAACAGAAGACTGTCCAGCTCCATGAGGTAAGTAAAGCTTACAAAACTTTTATTTCATAGATGTTAAAATAATCCACAGAATCTGAATTGCACCAACGCTTACATGTTTTCATTGCAGCCATGACCTTAATTGGGGCCGTGATCGAAACACGCAAGATTGGTGCAATTCCGACGCTGTGGATTATTTTAATATCTATGAAATAAAAGTTTTGGAAGTTTTACTTACCCCATGGAGCTGGACAGTCTTCTGTTTTTGGAAATCTCATACGCTCGGCTGGAGCTGCTGGAGTCCGTGCACCAGGGTGTGTCTTTTTGCTCTTGACATTACACTGGTCCACATGGCTTCTCTTTATGACACCTTGTCATAGGTTTAAGGCTAGGGCTACACGACGACAATAAGTCGCGCAACATATAGGGCACAGCTACATTGATGTCGCACCAATGTCGCGTGACAATTTTTATAATAGTAGTCTATGGTGTTGCACTGCGACGGCGACACGACAGTTGCAGAAAAATCAATTTCGGAAGTTTTTTTTGTGACTGTCGTGTCACAGCATATCGCATGTCGCAGTGCAACACCATAGGCTACCATTATAAAAACTGTCACATGACATTGGTGCAACACAATGTCGCGCGATAAAATAATACATTTGGCACATCACATGACCTAAATTAGCCATGTCCTTTCTCTAGACAATTTTCAAATATTATAATGGTAGACATTAAGGAGGAGTTTTATTAAAGACCAGGGTCGTCTTTAATATTGATTGGACCCTTGGCAAGAATTTACTTGGGCCCCCTGGATCCCGCCTTCCCACACCCTAGCAGGCAGTCATGCCCTCCAACACAACACACACACACACACAAAAAAAATAAATCCACACACCTCGTGGAGTATAAATACTTCCAGTTCTGAAGACTCCAGCGGCTCAGCATCAGTGCTCTGGGCAGCTGGGCTCAGGGATGGAAGTGGGCACCACTCTGCAGGAAGGAGAGCGGGGCTCGGCTCACCCTAGTGTTGCAGTGCTTCCGCGTGATATCCTTTAGATGGGGGGGGGGGGGTCGGCAGTTAAACACAAAGGGAGGGGAAAAGAGACATGAGGCAGTACAGGATCGTAACTTCAAACCCCGGGACAGAAGATTAGCGGAGCGGCAGAGTGCAGGGGAAGGACGGGAGGAGCAACGCAGCAACCTACGTAATCGCGTCTTGCTACCTGAAAGCAGCCGCACTTAAAAAAAAATGAGCACTTGCGGGGCTGAGGGCATCCTCTGTGACCGCGATCGTTACACCCCTGGGCAGTGGCCAGCAGGGCTCAAGTGGCAGATGTCTTGGGCCCCCCAGGAGCAACTGGGCCCGGGGCAGTTGCCCCTTTTGCCCCACGTTAAAGACGGCCCTGCATAAAACACAGGTCTTTAAAATTTCCTGTTCTACCAGAAGACTCTTCTAATGTAGGTTTTGTCGTAAATCATATATAAAAAAGAAGAAATGGATGGCGCATCCAGCTGCTATGCTTTGATCTCATCCCTGGTACTTGGTCTCCCCCCAAACCACACATACAAATATAAACATACTGTATATGTGTAAATAAAAAAAACATCTAGTGAATATGTTTATATATTCTTTTCATACTAGGTCACGCCTCTAACTCTGCCCAAAGCATAACTATACACACCCAGTACCCTAATGCCCCCACATATTATTTCCTCTTTGTGCCAGTACATAGTAGTTATGTCCAGATATGTGCCCCCTCACAGTAGTAATGGTCAGATATGTGCCCCCTCACACTACTAATGGTCAGATATGTGCCCCCCTCACAATAGTAACGGTCAGATATGTGCCCCTTCACTGTCACGGAAGGTGTACAGAAAACTAGAAGACACAAAATGAAGATCCGACTGACTGGATCCAAAACTAAGGAACAAAAGGGAGATGTCACTACCAGACCTTTGAGACGTTCTCACAGCTCTGTGGCTCCACCCCTGTGATGATGTCACTTAGAGCTTGAAGGAGTTCTCACTGCTCTGTTTCTCCGCCGCTGTGATGAGGTCTTCACTCCCAGCTGTTCCTCCTGCGTTTGATTTCCCTGCCTTTAAATCACCCCTCCTCCTATTGTAGGGCGTGGATTATATTTCTCATTTCAGTTGTAGCTCTTGCCTGAGTATCTTCACTTGTAAGCTATCAGTGTACTGGACCTGTGTTCTGCTGCAGCAAGCTCTCCTGATATTGCCAGCTGTCCTTGGATCCGTCTTCTCTGTGGCTGCAGTTCCTTCAGCTAAGTGTGCAGACATTGTTGTGTACCTGGTTATTTTCTGACTGGATCTGAGGTGGCTACGGTTCCCTCTATATACTGAGCAGGGCACCGGTGGCCGTGCCCCTTCCACTATTGTAGGGGTTACAGTGGTCATCAGTCTTAGGTACGCGGGCATGCCTCGTTCCACCATTTGGATCCGGGCATGTGCTTTAGCAGCATAGGGAGAGCTTTGAGGGTCTGACAGGGGTCACCCTTTATCTTCCCTAGTTTGGGTCCGGTCAGTAGCTCTTTTTACTGTGTTTGCTCTTGTTGCTCACAAACAGGCGTGACAGGAGAGCCCTGCAACAGACCTGCTTCTCTCCCTAACTGCTCAGCCTATGCAAAAATCTCAATGGTAGATGATCGCATATCCTTGTACCTCGACTGTATAACACCTGAACACCCTATAATAGTGAGGGGACACGACCACCGGCTCCCTACACTAGATACGGAGGGAGTCAGGGTCACCTGGGATCCAGCAAACAGAAAAACACAAATGAATGAACAAAACTTATCTGTAGAAGACTCAGTAGTAGCATCAGCATGCACACACTCTAGGAAGTTGTATAAACCGCAAAGTGATGCAGTATGGGAAGGGATTTAAAAGGGATGCAATCAGTGCAACTACATGACAGCTGAGAGAGGCTAACGAGATGAGAAAATGAAAGCAAAACAAAGGAACCTCAAGGAGGAGGTTCTGAAGGACGTCTGTCAGAGCTTCTCAGATGTCAGGTGGTGACACTCACAGTACTAATGGTCAGATATGTGCCCCCCTCACAGTACTAATGGTCAGATCTGTGCCCCCCTCACAGTACTAACGGTCAGATCTGTGCACCCTCACAGTACTAATGGTCAGATATGTGCCCCCTCACAGTAGTAATGGTCAGATATGTGCCCCCTCACAGTAGTAATGGTCAGATATGTGCCCCCTCACAGTAGTAATGGTTAGATATGTGCCCCCTCACAGTACTAATGGTTAGATATGTGCCCCCTCACAGTACTAATGGTCAGATATGTGCCCCCTCACAGTAGTAATGGTCAGATATGTGCCCCCTCACAGGAAGTTAAAAATATATACTCCCCTAGTTCCTCATGATCACAGTTCAGCCGCTGGCGCTCCACAGCAGTAGCAGGATGTAGTGTTGCACATTGCTCCGCTGGTCTGTGTAGGAGGAGGAGCACAACAGATTCCCGGCCGCACCGTTCCTCCTCCTACACAGACCGGCAGTGTGATGTCTGACACTACATCCTGCTACTGCTGTGGAGCCAGGTCCATATTTAGATTTGATGCTGCCCGAGGCACTTTAGTGCGAGCTTCCTCCCCCCAATGAAGTCCATAGCTGATGGTAAAATGCTCCCTAGGCCTTCAGCTATCCCTCAGGACTCCCTCATACACTTGAACAATTAAAGGACTGACCTGTTACGTGCGCTAGGCAGCTGAAGGCGTCTGTGTGGGTCCCATGTTCTTATGTGCCCGCATTGCTGAGAAAAATTATGTTTTATTATATACAGGGGTGTTACTATTACACCTAGAGGCTCCGCCCTCTCTATAACTGCCGCGCCCTCTGCACTTTAACATGGCCCGGCGGGATGACATTTTCACTGCCAGGCCCTGTCAAAGCAGAGAGAGCAGAGCCTCTAGGTGTAATGGTAATGCCCCCATTGCTCCTAGAGGATCATTTGCATATATTCATTTGTTTTCTCAATAATGCAGGCATATATGAATATAGGTCCAACACAGACCGGCACTGATGGGTGGCTTTATAGCTGCCCTAGCCAATTTACAGTGACATCACCAGGCTCACTGCCAGGCAAAAGCCTCCCCCAAATAGTATCCCCAGTGGTAATAAGTAATAAGCCTCCCTACAGTGCCCTCAGTACTAATAAGGCCTACCTATAGGGCACCTCTTATAATCTATAGGGCACTTTAGAGCCCTCAGTAGTAGTAATGCCCTCCCACCACTGCCCACAGTATTTATAATGTTCCCTTCAGTGCCCCCTGTAATTATAATACCTCCTGCCATACCCCCAGTTATAATCATCTCTGTAGTGCCCCCATAAATTATAATGCCCGTGCTCTCCCTCCAGTCTTCTATACCATGCAGTCCCATGTAAATAACACCAGTCGGCTCCCACCAGTCCCCTATATGATACAGTCCAATGTAAATAACCTATCTTTCTTACAGTCTTCTATACCATGCAGTCCCGTGTAAATAACACCAGTCCTTTCCCTCCAGTCCTATGTAAATAGCTTATCTACCTTACAGTTCTCTATAACATACAGTCCCATGTAAACAACTTAGATCCCCTCCTTCACCCCCCTCCAACACACAGTCCCATATAAATAACATCACTCCTTACCCTCCAGTCTAAAATATCCAGTCCCATGTAAATAACACCAGTAATCTCCCTCCAATCTTCAATAACATACAGTCCCATGTAAAAAACATATCTTTCTTATAGTCTTCTATAACATACAGTCCTATCACACACACACCCTTTCCCCCTGAAGAAGCCTACGTGAAACGTACGTTGGGGTTTTGCTGGTTCACCACTCAGGTACTTACTCTATGGCTTTTTAGTGGGCAGTTCAGTATAATAGATCTATGCACTTTATATCTTTTTGTGTATTGTATTAGATCTTTATTTTGCCCTAATAGCTCTGGCTGGCTATATGTATTTGACATCTTGTCTGGGCCATATGTAGATTTTATGATTTTTATATGATTCCTTTAGCCTTGATATGTCTAGTTATTAGTGGTGTCCCATGTCATTTTGTGTGTCCTCCATCCACCATTACATTGTCTTACATGTATTTTATTGTATTTTGTCTCGTTTTGAGACCATAATAAAGTATATACTTATCATTATTTGTGCTAGTCCCGTTTTCTCTCTTGGTGTTTTACCCCACGTGCAGGCTTAGCACGGGTACTCACTTTTGTGAGTCATTCATTATTGGTGTTTAACATGCAGTCCTATGTAACTGACACCCCTCACTTCCCTTCAGCCTCTCTAACATACAGTCCCAGTTTAATAACATATTTCCATCCCACTAAGCAGGGAGGAGGTATAATGGAAAGAACCACATCTCCCAGCATTTCTCTGGCACTTACATTCATTCCATGGCATCCCAGGTCTCCACTGCTGAGCGCTGCCTCTTTCTGCACTGGTCACATGACGGTGACCTCATCACAGGTCCTACCTCTACTTCCACTGCTGAAAAGATCACATGACTATGATGTCATCGAAGGTCCTTCAGCTATGGAGTGTAGACACAAACCGATTCGCAGTAAGTGCTAATCAGGCCCCCCCTCCCAAAAAAAAAAAATCCGCCCCCTCCTGACCTCCACACCAAGGTACCCAGGTTACCCTGTTGGCGGAGGTGGGGAATGAAAAATATGATAAGATAAAAAAAAAGAAATGCCTCTGCTGGAACTGGGATGGGCCCCCTTCCTTGCTGGGCCCCTGTGCAGCTGGTATGTCCGCCAATGTTTAGCAGAAACATTGGCGGATAAATAACGCATGTGTACCGCCTCCTATGCTATATGCTAAATGAGGCATTAGTGTACATTTTGATCAAAAGGCATAAGCCCACTCACCACATCAAGGTTACCTCTATGAGTGGGTTCTACAAAAAAAAAAAAAGTGACATAGCCAGTGCAGGCGGAGGAAGTTAAACAAAGTGCCACTCATACTTTTTTCTATCACATTTCGTTTTATGCATGGACTTTGCTATTTATTGTGTATGGGAGTAGAGCACGCGCAGAATAATCCTCAATGTGGAAGTCACAATAGAAGAAATGCACATGGGGGGTGACAGAAGGCAGAGAAGGGGCGGACACATACTTCATGCAGTGCAACCAAAAAGACATACACTAGAGCACCAAGGCTGTAGAAATGAGGGTAACGCAGTTGGCAGAAAAAGAAATACGCCTCTATTGGACAGTTAGTTCCCTCAAATTCTATAAAGAAATTAACCGAGTCCCTAGGGGCCTTCGAATCTATAAAGATATGTCACAGTGTCAGGAGGACACACAATTTGCGAGTGAATGGCAACATTTAAGTCTAGAGTTCTCACTCAAGATACTAGAGACAGTACTAAAGAGAAATGAGAAGGAATATATAGAAATAAAGGACGAACTGATGAGAACAAAGACAGAACTACAGACTCGCCTATCAGAAAAATCAGCTCCTAACATTCAATAAACGCTTGGACAAAAAACTCCTAGTAATCCAAGGTGAAATCAAAGAAAAGAAAATGGACTAATTCCTCAGGGACAAATAAGATTACAACTTAGGCAGAGTCTTTGATTGTTGTTATAAAAAGCAAGTAAAAAAAGGTCAACAACTATGCCGCAAGAGGAGCGCGGACTCTGATTCCAGTATCTCTGATGATCCAGTGACCCATGGAAAGCATAGAGAAAGGACAGCACCACTTACTGATGTATGTTAGTCCATCATTTGGCGGCGGTGCTCGCGGTGTCAGGCCCCAGCCCAAGGGACCCCTCAATTACTGAAAAGGTTTGAAAAAAAAAAACATCAACGTTTCGACTCAAAAGTATTTTTCAAGCTTGAAAAAGACTGAGTCGAAACGTTGCTTCTGTTCGGTGCTAATAAATATACGATTGGATTGAAGATTGGGAGTGCTACGGTTTTTTCAAACCTTTCCAGTGACCCATGGGGCATAAAACATTGTCGGGACCAGCCAAGAGAAATTCCCTTTAGAAGGAACGTCAGGAGGGGTAGAAGCAAAAGGACAGACAAGAATGTAGCATGGACACAAAAGAAAACAAGTCTCCCGGAGACGATAGTTGAAGAGAACGAAAGTCATGCCACACAAAATTTAGTAGTTGTGACAACCACCCGCCAATTTACCATGCCACAGTTGCCATACAGGTCTCGTCCACTATAGACTTCTGGAGGCAAATCCACTGTGAGCACAGTAGACGTTTAAGATTGGCTGGTGTGCCCATACATGATACAATCTGTAAAATAAAATGATTGATTTCGCGCTGGAAATCGAATTAATTTGCTGCCACCATTCTTCGTATTGAAGAGACCACGGCTAGCTAATCCTAAAGGGAAGAAACGGTTATTTGCAACCCAGCTAACCAATTAACAATTAAAAAAATAAGACAATGCGGTGGTATGTCTTTTCTGAGGACAGAGTTCTTAGCATAGACCGGATAATCAAGTAACAAGGGCAAAACTGGAACGATTAAATCGTTAGTTTTATTCTAAAAACTATACACAAAGAATATATACATTAAAACTGACAGATAAATATACCTGCCAGTCGAACAGATTGGTTGGATAGAAATAGGTAAGAGGTGGAAGGGAATAGAATGTCTGTAAGTTCAGAATTACCGTGGTAGGGTCCAGTAAAAGATAAAGTCTTTGAAGGAATAATCCAAGATGGCGGGGTGCCCTTGTGATTTTAAAACCGGATGCATTTGCGATTTCTTCTTATTGCTGAGATCGCAAACCTTATCACTGGAGGTTGTGCATTTAGGTTGCATGTCCCCTCCAGGGCTTGCATTGCCTGAAATCCAAGCTGAAGCTAGAGCTTGAGGTACTTAAAGCCAGGACAAGAAGTTCCTATGATAACCTACAGTGAGAGACTGACAACTAGCATAGCTGAGCTAAGAGAGCTACAGAGAGGAACAGCAGAGAGGAGTTTGTTTGCAGAGAAAGTACTTGCCTGCCATTTGCCTGCTGAAACCTGTTGAAAGCCAAGATAAAGTCTGGAAACTGTATGGATTACCGTTTATTACAAAGTAAAGCAACTGTTTAACGGTTTACCAAGTCAGGACTCAACTTCATTCTACCCCATCCAGGTTTAACTACCCCTTTGCACTGCTTCGGACCACACTTGTCTGGGATCCACCCGGATTCAGGTAGGAGCACCGTGACAAGTGCAACACAACATCTCCAGCGATATTATGGCCGATTTACCACCACTCTGGCCTTCCTACACTGGGTGGAAATATAATTGTAAATATCTCTTAAGGGGTAAGGGATCCCCCAGGTGCAGCCAGTGGGTACGTTGCACATCCACAGCTGCACCTCTGTCCAGGCTTCTACTTATCTCACTATATCCACAGCCGCCCCTCTGTCTAGGCTTCTACTAACCTCACTACATCCACAGTTGCCCCTCTATCCAGGCTTCTACTTACCTGTCACGGCGGGGAGTGGGGAAAACCCCCCACCGTATGATGACTGGGGGATAAGAAAGCAACTAGGCCTGAACACAAGGAAAAGGGAGCATGTCACCTCCTAATGCGTCCCTATACCTAGCCCTAACTCCTTACCGTATAAGCGGACCTGGATGGTAGGACGGCTCATACCCAGGATACCTAAGGCCCTGAGAATCCCTCACAAAGGAGCTGAGGAGAGGCGCCCTGTTCTTCCAGGACACAGAAGAACAGGAGTCTCAAAAGGCCTAGAAGCAGGGAAAGGAAAAGACCATATGCAGCAAGAGAATCGGCAGGTAAGAAAACAAGACAACACACCTGCCGCAATGACGTGAACCCGTGAATATGTACAGGAGCCCTAACACCAAACAGGACACTGTACCAGCAACTCACACAGGTATCCAGCACACCAGACTCCGTTAGGACTCCCATCGGGCAAGGTGCATGGCAGCCCTGCATACAGGCTTGTGGTTCAATAACAACACACCAATTCATAACCCCACACCAAACATACAACACATGTAAGGGAGGGAAGACATCGCTGGAGACCTCGATGTCCCACTAGGAGGCCCTCACTCTGGGAGATGGAACATGAAGACCAGGAGCATAACTCCAACACACACCATGGCTGGAGTACCACTGACTCCTGGCCTCTAGCCACATGTAAGATGAAGCACCTAGTGACCACACCCAACAAGGTGGTTAACCCCTCCAGCACCAGACAGAGGAGAAAACAACTGAAAGTGCATACACCAGCATAAAAAGCTACACATTGCCACAGGCAACAACATGCAAGGCAACCATGTCACGGCTCACACCACAAAGGCCAGGACACTGCCACCACATGCTGAAACAGCAACACGTTGCCACAAGCAACAGCAAGCGTGGCATAAGTGTCACAGCGCACAACAAAAGGCCGTGACACTCCCACCCCTCAAAGACCCCCCAACAGAAAAAGGGGAAACTAGTGAGGAACCCACAAACAGGGATGGGGGAAGGGGAAAAAAAGTAGCTGAATCAGTGTCAGCGCAAGCGAGCCTCAGGAACCAGGGCGCTAGCCACCAAACAGCCAGGAGAGACCACACTGATCACTGCGTTCACACTCAGACACGGTTCACACCAAGTCGCTGCCAGCATGCATCCCCAACCACCATACAAAGCCAGTTCAACAAGGAATGCAGCCAGCCACCACAACACAAGCTACAGAACCACTGAGACATGGACGAGGGGAGACCAAACACAAGTGACGGTTCACACCTACTGCAACATCTGTTACAGAGAACCGCACTGTTAACAGGGTTCCCCTTTCACCCTCCCTCCGGAGGATAAGCATGTGCAACAGAAAACGGCAGGCGACACATGCTGTGCCCTCTTCCGAAGGCATCAACATACCGGGTGACGTATAGCATACATGCAGGGACCAACACCAACAAAAGCCCAGACATGTAACAACCAACAAAACGCTACACACACCCAGAACATAAACCCACACCACACATACAACAAGTGAGGGTGAGGGTACAAAGGGGAGGACAATTTATGTTCCATAAGGTGGCCCTCAAGGACTGGGCTGGAGCACCCAGGCAAGGAGCAAAGCTCCAACACCAAGCAAGAATGTAGTACAACTGCCCCCAGCAAGCCACAGGTTTATATCAAGCTTGCGGCCACGACCAGGAAACACCTTAATCCCCACTAGCCAGAAGATTAACCCCTTGCTCACCAAACAGCAGGGAGGCACACCTTAAAGGGAAAGTGCACGTGCAAACCACAAACTACATGTTGCCCCTGGCAACCAGTCTGCACGGCAACCGCGTCACAGTCAAATACCAATATGACCGTGGCATTACCTCACTACATCCACAGCCGCCCCTCTGTCTAGGCTTCTACTTACCTTAGAACATCCACAGCTGCCCCTTTATCCAGGCTTCTACTCACCTCACTACATCCACAGCCGCCCCTCTGTCCAGGCTACTACTCACCTCACTATATCCACAGTTGCCCCTCTGTCCACGGTTCTACTTGCCTCACTACATCCACAGCCGCCCCTCTGTCCAGGCTTCTACTTACCTCACTACATCCACAGCCGCCCCTCTGTCCAGGCTTCTACTTACCTTAGAACATCCACAGCCGCCCCTCTGTCCAGGCTTCTACTCCCCTCACTACATCCACAGCCACCCCTCTATCCAGTTTTCTACTTACCTCACTACATCCACAGTTGCCCCTCTGTCCACGGTTCTACTTACCTCACTACATCCACAGCCGCCCCTCTGTCCAGGCTACTACTCACCTCACTACATCCACAGTTGCTCCTCTGTCCACGGTTCTACTTGCCTCACTACATCCACAGCCGCCCCTCTGTCCGGGCTTCTACTTACCTCACTACCTCAACAGCCGCCCCTCTGTCCAGGCTTCTACTTACCTCGCTACATCCACATTCAACACTCTGTCCAGGCTTCTAATTAACTCACTATATCCACAGCCTCCCCTCTGTCCAGGCTTCTACATAACTAACTACATCCATGTCCTTTTGTCTAGGCTTCTACTTGCCTGACTACATTCAAAGCACCCTCCTCTGTCCAGTTTTCTACTTACCTCACTACATCCACAGCCGCCCCTCTGTCCAGGCTTCTACTCACCTCACTAAATCCACAGCAGCCCCTCTGTCTATGCTTCTATTTACCTCACTACATCCACAGCCGCCCCTCTGTCCAGGCTTCTACTCCCCTCACTACATCCACAGCCGCCCTCTGTCCAGGCTTCTACTCACCTCACTACATCCACAGCCGCCCCTCTGTCCAGGCTTCTACTCACCTCACTACATCCACAGCTGCCCCTCTGTCCAAGCTTCTACTGAACTTACTACATCCACAGCCGCCCCTCTGTCCAGGCTTCTACTTACCTCACTACACCCACAGCCACCCCTCTGTCCAGGCTTCTACTAACCTCACTACATCCACAGCCGTCCCTCTGTCCAGGCTTCTACTTACCTCACTACATCCACAGCTGCCCCTCTGTCCAGGCTTCTACTTACCTCACTACATCCACAACCGCCCCTCTGTCCAGGCTTCTACTTACCTCACTACATCCACAGCCGCCCCTCTGTCCAAGCTTCTACTCCCCTCACTACATCCACAGCTGCCCCTCTGTCCAGGATTCTACTTACCTCACTACATCCACAGCCACCCCTCTGTCCAGGATTCTACTCACCTCACTACATCCACAGCCGCCCCTCTGTCCAGGCTTCTACACCCCTCACTACATCCACAGCCACCCCTCTGTCCAGGATTCTACTTACCTCACTACATCCACAGCCACCCCTCTGTCCAGGCTTCTACTCCCCTCACTACATCCACAGCTGCCCCTCTGTCCAGGATTCTACTCACCTCACTACATCCACAGCCGCCCCTCTGTCCAGGCTTCTACTTACCTCACTACATCCACAGCCGCCCCTCTGTCCAGGCTTCTACTTACCTCACTACATCCACAGCCGCCCCTCTGTCCAGGCTTCTACTTACCTCACTACATCCACAGCCGCCCCTCTGTCCAGACTTCTACTCACCTCACTACATCAACAGCCGCCCCTCTGTCCAGGCTTCTACTCCCCTCACTACATCCACAGCTGCCCCTCTGTCCAGGATTCTACTCACCTCACTACATCCACAGCCGCCCCTCTGTCCAGGCTTCTACTTACCTCACTACATCCACAGCCGCCCCTCTGTCCAGGCTTCTACTTACCTCACTACATCCACAGCCGCCCCTCTGTCCAGGCTTCTACTTACCTCACTACATCCACAGCTGCCCCTATGTCCAGGCTACTACTCATCTCACTACATCCACAGTCTGCCCTCTGTCCAGGATTCTACTCACCTCATTACATCCACAGCCGCCCCTCTGTCCAGGCTTCTACTTACCTCACTACATCCACAGCCGCCCCTCTGTCCAGGCTACTACTTACCTCACTACATCCACAGCCGCCCCTCTGTCCAGACTTCTACTCACCTCACTACATCCACAGTCGCCCCTCTGTCCAGGATTCTACTTACCTCACTACATCCACAGCCGCCCCTCTGTCCAGGCTACTACTTACCTCACTACATCCACAGCCGCCCCTCTGTCCAGACTTCTACTCACCTCATTACATCCACAGCCGCCCCTCTGTCCAGGCTTCTACTTACCTCACTACATCCACAGCCGCCCCTCTGTCCAGGCTACTACTTACCTCACTACATCCACAGCCGCCCCTCTGTCCAGACTTCTACTCACCTCACTACATCCACAGCCACCCCTCTGTCCAGACTTCTACTCCCCTCACTACATCCACAGCCGCCCCTCTGTCCAGGCTACTACTTACCTCACTACATCCACAGCCTCCCCTCTGTCCAGGCTACTACTCACTTCACTACATCCACAGCCGCCCCTCTGTCCAGGCTTCTACTTACCTCACTACATCCACAGACGCCCCTCTGTCCAGGCTTCTACTTACCTCACTACATCCACAGCTGCCCCTCTGTCCAGGCTTCTACTGAGCTTACTACATCCACAGCCGCCCCTCTGTCCAGGCTTCTACTTACCTCACTACACCCACAGCCGCCCCTCTGTCCAGGCTTCTACTAACCTCACTACATCCACAGCCGTCCCTCTGTCCAGGCTTCTACTTACCTCACTACATCCACAGCTGCCCCTCTGTCCAGGCTTCTACCTACCTTACTACATCCACAGCCTCCCCTCTGTCCAGGCTACTACTCACTTCACTACATCCACAGCTGCCCCTCTGTCCAGGCTTCTACTTACCTCACTACATCCACAGACGCCCCTCTGTCCAGGCTACTACTCACTTCACTACATCCACAGCTGCCCCTCTGTCCAGGCTTCTACTTACCTCACTACATCCACAGCCGTCCCTCTGTCCAGGCTTCTACTTACCTCACTACATCCACAGCTGCCCCTCTGTCTAAATTTCTACTCAACTCATTATAAGACAAATCAGTTTAGTCTGAGAACTTCTGTCCTTCGTAAACCCGTGCTGGTTATCACTTATGAACAGTTACATTCTCCTGCATATAGTCCTATAGTCCAACAGAAGTAAAGCTGGGCAGCGTGGTGGCTCAGTGGTTAGCATTGGCGTCTTGCAGCGCTGGGGTCCTGGGTTTGAATTTGACCAAGGACAACATCTGCATGGAGTTTGTATGTTCTCCCAGTGTTTGTGTGGGTGTTCTCCGGGTTCCTCCCACACTCCAAAGACATACTGATAGGCAGCTTAGCTAATGTCTGTATAGTGCTGTGGAATATGTTAGCGCTATATAAATGTTTGTGGTCGAGGCTACAGCCGAGAGCAAGCGCTATGACGAACCGGGAACCTGTCAGGAACCTGATTACCTGACTAAAATGGCTGGAGGTGTGCCCTTAGCCATGCCGAGGGTAGACCTAAAAGGGGGCATACCCTGATGAGTGAGGAGAGAAAAAGGAGAGGGAGGGTGGGGCACCGAAAACGCACGCAAGTGAAGGAGGGGGCGTGCTTCCTTTTAAGCGCGCCTACGCCCCTCCCACAAATGCAGGCTGACATGTCAGCCTTTTACTACTTGTGGTCGAGGCTACAGCCGAGAGCAAGCGCTATGACGAACCGGGAACCTGTCAGGAACCTGATTACCTGACTAAAATGGCTGGAGGTGTGCCCTTAGCCATGAAGGGGGCAAAAACCACACCTGAGTAGGAAGAGAGAACCTTTATTGCAATGACCAATTACAGTACCAAACTGTGAAAAGCCTGTGAAATCTCGGCTTGGGGGTTCGGTATGTAGCGAGTGAAGCAAGAGGAGCGCCAGCGGCCCATTCTCCGGATGACGTGGCCGGGAACGTTATGCTTTGAAGCCGCGGATGCTGCCCCAATACGGAAGGAGTGCCCTGAAATGGCCTTTGGGTCGAAACCCAAGCCCGAAGCCAGGGTGCGCACGTGCGAGACGAACTGGAGCAAGACGTGAGGGCCAAGGCCTGGAACGGGAGCAACGGGCTGTCTGGGCCTGCGTCTCCCAGGGCTGCTAGCAAACTCCCCAGCACCTGGACCGGGCACCAAGCGTTGGCAGATTGGTAGAAGCGTACCTCCACCGGTGGACCTACCTGCATGGTTTTGGACGTGAGGAGGTACAAGGAGAAATGGTCGTCGTGCCATGCCAGCTGACCCCTGGTTAAACCCTTGGCCCTGGCTGAACTGCGGGTGAATTCGCCTGGTCTTAAGAACCCGTAAAAACCGAGGTACATTGCTGCTTTGATGACTGTGCTGGAAAGGAGCCCAAAAGGAAAGGCGTCTAGGGAGGAGGAAAGCTTTCTAAACAAATCCCCTGACACCGGCTGCCTGGACGGGATGGCCACGTGGTTGCTTTTCTGAACGCCCCTGAGGGTTGCCCTGACTGCTTGGGAAAGGAAAACCGACCTGCTTTCGGGGTCTTCTAACATGGAGAAATGTTGGACCCCGGACAAGTACAATTTGATGGTGTTGAAGGATAGCTTGAGATCCTTGTGACAGTAGGCAATGAAAGCTGTGATGTACGTGGTCTTATCGGTGTCTCGTCTCGGATGCAGACCCGTGAACCTGTTGAAAGTGTTCCATGCGGTCCTGTAGTTTCTGGCAGTGTTACGAGATAAAGACTCCTGCATCAAAGATTTAGCTGAATCAATGAGAAAGTTTAATCCATCACCAGATTTTGGTACATCGGAGGAGATAGCCCCACACGGTCTGCCTCTGGCATGACCTGAAAGAAAGTTTTAAAATTAAAGCGGGACAAGGCGTCTGCGGCCACATTATGTACTCCTTGAATGTGTCTGCATGCCACATGGAAGTTATGTTCCAATGAAAGCCAGACTAACCTGCGGACAAAGGACATGATCTGGGGAGACTGTGATCTGCCCCTGGTGACTATGTCCACTACTATCTGATTGTCGGTTACAAACACCACTGAAGAGTTGGCCCATGTACTGCCCCAAACCTGGGCTGCTGCTACAATCGGGTAAACTTCCAACAAGGGGGATGATTTCAACGCGGCTCTAGCGGATGACACCTCTGCTGGCCAGGCACCCGCGAACCATTGGTTTCCACAGATCGCCGAGAAACCTCTGGAGGCGGCGGCGTCCGAAAAAACCAATGTGGAAGCTGGGCCCGGCTGAGGTATGAACAAGGAGACTCCATTCCATGAGGCCATGAAGTCCTGCCACATGGCCAGATCAGCCAAGGCTTGGGTGTCCAAGGTGACGAGACTGTCTTGCTCGGGGGCAGAAGGGAGTAGCTGCAGGAGTATGGACATGAAGGCCCTGCCCTGGGGCATGACTCTGGTGGCGAAATTGAGCATGCCGAGCAGGGACTGCAACTCTACTTTGGTGCAAGTCCTGCTACCTGCTGACCTTGCAATGGCCTCCCTGATTTTTACCAACTTTTCAGCTGGCAACCTGGCTTCCATCCTCCCTGTGTCCAGGATTATGCCCAAGAAGGTGATTACCGTCGCCGGGCCTTCTGTTTTGGAGGATGCCACCGGGACGTTGAGTTGGGCAAACAGCTGAAGCAGCGCCTGGAGCTTGCTTGGCCGGCAGTCTGGGCTTTCGATTAACAGAAAGTCATCCAAGTAATGGATGACCAGAGGGCAACCGCAGTGGTTGACCAGGATCCAATGCAATGCCTGGGCGAACTGGTCGAACAGCCAGGGGCTGCTCTTGGACCCGAACGTTAGGCGATTGGCAAAGAAATACTGATCTTCCCACCGGATGCCGTAGAACCTCCAGAGCTGTGGATGAATGGGCAGTAATTTAAAAGCATCGGCGATGTCCGCCTTTGCCAACCATGCCCCCCGACCTACTTTGAGGATCAACTGAATAGCTTCATCTATGGTGGCGTAGCTCATAGAAAACTCCTCGGAGGGTACCAAAGAATTCAGACTGGGTGTGCTGGAGCCATGTGGAGCAGACAAATCATAAATTAAGCGTTTTTTATTAGTGAACTGCTTGGACACGATGCCTACGGGGTTTATCCTCCAAAGATCAAAGGGTATGAAGGAAAAGGGGCCGATGAGGAACCCCTTTTCTACTTCAGACCTGATCAGCGCACCCACCGGCTCAGGATCACTGGTTGCCGACAGCAGGTTGGGCCCTTCCCAAGAAGTTTGTGGGAGAGCTATCAGGCCTGTGTGGAAACCTGCTGTGAACCCGGAAACCAGGAACTGCACGAACTGAGGGTTGTGATGATTCTGTAGCAGGGATGCTAGCAGAACCACATTGACCCCGCTTAGTCAGGATGGCCTGGACCTTTGAGGACAAGCCAACTGGGGGTGAGCCCTGAAACAGCCCGCGCAAACGTGAAGGGCCCTGCATTTGTTGTAGTAACACGCATTTTGATTAAAGTTATTACACACCTGGCTGTTGCCCAGGAACACTATCGGCCGCCCTAGCTTGTCTGAGGATGGGCCAGACCGCTGAAGGGGCCCAGAGCTGCCGGGGAGGGACCTGCCCTGGGACGTGGAGGGACCTGAGTTGGGGCACCACTCTGCTGAGTGGGCAATTGATTGGCAAGAGGCGCATGCTGGGGCCCTGAGCCCTGCGAAATGCCGGCAAAAGAGCTCCATGTCCATAGCGGCCCAGTTCGTGATATGCTGGAACTGAACCAGCGCGGCGGCCGCTTTGGCTGAAAAGGAGCGATGGTAGTCGTAGAAAGCGTGCCCACCGTACTTGTGGCCCAAGTCCGTGACCCTGTAAAGATATGTATCTAACTCCTCCCGCCTCTCAGGATGGACAGAACAGATGACGTCCGTGAACAAGCTAAACGCCAGGACAAACTCCGTAATGGATAGCTTTCTGTTGAGGCGGGGATCCCTAGCTTTGAGGACGATTGACATGTCGCCGCAAGCTATGGTCTTGCTCTCAATCGTGTCATGGGTAGCTATTAGGATGGACGCCAGATTGACGTCCTTGCCCTCTAGAATGTCCTTTTTAATGCTGCCAGGGATGAAGTATGCAGGAGCTACCTCAGGTGCGCAAGGGACCCTACCTGGGGGAACGAGCACGGAAGTGGAGGCTACAGGCAAAGGAGACCCTGGATGGACGGATGCCAGCCCCTGATGAGACTCGACAGCCAGGAGTCTGGACTGCACGTCCGAGACTGAGGAGGCAATAGTGTTCAACATGGCATGCAGCTGCGTTAGTGACACTTGCAATGTGGACATAGAGACTTGCTCCAAGTCCGGGGCAGCTGGTTCTGCCATGAGCAGCCTATATAATTCAGCTTTCCGGGCGGAAGCCGGGTGTTGAATCCCCCTTCTGTTTAGTTCCGCAATCAACTTTGCAATAGTCCAACTCCTTAGTGATGAGGAGCTGGGCCGCTCGGATGCGGGAGTCTCGGGAACGGATGAGGCCTCCTCGATGTTGGAGATATGCGACATGCTGCAGCTGTGAGGTGACAAACCAAAAAAGAGCTGAGCTGGAGGCCCCGTACTGAGAGGCGACACCCGAGGCGTGACTGGTGAATGAGGAGTTTAAGGTGGCGAGTGCCTAGTTCTACAAAAACGGGCGTTACCGTGGAGGACCATGCCAGACTAAGGTGTGCAGTGACGTACAAGCTACCAGGCCGTGAAATTTATTTTATTTTTTTTAGAACATCAAACCTGGATTAGTACCGACGAAACAAATGGAACGAGCCTGAAACGTAATAAGCGACAGAATTGGTAAATAACGATGCAACGCTGATACGCAACAGTTTGCAAAAAAAAAAAAACATGAACGTAAGCCTGGTGCAGAACGGGCAAAAATGACAGGTAACAGTCATGGTACGTTAGCGACGAGAGCCTGACCCGTGAGAGGTAACAATCGCGGGTTTTTTTTTTTTTTTTTTTAGGTACGTGAGCCTGAAACGTAACAGGTAGTAGATGATGATAAACGTAATACATAAGCCTGAAGCGTGACAGGCAACGGATAACAAAATAACTTAACCCTGAAACGTGACAGGTAGCCAACCTGGAAAGGAAAACGTAAGCCTGAAGCGTAACAGGCCACAGATAAAAACAGAAAATAACACGTAAGCCTGAAGCGTAACAGGCAACAGATAACAAATAAACTTACGCCTGAACCGAGACAGGCACCCAACCTGGAAAAAAAACGTAAGCCTGAAGCGTAACAGGCAACAGATAACAAATAAACTTACG
The DNA here is from genome assembly GCF_014858855.1 of Bufo gargarizans. NCBI lineage: Eukaryota > Metazoa > Chordata > Amphibia > Anura > Bufonidae > Bufo > Bufo gargarizans. The sequence goes on from NC_058087.1 coordinate 191,417,108, forward strand.
CCTGAACCGAGACAGGCACCTAACCTGGAAGAAAAACGTAAGCCTGAAGCGTAAAAGGCCGCAGACTATGAAAAACAAAAAATAACGGCAATGGAATACAATGAAAAAGAACATACGTAAGCCTGAGGCGTGACCAGATGACAGATGATGCATGACAAGAGTGAGCAGCATGAGTGTGACGGACACCCGGACGGAAATTGACGTGAGCTAAGAACATGACAGGCACCGGATGAAACCTTTGCACGGCCTGGGAAGCCGCAGGCTGCAAATGGACCAAAGCACAAGTCTGAAAGTGACAGGCCTATGATGGACGGAGGAGCGGATGCCTGGCAGGGTGCGGCCATAGGAAGGCCAGAAGCGAAGCCTGACCGTGCCGTCCATCGATCTGCCCCAAACAGCCAACTGAGATGAAAGTGCCGCCGGCATGGTGATGAACGTGACTTGGTACATGACGAGACAACCAGTGACTGAAAGTGACCCTACCCGCGGGTGAGAAGAACCAAGGAAGTTGCTTAGCTACATGCACTAAGAAGTGTGGTAAGAACAATGGTATTTTACCAAAAACTCAGTGGATTGCGAAGTGACAGAGCGACGGTCGGCTCGGACTGGATCGAGTGAGAGCAAAAACTGGTTAAAGCGCACCGAAAAAGGCGTAGCACCTGTGGTTTGGAAAAGAATTTAGATGCCGTGAGGGGGAGAACCGCGGACCTGCACGCGTCCTCACAGTCAACAATAACAAGCCGTTTTTATTTATTTATTTATTTTTTTAAAAGACACCCGCAAGCCAGAAGGGGGCGCTGAGTGACCCCAATTCCTTGCAAACCGTGCTATGACCTGCGGGGCTTGATAGCCTCAATACCACAATTGCCCTACCATGAGACAAGCCAATCTTCAGATACCCCCCCCTGATTATGATTGACAGTAATGACACCCGCCAGCCAGGAGGGGGCGCTCAAGGCATGCAGCGGGGCGGGGTGCCGACACCGTTGCTGAGGCAACGGAGACGCCGCCTGGAGAATCAGCCTGCACACCCACGGGCCTGCATGGCCGGAATGCCGCCCCCGGCGTGAGAACAGCCGGGGACCGGATGGCGCGGCCACATTGAGTGCCCCATTCCCTCGCCGGCTCCGCCCCCCATGCCAAGGGCGCCGGGGCCATGGATTGCATCGGCGCCATGACGGGAGACACGCACGCCGCGCGGCACCCGCCAGCGCCGAGGTCACGTGGGTGGAAGCCGGGGACGCGAGCTCGTTGCCGGGGCAACCAGGGGCCGAGCCGCCAACCCCAGACCTAGCGTCCCACGCGACCCTGGTCAAGCAGGAAGTGCGGCGCAGCCCGGCTGGGAGCTGAGTGGGGACCGTTGAGGGCGCGGGGAAAGGAGCGGAGAAGCGGAAGGAGGGGAGCACTTACCCGGTTAGTCCGACGAGTGCGACGGTGGACCAGAGGAGCCCTACTTACCTGAGAAGGCGCGCTGTGAGGGAGGGCGTGACGCTCGTGGTGGGAGATGGCACCGAAAACGCACGCAAGTGAAGGAGGGGGCGTGCTCCCTTTTAAGCGCGCCTACGCCCCTCCCACAAATGCAGGCTGACATGTCAGCCTTTTACTACGTATAATAAATAAGCTTACTGGTCTAAAATTACCTGTGGATGACCTAGAGCACTTTTTTGAATATTGGCACCACATTTACCTTGAGTCAATCGCTTGGCACTGTGCCAGTCTCTAGAGAAACAAAAAATTATAAACAGGGGCACAGCAATGACTGAACTGAGCTCTTTAAGAACTCTTGGGTGTAATCCATCTGGACCCGGAGCCTTGTTCACATTTACCTTATTTAACTTATCTTGGACCAGACCATATCTACAGTTAGCCAATTGAGTATATTACTGGATGCACAAACAGCCCCAGCACCACAGATATCAGCTTCTTTCACTTCTTTTGTATCTACAGAGCTAAAAAAAAACATTTAGTAACTCTGCATTTTCCTGATCATCACTGACTACCCCCCCCCCCCCCCCCCCCCCCCAATTGCCATTATTTATGAAACCAACTTGCTCTGACCTTGGCTTTATAGTATTTATATATTTAAATAATTTTGGGGGATTGTCTTTGCTGTCTGTGACCACCTGCCATTCATTTTGGATTTTTACAGATTTTATTAAGCCCTTTGTAAATGTCAAAGTGTTTCCTCCACTTTAATAAAGAACACATTGAGCTGTCTAACAAACAGCAGAGTTCCTACAAACCGCCATGATGGCAGGTGATAACAGACTGAAACCAAAAATTTAGGATGGCAGCATGGTGGTGAGGACTTTATCACAGAGGTTTTCTGAGTTTTTTTTTTACTGATTACCTGTAAAAAAAAAAAAATGTTGTAAAAACCCCTTTAAACATTGGAGACACAGTTGTTACCAGATTTACAGCAATTTGAGTACAATGTTTTTTTTATTAGAGTCTAATAATATACTTTAATGGAATGCTCATTTCTTAGGAGTGTGATAGGAAGGTGATGTGGTGGACACTATTAATGTGATATACTGTATATACTTCTCCAGGACATGGACATCCAGGGCTTCATGTAACGGACTTCACAACCACCATGCAGAAATTTCAGTTCCACTTCATTGTCAAATGAACCCCAGGTCTGACCAGCGGTTGAGTCGCCTTCTTCCTTCTGAAATTTGTCTGCATGCATTTGTAACCTGCTGTCAATCAAGCCACTAGGTCACATGTTCAAACCATTGATTAATTTAATTACCACACAATGATATAACCACGTTCAGAAGCACATGAGGAGCACTAACATATACCAGTAATATGCAATTGTATCTCTAAACAAATGTACACACAATGTGGAATACACAGCAGATAAAAAAATCACTTTACCAGGTAAATCAAAGGTAAAGTATAAGGCCGATTTACATGGTCTGATGGAGCAGTCCTTCTCGACCACTGTCTGCTCATCAGTGGAGGTGAAAGCTGCATTTACATGCAGTGATCCCCTCCTCTGTATGGGGTTGAGCGATTGCTGCTATCGCTCGTCCTCATACAGGATTATTGATTCTGGGTGGCAGATCGCTGTTCAGACGTCACAATCTGCTGCCCAGAATCGATGACTTAGGTGTCTGCATGAAAGATTGCTTCACCTGATGAACGAGCGTTTCACTCATTATTGGGAACGAGTGTGCATACGAATGTTCATCCACAATAATATGCCGGACAATCGAGCAGTGTAAAAGGGCCTTAAAAGGGTTGTCCGAGTTATGAAAAATATCATATAGCAATGTAAATCTGATGGTCAGCAATATATAACTGAGCTAAGCAAGTTTATATTTCCTCATTTCCCTGGTTCTCTTCTGACCTTTGTTTACCTGCAATAACAACAATCTCTGCCCTTCCCCCGCTCTGCAAAGGGAGTGAATACAAGTGCTGCCCCGAGTGACATGTCTGACTGCTGGGAGACTCAGCAGCATGTTGTATGTGTAGGACTACAAGTCCCACCTGTACAATGACACTGCTGATACACACAGGATTCTCCCCCTACCTGTTCTTGTGCAATGCTCTGCAGAACTCCTCTAGTCTGTCGGCTCCTGTGCCTAGCATTTGTCTCCTCACTACCTGCATCTACTCAGTAAAGCCTTCAGCCCTGGTTCTGTGCTGCTAAAGGGGTCAAAGTCTTTCCTGAAGAATCCAGGGAGAGAGAAATAAGCAGCAGAGGCAGTGCAGGGGGCGTGGCCAGCACAGTGACGTCAGGCTTGTGCACGAAACATCATCAAAGCAGGGAGCGAAGCTGACATCACAGGTCATGTGACCTTCAGTGAAATCTGAGAAAGCAGCAACTGTAGATACACTAAGTGCGTGGTAAAGCCTTTACATTTGATTAGTTAGAAACATACAAAGAAAAATAACTCGGACAGCCCCTTTAAGGTACCAGCAGCACATCTGATTGTGAGCATTTTCTGACTACATTTAATAAGTCTCTGTTTCATTAGTAGAGCACTGTTGCTGTTCTTATGTGCACATTTTTAACAAGCAGCAGAGACTTTACAAGTCTGTGCAGAGTGCAGGGGCGTAGCGTGGGGGGGGGGGGGGGGGGGGGGCGTTGCCCCGGGCGCAAAATTGCAGGGGGTGCCAGGCAGCAAACACTTCAATGAGGGTCATGGGAGCCTATGGCTCCCATCTCTTCCGTTCTTCCTCATAGGCTTCAGGCTAGTGGCCTGAAGCCTATGAGACAGTAGAGCGAGCGTAGTGTCTAAAATGTAGTTGATCCTGGGAGGTATGATGTCAGGGGAAGAGGCGGAGTCTCGATGATCCAGGGGGCGGAGCCTAAAGATGTGCGGGGGATTCTACAGAGCAGGAGCAGAGTCTGCAGGTAAATATGTGGAGGAGAATAGTGACTGGTATTTTTACTTGGGTGACTTTTTGCAGGGGCTGAAGGGAGAAGGAATCATCTTTGTACTGGAGACTGTATGTTAGAGGGGTCTGAAGAGAGGGTAGTGGGGGTGATATTATTTACATCGGACTGTATGCTGGAGAGGCTGAAGGCAGGGGGGTGATATTATTTTACATGGGACTGTATTCTGGAGGGGCTGAAGGCAGGGGGGTGATATTATTTTACATGGAACTGTATGCTGGAGGGGCTAAGGCAGGGGGGTTGTATCTTACATGGGACTGTATGCTGGAGGGGCTGAAGGCAGGGAAGGGTTGTATCTTACATGGGACTGTATGCTGGAGGGGCTGAAGGCAGGGGGAGTGATGTATTTTACATAGGACTGTATGCTGGAGGGGCTGAAGGCAGGACAAGTGATGTATTTTTCATAGGACTGTGCAAGAAGGGCTGGAAGGAAGGTATGTGATGTATCTTACATGGGACTGTATGCTGAAGGGGCTGAAGACAGACGGCAATGTTATATTTTACATAGGAGTGTATGCTGGAGGAGCTGAAGGCAGGACGAGTGATGCATTTTACATGGGACTGTGCAAGAAGGGCTGGAAGGCAGGGAAGTGATGTGTCTTACATGTGACTGTATGCTGGAGGGGCTGAAGGCAGACGGCAAAGAGAGGGAATGTGATATTATTTACATAGGACTGTATGTTGGAGGGGCTGAAGGCGGGGAGTGATGTATTTTACATGAGACTGTATGCTGGAGGGGCTGAAGGCAGGAGAGTGATGTACCTTACATGGGACTGTATGCTGGAGGGGCTGAAGGCAGGAGAGTGATGTACCTTACATGGGACTGTATGCTGGAGGGGCTGAAGGGGGGGCATAATTATTACTATAATACTACAGAGGGGGCCATTATAATATTAATAGTAATAATGCAGAGGAGGAAATAATAATAATACAGAGGGGCCATATATATTATAATTATACAGAGGGCATTATAATTAATTATATATATATAATTATGGGCACTACGGGGGAGGGGAGGTCTGTTATCTGAGGATAATAGTAAAGTGAGAAATCCCCCCCAAAAATCTGTGAAACTCTACAGAGACGAGACGCGGCTGAAAGAAGTTATCATGGCGGTCCTATCTCCAAATGAAGAAGCTGAGGAAAGTCTACATCACAGGAGAGGTCACTGGATGTAAGAGGTATGGTGCGGTATTCTCCTGTATATTTCATAGCAATGTATGTTATGTCCATCCAATTATCTGTTTAGAGGGGGGGGGGGGGGGGGATATAGAATTTGGGCCACACTGTTGAAGCCTGGCCCCAGACTTCAGGTCACACTGTGCGTGTTCTGAATTCTGGGGGCTCACACCCATCTACTACATTATCCCTGTGTTATCTGTGGTGTTACATAGGACTGCAGGTGATATCCACTGCATTATTTGTAAAAAGGGGCGTGGTCACAGGTGAAGGGGGGGGGGGGGGGGGTGCGCAATACTTGGCTTGCCCTGGGTGCTGGCAACCCATGCTACGCCACTGGCAGAGGGACAGTATTTCTGGCCCATCAGAGAGCCGCCTGTGATGTCCCTGGTGGACTAGCGGTGAATACATGCCATATGCACACCCACCTCACTTATCAATTACTGCTGCAGATTACTAAGTCACTTCATATAGCTTTACGGTAATTTGTGACCGATCTCCCTTTTATTTCTCCTGCTGTAGCCACATACTGACTGCCCGGCAGTAATCCTGTACATGGGTCTTATAGGTCTCCCTCTACTTTCTTCCAGAAGAAGTGTATAACTGAGGCTGCAGCATGAATCCATGTAATACCCTCACCTTTCACCTGGGTGCTGATCATCTGGTATTAAAACTGGTAACTGTGCGCAGTAATAAACCTCACACAGACATCCGCTGTATTCTGTATATATCCCTGATCTGTAATAAAGGACATTAACTTCCATTGTCTTTTCTAAGAGTCAAGTTTTTTGTTTCTTCTTGAACTTCTGCTCCTCTGTCCTCAGTGGTATTGTCTTCGTCATTGGCTTCTTGTGTCATGTCAATCTCATCGCTGTTGGTCTTAGAGCTGAACTTTTCTTTCCTCCTACAGAAGACACAGATTATTTCTATTTTAAACATTAGTTCTAAAGATAAAACCATCTGGCGGTTCCTGTCTTGTTGTTCTGCACACAGGAGATGTCTGTCCATGGTCCAGCTGTTTATCTTACTGATCAGCAGCTTGTACCATCTGCAGGTCATATAATGATCTATGGGCACAGAGATAACACCCTGATCATCTGGGACTGAGCATAGAAGACCAGAAGACTGTATAATGCAAATCATGAGAGGACGGTCCCTGTATACACCGGGGAAATACTGAGCTGCGGGTGGAAATGGACTTCACATGGTGCTGTGATAATCGTGGTGGCAATAGTAATAATAAAGATTATATAAATGGCACCAACATGACCCACTGCACCTTACATCCAGGAGAAAGTAATATCTCACAATGAAAGAAAAGGAACCAACCCTAAGAGGTTACAATCTAATGCAGTTTGTGATCTGGACGATATGTGGAGTCACTGATAGGGGAGATACAACATAAAGATGCCCTCACAGCTCAGACCCCTAATATTTCCCCAGCTGGGGAACCATGACAGCGAGCTATAGACCCCCAGAAATCTCCGGCACAGTCCTCTGGCTGATCTCAGTGCAGACAGATGTGACGGCGATCAGTGACTGTGTCCTCACCGGCTAATCGATGGTGCGATCAGTGATGTCGTTTACTGTACAATAACTCATCAGGATTAAGAGTAACTTACGAATGGGTGAAGAAGGTTTCAAAGCCTTGAATGACGTCGTCAGCAATAGTTTTCTTTTTCACACCTGACACAGAATAGAATTATTAGAAAATGAAACATAAAGGTTGCATAGGGGAGAACTAACTGTTGGGGGTCGATTGCTTGGACCCACACTGATACCAAGAACAGTGGTCCTGATCCCTCTTCCTAATGGAGTATCAGGTTGATAACACGCCCTGCCACGCAATTCGTTCCCTGTACTCGGCTATCTCCAGCAGTCCCATACAGAATGAATGGAGCAGCAGGGCACATGCGCAACCTGCTTCCATTAGGAATTCATGGGGGTCCCAGCAGTAAGACCTCCAGTGATCAGTTATTATACCCTCTCCAAGGGATAACTTTTAGGATATGTTGACATGGCTAAAATCCACAGCTGAAAAATTAGTAGCTGAAAACAGGTCGTCTTTGGTGGCAGAAGAGTTTTTGGTTGGGCTTCTCTGCTTCCTCGTGAACTTCTATGGAATTCATAACCAAATCTGCTTCCTCTGCCTCTTTCACATGTCAATGAATCATGGACGTGTGCTGTCCGTGGTCTCCATGGACCGCTCATGAAGCCATCGACATTAATGTGCGTATTCACACATCAGTGTGCTTCCATGGACTGTGGGTCCGTAGTGACACCATGGAGGCATGCACTATTTTGTCTGTTTTTACGGATCCCTCACTTACACTACAGTCTATTCATCCGTGAAAACCACGGACACAACACGGCATCCTTGTTCTGTCAGTGATTGTCAGGCACAATTGCTAGGAGATGCCCAGTGTACGTGGAATATGGATGACACGTGGAGGGCAATAAATGGACACACAGACCTAGCACGGATTAATCACGGATGAAGCACCGACCATCTTGTCACAGATATCACAGACACAGACATGTAACAGAGGCCTAAGTAGTTACATGTCACTTCTGAAGCGTTATTAAAATCAGCTACTGAAAAAAAACTCTCCAGTTTGTACAGGCTGCGCAGATAGTTACGTGTTTTACATCGAAGTCATTGGGAAACGGTGGAGTTCTGAATGTGGATTCAAGCAGCAGAAAACAGGCTGCACAGGTGTGAACATGCCCTAAAACTTGGCAAAACCTCCTTTAAATGTTTTTGCTTCTTCTTAATCACATTAATGCCAATTTAACATGAGGCAGAATTGGGTGTCATATTTATCATTGCTGTCCGGTATACTGTCCCACTTTTTCACACCAGTAACATTAATGATCCCAGTGTTAGATCAGTGGGGGCCTAACCACCTAGACCTCCGCCAATTTCTTACAGAACTCTATAAGTGATATGGAAACATTCCTAACTGCTGTTATATCCTGTATGGCTTGTAGGAACACCTCAAGGCTCTGTGCGGTACAGTCGGCGGTACATCACCTATGCACAGACAGCGATGATAACGTCGATATCCTCCTCAGCTCACAGATCAATATTATCCAACGATAACTCAGGATAATAGAGTTTGTTTGGTTCCAAAGCAAAGAATCTGGAGATGTATTAGTAAAGGTCCTGACACTCACCTATGTGTAGGGGTTGGGTGCTGGTCTCTATGGGGGTCTCCAGGCTGGGATGCTCCACTCTGCAGAGGATTTCTGATCCTTCGTCTGAACTTATTAATGGGGTAAAAGTCATTGAAGCTTCATAGAAGTAAGTTTTATCTTTCTGTCTCTTCTTCTTATGTGAGATCTTGTAATTATTATTCGTCTTCATTGATTCTATGGGCAGAGCAGTCAGGTTTCCATCCCTCTTTATGAACCAGCTAACAGATAGAAGATCAGGGAAATATCCGGATATATCACAGAACAGTGTGGCTGATTTACCATCTTCCAGCTCAGGTCCCCAGATAGATCCAACATGTGGAGTCCAGGACAGATCTGTAATGTGTGGAGTAAGATTAGCTTTTTACAATGGGCTGTATATAAGCATCACAGTATATAAGCCCGACCACCAATGCTGGAATGTAGGGTGGTCTTAACCATGGAAACAAGCAGTGTATAATGTGATGGAATATAGATAATAATACATTAGTAAGTGCCTTGTACTAACTTCCTCTACATAATAAATGTTATTTGCCCTGTAACCACTGAGCCACCATGCTGCCCTACGTTGGTCATTCAGATAAATATCCCGACCTGTAATGACGGACAGGCTCGGTCTGGCAATGCAGTCACTGCTCTTACAGACTGGCAATTTTGATCCCAACAAGAGGGGTCCCTGTCCAGCACTTCTCCTGTCCTGGCTGTGCGCAGCTGGCACTGTCATGGTGCTCGTGGCCCCATCCTTGCCTAGTCTTCAGGTTAGCATTTCTGTGTATATTATTTTACTAATCCATGCTGCTTTGATGACTTCTTTGCAGCTCAGATTTGGACCTCAACTTTGTATTTTGGCGATTTATCGGATCTCTAATGGTGCTTAGTACAGTAGACCCCATGGCTCTCCTGCCCTGCTCAAATGTCTATCATGCCACATCCATGCCTGACGTCCTCAGCAGTGGACTGGTCACCAATTAGTGTCTACTGCAGGGAAAACAGACAGACATCCAGCATTACCTCTGATACTCAGTGATCTTGTCTCTGCCGTCTCCATAGTCTCGTGTTTCCACACTACAATGATTTTCATCTCCGGATTATTGAATGAATTATTAGAAATCCGGACAACGCTGGTGACGTCATATGTGAGATCTTTCTGTGATCTGAAGGTTTGCTCCGGTGATAATACATATTTACCAGATGTATTTTCCCAGCGCCAGGAGATTTGGATATCTTTCGGGTAAAACTTCTGTAGATTCAGAGAGAGCTGAACACGAGATGAATCTGCCATAGAGATCTGTATAGGATCCGGCATCTGGGGTTCAGCTGGAAGAGAAGAAGCAGAAGACTGGTCCAGTGTCTATACAGGGAGTGCAGAATTATTAGGCAAATGAGTATTTTGACCACATCATCCTCTTTATGCATGTTGTCTTACTCCAAGCTGTATAGGCTTGAAAGCCTACTACCAATTAAGCATATTAGGTGATGTGCATCTCTGTAATGAGAAGGGGTGTGGTCTAATGACATCAACACCCTATATCAGGTGTGCATAATTATTAGGCAACTTCCTTTCCTTTGGCAAAATGGGTCAAAAGAAGGACTTGACAGGCTCAGAAAAGTAAAAAATAGTGAGATATCTTGCAGAGGGATGCAGCACTCTTAAAATTGCAAAGCTTCTGAAGCGTGATCATCGAACAATCAAGCGTTTCATTCAAAATAGTCAACAGGGTCGCAAGAAGCGTGTGGAAAAACCAAGGCGCAAAATAACTGCCCATGAACTGAGAAAAGTCAAGCGTGCAGCTGCCAAGATGCCACTTGCCACCAGTTTGGCCATATTTCAGAGCTGCAACATCACTGGAGTGCCCAAAAGCACAAGGTGTGCAATACTCAGAGACATGGCCAAGGTAAGAAAGGCTGAAAGACGACCACCACTGAACAAGACACACAAGCTGAAACGTCAAGACTGGGCCAAGAAATATCTCAAGACTGATTTTTCTAAGGTTTTATGGACTGATGAAATGAGAGTGAGTCTTGATGGGCCAGATGGCTGGATTGGTAAAGGGCAGAGAGCTCCAGTCCGACTCAGACGCCAGCAAGGTGGAGGTGGAGTACTGGTTTGGGCTGGTATCATCAAAGATGAGCTTGTGGGGCCTTTTCGGGTTGAGGATGGAGTCAAGCTCAACTCCCAGTCCTACTGCCAGTTTCTGGAAGACAACTTCTTCAAGCAGTGGTACAGGAAGAAGTCTGCATCCTTCAAGAAAAACATGATTTTCATGCAGGACAATGCTCCATCACACGCGTCCAAGTACTCCACAGCGTGGCTGGCAAGAAAGGGTATAAAAGAAGAAAATCTAATGACATGGCCTCCTTGTTCACCTGATCTGAACCCCATTGAGAACCTGTGGTCCATCATCAAATGTGAGATTTACAAGGAGGGAAAACAGTCCACCTCTCTGAACAGTGTCTGGGAGGCTGTGGTTGCTGCTGCACGCAATGTTGATGGTGAACAGATCAAAACACTGACAGAATCCATGGATGGCAGGCTTTTGAGTGTCCTTGCAAAGAAAGGTGGCTATATTGGTCACTGATTTGTTTTTGAATGTCAGAAATGTATATTTGTGAATGTTGAGATGTTATATTGGTTTCACTGGTAAAAATAAATAATTGAAATGGGTATATATTTGTTTTTTGTTAAGTTGCCTAATAATTATGCACAGTAATAGTCACCTGCACACACAGATATCCCCCTAAAATAGCTAAAACTAAAAACAAACTAAAAACTACTTCCAAAAATATTCAGCTTTGATATTAATGAGTTTTTTGGGTTCATTGAGAACATGGTTGTTGTTCAATAATAAAATTAATCCTCAAAAATACAACTTGCCTAATAATTCTGCACTCCCTGTACTGGGAGTAGTGGATTATTCTATGCATATTCCAGGTCTGCCCTCCTAGAACTAGAAATTATATATCAGCAATTACAACCCCCCACATCTTAAATAGGGCAGACATTTAATTTCTTACCAGAAACGAGACAAGTTCAAGCCAATGACTGTGATTGCATTTCTACAGATTAGTCCTTTCCGGCATTACCATCTACACGCACATAGTAGAGACCCCTTCTCTGCATTTGGACATACATGTACAGCACCTGATGGCAGCCATGGGGGGCACAGAAGCTGCTCGCCTCTACAGGATGGCTAACATGTGGAAAAACTGCAGCACTCTGCTTATATCAAAATCTCGAAGGTAAGCGAGAAAGTAAGATAAGCGAACGTGATCATTTAGATATGTAAATCCATATTTAAGGACATCCTCTTCCTACCTTTCTACCTACTACAAAATGAATTGAACTGTTCTATATAGTACAAATATACGGCAGTGCTGGGAAAGCGGGGACAGTCATGGTATTACTCCGTATCTCCAAGGCAGTGTGTCTGACATTCATCTCTCCAAGCCGAGCATGCATCGGTGTGTGGCCATGCAGTGACGTCATCGCATTTAATGCAGCTAAGAATCTCAGCGATGGGGACAGTAGCGCATGTGCTGTGGATCACAAGAGCGCATCATGGTTTCTTAGTAACCGCCATCATATTGCAATTTAGAATATCTCCATCTTAGGACACGTCCGTATGAATGGGTCGGCATCCGTTTCGCAATTTTGCCAAATGGGTGCGGACTCATTCATTTTAAAAGGGCTGCAAAAGATGCGGACAGTACACCGTGTGCTGTCCGCATCCGTAGTTCCGTTCCGCGGAAGATAGAGCATCTGGTCTGCAAAATGCGGAACGCACATGATCGGTGCCCGTGTTTTGAGGATCTGCAAAACACTTGCAGACGTGTGAATGGACCCTAAAAGTGCCTCGTATCAGCTGCCCATGTATGTTGGACCATAAATAGTTTAATGCTCTTATAAAGAGGAGCCCAACAAGCGTCTTGCAGGTCCGATACCTTTTAATGGGCAATAAAAACAGAAGCAAAGACGTTACATAGTGAGATTTCCAGACATCAGTCTCTTCATCAGGTGTGCTACAAGAGAGGGTTTATTTATTGTATGCACTTATATAGCGCTACTATATTCCGCAGCGCTTTACAGACATTAGCATCGGACTGTCCCCAATGGGGCTGACGATCTAAGGTCCCTATCAGCATGTCTTTGGAGTGTGAAGAAACAGCAATATATATATAATAAGAGCAGAGACGCGGTGTGATGAATGGATATCTGAAAAACATCAGAATATCACACATTTTGAGAATGAGCCCTTAGTTGTCTTACAGATAAGGGGTGTGGGAGTTTTCTAGTCTAATCTGATGTGACCGCACAGACCTGGTGCCCCCTTTGTCTATAGAAGACTGTTCACATCTTGTAGTGGCCATAAATCCCTGGGACAATTTCAGTCCAGTATTCAGTCTGTCATAAATCTGTATTCCCAAATTCTCCTGGATCTTTATATTTCAAATTGCCTTTTAATATAACATCACTTACATTATGTCCTGGGCTACAACACGCTCAGCCAAAGGGAAACCTACCCTTTTCTTATTAATTGTGTGGGAAGGGATCTCATTTTTGCTTTAGGTTTCTGTCTAGTTTCTCCAACTGAGAGGCTCCCAAAAGGACATACAGTGCAGAGAATCAGATCCACAACATTGGATGTAGAACATGTGAATGTCCCGGGATCCTATAGTGCTGCTGTGTGTTGGGGATTCAGATCTTGTCGGTCATGATTCGGGTGGGTTAACATTAGCGTTAGGGATTCCGTTATGGCTTTCCGTTATAACATGGTTATAAAGGAAAATAACGGAATCCATAATACGGAAGGACGGATCTGTTCTTCTGCCTATAGACTTGTATTATGACGGATTGCAAAACTGAAGTCTTTAACCCCTTAAGGACTCAGCCCTATTTCACCTTAAGGACTTGGCCATTTTTTGCAAATCTGACCAGTGTCACTTTAAGTACTCATAACTTTAAAACACTTTGACTGATCCAGGCCATTCTGAGATAGTTTTTTCGTCACATATTGTACTTCATGACACTGGTAAAATTAAGTCAAAAAAATTAATTTTTTGCATAAAAAAATACAGAATTTACCAAAAATTTGGAAAAATTTGCAAATTTCAAAGTTTCAGTTTCTCTACTTCTGTAATACATAGTAATACCCCCAAAAATTGTGATGACTTTACATTCCCCATATGTCTACTTCATGTTTGAATGATATGTTAATTTTTTGGGGATGTTACAAGGCTTAGAAGTTTAGAAGCAAAAAAAAAACTATTTTTAGGGACCACTACAGGTCTGAAGTCACTTTGCGAGGCTTACATAATAGAAACCACCCAAAAATGACCCCATTCTATAAACTACACCCCTCAAGGTATTTAAAACTGATTTTACAAACTTCGTTAACCCTTTAGGTGTTGCACAAGAGTTATTCGCAAATGGGGAGGAAATTTGAGAATTTAATTTTTTTGCCTAATTTTCTATTTTAACCCATTTTTTCCACTAACAAAGCAAGGGTTAACAGCCAAACAAGACTGTATCTTTATTGCCCTGACTCTGCCGTTTACAGAAACACCCCATATGTGGCCGTAAACTACTGTACGGCCACACAGCGGGGCGTAGAGTGAAAGGTGCGCCATATGGTTTTTGGAAGCCAGATTTTGCTGGACTGGTTTTTTGACACCATGTCCCATTTGAAGCCCCCTGATGCACCCCTAGAGTAGAAACTCCATAAAAGTGACCCCATCTAAGAAACTACACCCCTCAAGGTATTCAAAACTGATTTTACAAACTTCGTTAACCCTTTAGGTGTTGCACAAGATTTAATGGAAAATAGAGATACAATTTCAAAATTTCACTTTATTATACCTAATATGTATACTTTTTTATTTATGTAAGTTTTACACAATGATTTCATTTTTGAAACAAAAAAATCATGTTTTAGTGTTTCCACAGTCTAAGAGCCATAGTTTTTCCAGTTTTTGGGTGATTTTCTTGGGTAGGGTACGATTTTTGCGGGATGAGATGACGGTTTGATTGGTACTATTGTGGCGTACATGCGACTTTTTTGATCACTTTTATTACCTTTTTTGGGAAGTAAGGTGGGCAAAATTTAAATTTTCTCATAGTTTTTTTTTTATGGCGTCCACCGTGCGGGGAAAGTAACATGACCTTTGTATAGATCAGGTCATTATGGACGCGGCGATACCTAATATGTGCAGTGTATTTTATTTTTTAAATTTTTATTCAGTGATAAATGTGTTTTTTTTTATCTTAACTTTTTTCACTTTTTTTTTTATTTTTTTTGACCCAGACCCACTTGGTTCTTGAAGATCCAGTGGGTCTGATGTCTGTATAATACAGTACAGTACACTATATAGTGTATTGTACTGTATTTTACTTACACTTTGTCTGAACAGATCTATGCCTTTAGCACAGATCTGTTCAGCACCATGGACAGCAGGATGCCTGAGAAGGCGTCCTGTTGCCATGGGAACCTTCCCCGTCTGCTCAGTTGTGGCCACAACTTCGCAGACGGGGAAGGGTAAGGAGGGGGGCTCCCTCCCTCTGTGTCCCCATCCTATCTGGGGGCTGCAAAGGCACAGCAGCCCCCCGATCGGAGAGGGAGGGAGCTCCCTGACCCTGACAGTTAACCTTTTCCATACAGCGGTCCGTACGGACCGCGGTATGGAAAGGGTTAAACGGCTGACATCACAGCACAGATGTCAGCCGTTTATACCAGAGTGTCAGCAATGTGCTGACACTCTGGTATAACCACTGGCCACCAATGAATTTTCAAAAGGAGGCGGGGGACCGCCTGCCTCCCACACCGCCCCCAACCCCCCCCCCCCCCCCTGCACCACCCGCCGCCATAAAATCATGCAGGGGTGCAGGGGGGGAGCAAAATCAATATTTTAGGCACACTAAAGTTTCTGATCCCCGCGGATCAGAAACTGCAGCAAACCGCAGGTCTGAATTGACCTGCGGTTTGCGGCGATCGCCGATAGGGGGGGGGTCACATGACCCCCCCTGGCGTTGTGACAGGATGCCGGCTGAATGATTTCAGCCGGCATCCTGTTCGGATTAACCCCCGCAGCTCCGCAATCTCGATTTAAACTTAGGACGTACCGGTACGCCCTGAGTTCTTAAGGATTCGGGAAATAGGGGTTAAAAGGCATTCAGTTTGCTTTCCGTCCTAATAGAAGTCTATGGGAATCAAAACGGATCCATCTGGGTCCCGGTATGCAAGACGGAAAACAAAGTCCTGTCGACAGTGTATGTGTATATACTGTATATATGTGTATATTGTATTAGTAACACAAATGCTTAACCCTTAAGTTGTACTTTCTAATGCCCTCATTTGGCCTACAATGTAGTGGAAAGCGGGAAAAAAATTCCAAATAGTGTGGAATTGGAATATAAAAACGCAATTCCTCCACAGTTTACAGGTTTTGTCCCTACGGTGTTCCCTTCCTGGGGTTCCGTTCCACCGCAACGCTTCTCCGGATTTGCGGACCATGTTAATGAGCCCTTAGGCTGAGTTCACACTTCAGGTTTTTGGTTGGTTATTTCCAGGGGCATAGCTATAGGGGAAATGGTTGCTTTGGGGCCTGAACTCAAAAAGGGCCCACCCAGGAGAAGGACTAAAATATTTTATTGTCAGGGCCCCTCAACAGTATTATAAAATGACATTATTTACAGAGACACTGCAGAAAACGGACGGAGCGGCTGCCAGGCCTCGTCTGAGAGAACGATCTTCACTAGCCTCAGGATGGGGGTTGTACAGGAAGAGGGGGTTGGAAAGAAGTTGCTGGGGTTGGAGGGGCCCAATTTAAAAAAAATTCTGTGGAGCCCAATCATTTCTAGTTATGACACCGGTTATTTCCATCAGTTACTGTGAGCCAAAACTAAGTGCTGGTGCGTATCTTTCCATTATATCTTATCTCTGAGGAGGCTTCACTACAGGCTTTGGCTCACAAGAACTGATACAATAACTGATGTATGAACTTGGCCTAAGCAGAGCACATGAACTACTGTTCCCATTGGGACTGGCTGAGATTCTTAGCTGCATTTAATGTGATGACGTCACTGCATGGCCACACACCGATGCATGCGCAGCTTGTAGAGATGAATGTCAGACACACTGCCTTGGAGATACGGATTAATGTGATGAGTGCTCCCAGCACTGCTCTATATTTGTAAGCACTATATAAAACTGTTCAATTCATGTTGGCACATTGTGTAGTAGGTGAAAAGGTAGGAAAGGGATGTCCTTAAAGGGATTGTGTCATGAAGCATATTCTACATTTTTCAAACCAGCACATGGATCTGAACTTTTGTAATTGTATGTAATAAAACATTTTGTATAGTCATTGAGCTATTCAATAAACTGTATCTGTACAGCGCCACCTGCTGTTTGTTCTTTCCCATATTATTTGTCCGTCTCACTGAGCTGGTCGAGCGTGCTCAGTTTAAGGGTTCATTCACACATCCACAACTGTTTTGCGGTCCGCAGATTGCGGATACGCAAAACAGGGACACAGGCCATGCGCGGTTCCGGACCACACATGGCTGGAACTATAATATTATTATTATTTATTATTAAAGCGCCATTCATTCCATAGCGATGTACATATGAGAAGAGTTATACATACATAATACAGACAATTGAATTAATAGAAATGCCTTTCTGCTGACAGGACTAGGACATATTCTATTTTTTTTGCAGGGCTGGGGAAGGGAAATGCGGACGTGTGAATGGACCCTTAATCTTCAACTGCCATCAGTCATATGTTCTGTGGTAGTTATTGGGAGAGAGCTGCAGCAAAAAGAACTACACCCCCTGAACTACAGCAGAAAGGACACACACCCTGAGCTACAGCAGAAAGGACACACACCCTGAACTACAGCAGAAAGGACACACCCCCTGAACTACAGTAGAAAGGACACACCACCTGAACTACAGCAGAAAGGACACACCACCTGAACTACAGCAGAAAGGACACACCACCTGAACTACAGCAGAAAGGAGTAAGGACACACCACCTGAACTACAGCAGAAAGGAGTAAGGACACACCACCTGAACTACAGCAGAAAGGAGTAAGGACACACCACCTGAACTACAGCAGAAAGGAGTAAGGACACACCACCTGAACTACAGCAGAAAGGACACACCACCTGAACTACAGCAGAAAGGACACACCACCTGAACTACAGCAGAAAGGACACACCACCTGAACTACAGCAGAAAGGACACACACCATGAACTAGAATAGAAAAGATAATATTTTCAAATGACCCACTAGAACCAGGAGGTCAAAATATGCAGTTCCAATAGTCAGCGACTATAATTCCTGTTTCTGGTCGTATTTAAAATATAACTTTTATTTTTACTTTATTAAAGAGACATTGCCACAAAAATGAAAACATAAAGTGAAAATTTTAAAAAAGGAATTTTGGGGTGTTGGGTTTATGGGATCCTTCCGTAACCCCAGAGAGCAACTGGCTTATTATCTACTCTCTCTTTGTAAATATAATTGTACATCATGTAATCATAAATAATAAAGCACAAAAAATATTATAAAACATAGGGCAGTAATATCCAGACCATGGAAATATGTAGGTATAAACTGATAGGTTTTGAAACAATGATATTAAGGGTTGTATGTGGTCTTCTACTATAGTCACCATTATTTAATTGGAACCTAGGAAATTAGACATTGCCAGACATAGAATATCTGAGTGCAGAATGTATTAGGCGCCTAGAATGGGTACAATTGGTAAATCTACTGGCATATGTTTATATGTGGCTTAGGGCCTAGCACCTTATGTCATCTATCACTGTACCCGTAATAAGAGAACTGTTGATTCCGTGTATTGCGCATATACCAGATTGTAATATAGGTAAGGACACTTTAGTCAATAGATATACATCAGAGAGTGCCTTCCTGTTATAAAGTACTAGGGCATGCGTGATACTGGATCGTAAAAGAGTGAAGACTCCAAGTTCCAGTGTAGGCGCCTTAGACATACAGCCTGTGTAGTCTAAGTCTGGACGCATGCGCATCTGACTAAATATCTAAGTATCTAAGTATCGATATATATAAAAGTACTAAGTACTAACGCATAAGTCCTTGGCTACCAGACCTGGATGTATTCTTTAAAGTCCGGGCGCATGCGCGCTCATTGTGTGAAGCAAAGTTCCAGGTTTCAAAGAAAGCCCAGGATAGAAATATTCTAAGTATCCGGCTACCAAAGGGTGAGATCCGCCCTATAGGTATAAAGGACCTTTCAAGTGTAACGCTCGTGTTGATAGTAGCTCCTTTTCCCCTGAAGACGCCGCATCTCGTGGTGAAACATGTCGGGGGAGCTGCATCTTTAGTTTTTTTTAAATTATGGTTGGGCAAAGGCACTAATAGATGCACGGCGAACTGCAGACGCCGCATATACAAGTATATTATAGGGGCAATGCCGATAAACTGAAGTGCGGGTGGCGGTAGCCACTAATAGTGTCATAGCAGAGACTAGATACTATACTAATAACACTTTAGGCAGGATAATAAGCTGATAGAGTGCAGTATAACTTACAGAGTGTCTGGTGTCGGCTGACACTACAGACACAGTATACTCTACATCACCTGCACCCTATTGTCAGAGAGATTTGTAGCAATGTCATCTGACTTACTGATAAGTAGAGACATTATACTCTCAGCCCCTATACCTTGCTGCCCACCATATGTACTTTTTAAAATTTTCACTTTATGTTTTCGTTTTTGTGGCAATGTCTCTTTAATAAAGTAAAAATAAAAGTTATATTTTAAATACGACCAGAAACAGGAATTATAGTCGCTGACTATTGGAACTGCAGAGTAGAAAAGACACACCACCTGAACTACAGTAGAAAGGACACACACCCTGAACTACAGCAGAAAGGACACACCACCTGAACTACAGCAGAAAGGACACACCACCTGAGCTGCCAGGCTGAAGATAATTTAGCAGAGCTATTACAGCAGTGAGTGTGGAGATCTCTGGACCCATGTGAGGTACAGGGCTGGTTCCAGCTGTCTGGTTTTCATTTCTTTACATCAATCATAGCATAACCTCTTTAACAAGGAAGGAACATATTTCATTGATCACATGTTCATGATCTATGGGTACATGATCACCGTGAGTTCACTTGTTATCTTGTGCAAGCCAAAATGTCGATATGAAGTTCGGTCAATAAACAGACCTACGAGAAATTCATAAGGAGAGCGCTGCGGTTCTACATGTGCGATAACAGGGGCGAGATCCGCGAGAGTGGACATTAGGTGCTGATGGTATGAGAAGTGCTGTACACGATGGCTGTGATTTTTATTTTCTCCTGGCTTTTTAACCCTTTCTACAGATAAGAGTTCTGACACAGGAAGAGGGATTTCCCATTGTCGTGTCCCTATTAGACCTGGCAATAAGATCACTGAGGCTGACTGGGAAATTGCGACAGTCCTGGGCCCAATAATAGCCCCAGTGATGTCTGGACAAACTGTCTGTTTTACTGTCATATAGAATTATCCTGTACATTATGTGTAAAATATAAGAGTGAAACTGGATCGCACATCCTCAATACTATGCTTTTATCTAATAACTGCTTCTCAGCGCAATCTATCGTTGAATGTTGAATGCTGTACATGAGGCATTAGTATACAATTTAATCAAAAGTCAAAGGTCCACTCACCACGACAAGGTTGCCTCTTTGAATGGGAACCTACTCTGAATTTGGCGCAGCGCTGCACGGCAACCACCGGCACAGCAGCACCGCACCAACAGGCAGCGGGACCCAGCAGTCAAACAGCGCCCCCGCTGTCTGGCAAAGCCACCCTGGCACTGGGCCCCACCAACCCACCAGAGCAGCACCAAAGCAAATTTTATACTAATGACTCATGTACAGCATTTAACATAGGGGTAGGTATACGATAAATTGCGCTGAGAAGCAGTTATAAGATAAAAGCATAGTACTGAGGATGTGCGATCCAGTTTCACTCTTAGATTTTACATATTATGTACATTATGTTTAAAAAAAATCAATAAAAGTAAAAAGGTACCATAATCAGACTAAAAAATGGAAATAAAATGCATGATAATATATTTATTTTTATTTTTAAATCTATCTTATTTACATACAGTGGATATAAAAAGTCTACACACCCCTGTTTAAACGTCAGGTTTGTGATGTAAAAACAATTAGACAAAGATAAATCATTTCAGAACTTTTTCCACCTTTAATGTGACCTATAATCTGGACCACTCAATTGAAAAACAAACTGAAATCTTTTAGGTGGAGGGAAGAAAAAATATAAAAATAAAATAATATGTTAAATAAAAGTGTGCACACCCTTAAACTAAGGCCTCATTCACACGACCGTTCTGTTTTTTTGCGGTCCGCAAAGCGCGGATCCGCAAAAAAACGGAAGCCGCCCGCGTGCCTTCCGCAATTTGCGGAACGGACCGGGCGGCCCATTGTAGACATGCCTATTTTTTTTTTTTGCGGGGCCTCGGAACGGAGCAACGGGTGTGGACAGCACACGGAGTGCTGTCCGCATCTTTTGCGGCCCCATTGAAGTGAATGGGTCCACACCCGAGCCGAAGAAACTGCGGCTCGGATGCGAACCCGAAAAACTGTCGTGTGCATGAGGCCTAATACTTTGTCGAACCACCTTTTGATTTTATTACAGCACTCAGTCTTTTTGGGTATGAGTCAATCAGCATGGCACATTTTGACTTGGCAAGATTTGCCCACTCTTCTTTGCAAAAACATTCCAAATCTGTCAGATTGCGAGGCATCTCCTGGGCACAGCCTTCTTCAGATCACCCCACAGATTGTCAATCGGATTCAGGTCTGGGCTCTGGCTGGGCCATTCCAAAACTTTAATCTTCTTCTGGTGAAGCCATTCCTTTGTTGATTTGGATGTATGCTTTGGGTCGTTGTCATGCTGAAAGATGAAGTTCCTATTCATGTTCAGCTTTCTAGCAGAAGCCGGAAGGTTTTGTGCCAATATTGACTGGTATTTGGAACTGTTCATAATTCCCTCTAGCTTAACTAAGGCCCCAGTTTCAGCTGAAGAACAACCCCTTGGCATAATGCTGCCACCACCATGCTTCACTGTGGGGATGGGGTTCTTCTGGTGATGAGCAGTGTTGATTTTGCACCAAACATATCTTTTGGAATTATGGCCAAAAAGTTCAACCTTGGTTTCCTCAGACCAGAACACCTTTTCCCACATGCTTCTGGGAGACTTCAGATGTGTTTTTGCAAAATGTAGTCTGGCTTAGATGTTTTTCTTGGTAAGAAAAGGCTTTCGTCTTGCCACTCTACCCCATAGCCCAGACATATGAAGAATACGGGAGATTGTTGTCACATGTACCACACAGCCAGTACTTGCCAGATATTCCTGCAGCTTCTTTAATGTTGCTGTAGGCCTCTTGGTCGCCTCCCAGACCAGTTTTCTTCTCTTCTTTTCATCAGTTTTGGAGGGACGTCCAGTTCTCGGTAATTTCACTGTTGTGCCATATTTTCTCCACTTGATGATGACGGTCTCCACTGTGTTCCATGGTTTATCTAATGCCTTGGAAATTCTTTTGTCCCCTTCTCCTGACTGATACCTTCTAAAAATGAGATCCCTCTGATGCTTTGGAAGCTCTCTGTGGACCATGGCTTCTGCTGTGAGATGCGACTAAGACATTTTCAGGAAAGACCAACTAGAGCAGCTGAACTTTATTTGGGGTTAATCAGAGGCACTTTACATGATGGCAGGTGTATGCTGACTCCTATTTACAGGATTGTGAATGTGATTGCTTAATTCTGAACACAGCTACTTCCCTTTCGTCCTAACCAGCAGCACAAGTGGGGGTATTCGCCCCTGTGAAGCTGGTCAGGACAGGCGGAATTTTTGCTGAATAAAATTCAGCATCTCTAGTAATTAATTAATTAATTAACTCCCCCCTCCTTATATAGGCCGCCCTCCACAGGGGTAGTTGCTTTTATTTTGTCCTGTGTGTTGGTCTGACAGGCTTGACTCCATTTAGAG
Source organism: Bufo gargarizans (assembly GCF_014858855.1). Taxonomy (NCBI): domain Eukaryota; kingdom Metazoa; phylum Chordata; class Amphibia; order Anura; family Bufonidae; genus Bufo; species Bufo gargarizans. The sequence goes on from NC_058087.1 coordinate 191,439,949, forward strand.
TCTCTCCCTCAGTAGTTGGGGGAGAAATTCGCTGAATTTCTGCACTTTTATTTTGTCTTAATGTTACAATTTTCTTTTGCAGGTGCTGGCGTAGAACGGCTGTCTCCTGCCTGGCTGGGAGCGTAAGTATGGGGACGGTCTGGCTGCAGGTAGCCGGTAAGTTCAGACAGGGTGTACTCAGTAAGCGGAGCTGTGAGCTCCCTTCCCCCTGTCTCCTCTCCGCTCCGCTCCTGCCCGCTCCCCTCCTACCTCCTCTGTAATCTGCGGCCGGCCCTGAGATCGGTTCTCAGCTCTGGTGTATCGGACGCGAGACCGGAAGTGCGTCATTGTCACTTCCGGTCCTCAACTTTAATCGGCGCCGCGATAAAAATTAGCGCAAATTAGCTGATGGTGCTTGTGGAGGAGGGGGGGAGGAGCGAATTCGATTAAGTTGTTAATAAAACTTTGTTTTTTATAAGTGGGTCCCTCAGTGGGGAGCCTGGAGATTTTTGGGGGAGGAGCTGTTGCTCCTCCTCCCCCTGGCCCTCCCCTTCCTGCTATATAAGGCCAGGCTGCTGGCAGGGTCAGTGTTGCACTCAGTTCCTGTGTGCAGCTGACCTTGACTTTGCTGATCCAGTGCTAAAGCCGTGAGAGTACCTACTCTGATCAGAAGGTTCTAGGTTGCTCAGAATTCTTAGAGTCATGACGTCACCATCTCAAGGTAAGATTGACGTCTGGGCTTGACCCCTTGGGCGCGTTGAAACCAGTTTTAATAGTGCTTACTTCTTTTCTAGGAAAAGTCACCCACAAGCAGAAGCACCTGGCTTGTTCCAGTTGTGGCAACCCGTTACCTGATGGCTACGAGTTTCATTGTTGTCCAGGCTGCCGCCCTAGGCCAGCCAATCCTGAGCCGACGGTTGTTGAAATGTTTTCCTGGATGAAGGAGTTCTTGGACACCTCCGTCGCGGAGATCAAGGAGATTCCAGGGAAGAGAGAGGAACCAGAGACGTTTCTGAAAATAACAGGAGAGGTAGAGGTCGCGGGAACCGCAGGGCTGATCAATGACTCTCGGCAGCCCGTCACCTCCCCATCCCCACCCCCCCCACTCCCACACGAATCTCCCTGCCTGAATCCTCCAGTAGGAGGTCGTTTATTTTTGTTCAGAAATTTTTGGGAGCAAATAATTCCAGATCCTTGGGTGCTGCAGGTCATCAGCACCGGTTACAGGATCGATTTCAGTTCCCAACCTCAAGAGAGGTTCGTCCTCACAAGACGTCTAACACCCAGCAGACAACTGATCCTGAAAGACTCTGTACTCCAGTACATTGTCAAAGGGGCCTTAGAGGAGGTTCCTCCTCAAGAGCTCGGTCAGGGAGTGTATTCTCCCATCTTTCTCGTTCCAAAGCCGTCAGGAGACTGGCGCATGATTATCGATCTGCGTTACCTAAATCGGTTCATCAGAAAGAAGCGTTTCCGGATGGAAACCATTCGCTCAGTCCTAAACATCCTGAACCCGGCAGACGTGATGGTGACAATAGATCTGAAGGACGCTTACCTTCATGTTCCTATCTGTCCGGCCACAGGAAATTTCTGTCTGCATAAAAGAAGTAGTGAAGCACTACCAGTTTGCTGTGTTGCCCTTTGGCATCTCCTCTGCTCCACACACCTTCACAAAGGTTGTGGCTCCTGTGGTCGCCCACTTAAGGCTCCTCGGCTTAGAGGTCGTCCCTTATTTAGACGACTGGCTTTTAAAAGCCGCGTCCGCAGACATCTTACAAGCCCAGCTTCAACAAGCTCTCCACACTCTGCAGAACCTGGGGTGGCTCGTGAATTGGGACAAATCAGAGTTGGTCCCCTCTACCACAAGGCGGTTTCTGGGGTTTGTGATAGACTCACAACTAATGACCCTATATCTATCTCCACAGCGGAGAGACAAAGTAATAAGAGCTGCAGAGTTTCTCCTACCCCCCAGACGGGTGTCTATTCGGGTTCTCATGAGGATGTTAGGCCACATGTCAGCGTCTGCAGAGGCAGTACCTTGGGCCTTGTGGCATCTTCGGCCACTACAAGAGGAAGTCTTAGCGGTTTGGAATCGCAAACCCAGAGACCTAGATCGGAATCACTCCCTGTCTGCTGAAGTCCGTTCCTCCCTCAGGTGGTGGAAGAACCTAGTGGATGGGATGCCTCTAACCCAACCTACTTGGGTGATCCTGACCACGGACGCCCTGGGGAGCCCATCTGGGACGCAATACAGTTCAGAATACCTGGAAGCCTCAGGAGAGACTCCTGTCGTCCAATCTGAGGGAGCTAAGGGCGGTGAGGTTAGCCCTCAATCACTTCTCACCTCTCATTCAGGGTAAAGCCGTGAGAGTACGGACCGACAACACGACTGTGGTGGCTTATTTAAACAGACAAGGAGGTACGAGATCCCGGACCCTCCTGAGGGAGGTGGGATTGATTTTATCTTGGGCAGAGAGCAATCTATCTCATCTAGTGGCAGTTCACATCAGAGGGGATCTCAATATAGTAGCAGATCGCCTAAGTCGGGGCCTTCCGGTACCAGGAGAATGGTCCCTGAACGACAACATCTTCTCCAGGATAGTCCAACGCTGGGGGACTCCAGAGATCGATTTGATGGCAACCCGTCTGAACGCCAAAGTAAGAAAATTCTGCTCCTTGTACAAGGAGGACAATCCGGTAGCGATAGATGCTCTGTCCATAACATGGAGGTTCAGGCTGGCCTATGTATTCCCTCCAATTTCCATGATACTAAGGGTATTGATGAAGATCAAGCAAGACCAGACCTCTGTGATAGCCATCATCCCATTCTGGCCGAAGAGGTCTTGGTTCACCCAGCTCATGCAGATGAGTCAGGGCAATTATTGGAGACTTCCCCTGATACAGAACCTAGTGTACCAGGACACAGGTCCCTGTCTAGATCTGAGGAGGCTCAGTCTGACAGCCTGGAGACTGACCGGTCCCTTCTAGAAGCTAGAGGGCTGTCGGTGGAGGTCCTGAGAACAATCTCTCACTCCAGAGCAGATTCTACGAATCAGAAATATTCCCGCATATTCAGAATATTTATGCGATGGTGCACGGATAGAGAGGTAGTTTCCTCAGATCCTCCTCTCTCTGAGATTCTTCAATTCCTGCAAGATGGTCTAGACAAGGGTCTAAGCCCATCTACATTGAAAGCTCACGTTGCTGCCTTGTCAGCATGCCTTGGTAAGCCAATTTCTCAGGACCCCCTAATTAAGAGGTTCCTTAAGGGTGCTCAGAGGCTTAGGCCCAGCATCCAGAGACCAATCCCTGAGTGGGAGCTCCCGGTGGTCCTAAGGGGGTTGTGCTACCCCCCCCCCCCTTCGAGCCTTTGGAACAGGTAGACTTGAGGTACCTTTCCCTCAAGGTTACCTTTCTCTTGGCCATAACCTCAGCCAAGAGGGTTGGGGAGCTCCAGGCTCTGGGGGCAGCGGAACCATACTTAAGTTTTCTGCAGGACAAGGTCCTGTTAAGATTTCTGCCTACCTTTCTACCAAAGGTTCCTTCATTTGCGAACACCAACCAGACAATAACACTGCCGGTGTTGTCTCCTACCTCTGACTCTCCTGAGGAGGAAAGATTACTTTCCTTGGACATCCCAAGAGTCCTTAGAATTTATTTGAATAGAACGGAAGAGTTCAGGAGATCAGAAAATCTGCTGATCTCTTATTCAGGGAACAATAAAGGGCTCAAGGTTTCCAAGCCCACCTTGAGTAGATGGATTAAGGACGCTATTAAGCTGGCTTTTACGTCCCAAGACTTACCACCGCCATCCTTCTTATCTGCCCATTCTACAAGGGCAGTTTCTACGTCATATGCGGAAAGGAAACTAATCCCCTTAGAGCAAATTTGTGCGGCTGCCTCGTGGAGCACGCAAAACACCTTTATTGCCCATTACCGCCTGGAGAATAGGCGTTCTGAGGGAACAGCCTTTGGACGGTCCGTGTTAGAGGCTGCTCGTCCATAGGTCAGCTCTCTAACTCCTGTGGGATTATTCAGCTACTTAGTGGTAGTCCTTTAGCCCTCCCAAGATTTGTGTGAGGTTCCTTGCTACTTCCCCACTTGTGCTGCTGGTTAGGACGAATAGGAAGCGTCAATTTTGACGTAAATTTGTTTTCCCTTAGTCCTAACAGCAGCACACAAATATCCCTCCCTCTATGCTGTTATGATCACTTGTTAAAAAAGCATCTAGCCCTGTGGAGGGCGGCCTATATAAGGAGGGGGGAGTTAATTAATTAATTAATTACTAGAGATGCAGAATTTTATTCAGCAAAAATTCCGCCTGTCCTGACCAGCTTCACAGGGGCGAATACCCCCCACTTGTGCTGCTGTTAGGACTAAGGGAAAACAAATTTACGTCAAAATTGACGCATCCCCAGTTATAAGGGTGTGCACACTTATGCAACCACATTATTATTTTTTTTTTTGTTTTCTTCCCTCCATCTAAAATATTTCAGTTTGTTTTTCAATTGAGTTGTATAGTTTATAGGTCACATTAAAGGCGGAAAAAGTTCTTAAATGATGTATCTTTGTCTCATTTTTTACAGCACAGAAACCTGACATTTTAACAGGGGTGTGTAGACTTTTTATATCCACTGTACATTATATAGCCCACCACACCCACCTTTACCTTACAATATAGTTATGCTGTACATTGGTTAATGGCATAAAAAAGGCAGAATTGCATTTTTACATATTCCCCCATATTAAAAAAAAATTAAATATTAAAAACGTGAAATATTAAAAAAGTGAAATGTTATCGTACAGTTCCCCAAGAATCCCTATAAAAGGCCTCAAATAGCTACATAGCCTCAGCGAAGCACTCCCTGATTTTTCTTTGCCTATATAGTGCAGGCTAGGCCATTATTAACAGTAAGACAGTGGCCCTTGTGTACACCTGTTTGATGTGTAATTTGTGGGTCAGCAGCCATGTTGATTCCTTCTCCCCTCAGATATGGCTTACCTAATGAATCCTACATTTCCCGTCATGCATAGCTTTGCAGAGACAGAGAGGGCAGAGTCTCACCACACTGCACTGCTTTGAGAGGGCTGCAATGACAAGCCAGTGACACAGCTGCTGTCTCCTCACACTGCAGCGTCTCCATCTTCTCTTATGTGCAGCTCTATGCAATTACTATTGCCCACAGGTCAGCAGTGTTGAGGTGGACGGCTAGATCCCCTCCTTCACTCCCTCAAAGGCGCAATCTAGTCAACACTATGGTTCTATATGAAAGAATTGTATACAGAAACAGGAAACGTTTGGAGAGGTTTCACAAAGTATGTGATTTATGGTGTAACACACTTTCCTCCATACACAACATGGATTTTAACAGTCCCTAGCCTCCTTCCACCCTCTCATGGCATACTCACCGACTCTGAGGATATACACTCAAGGGCTATGACATATCCTTTCCTTCCTATATGTTACTGTTTCCATTAGGATATACTGTGATCCTCATTACGGCGCCTCTCTCTGCTCTACCAGCACAATGGTTGTCATACTTTACAGTTTATACCGAACTTTTCTCCTGCAATGATATCTAATGAGCTGATACAGCATTTTCTGCCTGTAACTGCATTCTGTCTGTGTAGAGAGATGTTGGAGGATAAGGCAAGAGCACGGAGGCAGCAACATGTAGAGGACACCGGCGACCAGGACGCCGGATGGGATGGTGACTGGCATGACACACCAACATGACACACCAAGTATTGGCTGGTGATCTAACAAGGCGAAAATGAAACTAATTCTCTTCTTCTTAATGCCAAAAATAAATTCTTAAGAGGCCATATAAACACTCACCAAGTACTTGTAGCCTCCCAGTGGTTTTCTCTATGGGTGTCTCCAGGGTGGGATGCTCCACCAGACATATATATTCTGTCCCCTGATGTGTCTCCAGTGTGGGGGTGATGGTCAGACTGGAGGTACAGTTATAGGTCTTATCGGCCGCTCTCCTGGATGTTATCCTCTGGTTCTCAGTCTCTTCATAGATCTCATCTCCAGCACGTCTCCTCCATCTCACAGTGACTGCATCCGGGAAATACTCCGAGATATTACACTGCAGGGTGGCCGGGGTGTCATGAAGTAGACGGGGAATCTGGATCTCTTCTACAACTGGCATCCATATGTAATCTACGGAACAGGACACAGGAAAGTTTTTGAATATTTTTTAACTAATTCTGAGAAAGCAAAAAGATCAACTTGTGCAGATATAAAGAAAGTTTTATAGAAACTTTCAGGATGTCGTGTATTTTATCTGTTTCCCTTTCGTCCTAACCAGCAGCACAAGTGGGGGTATTCGCCCCTGTGAAGCTGGTCAGGACAGGCGGAATTTTTGCTGAATAAAATTCTGCATCTCTAGTAATTACCGTATTTTTCGCTTTATAAGACGCACCTGATGATAAGACGCACCTAGGTTTTTGAGGAGGAAAATAAGAAAAAAATATTTTGAACCAAAAGGTGTGCTTTTGGTAGCTTTTGAACTAAAGGTGGTCTGTGGATGATGTACTGTTATGGGGATCTGGGGATGACGCACTGTTATGGGGATCTGTGGATGACACTGTTATGGGGGGATCTGTGGATGACACTGTTATGGGGATCTGTGGATGACGCACTGTTATGGGGGATCTGTGGATGATGCACTGTTATGGGGGGATCTGTGGATGACGCACTGTTATGGGGGATCTGTGGATGACGCACTGTTATGGGGGGATCTGTGGATGACGCACTGTTATGGGAGGATCTGTGGATGACGCACTGTTAAGGGGGGATCTGTGGATGACGCACTGTTATGGGGGGATCTGTGGATGACGCACTGTTATGGGGGATCTGTGGATGACGCACTGTTATGGGGGGATCTGTGGATGACGCACTGTTATGGGGGGATCTGTGGATGACGCACTGTTAAGGGGGGATCTGTGGATGACGCACTGTTATGGGGGATCTGTGGATGACGCACTGTTATAGGGGATCTGTGGATGACGCACTGTTATGGGGGATCTGTGGATGACGCACTGTTATGGGGGGATCTGTGGATGACGCACTGTTATGGGGGGATCTGTGGATGACGCACTGTTATGGGGGATCTGTGGATGACGCACTGTTATGGGGGATCTGTAGATTACACTGAGGGGGGATCTGTGCATGACACTGAGGGGGGATCTGTGCATGACACTGAGGGGGGATCTGTGCATGACACTGAGGGGGGATCTGTGCATGACACTGAGGGGGGATCTGTGCATGACACTGAGGGGGGATCTGTGCATGACACTGAGGGGGGATCTGTGCATGACACTGAGGGGGGATCTGTGGATAACACTTATGGGGCTCTGTGGATGACACTTATGTCATCCACAGATCCCCCTAAGTGTCATCTACAGATCCCCCATCAGATGCATCAGTGTGGAGGGAGGAGGCGGAGACACTCATGGCGGGGCCCGGTGCAGTGACTCTACTCTAATACACCGGGCCCCGCAACTGTTAAACATTCAATCTGATCTATATCTAATAGTATATGCTCTGTACGGCTCTTAATGTAGTACCGTAAGTATAGCGCAGACCGGCATCTCCATCTGTCATGCGCCACCTGCCGCAGCTCCCTCCTCATGCGCCGTCTGCTCCAGCTCCCTCTGTCATGTGCCGCCTGCCCCAGCTCCCTCCTCATGCGCCGCCTGCCTGCTTATCTCACTTTATGAATGAACAGGCAGGCGGCGCATGACAGAGGGAGCTGGGGCAGGCGGCGCATGACAGAGGGAGCTGGAGCAGACGGCGCATGAGGAAGGAGGTGCGGCAAGCGGCGCATGACCGAGGGAGATGCCGGTCTGCGCTATACTTACGGTACTACAGTAAGAGCCGTACAGAGCATATACTATTAGATATAGATCAGATTGAATGTTTAACAGTTGCAGGGCCCGGTGTATTAGAGTAGAGTCACTGCACCGGGCCCCGCCATGAGTGTCTCCGCCTCCTCCCTCCACACTGTCACTGATACTTCGCTGGCCGCGCTGTGCAGCATAGCGGCCAGCGAAGTATTCGCTTTATAAGACGCACGGCCATTTTCCCCCCACTTTTGGGGGGAAAAAAGTGCGTCTTATAAAGCGAAAAATACGGTAATTAATTAATTAATTAATTAACTCCCCCCTCCTTATATAGGCCACCCTCCACAGGGCTAGTTGCTTTTATTTTGTCCTGTGTGTTGGTCTGACAGGCTTGACTCCATTTAGAGTCTCTCCCTCAGTAGTTGGGGGAGAAATTCGCTGAATTTCTGCACTTTTATTTTGTCTTAATGTTACAATTTTCTTTTACAGGTGCTGGCGTAGAACGGCTGTCCCCCGCCTGGCTGGGAGCGTAAGTATGGGGACGGTCTGGCTGCAGGTAGCCGGTAAGTTCAGACAGGGTGTACTCAGTAAGCGGAGCTGTGAGCTCCCTTCCCCCCTGTCTCCTCTCCGCTCCGCTCCTGCCCGCTCCCCTCCTACCTACTCTGTAATCTGCGGCCGGCCCTGAGATCGGTTCTCAGCTCCGGTGTATCGGACGCGAGACCGGAAGTGCGTCATTGTCACTTCCGGTCCGCAACTAAAAAAATAAAAATCGCCGCCGCGATAAAAATTAGCGCAAATTAGCGCATGGTGCTTGTGGAGGAGGGGGGGAGGAGCGAATTTGATTAAGTTGTTAATAAAACTTCGTTTTTATAAATGGGTCCCTCAGTGGGGAGCCTGGAGATTTTTGGGGGAGGAGCTGTTGCTCCTCCTCCCCCTGGCCCTCCCCTTCCTGCTATATAAGGCCAGGCTGCTAGCAGGGTCAGTGTTGCACTCAGTTCCTGTGTGCAGCTGACCTTGACTTTTGCTGATCCAGTGCTAAGGCCGTGAGAGTACCTACTCTGATCAGAAGGTTCTAGGTTGCTCAGAATTCTTAGAGTCATGACGTCACCATCTCAAGGTAAGATTGACGTCTGGGCTTGACCCCTTGGGCGCATTGAAACCAGTTTTAATAGTGCTTACTTCTTTTCTAGGAAAAGTCACCCACAAGCAGAAGCACCTGACTTGTTCCAGTTGTGGCACCCCATTACCTGATGGCTATGAGTTTCATCGTTGTCCAGGCTGCCGCCCTAGGCCAGCTAACCCTGAGCCGACGGTTGTTGAAATGTTTTCCTGGATGAAGGAGTTCTTGGACACCTCAGTCGCGGAGATCAAGGGGGCGGTCTCCAACAAGAGACCCAGGCAGGCCTCGCCTGGGCCTGTTCCTATGTCGGAAGACGTGATCTCGCTTGGCGAGAATTCTTCCTCTGAGGAAGAGGAGTCGGTTTTCTCCTTTCCGGCGGAGAAGACACAGAGATTACTGCGCTCTATCAGGTCAAGGGACCAGGATGTTGAGCATGGGGAAGCTCCACACTCCACTGCTAGAGGGCCAAGGGCCTTCAAAGTGGACGAGTCGCTTAAAAAACTAATGGCGACCGAATGGAAACATCCAGAAAAAGGACCGGTCTTAACCAAGAGGTTTAAGCTGATGTTCCCCCTACAGGACGGGGACTCCCTGGATTGGGTCCCACCGCCCAAGGTGGATATGGCGATAGCCAAGCTTTCTAGAAGAACCTTGGTACCTTCCGATGACGGGAGTAACCTGAAGGATCCCCTGGATAGACGCGCAGAATGTTCGCTTAGGCGTAACTATGCTGCGGCGTCCGCCTTTGCCTCTGTGGCCATAGCCGGTACCGAGGTGTCTGAGTTCATTCGCGCCCGTACGCTGAAGATCCAGGCAGACATAGACTCGGGAATCGCCAGAGATGACATCCTGGATCAATTCAAGACCCTTCTATTAGGCATAGATTTTTTGGCGGATGCGTCTCAGCAGCAGCTAAGGCTTGCTGCCAAGTCAATGGCTTTGTCTGCTGCCAGCAGACGGCCCTTATGGCTGAAGCCCTGGGTAGCGGACAACATATCAAAATTTAATTTGTGCTCCCTCCCTTACGAGCCTGGCAGGTTGTTCGGCTCCGAGCTAGACCGCCTCATGGAGAGTCTAGCAGACAAGAAGGGAAAATCACTCCCTCAGCAATCCTTTCGAGGACGTGGGAGAGGCAGAGGGGGAAGATCCCAGGGAAGAGAGAGGAACCAGAGACGTTCCGAAAATAACAGGAGAGGTAGAGGTCGCGGTCGCGGGAACCGCAGGGCTGATCAATGACTCTCGGCAGCCCGTCACCTCCCCATCCCCACCCCCCTCACTCCCACACGAATCTCCCTGCCTGAATCCTCCAGTAGGAGGTCGTTTATTTTTGTTCAGAAATTTTTGGGAGCAAATAATTCCAGATCCTTGGGTGCTGCAGGTCATCAGCACCGGTTACAGGATCGATTTCAGTTCCCAACCTCAAGAGAGGTTCGTCCTCACAAGACGTCTAACACCCAGCAGACAACTGATCCTGGAAGACTCTGTACTCCAGTACATTGTCAAAGGGGCCTTAGAGGAGGTTCCTCCTCAAGAGCTCGGTCAGGGAGTGTATTCTCCCATCTTTCTCGTTCCAAAGCCGTCAGGAGACTGGCGCATGATTATCGATCTGCGTTACCTAAATCGGTTCATCAGAAAGAAGCGTTTCCGGATGGAAACCATTCGCTCAGTCCTAAACATCCTGAACCCGGCAGACGTGATGGTGACGATAGATCTGAAGGACGCTTACCTTCATGTTCCTATCTGTCCGGCCCACAGGAAATTTCTCAGAGTTGCTGTCTGCATAAAAGAGGTAGTGAAGCACTACCAGTTTGCTGTGTTGCCCTTTGGCATCTCCTCTGCTCCACACACCTTCACAAAGGTTGTGGCTCCTGTGGTCGCCCACTTAAGGCTCCTCGGCTTAGAGGTCGTCCCTTATTTAGACGACTGGCTTTTAAAAGCCGCGTCCGCAGACATCTTACAAGCCCAGCTTCAACAAGCTCTCCACACTCTTCAGAACCTGGGATGGCTCGTGAATTGGGACAAATCAGAGTTGGTCCCCTCTACCACAAGGCGGTTTCTGGGGTTTGTGATAGACTCACAACTAATGACCCTATATCTATCTCCACAGAGGAGAGACAAAGTAATAAGAGCTGCAGAGTTTCTCCTACCCCCCAGACGGGTGTCTATTCGGGTTCTCATGAGGATGTTAGGCCACATGTCAGCGTCTGCAGAGGCAGTACCTTGGGCCTTGTGGCATCTTCGGCCACTACAAGAGGAAGTCTTAGCGGTTTGGAATCGCAAACCCAGAGACCTAGATCGGAATCACTCCCTGTCTGCAGAAGTCCGTTCCTCCCTCAGGTGGTGGAAGAACCTAGTGGATGGGATGCCTCTAACCCAACCTACTTGGGTGATCCTGACCACGGACGCCTCCCTTCTAGGCTGGGGAGCCCATCTGGGACGCAATACAGTTCAGAATACCTGGAAGCCTCAGGAGAGACTCCTGTCGTCCAATCTGAGGGAGCTAAGGGCGGTGAGGTTAGCCCTCAATCACTTCTCATTCAGGGTCAAGCCGTGAGAGTACGGACCGACAACACGACTGTGGTGGCTTATTTAAACAGACAAGGAGGTACGAGATCCTGGACCCTCCTGAGGGAGGTGGGATTGATTTTATCTTGGGCAGAGAGCAATCTATCTCATCTAGTGGCAGTTCACATCAGAGGGGATCTCAATATAGTAGCAGATCGCCTAAGTCTGGGCCTTCCGGTACCAGAAGAATGGTCCCTGAACGACAACATCTTCTCCAGGATAGTCCAACGCTGGGGGACTCCAGAGATCGATTTGATGGCAACCCGTCTGAACGCCAAAGTAAGAAAATTCTGCTCCTTGTACAAGGAGGACAATCCAGTAGCGATAGATGCTCTGTCCATAACATGGAGGTTCAGGCTGGCCTATGTATTCCCTCCAATTTCCATGATACCCAGGGTATTGATGAAGATCAAGCAAGACCAGACCTCTGTGATAGCCATCATCCCATTCTGGCCGAAGAGGTCTTGGTTCACCCAGCTCATGCAGATGAGTCAGGGCAATTATTGGAGACTTCCCCTGATACAGAACCTAGTGTACCAGGACACAGGTCCCTGTCTAGATCTGAGGAGGCTCAGTCTGACAGCCTGGAGACTGACCGGTCCCTTCTAGAAGCTAGAGGGCTGTCGGTGGAGGTCCTGAGAACAATCTCTCACTCCAGAGCGGATTCTACGAATCAGAAATATTCCCGCATATTCAGAATATTTATGCGATGGTGCACGGATAGAGAGGTAGTTTCCTCAGATCCTCCTCTCTCTGAGATTCTTCAATTCCTGCAAGATGGTCTAGACAGGGGTCTAAGCCCATCTACATTGAAAGCTCACGTTGCTGCCTTGTCAGCATGCCTTGGTAAGCCAGTTTCTCAGGACCTTTCCCTCAAGGTTACCTTTCTCTTGGCCATAACCTCAGCCAAGAGGGTTGGGGAGCTCCAGGCTCTGGGGGCAGCGGAACCATACTTAAGTTTCCTGCAGGACAAGGTCCTGTTAAGATTTCTGCCTACCTTTCTACCAAAGGTTCCTTCATTTGCGAACACCAACCAGACAATAACACTGCCGGTGTTGTCTCCTACCTCTAACTCTCCTGAGGAGGAGAGATTACTTTCCTTGGACATCCCAAGAGTCCTTAGAATTTATTTGAATAGAACGGAAGAGTTCAGGAGATCAGAAAATCTGCTGATCTCCTATTCGGGGAACAATAAAGGGCTCAAGGTTTCCAAGCCCACCTTGAGCAGATGGATTAAGGACGCTATTAAGCTGGCTTTCACGTCCCAAGACTTACCACCGCCATCCTTCTTATCTGCCCATTCTACAAGGGCAGTCTCTACATCATATGTGGAAAGGAAACTAATCCCCTTAGAACAAATTTGTGCGGCTGCCTCGTGGAGCACGCAAAACACCTTTATTGCCCATTACCGCCTGGAGAATAGGCGTTCTGAGGGAACAGCCTTTGGACGGTCCGTGTTAGATGCTGCTCGTCCATAGGTCAGCTCTCTAACTCCTGTGGGATTATTCAGCTACTTAGTGTAGTCCTTTAGCCCTCCCAAGATTTGTGTGAGGTTCCTTGCTACTTCCCCACTTGTGCTGCTGGTTAGGACGAAAGGGAAGCGTCAATTTTGACGTAAATTTGTTTTCCCTTAGTCCTAACAGCAGCACACAAATATCCCTCCCTCTATGCTGTTATGATTACTTGTTAAAAAAGCAACTAGCCCTGTGGAGGGCGGCCTATATAAGGAGGGGGGAGTTAATTAATTAATTAATTAATTACTAGAGATGCAGAATTTTATTCAGCAAAAATTCCGCCTGTCCTGACCAGCTTCACAGGGGCGAATACCCCCACTTGTGCTGCTGTTAGGACTAAGGGAAAACAAATTTACGTCAAAATTGACGCTTCTATTTCATGTAAATTGAAGGCAGTGAAAAATGTTTTACTTTCCAAGGAACCCACATTCATCCTCATCCCTGCTATGAACGTAACAGTTCTTACTTCTGCTGTCCTCCTTGGAACTAAGGCAATTCTATGGTGAAAATTGCAAATGTACCAAAAGTTTTGCTGCTTTAGGTCTCCCTTGTCACTCTCCAAAAGTGATGGGAAAAGTAGATGGGTGTAGCAGGAAAAGGCGGGGGACCTCCCATGGACCAAAAGGTTTGCCACAATGTACACCAGAAATCGGTATAAATTCTAAAGCAAATAAATACCTGCTCATAGCAATCGTAGATTCGTTTTTTTTGGCTCTGGAGGTGTGCACTTTATTTTAAGACATAAGAAATGATAATCTGAATAATTCCTCTCAACATCTCACCTGAGTCTCGGATAGAGAGCTCCCTGGATTCTGCTTCTCCCAATGATTCATGTTCCCAGGTCACTCGGACTCTGAATCCTGAATCCTTGTGACGTTCCTCAGGAATTCTGACCTCACTGGAGATGCTGTAGGTTCTGTCAGGATTATCGGACACTGATTCAGTGGATGACAGGACTTCTTCTGGTTCTCCCACTCCACACATCCATATAATCTTGATGGTTTTAGGATAAAATTTCTCCAGATTGAGTAAATACTTAATCTCTCCAGAGACAAACAGACTTCTTATTACTGTCTGTGACAGCTTGGGCTTTACTGAAATGTGAAGGACAGAATGAGGCAAACGTCTCCCAATATCTCAAGACGGCTCTTCATACAGGGTAAACAATTCTCATGACAAATCACTTTAGTGAAGATGGGGGACAAATATCAAGGGCAGCTCAGTCCCTTATGTATTACCATTACACATATGTATCTTGCACTTGTCTTGTTTTCGGTAAATTTATTTATTTCACAATATATATATATAAGCTAGGCCCCCAAAGTGACACTGAAGGCCAAGGTTTTCCCAGTGTTTTAAGTGATTTAGTAATCATATTCTGCCCCATATGAGGATTGTCTCCTTTATATATCTCATGTGGTGATTCTCCTGAATTTCATCAATACATCCTAATCTTGGCTGCTAATAAATGTTTATTAGCTGTTCTGCCCTTGTCTAGTCTTCTTGGAATACAATGTCTGCGTGTAAAGACATATGACAAGCCGAATCCCTCACTAAAGAAATCTGAAGGTACAAATACACGTTCAACAGCTGAACAGAAGAAGAGAGAACAGAAGACAATAACAGCTGCGCGATCAAGTGGATGAGGTGAATAATTTATTTATAATTTTTTAACCCTCAAAGGACATTTTACTTAGCATTCTGTATTAAAGAATGCTATTATTTTCCATTATAACCATGTTATAATGGAGAATAATAATAAAATGTACAGAACACCGAACCCAAACCTGAACTTCAGTGAAGAAGTCCAGGTTTGGGTCTGGGTACCACATTCAGTTTTTTATCACACGCGTGCAAAACGCACTAAAACGCTTTGCACTCGCACGGAAAAAACTGAACAACGCAATCACAGACAAAACTGACTGAAATTGTGTGCGCACTTGCGCGGGTTTCCCGCAACACATTCGGACATAATCCGTGACGCCCGTGTGAAAGAGTCCTAAGGCCTTATTATGGCGGTAGTCTGTGACCACTGCCGCTCCTCTCCCACTGGTGGACACAGCTGCTGCCTCACTCGCATGATCCATAGTTTCAGGGCTGTCCCATCTGCAATATTAGCAAAGCTCCTTCCATGCAAGCTGAGGCCTGATATACACAAATAGCAAAATAGTGGACAGGCACTTAAACCTGCAACACTTTGGATTATGGTCAATATATAGTGTTAACAAGTATTAAATGCCATTTATTCTAAAAGTGTTTCACATATAGCAATGAAATATAGTAATGGAGGAAGGAGTACGATATACTCCAAAACCCGTCTGGCTGGTTCATGAGAGGATCATTTGTGAACACCATACCTCCCTGCAGCATGGCACAGGCACACTTGAAAGCAAAACAGCTTGCCAGATCCACGCACTGAACCACGTGCAGCATGCTCGCTGAAGAGACACCGCCGGGATCGCGGCCGACAGGAGGGCACATTCACAGAAAGTGGTAAGACGCACAAGTGTAAACCATAAAACATTCCTATACGCTGTAGATAGGGGTGGGCGGTATAGGCGATATAAATCTGGGCCACGATATGGATTTTCGCCATATCACCGGACCGCGATATGATCGCGCTCTCTGCGCGCACCATTTTCTCCTGAGCCGTCCCTCCCTCCTCACTGTGCGCGGCTGCCGCTGAACACCAATGAGGACAGAGTAGGAGGAGGAGGGGAGGGACTGTGGGCACTGCGCCACCAATGAATGTGCCGGCCATATCCCACAGGGTCCCCCCCCCCCCCATCATTGGTGGCAGTGGGCAGTTCCGATAGGAGTCCCAGCAGTGTAATGCAGGGGCTCCGATCGGTTACCATGGCATCCAGGAGTCACGCTACTGAAGTCCTGGCTGCGATGGTATGTTAGTGAGCAGCATTATACTCACGTGCGCCGTGGCGGCCAGGCGCTCCTTCTGTCTGTGCGGCGGATTGCTAATGCTTACAGCATTAGCAATGCGCCGCACAGACCTATGAGAAGAAGGAGCGACCGGCGGCCACGGTGCACGTGAGTATAATGCTGCTCACTAACATACCATCGCAGCCAGGACTTCAGTAGCGTGACTGCCATGGTAACCGATCGGAGCCCCAGCATTACACTGCTGGGACTCCGATCAGAACTGCCCACTGCCACCAATGACGGGGGAGGGAGGAGGGGGACCCTGTGGCCACTGCCACCAATGATTAATACTGGGGAGGGAGGGGGGGGGGGTGGCAGATCAGAGGCTGGGGGGGGGGGCAGATCAGAGGCTGGGGGGGCAGATCAGAGGCTGAGGGAGCATATCAGAGGCTGAGGGAGCATATCAGAGGCTGAGGGAGCATATCAGAGGCTGAGGGAGCATATCAGAGGCTGAGGGGGGAAGATCAGAGGCTGGGGGGGCAGATCAGAGGCTGGGGGGGCAGATCAGAGGCTGGGGGGGCAGATCAGAGGCTGGGGGGGCACATGAGGCTGGAGGGCAGATCAGAGGTTGGGGGGCACATGAGAGGCTGGCGCCATGGTCAGCTCCCTGCTGTTGTGTGCACAAAGCACAGGGCAGCAGGGAGAGTGTAAAGTCCTATTCACCTTAATAGAGCTCTATTAGGGTGAATATGACAAGGGTTCTAGCCCTTAAGGAGGCTAATAGTCATTAAATAAAAAGTAAAAAAAAAAAAAAAAGTTTAAACACCCCCCCCCATATAGAAAACAATATATCGCAATATATATCGCATATCGCACATGCTTAAAATTATATTGCAATATAGATTTTAGGCCATATCGCCCACCCCTAGCTGTAGATGTACTATATCCTGCAAATGAGATGAAGCAGTAAAACTTCTTCTGGTTTTTGCTTTGTTGCAGCAGTAAAACCTCTTCTGTCTGCTAAGGACATCTCAGATGCAGACATTTGGATACGCTGACTATTCATCAGCCACATATTATACACAGTTTGATTGTCTCTAATATCCTTTGTCGTGGTGTAAAGCTGTTGAAATATCAGACATTGACTATAGGGTAGGGATCCACTAGGAAAGAGCCTTGTTTCTCTTGGAAGACAGCTAATCTCTAGTGCTGACTAATGTCACCGCATATCAATCTCTTTTTGACCATGCACATTCAATTATATACATACATATATATATATACACCAATCATAGTGTCAGGATATCTCACCATAAATTGTCTTACAGTGAAACTTCTTCTCATCATTATGTTGACTGGAGACTCCTCTACAGATGAAGGTGACATCTTTGTGTCTTTCCATATGGGGTATGAAGCTCAGTGATGATAAGTACTGATGTCCCTCTCGTTGTGATCTGATCACATAGGATGCATCCAGTAAGCCCTCCTCTTCTTCTGAATGTTCTCTGATCTGGGACGTCTGGATCTCCTGGACCTGTCCAGCTCTTCTCATCAGCCAGGTCACACAAAGGTTCTCGGGGCAGTTGTCCACTGTGTAGTACAGGGTGGCCTCCTCTCCGTCAATCAGCTTAGGAGGACCCTCGATGTCTCTTACTATGAACGGTCCGCTAACTGTCAGAAAAGGATTAAGAAGCTCAGATTTCTCTTCAAATTACATTAGAATACATTTTCTAGTCATAGTTATGGATGGTCTATTGGCGCTCTCTCTATAATATAATGCCATTACCTTTCCTCCTCAGTTTTAGTTTCCAGTACAGAACACCAGCGATGAGAATTATCAGAATAATCACAGAACAGGCAGCAATGATCCCAGCCGGGCTTCTGTCTGTGGAAATTAAAGAACAGACTAAAAGGTGGACAGGAAATACTATCTTTGCCATAAAGAAACCTCATTAGTAAAGGGACACTTCCACCTACATAAATCACACATTATTAACAGCCTATATGTGAATATTCTATGTCATTTGTCTTTATAAAAACGGGGGTATGGTTTTCTGAAATAGTATTCTTGTTCCTGTCCAGTGTCTAACTACCTCCTTGTCTGGGCTTCCTTCATGGCAAAGAGTCTGACTTTACATTCTTTGTCAGACCATCAGTCAGGCCAGGGGTGAGTGAGAGTTGATGACTCAAGTAGGTCACTGCATGTCCCCATTGCTGGTCAGGGCTTGTCACATTACGCTGGTCACTGCACTGCTCCTCAGTTTGCATGCTTATCTATGTCTATTAACAGAACAACAGAGCTGCTATTCTGTCAGTCATTGCAGTCCTCCACCGACTATTATAATGAGATTACCTTCCAGATAACCCCTTCTTTTCGCAGCAGTGTTATATTATAAATTGATATTATTTTGCTCTACCAATGAGAACTTTTATCTCTCGAAGGTTACGGCTACAGAAGAACAACATTTTGCATTCCATTTTCCTGGGCATAGCACTGATGAAATGTAAAACAAAGACAAAAGAATAAAAAAAACATTTTCTATGTACAAAGAAAATACCAATTTCTAATAAAAGTGCCCCTATCCTATGTCCCAGTCCTTCCACATCAATGAAGCTAGTCTAAAAGGAGTGAGACAACAGATAAGCAGATAGCTCTACAGCGGTCTGCACCTCTTCTTCGGGGGCAGGACTGTAATGTGAACACAATATAAATCACAGTGTTATGAGTGGCCTACATTTGTACCTTCGCATCTGAGCAGCAGTTCCTCTCGTAATGGTTGATGGAGGGAGGCATGATGGACGGCACAGGATAGGATCTTGGACTCTGGTCTCATAGTTAATGTCACAGCGCTGCTCACATTGTAGGTGCCGTCATTGTTTTTCACTTGGTCTTTTATATAAGAATTATTTTGGGTTCTTCCATCTAAAGTCCATGTTATTTCAATATCCTCGGGGAAGAAGCCGACGGCCTCACAGATCAGAGTGTTCTCGCTGTCTTTACGGACAGCTTTATCACGTAGTATGATCCCAGGCCTGGCTGTGAGGAACACAAATGTTTCATCAGGCACTGTAATGGGAGAGCTGTGAAGTTAGGAAACCAGAGGCATAACCTCATGGGCCCCAATGCAGAATCTGTACGTTAATCTGGGTGCCTCTTAAATCACAGGAGATGACTGACCAGCCATTCATTGGCCACAGTGACCCGTGTCAGTGACTGGCTAATCTATTTCCGGATTTTTTTTATTTATTTTTCTACAGCATTCTGAGCCTTTTGTAAATTATTCTATATTGGTCCGACAACCCTTAGAAGTCATATCTGGAGGAGTGGGTTATAAAAAGACATACTTTTCTTATATCTAAGCTACATGCAAGACAGATTTGATTTTAAAAAAATTAAGGGGACATGGCTGAGGAACACTGGTTTATTTTGGAATCACTTGTTTGTTTGTTTTTGCTCCCTCTTTGTAGAGTGAGGGCGGTATTTCTGAGTACAGTTCATTATTACCTTGCACATCCAGTACAATGTTCTTTTCTATTCGTTCTGGACTGTAAATGACCATGCATGAGTAGGTCCCTCCATCAGAGAGAGTCACATTGGCCACTGTGAGCGAAGCATTTCCATCTTTGGCTGCCTCTCCATCGAACGCCACCCTTGGATCCTTGGTTATGCCTTTATTGTCATACAGCAGTATCTGCCTTCCCCAAAAACTCCATAACACAGCGAGGTATTTGGGATCAAAGGACATTTTATTGATAGAGAAGGTGCACGGCAGAACCACAGTGGATCCATTAAGTGCCCGCTGAGGAGATGGAGCCGAGACTTCTAGTTGTGCAACTGTAGATAGATGTTAATTAGAGAATATTAATGGTCATCGGTCATGTAACCATCCAAACAATGATAAAAGCACACAACCATATCCATTTGTTAAGTCCAGCTAAAACGTATCTATTCGGCATGCTATAAATCTATAAATGTGCATATAAAACCTTATCACACTAGATAGATATATAACTGTAAATCACTTATCTCTGTCCATACATAAGGCGGCACGTGGGAGGATTTTTCACAATATTTTCCAAGAAGCCAAAAAATCACTTAGCCGTATCAGCTTTAACAGAACCCTACTTAGTTCCCTGGCTCAGATGCAGCAACCTGACATTGGGGGACCATTACTCCCAGTGTATGATGAGCGTTCTCTGGCTTTGTTCCCTCCTTGATTAGATTTTTATGAATGGATTTGGTCCGTGGCTCTGGGTATTGTGGCTGTAGTGCAGCCCCCACTATGCAGCTGTATTTCGGCTTTACTCCACCACAAGCACCACACAGACCACCGCAGAATCTGGGTTTATGTCTCTTCTTGCAGCCTCCTTCCTGACCTTCCTGATCTTGTAGCAATCACAGGTCGTCCTGCCTGGGTGACCACCCTCCCAATACATGTATCTATGTGAATGTCTCTCTCCTGTAGTAGGAAGCATGAGCATTATTCTAGAAATTATTCAAGCATTTAGCAAACTAAAGCCATGAGGAGGCATCATCTAGCAAATGACATTCCAAAGGAGCCATCACCCGTCCTGACAGACATGTCCTAGTAAATAATTGTATTCCACATTAAATGACCATTCTGGAGCCTCTAGTCATATAATTGTGACCAGTTTCTCTATTATTCAGATTTCATGCAAAGAGGTATCTCCGAAAGAAAGAGAACCATCTCTCTAGCTCCACCTTGTGGAAGTGGCTCCAAGGTGGTGCTGGCGAGATGGTTCTCTTCCTTGGGAGATAGCTCTTTGCATATTGCCATTGCCAAAAGGTATCCATACCATTTAGATCTTCCAGTAAGTCTCCATACAGGGCTGTTCTCTATAATGCCCTAAAGGGAACCTGTCACCACGAAAATGCAATGTAAGCTACCCGCAGCATGTTATAGAGCAGGAGGAGATGAGCAGATTGATATATAGTTTTTGGGGAAAAAGATTTACTAAAACATGTAATTTATTCATTTATATATCTGCTTATTCTGGGCTTTGAAGTACAGGAGGCGGAGCTATCAATGACTGACAGCCTGCCCTCTATAAGGAGGCAGTCCTATCAGTGACTGACAGCCTCCCCTGTATGAGGAGGCAGTCCTATCAGTGACTGACAGCCTTGCCTCTATAAGGAGGAGGTCCTATCAGTGACTGACAGCCTCCCCTCTATGAGGAGGCGGTCCTATCAGTGACTGACAGCCTGCTCTCTATGAGGAGGTGGTCCTATCAGTGATTGACAGTTTTCCCTCTATGAAGAGGCGGTCCAATCAGTGATTAACAGCCTTTTCTCTATAAGGAGACGGTCCTATCAGTGAAATATCAGCAAAGAAGGGCTGGCACTCACATGTAGTAATCTTCAATAATTCTGTTTATGCGTTTAGACACTCACAGGTGTCTTTGTCAAACAGACTAATGAGGAGGAGGTCCTATTAGTAATTGACAGTCTTCCCTCTATGAGTAGGTCCTATCAGTGATTGACAGTTTTCCCTCTATGAGGAGACTGTCCTATCAGTGATTGACAGTTTTCCCTCTATGAGGAGACTGTCCTATCAGTGACTGACAGCCTTCTCTCTATGAGGAGACGGTCCTATCAGTGACTGACAGCCTTCCATCTATAAGGAAGCGGTCCTATCAGTGACTGACAGCTTTCCCTCTATAAGGAGACGGTCCTATCAGTGACTGACAGCCTTCCATCTATAAGGAAGCGGTCCTATCAGTGACTGACAGCCTGCCCTCTATAAGGAGACGGTCCTATCAGTGACTGACAGCCTTCTCTCTATGAGGAGGCGGTCCTATCAGTGACTGACAGCCTTCCCTCTATGAGGAGGCGGTCCTATCAGTGACTGACAGCCTTGCCTCTATAAGGAGGAGGTCCTATCAGTGACTGACAGCCTTCTCTCTACGAGGAGGAGGTCCTATCAGTGATTGACAGTCTTTCCTCTATGAGTAGGAGGTACTATCAGTGACTGACAGCCTGCCCTCTATGAGGAGGAGGTGCTATCAGTGACTGACAGCCTTCCCTCTATGAGGAGGAGGTCCTATCAGTGATTGACAGCTTTCCCTCTATGAGGAGGAGGTCCTATCAGTGACTGACAACCTGCCCTCTATAAGGAGGAGGTCCTATCAGTGACTGACAGCTTTCCCTCTATAAGGAGACGGTCCTATCATTGACTAACAGCCTTCCCTCTATAAGGAGGAGGTCCTATCAGTGACTGACAGCCTTCCCTCTATGAGGAGGAGGTCCTATCAGTGACTGACAGCCTTCCCTCTATGAGGAGGTCCTATCAGTGACTGACAGCCTTCCCTCTATGAGGAGGAGGTCCTATCAGTGACTGACAGCCTTCCCTCTATGAGGAGGAGGTCCTATCAGTGACTGACAGACTTCCCTCTATGAGGAGGAGGTCCTATCAGTGACTGACAGCCTGCCCTCTATGAGGAGGAGGTCCTATTAGTGACTGACAGCCTTCCCTCTATGAGGAGGCGGTCCTATCAGTGACTGACAGCCTTCTCTCTACGAGGAGGAGGTCCTATCAGTGATTGACAGTCTTTCCTCTATGAGTAGGAGGTACTATCAGTGACTGACAGCCTGCCCTCTATGAGGAGGAGGTGCTATCAGTGACTGACAGCCTTCCCTCTATGAGGAGGAGGTCCTATCAGTGATTGACAGCTTTCCCTCTATGAGGAGGAGGTCCTATCAGTGACTGACAACCTGCCCTCTATAAGGAGGAGGTCCTATCAGTGACTGACAGCTTTCCCTCTATAAGGAGACGGTCCTATCATTGACTAACAGCCTTCCCTCTATAAGGAGGAGGTCCTATCAGTGACTGACAGCCTTCCCTCTATGAGGAGGAGGTCCTATCAGTGACTGACAGCCTTCCCTCTATGAGGAGGAGGTCCTATCAGTGACTGACAGCCTTCCCTCTATGAGGAGGAGGTCCTATCAGTGACTGACAGCCTTCCCTCTATGAGGAGGAGGTCCTATCAGTGACTGACAGACTTCCCTCTATGAGGAGGAGGTCCTATCAGTGACTGACAGACTTCCCTCTATGAGGAGGAGGTCCTATCAGTGACTGACAGCCTTCCCTCTATGAGGAGGAGGTCCTATCAGTGACTGACAGCCTTCCCTCTATGAGGAGGAGGTCCTATCAGTGACTGACAGCTTTCCCTCTATAAAGAGGCGGACCTATCAGTGACTGACAGACTTCCCTCTATGAGGAGGAGGTCCTATCAGTGACTGACAGCCTGCCCTCTATGAGGAGGAGGTCCTATTAGTGACTGACAGCCTTCCCTCTATGACTGTGTATACAGAGATAGCTGTCAATCACTGATAGGACCTCCTCCTGTTTTCTTTCCATGTGGAGCAATTTTTTCCTCATAATGGTTATAAAATGAAAAGTTTGAAACAACGAGGAAGTGTGCTGATCCAACAAAAATACACTGAAACACACTATATATATATATATATACACACCATATTTTTAATTTTTTTTACAGAAAACAAGGAATTAAGGAATAGAGAAATCCACTGTTTTTAAAGGGATATTCCCATCTTAGACTTTTACTGGTATATCCACTCCGTTGCTCGGCTGTCCTCTGAACTCTTAGGGCGCATTCACAAGCTGCGGATATCGTTGCAGAATTTTCTGTTCCATTCATTTAAATGGGGCAACGAGTACATGGATTTCTGTAAGCTCCATTAAGGTGAATGGAATTGATTATCAGTTGCAGAAAATTTCTGCAACTAAATCCACAGCGTGTGAAGGCGCCCTTACAGAAGGGAATGGAGACAGCGGCCTCCTCTCCATACACTGCAGCCGACAAACGGAGCCCAGTTCTCCAGTTAGACGCGGGTCCACATCCCGTTGATAAACCATAAAATTCTGGGATTAGAACACCTCTGAGAGAGTTTGGGAGATTTCACAAAGGCTGTCTTTTGAGAGTTAAATTTTTTCTACATACTGTTCTCCCTTCTTAATCCACTGGCTTAAAAAATGGTTTCACTAGTGAAAACGGCACGTGTTAAAGCAGCCTCCCCCCGTCAATACTTTGTTCTCCTCCTTCTGACAACTTGTTAGGGTCAGGCTTCTCTATTTTGAAAACTCTCCTGGTTTTGGCTTCCAAATCTGAATCAGGAAAACGGACCGTGTGGCCGTCCCTTGACTGTATTACCGCACCATACTGTAGTAAGCACACGTTGCTAGCTTCAGCACAGCAGCTGGAAGTCAGTGTTCTGGCCTGGGAACGCACGGCCTCTCCTGACCAGTCACGTGCTATAGTTATAAGTGTACCAAAGTTCAGACAAACCATGTCACCCCAGTGGTTGTTTTATACAACACGATCACGGCTCAGCTAAGACACTCTGACTAATATGCTGCTCCAGGTCTGCTCTGCGGCAATGCTGCGGCATTGACCTTATGATTTTCACACTGGGCATGGACAGGCACAATTCTACACCTGATGGGACCAGTGCACAATACTTGCCGAACATCGGACAGCTGCCATGAAACCCACCCGCTCAGGATGTAGCTGCATCTCTTCACACCCTTTGAACCTAAACTGCAGGATCCCGAAGCCTCGACAATAAGCAATTAGCGGCTCTGTGTGTATTCAGATCTTGGCTTATGCTAAGCACAAAGATAAACTTCCTTGCCTGGGAGCGTGTCCCAGTCTGTGTGCGAGAGCCCTTCTTTATGACAGCTATACTCTCTGGTTAATAAAGGGGGTGCTGAGCCGGGGACCCCATATGGAAAAGGATGAAGAAGACGACCCTTTTACCTCTGCGATTCAGGGGTTGCCCAGCTGCACCATACCGACTCAAGGAGGCAAATATGCCTTTGGTTCCCTGAAACACCAACATCAAGGACTTCCTCATACCATGAGTTAACGGGGTATTCTGGTTGTTACAAGTTATCCCCTATCCACAGGATCGGCGATAACAGATTGGTGGGGGTCCTACCGCAAGGGCACCGTTCACCCTGCAGCCCCTTCCAAAATGAATGGAACTGCTGGTTGGACATGCGTATGGCTGCTCCATTCACTTTTACGGGAGTTCCGGAGATAGGTGAGCGCTGTACTCACTTATCTCCAGAAATTCCATTAACATGGAGCAGCCGCCTACATGGGTGACCGGCCGTTCCATTTTTACAGGGGGGCTGCAGGGCTCCAGTTCTCGTGATCGGTGTAGACCCCCTCCAATCTGTTAACCCCTATCCTGTGGATAGGTGATAACTTGTAACAACCTGAATACCCCTTTAAATTGCACACCTATCATAACTGGGGTGTTCATACCTCCAATGGGCCCCTACAGAATAATGTCACTCACAGACCTCATTCCTGCCAGAGATGATGTGATAGAAAGCATTAGGAAACCCACCCCATAGCACCAAAACAATTTAACCACTTGCAGACCACCTGTTGATTATAATATGCAGGTGGTTTGTATTTAACTCTGCAAGGACTTTCCTGAACAGAGTCCGCAGCAGAGCAGAGATCATGTTGCTGTGGGTGGTGTAGTCAGTGACAGCCAGGCTCCCATAGAGAGAGCAGGAACTGTTGTTTTTTTTACCATCACTGCATTCGTGCTGAGAAACTAGCAAAAAATAAATAAATAAATAAATCCCCCAAAAGGTCTTTTGTATGTCCTTATGGGGGCACAAAGTGTAAAAAATTATTTAAAGGGAACCTGTCACCGGGAGTTTGTGTATAGAGCTGAGGACATGGGTTGCTAGATGGCCGCTAGCACATCCGCAATACCCAGTCCCCATAGCTCTGTGTGCTTTTATTGTGTAAATAAACCGGTTTGATACATATGTAAATTAACCTGAGATGAGTCCTGTCTCTGACTCATCTCACATACAGGACTCATCTCAAGTTAATTTGCATATGTATCAAATCGGTTTATTTACACAATAAAAGCACACAGAGCTATGGGGACTGGGTATTGCGGATGTGCTAGCGGCCATCTAGCAACCCGTGTCCTCAGCTCTGTACCCAAAATCCCGGTGACAGGTTCCCTTTAAGAAATGCCAACACACGCTACACTGCAGCTTCCAGTATTGGAGATCATAAACTATATATCCCCCTATATCATAACAACTGTTACAGAAACACATTAAAGTGTAGTACACAGCGCTTTTCCACCCTGCGGAGTCCGACAAAAAACATTTGTCTTTAACAGATACTTGATCCTGTTAGGCTGCTCAGACATGATGGCAGAAGGTAGAATTGCACCATTACCATGTCCTATTGAGCACCGCACAGCCGTACAGGCCACAGCAGGCTCTAATTAAACTAATGAGACCGAGCTGTTTAGTTGGCCTGTATTGATAATGGTCACGCAGTGTTGAAGGTGCTGCACAGCCATTATTAACAAGGGCCAACTAAATAGCGCGGTCTCGTTAGTAGAGGCTGCTGCAGCCTGTACTTGAACGTCACAAGCACCACATGACTGCACCGTGTGGCCATAGCCTTTGTCTACAATTCCAGACTAGCAGCAGTATTGTTGATGTGTCAGAGGCCTCTTTATATACATCTTACATATATGAATCAGTATATTTTGGTGCATATGTCACTGAAAAAAAAAAAAATATATAAAACATCCTGCACGATATGATAATGAATGTTGCGGATGTACATGGCTACATTTATACAGTCACAGAAAATAATGCACTATAATAATAGATGCAAGAATATCATATGGACTAAGTCGTCACTCGGTTGATAAAATCTGAGACACTTGGTCAATACATTTTGATCAAAAACACATCTAAGCCCACCTACCAAGCGACAAGGTGGTCTCAGTTTAGGCCAATCCTACGCTAAACCTGCCTATGCCGTTATGCATTTATGTTCAGGAGCTCGGACCCCGCACATATACTGTGTTGCTCCTAGTTACCTCCATGTGCAACAGCAACCGGTGGGAGGAGGAGCACACACACCTGTAAGTACCACCTTAATCAAGGGCGCCTATTAGATAAGTGGGGCAAAAGTGCACATGAATACTACTCCCAAAATAGGAGCGTATTCACAAATGAAGGTGCCTGTCACGGCTGTTTAAGGGTAACAAGAGTATACACAGTAAAAAGAGCTACTGACCGGACCCAAACTAGGGAAGAGAAAGGGTGACCCCTGTCAGACCCTCAACACTCTCCCTATGCTGCTAAAGCACATGCCCGGATCCAAATGGTGGAACGAGGCATGCCCGCGTACCTTAGACTGATGAGCCCTGTAACCCCTACAATAGTGGAAGGGGCACGGCCTCCGATGCCCTGCACAGGTACATAACAAAGTCTGCACACTTAGCTGATGGAGCTGCAGCCGTAGAGAAGACGGATCCAAGGACCGCTGGCAATATCCGGAGTGCTTGCAGCAGCAGAACACAGGTCCAGAGAACTAGTAGCTAAAGGAGTGAAGATACTCAAGGCAGAGCTACAACTGAAAGGAGAAATATAATCCACGCCCTGCAATAGGAGGAGGGGTGATTTAAAGAGGACCTTTCACTACTCTACAAACTAAAAACTAACTATACCTGTGGGCAGAGCGGCGCCCAGGGGTCCCCCTGCACTTACTAGTAAGTCTGGGCGCCGCTCCGTTCGCCCGGTATAGGCTCCGGTGTCTGCGCTCCCTCTGACTGATTTTTTGTAGGAGGCGTGACCCTTGCTGTAGTGCTGGCCAATCACAGCGCACAGCTCATAGCCAGGCTATGAGCTGTGCGCTGCGATTGGCCAGCAGTGCAGCAAGGGACACGCCTCCTACAAGAAATCAGTCAGAGGGAGCGCAGACACCGGAGCCTATACTGGGCGAACGGAGCGGCGCCCAGACTTACTAGTAAGTGCAGGGGGACCCCTGGGCGCCGCTCTGCCCACAGGTATAGTTAGTTTTTAGTTTGTAGAGTAGTGAAAGGTCCTCTTTAAAGGCAGAGAAATCAAACGCAGGAGAGACAGCTGAGAGTAAGACCTCATCACAGGGGCGGAGAAACAGAACAGTGAGAAAACCTCCAACCCTAAGTGACATCATCACAGGGGTGGAGACACAGAGCTTTGAGAACGTCTCAAAGCTCTGGTAGTGACAGTACCCCCCCTTCTACGGGTGGACTCCGGACACCCAGGACCCACCTTCCCAGGATGAGCCCTATGAAATGCCCTGATAAGGCGAGTGGCTTTAATGTCCGACATCGGAACCCACATCCTCTCCTCAGGACCATAACCCTTCCAATGAACGAGGTACTGAAGAGAACCGCGGACAATGCGAGAGTCCACAATTCTGGAAACCTCAAACTCCAGATTGCCATCAACCAAAATCGGAGGAGGAGGCAAAGAGGAGGGTACCGTGGGCTGGACATATGGTTTTAAGAGAGATCTGTGAAAAACATTATGTATCTTCCAAACCCGTGGAAGATCAAGGCGGAAGGCAACAGGATTGATGACTGACAAAATTTTATAAGGCCCAATAAACTTGGGGCCCAATTTCCAGGAGGGAACCTTCAGTTTAATATTTCTTGTAGACAACCACACCAGATCACCCACATTCAGGTCCGGACCAGGCACACGTCTCTTATCAGCCACACGCTTATACTTCTCACTCATCTTTCTGAGATTACTCTGAATCTTTTGCCAAATGGTAGACAAAGACGAGGAAAATCTCTCCTCCTCAGGTAAACCAGAAAGAGCCCCTCCCGAGAATGTCCCAAACTGCGGATGGAACCCATATGCACCAAAAAATGGTGACTTATCAGAAGATTCCTGACGACGGTTGTTCAAAGCAAACTCAGCAAGAGGGAGAAATGAACACCAATCCTCCTGGTTCTCTGCCACAAAACAGCGCAAATATGTCTCCAGATTCTGATTGAGGCGCTCAGTCTGACCATTCGACTGCGGGTGAAAAGCAGAAGAGAAGGACAGCCGAACCCCCAGGCGAGAACAGAAAGCCTTCCAGAACCTGGACACAAACTGCGTGCCTCTATCGGAAACAATCTCAGAGGGAATGCCGTGCAATTTAACAATATGATCGACAAAAGCTTGCGCCAACGTTTTAGCATTGGGTAAACCAGGGAAAGGAACGAAATGAGCCATCTTGCTAAAACGGTCCACGACCACCAGGATCACCGACTTCCCCGAGGAACGAGGAAGATCCGTGATAAAGTCCATGGACAGGTGTGTCCAAGGACGGGAAGGTATGGGTAACGGGAGAAGGGAACCTGAAGGTCGTGAACGAGGGACCTTAGCGCGAGCGCACGTCTCACAAGCCGCCACAAAACCCTCCACAGACTTACGAAGAGCCGGCCACCAAAATCTCCGAGCAATGAGATCTACCGTGGCTCTACTCCCGGGGTGACCAGCAAGAACTGTATCATGATGTTCCTTAAAGAGTTTGTGACGTAGCTCAGGAGGCACGAACAACTTCCCGGAGGGACAACGGGCAGGTGCCTCAGACTGGGCAGCCTGGACCTCGGCCTCCAAATCGGAATATAGAGCAGAAACAACTACCCCCTCCGCCAAAATGGGACCCGGGTCCTCGGAGTTTCCTCCTCCCGGAAAACAGCGAGAGAGAGCATCAGCCTTCACATTCTTGATCCCAGGGCGGAAAGTAACAACAAAATTAAATCTGGAGAAGAACAGAGACCATCTGGCCTGTCTCGGATTCATACGCCTGGCCGACTCCAGGTACGCCAGATTCTTATGGTCGGTAAAAACGGTGATAGGGTGCCTGGCCCCCTCCAACCAATGGCGCCATTCCTCGAAAGCCAACTTGATGGCCAACAACTCCCTATCTCCCACATCATAGTTTCTCTCTGCCGGGGAGAGTTTTCTAGAGAAAAAGGCACAAGGTCGCCATTTGGCAGGAGAGGGGCCCTGGGACAAAACTGCACCCACACCCACCTCGGAAGCATCCACCTCAACAATAAAAGGTAAGGAAACATCGGGATGCAGCAAGATGGGAGCAGACGCAAAACTCTCTTTAATCTTAGAAAAGGCTGCAAGCGCCTCCTCCGACCAAGAGGAAAAATCCGTCCCCTTTTTTGTCATGTCAGTAAGGGGTTTGACAATAGAGGAATAATTCAAAATGAACTTTCTGTAGTAGTTAGCAAAACCCAGAAAGCGCATCAATGCCTTCTGATTTTCAGGAAGCTCCCACTCCAGCACAGCACGGACCTTCTCCGGATCCATGCGAAAACCAGAAGCAGAGAGGAGAAAACCCAGAAATTGAATCTCTGATACCATAAAAAGACATTTCTCCAGCTTGGCATACAGTTTATTTTCCCGCAGTATCTGCAGGACCTGAAAAAGATGATCCTGATGAGTCTGAACATCAGGGGAAAAAATCAAAATATCATCAAGATACACCAATACAAATTTCCCCATTAAATGATAGAAAATACTATTAACAAAATGCTGAAAGACGGCCGGAGCATTCATCAGGCCGAAAGGCATAACGAGATTCTCGAAATGCCCGTTAGGGGTATTAAAGGCCGTTTTCCATTCATCCCCCTCTCTGACCCTGACCAGGTTGTACGCGCCTCTCAGATCCAATTTGGAAAACACCTTGGCCCCAACAATTTGGTTGAAGAGGTCCGGGATCAGAGGAAGGGGATAGGGATCGCGAATCGTGATACGGTTCAGCTCCCTAAAATCTAAGCAAGGTCTCAGAGAGCCATCTTTTTTTTTAACAAAAAAAAAACCCGCGGCAACAGGCGACTTTGAGGGACGAATATGCCCCTTCTCGAGACTCTCAGAGATATAGGTTCGCATTGCGAGTCTCTCCGGTTGTGAGAGATTGTAGAGGCGTGCCTTTGGCAGCTTGGCGCCGGGAATGAGGTTAATGGGACAGTCAAACTCCCGGTGAGGAGGTAGCTCCTGAACACCGCTCTCGGAAAACACATCCGAGAAATCAGAGAGAAATGATGGCAGAGTTTTAGTAGACACCTCAGCAAGAGTGGCTGTGAGACAATTCTCTCTACAAAAGTCACTCCACTCATTTATTTGCCTTCCTTGCCAATCAATAGTGGGGTTATGTCTAGTGAGCCAGGGTAGCCCCAAAACTAGAGGAGAAGGCAATCCGTTAAGGACAAAACAAGATATCTCCTCCACATGAGTGTCACCTACAGCTAGCCGGATATTGTGAACAATGCCTTTCAGAGATCTCTGCGAGAGTGGGGCAGAGTCAATAGCAAAAACAGGTATATCCTTTTCTAATGTACAAACCTGAAACCCATGCAAAGCTACAAATTGAGTGTCAATAAGATTGACGGCCGCTCCACTATCGACAAAAATCTCACAAGGAATGACCTTGCTCTCTAGCGCCACCCTGGCAGACAGGAGAAAACGGGAACTGCAGGTCAGAGGAAAAGCATCAATTCCCACATCAACTTTGCCCAAAGTAGCAGATGAAGCAGAACTTGACGATCCACCTCTTGAGGTTTTTCTCTTATTATCGCTCTTAGTACAGTTCAGGAATCTCCTAGACGGACAAACATTTGCCAAATGACCTATGCCCCCACAACAAAAACACACCATATTCTGAGGACTAAATCCTCTTTTATCAGGGGCAAGTCGGCCTAGCTGCATGGGCTCCTCCTCAGAGGGGAGCGAGACAGGATGAGACCCCTGCATACTGAATGAGTCCGCACCATTCCCCCTAGACTGACAATGGCTGGACGGAGAGGTCTTGTTTCTTTCCCTTAGACGCCTGTCAAGGCGTACCGCCAATGACATGGCAGACTCTAAGGATGTTGGTCTCTCATGGAAAGCAAAGGCATCTTTCAAACCCTCTGAGAGACCATGACAGAACTGACTTCGGAGTGCAGCATCATTCCAGCCTGAATCAGCTGCCCATCTCCGAAATTCAGAACAATAAAGCTCCGCAGACAGTTTGTTCTGGCATAGAACACGTAAGTTCGATTCTGCCAGAGCAACACGATCCGGGTCATCATATATCTGCCCCAGGGCCACAAAAAACCTCTCCACGGATCGCAGGGAAGGATCCCCTGATGGCAGCGAAAAAGCCCAAGTCTGAGCATTACCTCTGAGCAGGGAGATGACAATCCTCACCCTCTGTTCCTCATTACCAGAGGAGTGGGGACACAAACAAAAATGGAGTTTACATGCCTCTCTGAAGCGAACAAAATTCTCACTGCCCCCGGAGAACGTTTCCGGAAGTGAGACCTTTGGCTCGCAACAGACTCCATGAGCCGGAGCAGAGCCCAATGCTTGTAGCTGAGTCAGAGATTGACGGAGATCCGCTACTTCCAAAGAAAGACCCTGCATGCGGTCAACCAGGTCAGAAAGCGGATCCATGTCAACAAGGACGGTTTTGGTGGATTATAATGTCACGGCTGTTTAAGGGTAACAAGAGTATACACAGTAAAAAGAGCTACTGACCGGACCCAAACTAGGGAAGAGAAAGGGTGACCCCTGTCAGACCCTCAACACTCTCCCTATGCTGCTAAAGCACATGCCCGGATCCAAATGGTGGAACGAGGCATGCCCGCGTACCTTAGACTGATGAGCCCTGTAACCCCTACAATAGTGGAAGGGGCACGGCCTCCGATGCCCTGCACAGAATAAGGAGGGAACCGGGGCCACCTCAGATCCAGTCAGGAAATCACCAGGTACATAACAAAGTCTGCACACTTAGCTGATGGAGCTGCAGCCGTAGAGAAGACGGATCCAAGGACCGCTGGCAATATCCGGAGTGCTTGCAGCAGCAGAACACAGGTCCAGAGAACTAGTAGCTAAAGGAGTGAAGATACTCAAGGCAGAGCTACAACTGAAAGGAGAAATATAATCCACGCCCTGCAATAGGAGGAGGGGTGATTTAAAGGCAGAGAAATCAAACGCAGGAGAGACAGCTGAGAGTAAGACCTCATCACAGGGGCGGAGAAACAGAACAGTGAGAAAACCTCCAACCCTAAGTGACATCATCACAGGGGTGGAGACACAGAGCTTTGAGAACGTCTCAAAGCTCTGGTAGTGACAGTGCCACTCCTTCAAGACAAGTTAAACAAATCATGGAGAAAAATATATATAAATTTATATAATATTTTTCCATGATTTGTAGGACCCGCCTGAACGGAGACCACCTTGTCGCTTGGTAGGTGGACTTAGATGTGTTTTAATCAAAATGTATTGACCAAGTGTCTCAGATTTTATCAATAGTCCATATAGGCTTAGTCCATATGTTATGCTTGCATCTATTATAGTGCAGTATTTTCTGTGACTGCATTTGTCACTGGCCCAAGGCATTACTGCAAGTTAAACACGTCTTATCTATAAGATTTCCACTGAGCACAAACAAGAGTCAGAACGGTCAAGGAAGAAAAAACCCAGAAGAGGTCATAACCTGACCCAAGAACATTGCAAAACACGGAAACACAACCAACGAGGCAAGAGCTGCGATCCCAAAGGCATTTCATGGACACAGTTCTGTCTGTGCAATGTAAAACTAACAGGAATCACGTAATTACCAGTAATGAGATGTCACGAGTGGCTGAGATTACAGTTTCTTCATTCTCTAAGGGCTCATGCACACGAGCGTACTTGCTCATGTTCTATCTTTGGCTGTATGTTGTGGATCATGGACCCATTTAAGTCAATGGGTCTGCATCCGCAAGCAGAGTGTACCCGGTCGGTGACCATGCATCATGGACCGCAATTTGCGGTCTGCAGCACGGGCACTGGACAGTTACGCTCATGCGCATGAGTCCTTAAATTCAGTAAATCTGAAACTGAAGCCAATTCCAATTAGTGCTGTGAGATCCCATAAGAAATAGTCTCCTGATAGCAATACATACATCCTACCACTAGGGGCAGCAGAGGACTCCTAGGCAGAAACGGTATACACGCCTTTCGCTCTTCATTAGCTCGCTGTAGAGAGCAACCCTTATGTCTCGGTAACAACCCACTGGTTGTTGAAGGAATTTAACTCATTGAAGGGGTTGTTCTATGATAAGAACTTATGCCCAACTCACAGGTAAGGTTATACGTAACTGAATGGTGAGGGCACAACCTCAGGGAGCCTCAATGATCACAAGGATGGGGTCCTGAAGCCCTATAAGTGAATGGTGTGATGGGTGTGCATGTGCTGTGGATAGGGGATATCTTCTTGCCTCCTTTAACCCTTTCAAGACCAAGCAATTTTTCACCTTCGTGACCAGGCCTAAAGGGAACCTGTCACCAGTTTTATGGTGTCCTAATTAAGGGCAACAGAAATAAGTGACTGATTTTCTTAGCAAAATGCCGGGTCACTTTCTTTAATTGACCCAGTCAATCTGCCAACATATTGTAAAAGCTCCAGCTGATAATGATGAGTCATGAATATTTATGAGCTCCTGACTCTCCCCGCCTACCTGCTTCTAAATGACAGTTTTTTTCCCTATGAATCAGCAGCAGGTGGGCAGGGGAGTGGCTATAGCTCTGAATTAAAAATACGCTGGACTCAATGACACCACGCTGGACTCAAATCAGCTCATTAGCATGCGGCATCTTTGTGTGTATATTATGAGGTAACCATCTGTCACACCAGTAAGTGAATACATCTAAGGTACTTTTTAGTAGTTAATGATTGTATATAATTAGTTAGATTATAAATCAAATATCCACATGACAGGTTCCCTTTAATTTTGCATATCTGACTTGTGTCACTTTATGTGCTAATAACTTTGGAATACTTTTATTTATCCAAGGCATTCTGAGATTGTTTTCTTGTGACATATCATACTTCATGTTAGGGGTAAATTTGGGTCAATAAGTTTAACCTTTATATGATTTAAAAAATCCAAATTTACTGAAAATTTGAAAAAATAAATTAAATTTGAATTTCTACGCATTAAAGTCAGATAGTGATACCTCATTAGATAGTTTTTAGTATTACTTATGATTTCCTATAAGTCTACCTTATGTTGGCATCATTTTGAAAATCACATTTTATTTTTTTAGGACGTTAGAAGGCTTAGAATTTAAGAAGCAATTTTTCAACTTTTCTATAACATTTTCAAAACCGACTCTTCCAAGGACCAATTCATGTCTGAAGTCACTCTGAGGTCCTTACATAATAGAAACCATCCATAAATGACCCCATTTTAGAAAATATTTAAAAATGTTTTTTACAATCTATGTTTACCCTTTTAGGTGTCCCACAAGAATTCATGGAAAATGGAGGTGAAATTTACAATTATCAGTTTTTGTGCAGGTTTTTAATTGTAATCCAAATTTTTCTATAACACAGCAGGGGTTAACAGCAAAACGAACCTCAATATTTATTTCCCTGATTCTGCAGTTTACAGAAACACCTCATTTATGTTCGTAAACAGCTGTATGGGCACATGGCAGGGCACAGAAGAAAAGGAACGCCATGTGGTTTTTAGAGAGCAGATTTGCTGGACTGGCTTTTGAGTGTCGTGTCATATTTGAAGGCGCAATATGGTACCCCTACAGTAGAAACCCTCCAAAAGTGACTCCATTTTGTAAACTACACCCCTCAAATAACTCATTGAGGGGTTTACTGACCACATTTACCTCAGAGGCGTTTCATAATATCTAGAAACACTTGGCTATGAAAATGAAAAATTTTATTTTTTCACAAGAAAAAGTCGCCATAAAGCCCACATTTTTCACTTTAACAAGGGATAACAGGAGAAAATGCATCCCATAATTTGTTACCTATATTCTCCTGAATACGGCAACACCCCATATGTAATCGTAAACTGCTGTAAGAGCAGATGGCAGAATTCAAAATGAAAGGAGCGGCATCTGTATTTTCTGACATGGAAGTAGATTTTAAGGGCCATAACTTTTTTATTTTTTGTTGAGCTGTGTGGGGGGAAATTTTTTGCAGGGTGAGCTTTAGTTTTTAAAGGTACCATTTTTGGGTACCATATGACTTTTTGATCGCTTTTTATTTCATTTTTTATAAGGTGAAGTGACTAATATTGCAATTCTGCCAGTATTTTTTTTATTTTTATTTTTTATGTATGTGGTACTTGATAAGATGGTTGTATTCTGTGGGTTGATACGGTTCTGGCAATACCAAATTTATATTGTTTTATTCATGTTCTACCACTTTGATATAATAAAATCACTTTTTTTTTTATTTGCATCACCAAATCGAAGACCCATAAATGTTTAATTTTTTCATCAGTGTAGCTGCTTGAGAGCTTGTTTTTTTTGCAGGATGGGCTGTAATTTTTATTGGTACAGTTTTGGGGTCTATATGGCTCTTTGAGTGCTTTTTATAAAAAAAACTTAGGAGGTGAAACAGGTAAAAATTGCATTTCTGTCAGTGTTTTTTATTTTTTATGGGGCTCTCCATGTGGTATATTTGATATGATAATTATGACAACACCAAAATTGTATAGATTTTTTTCATTTTCTACCACTTTTAAATCATAAAATCACTTTTTCTTAAAGTTTTTTTTTTGCATCACCAAAATCTAAGACCCATAACTTTAATTTTTCTGACAACACGATTGTATGCTTATTTTTAGCGGGATGGGCTGTAGTTTTTATTAGTATCATTTTTGAGATGCATGACTTTTTGATCACTTTTTATTAAATATTTTGGTAGGTGAGGCAAAAAAACTGCAATTCAGCCATTGTTTATCTTTATTTTTTACAGCGTTCACCACGCGGGATTAGTACCGTGATCATTTTATAGATCAGATCATTACAGACGCGGCGATACCAATTATGTGCAGTTTATTTTATTTTTTCAATTTTTTAATCTCTTAGAAATGAGCGGATGTGGAAAAAAGGCAATTTATTTTTAAATTTACTTTTTTACATTTATTTTAACACTTTTTTTTTTTTTTATCAAGTCCCACTTGGATCTTAAAGAGGACCTTTCACTACTCTACAAACTAAAAACTAACTATACCTGTGGGCAGAGCGGCGCCCAGGGGTCCCCCTGCACTTACTAGTAAGTCTGGGCGCCGCTCCGTTCGCCCGGTATAGGCTCCGGTGTTTGCGCTCCCTCTGACTGATTTCTTGTAGGAGGCGTGTCCCTTGCTGCACTGCTGGCCAATCGCAGCGCACAGCTCATAGCCAGGCTATGAGCTGTGCGCTGCGATTGGCCAGCAGTGCAGCAAGGGACACGCCTCCTACAAGAAATCAGTCAGAGGGAGCGCAGACACCGGAGCCTATACCGGGCGAACGGAGCGGCGCCCAGACTTACTAGTAAGTGCAGGGGGACCCCTGGGCGCCGCTCTGCCCACAGGTATAGTTAGTTTTTAGTTTGTAGAGTAGTGAAAGGTCCTCTTTAAAGATCCAGTAGGTCTGATGGCTGTAGTATACTTTGCAATGCTCTTGCATTGCAAGGCGTCCGGTTGCCATGGCAACCATCGGGCCGCTGCCATCACTGCGCGGAAGCCCAATGGTTGAGACCCCCTTGGATAACCCCTTGGATGCCGCTGAAACTCGCTTCTGATGGCAGCGGCTCAGGAACAGAGCCACCACCATCAGACACAGTAGGGGGGGCGGACAAGGGGCAAAGATGAGAGCTTAGGGCAGGGGACCCAGGTGGAAGGGGACATGAATGGGGGCAGGAGACATTATTGGAGGCAGGGGACATGGATGGGGGCAGGCGGGTACAGTTACATACACAGTGCACGGCCGGCAAAGCTGGAGGCAGGGCGCACAGAAGGGGGCTCAGATCAGGGAAGGGGGCTCACATATTCGGGGCACAGAGCATATAGTACCTGGTTTCAGGCTCTGATCTGCAGAGTGCAGATCGGAGCCTGAAACCGGCACTTTTACTGCACAGACTAACCAATCGGAGCGATCGCTGGCAAGGGACCACTCTAATTAGTCCCTTGCCGGCATTATTGGACTCTACACTGTCCATGACAGCGGCAGAAGCTTTAATTCAAGAGCTTGGATTAAAGAGGTGCCATAACATTTATATACGTGCTATGTGCACGTATATAGCCGTATGGCAGTTGGGAAGGGGTTGAAGAGGTTTACCGAGATTTTAATACTGATGACCTATCTTCAGGATAGGTCATCAGCATCTGATTGGTGGAGGTCCGACACCCGGGACCCCTGCCGATCAGCTGTTTGAGAAGGCAGCGTCACTCCTGTGAGCAGCTCACCAAGCACAGCGTTGTACACTGTATAGCGGCTGTGCTTCATATCGTGCTCAGCCCCACTCACTTCTATGGGACTGAGCGCAATACCAAGCACAGCCGCTGTGACTGATGAGCACGGAGAAGGGTGTGGCGCTCACAGGAGCACCAAAGCCTTCTCAAACAGCTGATCAGCAGGGGTCTCGGACCACCACCGATCAGATACTGATGACCTATTCTGAATATAGGTTATAAGTATCAAAATTCCTTTAAGTTATTTCTTTACTTACCATCTAATAATATGAAATGCCCACAGCTATCTACCACTGATTTACATAACTGAATGTATGATAGAGGTCAAACCCCTTGTTACTACTGCTCGGGCATTTCTGTTTTTGGAGGAGGTTTCGAGGGAGATTTCGCTGAAGGCAATTCTGAAAGCGACTAGAAATATAAAGGAAGAATTTTATACTTCTTCTTTCTGCTGGTTGTAGCTGAAAAACCGGAAGCAAAATCTGCCTCAAAACCTCCTCCAAAAAACCTGTGTGAACCTACGCTTAGTGCGCTTTCACATAGTCAGACCTCATTCACATTTCTGTGTTAGTCTACTTTCACACTGGCGTTTTGGCTTTCCGTTTCTGAGATCCGTTCAGGGCTCTCACAAGCGGTCCAAGACTATCAGTTTTGCCCTAATGCATTCTGAATAGAAAAGGATCCGCTCAGAATGCATCAGTTTGCCTCCATTCCGTCTCCATTCCGCTTTGGAGGCTGCATGCAGCGTTTTGGTGTCCGTCTGACGAAACTAAGCCAAACGGATCCGTTTTCTATGGCACAATCTGGCAAATAGAAAACTGATCCATCCCCCATTGACTTTCAATGGTGTTCAAGACGGATCCGTCTTGGCTATGTTAAAGATAATACAAACGGATCTGAACGGATCCATGACGGATCCGCACCAAACGCGAGTGTGAAAGTAGCCTTAGTTTCACGTCCGTGTTACATCCATGAAGATGTCTGTGAAGCATTTGTGGCCGTTTATTGCCCTCTGCGTGTCATCCGTATTTCACAGACGCTGCTCAGCTGAAAGTTAATTTCCAGAGCATCTCCTATCAGTGGTCAGTGAAAAACGGACCAAACATGGACGCAACACGGATGTCAGCGTTTTCACTGACCTATAGACTATAATGGGCATGTTCCGTCTGAGTCACAGACCATAGTGCATGTCTCTGATTTTTCACTGCCTCACAGTCTGTAAAAATTTAATAATGTGTGAACAGACACATTAAAATCAATGGGTGTGTCGAAAAAGCAGACAGCAGACGTCAGTGCAAAACGGAAATGCGGATGAAGCGTCAGTATTTGATCAGTGATTGTGAGTCAAAACCAGGTGTGGCGCAGAAACACAACAGGAGGAAACATTCCTATTAGGGCTCATGTACACGACGGTATGCTGCCCGTGCCATACATGCACGGGCACTGTCAGTGTGGCCGGCGCTGATGGATGCAGACCCATTCAACTTGAATGGGTCCGCGAACCGTCCACACCACAAAAAAATAGAGCACGTTCTATTTTTACCAAAATGACATAGAATCGCTCTGTAGTGCTTCTGTGGCCTTCCGCACCGTGCCTCGGCTCTTTATCTTCTGGATTGCGGATCCGATCGAGTAAATGGGTCTGCATCTGTGATACAGTGCGCACATGGCAAGTACCTGTATATTGTGGACAGTCTGTCTGCGGGCCGCATTACGGGCATGGCCGGAACATGTTCATGTGCCCGTATACCTTTTGTAGGCCACTGCTGGTTTTGGCTCATAATCACTGATGGAGATCACTGTGGGGGAGATTTAAGGAAAACTGCCTTAGGGTCCATTCACACGTCCGCAATTATTTTCCGCATTTTGCGGAACGGAATTGCGGACCCATTTATTCCTATGGGGCAGGACTATGTGCTGCCCGGACACGGAATTGCGGACCCGCACTTCCAGGTCCGCAATTCCGTTCCCGAACAAAATAGAACATGTCCTATTCTTGTCCGCAATTGCGGACAAGAATAGGCATAGTCTATAGTGCCGGCAATGTGCGGTCCGCAAAATGCAGAACGCACATTGCTGCTGTCCGTGTTTTGCGGATCCGCAAAACACGTTGCGGATGTGTGAATGGACCCTTAGTCGCCCATAGCAACCAATCAGATTTCACCTTTCATTTTCCAGGAGCTCTGAAAAATAAAAGGTAGAATCTGAAGCCGTGGCGTCCTGCACACGTGGCAGATTACACACAGTTCTTCAGTGCTGGTTTTCGTGTGGAATTACAGCACCAACAAGGTGTATGTGATCAGAGAAATCTCACGTACGCTCTGCTTTTTATTTCCAGGGGAAATTGACCTGCCGGGAGGATTTAGACATTTGCAGCAAGCCAATCGTTTGTGCAGATTTCACCCTCTGTAATACAAGGGCCAAACCACATCCAATCTGCAACAAAATCCACAAGTAAGGGGGAGTTCACATCACCGTTATTTTTCTGTTCTTCTGATCCTTTAGAAGAAGAAAAAACGTATCCTGTGCATCAGTTTTACACATTTGGCATCCGTTTGAGCTATTTCCGTCTGAGATCCTGCATGCAGGGATGTTCTGTATGAAAAAACTGATCTCTGAAATGGCTCACACGGGTTCCAAATGTATAACTGATGCCCGGGATCCGTTTGTTTTCAGTATTTTTCTGTTCTTCTGATGGATCTGAAGAGCAGAACAATAACGGTCATGTGAACTCCCCCTAATATGCAGATTTTGGTGTCAAAACGGAGAAATACACACAAAAATCTGTGCAGAATTTTTGGTTTGAAGCCCACATCCGTGTGCTGGGAATCTGGGAAAGGTTTCAAAGACCATTAAACCAGTTCCATCTGCCGACCTCAGCAATGTCACCTCTGTATACATCACAGATCAGGAAGTCATTTTTACTGGATTTCCCCTTCAATGGGGAA
This sequence comes from Bufo gargarizans, assembly GCF_014858855.1. Lineage (NCBI taxonomy): Eukaryota > Metazoa > Chordata > Amphibia > Anura > Bufonidae > Bufo > Bufo gargarizans. The sequence continues at coordinate 191,480,917 of NC_058087.1, forward strand.
GCTGATCATATGATAAATGATTTGCAATTTTCCAATATGATTTCAGCATTTTCTGTTTCACTATATAACCATTTACAAAACCTCTGCTTGCTGTGCATAAATGGGAACATTCTTAGAGGCACAAAGAGACTGAAAATCCACGTCATCAGTGCAGACCCAGACTTGAATTTGGAAGGATAATCTTTTTAAACATTTTACAGCATACTATAAAAATTGTTCTTTTCATTAACATTACATTAAGGACGGCGTACGTAGATCCATGATGCGGCCGTTCTGCGGTCTCCAATTAAGCTCACTGTTGAATGGTTCAGTATTGTTAATGGCTGGGCGGTATAGAAGGTGCGGCGTCACATGTGACTACATAACACTGGGACCGTCAGGGCCTTCCAGTGCAGAGCAAGTGTCAGTGCATTCAAGTAGATGAGGGTTGTTTTTTAACCCCCGAAGGGCCCTTTTTTAGATAGGTTAAATGGACGCACTCCTGTCTATATGGCCTTTAAAATAGGCCCACTGATTTCTATGAGGTGTGCCTGGCCATGAAAAAAAGACCAAAAATTCTACGTCCAATATTTTGACGGCTTCTATTAACTGACCGTTAAATAAAAAACAGCCATGCGATTAGCCCCATAGACTTTGATTGATTCTAAAAACGTCCGAGTAACCGTCAATCATGGCACATAATGTGGGGTCCTGCATGAGACAATCCCTTCTATGAGGTCCTGCTGCCGTATTAGGGGAGGTCATGGTGAGACAATCCTTTCTATGAGGTCCTGCTGCCGTATTAGGGAAGGTCATGGTGAGACAATCCTTTCTATGAGGTCCTGCTGCCGTATTAGGGAAGGTCATGGTGAGACAATCCTTTCTATGAGGTCCTGCTGCCGTATTAGGGAAGGTCATGGTGAGACAATCCTTTCTATGAGGTCCCTCTGCCATATTAGGGGAGGTCATGGTGAGACAATCCCTTCTATGAGGTCCGCCTGCCGTATTAAGGGATGTCATGGTGAGACAATCCTTTCTATGAGGTCCTGCTGCCGTATTAGGGAAGGTCATGGTGAGACAATCCTTTCTATGAGGTCCCTCTGCCATATTAGGGGAGGTCATGGTGAGACAATCCCTTCTATGAGGTCCCTCTGCCATATTAGGGGAGGTCATGGTGAGACAATCCCTTCTATGAGGTCCGCCTGCCGTATTAGGGGAGGTCATAGTGAGACAATGCCTTCTATGAGGTCCACCTGCCGTATTAGGGGAGGTCATGGTGAGACAATCCTTTCTGAGGTCCCTCTGCAGTATTAGGGGAGGTCATGGTGAGACAATCCCTTCTATGAGGTCCCTCTGCCATATTAGGGGAGGTCATGGTGAGACAATCCCTTCTATGAGGTCCGCCTGCCGTATTAGGGGAGGTCATAGTGAGACAATGCCTTCTATGAGGTCCACCTGCAGTATTAGGGGAGGTCATAGTGAGACAATCCCTTCTATGAGGTCCACCTGCCGTATTAGGGGAGGTCATGGTGAGACAATCCTTTCTGAGGTCCCTCTGCAGTATTAGGGGAGGTCATGGTGAGACAATCCCTTCTATGAGGTCCTCCTGCCGTATTAGGGGAGGTCATAGTGAGACAATCCCTTCTATGAGGTCCACCTGCCGTATTAGGGGAGGTCATAGTGAGACAATCCCTTCTATGAGGTCCTCCTGCCGTATTAGGGGAGGTCATAGTGAGACAATCCCTTCTATGAGGTCCACCTGCCGTATTAGGGGAGGTCATAGTGAGACAATCCCTTCTATGAGGTCCGCCTGCCGTATTAGGGGAGGTCATAGTGAGACAATCCCTTCTATGAGGTCCACCTGCCGTATTAGGGGAGGTCATGGTGAGACAATCCTTTCTGAGGTCCCTCTGCAGTATTAGGGGAGGTCATGGTGAGACAATCCCTTCTATGAGGTCCACCTGCCGTATTAGGGGAGGTCATGGTGAGACAATCCTTTCTGAGGTCCCTCTGCAGTATGAGGGGAGGTGATGGTGAGACAATCTTTTCTATGAGGTCCTCCTGCCGTATTAGGGGAGGTCATGGTGAGACAATCCCTTCTATGAGGTACCTCTGCAGTATTAGGGGAGGTCATGGTGAGAGTATCCTTTCTATGAGGTCCTGCTGCCGTATTAGGGGAGGTCATGGTGAGACAATCCCTTCTATGAGGTCCCTCTGCAGTATTAGGGGAGGTCATGGTGAGAGTATCCTTTCTATGAGGTCCGCCTGCCATATTAGGGGAGGTCATGGTGAGACAATCCCTTCTATGAGGTCCCTCTGCAGTATTAGGGGAGGTCATGGTGAGAGTATCCTTTCTATGAGGTCCGCCTGCCGTATTAGGGGAGGTCATGGTGAGACAATCCCTTCTATGAGGTCCCTCTGCAGTATTAGGGGAGGTCATAGTGAGACAATCCCTTCTATGAGGTCCGCCTGCCGTATTAGGGGAGGTCATGGTGAGACAATCTTTTCTATGAGGTCCTCCTGCCGTATTAGGGGAGGTCATGGTGAGAGTATCCTTTCTATGAGGTCCCTCTGCAGTATTAGGGGAGGTCATGGTGAGACAATCCTTTCTGAGGTCCCTCTGCAGTATGAGGGGAGGTGATGGTGAGACAATCTTTTCTATGAGGTCCTCCTGCCGTATTAGGGGAGGTCATGGTGAGACAATCCCTTCTATGAGGTACCTCTGCAGTATTAGGGGAGGTCATAGTGAGACAATCCCTTCTATGAGGTCCGCCTGCCGTATTAGGGGAGGTCATGGTGAGACAATCCCTTCTATGAGGTCCCTCTGCAGTATTAGGGGAGGTCATAGTGAGACAATCCCTTCTATGAGGTCCGCCTGCCGTATTAGGGGAGGTCATGGTGAGACAATCTTTTCTATGAGGTCCTCCTGCCGTATTAGGGGAGGTCATGGTGAGACAATCTTTTCTATGAGGTCCTCCTGCCGTATTAGGGGAGGTCATGGTGAGACAATCCCTTCTATGAGGTACCTCTGCAGTATTAGGGGAGGTCATAGTGAGACAATCCCTTCTATGAGGTCCGCCTGCCGTATTAGGGGAGGTCATGGTGAGACAATCCCTTCTATGAGGTCCCTCTGCAGTATTAGGGGAGGTCATAGTGAGACAATCCCTTCTATGAGGTCCGCCTGCCGTATTAGGGGAGGTCATGGTGAGACAATCTTTTCTATGAGGTCCTCCTGCCGTATTAGGGGAGGTCATGGTGAGAGTATCCTTTCTATGAGGTCCGCCTGCCGTATTAGGGGAGGTCATGGTGAGACAATCCCTTCTATGAGGTCCCTCTGCAGTATTAGGGGAGGTCATGGTGAGAGTATCCTTTCTATGAGGTCCGCCTGCCGTATTAGGGGAGGTCATGGTGAGACAATCCCTTGAGATGTGTTTTGGACTTTGTGATGCTACAATCAGATTCCAACAAGATGCCCTCAGTGTCGATGAGTGATGACCTTTAGTCATTGTGTGAAAAGATCTGATGTCTGTACAGGGATCACAACATGAGAAGGGTTAATGATTTCTCAACCAGAATGCTGCACACATTATACATATTATTCCTATGGTAGAAGAATGCTACATCTGCTGTACAGTTAACCCTTTCAAGACTAGGTGATATTTAGTTATTTACTCCCATCCTTCCCAAAGCCATAACTTTTTTTTATTTTTTTTATTTACACAGCCGTACGAGGACTTGTTTTTTCTAGTGGCATTATTTACGGTTGCACACAATGTGGTGGGAAGCGGGGAAAAAAAATCCAATGGGATTGAATTATAAAAAATTCCGCCACAGCTTTATGTTTTTTTGTTTTGTTTTTTAAACCGTTTCCTATGTAGTAAAACTGACCTGTTATTTTTATTCTCCAGGTCAGTACGATTACAACGATACACATATATTTAGTTTTTTCCTGCGTTTTAATTCTGAAAAAAATAAAAAACGCTGCTAAAAAAAATAATGTATTATTCCTTTGCATTGCCATATTCTGACCCTCATAACTTTTTTTATTTTTAAGTGTACGGAGCTGTGTGAGGGCTAATTTCTTGCAGGATGATCTGTACTTTTCATTGATCCCATTCAGAGGCGTTTATGACTTTTTGATCACTTTTGTCGGGGGCGAAGCAACCAAAACGGCAAGTCGGTTATTTTTTCCCATTTTCGCAGTTTATCGTATGGTATAAATATTTTAATAGTATGGGCGTTTTTGCACACGGAGATACCCATGATTTAAATTTTTTAAATAATTTATGTATTTTTATTTTGGGGAAAGGGGGAACTAATGTGTGCAAGCCCTGTACCACTCCTGAGTGCAGGGGATGCCACACACTGCACCTGGGGTAGCAGGACCAGGAGCGTGACAGCATGCTCCCGGTCTTTAACCTCCCAGATGCCTTGGTCACATTTGACCAAGGCATCTAAGGAGTTAAATGTATGCGATCAACATTCTCTATGATTGAATACATTAGTCCCGGGTGCTTGCTATTTAAAACAGCAGGCACACGGCAGCTTTGGCACCTGCTCCACTCGCAACCAGGCACCATTTTTAAATGCCCGGCCACCGACGTAAATGTAAGAGGGGTGGTCGGGAAAGGGTTAAAGGAATTTTCCAGGGAAAAACTTTTTATTACAAAAAAAAAAAAACACACACACAACCATTGCTCTAGAATCCCTCCCTGTTTCCAGTGATTGGCTGACCTTGCCATCCAATCCATTTCCTGTGTTATTCCAGGAGCAGGAAGTGAAGAGCAGCAGAGACAGATGCAGCATCAGATCAGCAGCGGACGAGGATTTAACACTGCAGTAACCAGCCCTGGGCCCTTCACAGTGGACAGGGATTTGTAATTCAAACGCTAATTTACAGCACAAGAGGTATAGAGGTACAGCTGATGGGTGGGGGTGTGAGGTGTTCAACCCCCACCAATCTGATATTAAATCTCAGAAAACCCCTTTGAAGTATTTGCACATTAAAGGGGTTCTTTGACAGTGGCAGCTAGAGGCTGCTGCTGTCCTGCTTCCATGTTACCGCCCACTGTCTTCTTCCCAGTAGGTCCAGCCGCTGGTTCTGTTCCTCCACACAGGCTTGCCAGCAAGGTAACTGTCCGTAGGACAAATGTGCTCCATCCAACTCTTAAAGGTTCTGAGTGTGCACCCTAATTTTCACCAGCAAAAGACAGTCAAACCTGGGGTAATTAAGGCACCTTCCCCTGTTGGAGGTTCCTGAGCAGTAGGTTCTAGTCTGCTAAGGTGTTCAGCATTCTGTTGTCTGCACATCTATCGACCCTCTGCTGCCTGGCCTGTGCTTGACCTCTGTATTGACCATTCACTGCCTGCCCAGACTTTATCAAATTGCTTGTACTCTGTCTGCCCTGACCTCGATCTGTCCCTGATTGTGACTTTGTCTAACCCCTCGGTACTCTGCTCCAGCGTTTCTGACCCCTGTGGGTCAGCTTTCAATCACACAGAGACTACTCCAGGAGGTAGTGGCCTGGTGGTTTCTCTGCAGTGAAGTCCAGATCACCGTATAGGGAATAAAGGGTGAAAACCGGGGGACCGCAAGGATAACGCCCTTAGGATTAGCCCAAAGTCAAATATGTTTGTTTACACAGTGCTTCTACACTCACTGAAACCGGTTCTTCAAGTTTTTTTTTTTTTATGAATTAGGCAGGAAGAAGGGGGCTATATAAAATAAAATTTAAAACAAAACCCTGTACTTTTAAAATTTCCTGCTGCTCCAGTCCCGCCACTCTGATCCCCACTGGGCTTGTAGTGATGACATCAAGCTCTTCCAGTGATGTCAGTGGTAACTGTATAAATTCTAAGTGAAGGGGAGCAGTGTATTCATGTCCAGTGAAGTTGTCCTGTGTATGTACATGACAAAATGAGATATTCAGAATAAGTGCCATCTTTATAAAGCACCTGTACAGCTTTTCCCAACAAAGAAAAATGTGTGAGGTGCAAGCTGACTTTTAAGTACAGTTTTTTGTTAAAAATATCTTCCACTTCAAATTTCCCAGAGATCTGGGACGTTCTCCTTCGCATTCCTCACTGCCTGGGAGTTTTTTTATGCATGCATACTGGGGAACTGGGTGGGGCCCCCCTATAAGATCTGTGTATGCCCCTAATAAGATCATTTGATTTTATAATTCAGGTTTTATTAGTGTATGCCAACAGTGTGAAAACTGTCCCAGCAACTAAAGGGTTAAAGGGGTATTCTGATTATTTGGCGTTCTCCCCTAGCCACAGAACAGGGGATAACTATTAGATCAGTGGGAGTCCTACCGCTGGGACCAACAGTAATCACTAGAACATAACCCCTGCAGCCCCCTGAAATGAACAGAGCGTCCGGTCGGGCATGCGTGCAGCCGCTCCATTCATTTCTATGGCTGTACTCTGCTATCTCCAGAACTCCCATAGAAATAAATAGAGTGGCTGTACGGATGTACAACCGGCTAATCCGTTCATTGCAGGCGGGGCCTGTTCTTGTGATTGGTGGAGGTCCCAGTGGTAGGACCCCCACCGATCTAATAGTTATCCCCTATCCTGTGTTTTGATAACTTCAAACAACCGGAATACCACTTTAAGGCCTCTTGCACACGGGCGAGAGGTGAGCGCATTGCACCCGCACTGAATACGGACCCATTCAATTCTATGGGGCTGTGCACATGAGCAGTGATTTTCATGCATCACTTATGCGTTGCGTGAAAATCGCAGCACGCTCTATATTCTGCGCTTTTCACGCAACACAGGCCCCATAGAAGTGAATGGGGCTGCGTAAAAATCGCAAGCAAGTGCGGATGCGGTGCGATTTTCACGCACGGTTGCTAGGAGACGATCGGGATGGAGACCCGATCTTTATTTTTTTCCCTTATAACATTGTTATAAGGGAAAATAATAGCATTCTCAATACAGAATGCATAGTAAAATGTGGATTAAAAATAGTTAACTCACCTCCTCCTCTTGATCACATAGTTGCAGATCTCTTCTTACTTCTTTAATCATGAGCTGCCAGCTAAAGGACCTGTGGCGACGTCACATCACATGGTCCATCAACGTAAAAATCGCAGCAAGCTCTATATTGGGCGTTTTTCACGCAATGCAGGCCCCATAGAAATGAATGGGACTGCGTGAAAATCGCAAGCAAGTGCGGATGCGGTGCGATTTTCACGCATGGTTGCTAGGATGAAAGTCTATTCACTGTATTATTTTCCTATATAACATGGTTATAAGGGAAAATAATAGCATTCTTAATACAGAATGCTTAGTAGAAGGTCAATTGAGGGTTAAATTTTTTTTACTCACCTCCTCCAAGTGATCGCGTAGCTGCCAGTCTCCTGTTCTTTCTTCAGGACCTGTGGTGACATCACTGTGCTCATCACATGATACATCACCATGGTGATGGACCATGTGATGAGCACAGTGACATCACCACAGGTCCTTTGACAGGTCCAGAAGAAAGAACAGGAGACTGGCAGCTACGTGATCACTTGGAGGAGGTGAGTAAAAAAATGTTAACCCTCAATTGACCTTCTACTAAGCATTCTGTATTAAGAATGCTATTATTTTCCCTTATAACCATGTTATAAGGGAAAATAATAAAATTTACACAATACTGTGTGAACCCAAACCTGAACTTCTGTGAAGAAGTCCGGGGTCGGGTCTGGGTACCAAACATGCCGATTTTTCTCGCGCGCATGCAAAACGCATAAAAACGCTTTGGGGGAAAAATTGTGCATGTTCCCGCAACGCACCCGCATCTTTTCCCGCAACGCCCGTGTGAAACCAGCCTAAGGGTAAGTTCACAAGTGACTGTTTCCACAGGAAAAAAAAACACATGAAAAACGTATGTATTACATGCAGTTTTTGTTGTGAAAAATCCAGCAAATTTCACCCTGTCCAGCGTAAATGGTGAAATCCACAAGAGAAATCTGCTGGATAAATTGACATGCTTCGAATTTCAGAACCACAATACCACCGCTTTTCTGGTGCGTTTTAAGCAGCATTTGGATGAGAACTCTGAACACCGAACAATGCTACGGATTTACCACGCGTGACCACAACCTAAGAACTGACTGCTCACTTGTTGGCAGTAATACCACCCCCAAACATCTGCCTCTGTCACAAGACATTCACCTCGCCCGTCAGTGAGTTTGATGTTATGACTTACCAGTGTACGGTACTGTAGGACAGTAAACACTGCGGTGCTCGATATATAGCATGCCCAGATAGAGTTACGCTTCAACTGAACTAAGGTGACTGAACCCTGGTGTCCCATGATACACATCTACTTACAAGTCTGGTCCAACAGAAGAAACAGCAGCAGTCCTGAGAAAGCCATAAGTGTTCTGTATCCACACGGAGGCTGCCTGCGTGTAATCCACACTGCCGAGTGTGTGACACATCATCACATGATCATATAGAGGGAAAGTCTCATTTTTTACTTTCACTATTGAAATTCTATCTTTTGTGTTTTATTTATTTTTCTGTTAACCCCTTAGTGACCAAGCCTGTTTAGGCCTTAATGACCAAGCCAAATTTTGGCAATCTGACATGTGTCATTTTAGCTTAGAATTAGGCTAGTTTCACACTAGCGTTCGGCTGTCCGCTCGTGAGCTCCGTTTGAAGGGGCTCACGAGCGGACCCGAACGCTTCCGTCCAGCCCTGATGCAGTCTGAATGGATGCGGATCCGCTCAGACTGCATCAGTCTGGCGGCGTTCAGCCTCCGCTCCGCTCAGCAGGCGGACACCTGAACGCTGCTTGCAGCATTCGGGTGTCCGCCTGGCCGTGCGGAGGCGAGCGGATCCGTCCAGACTTACAATGTAAGTCAATGGGGACGGATCCGTTTGAAGATGCCACAATATGGCTCAATCTTCAAACGGATCCGTCCCCCATTGACTTTCAATGTAAAAGTCTGGACGGATCCGCTCAGGCTAATTTCACACTTAGCCATTTTTTGCCAATATAATGCAGACGGATCCGTACTGAACGCTAGTGTGAAAGTAGCCTAACTTTGTAACGGTTTTGCACTTCAAAGTAATTCTGACATTGTTTTCTTGTCACATATTGAACTTTACTTAGGTGGTAAAATTCTATCGATAAAATATGCGTATCTTTATTAAAAATTTATGAAAATTGCCACATTTTCCTATATTCACCTGCAATATTTCACATACATACATACTATTCAATATTTTTATCAGAAATATATTTCCACATCTTTATTTTGGCTGCACTTACAAAAAAAATGTATTTAATTTTTTTTTATTTAGATGTGCGGAGGGGGGGTGCCCTAATAACTTTATTTAAAACATCTGGGGGCCATATTGTCCCGATAGGGGTGCTAGGGGGGACCCGATCGGGGCATAATTTGAACTTCTCTCCTGAGGAGAGAGACCTTACTGAGAGCAGCGGTGAGTGGCGGCGGCCGGCTTTTAGTCTACGTCCAGACTTTGTGATAAAAAGTTCAATAACAGCCTTAGGCCTCATGCACACGACAGTTTTTTTTCACGGTCCGCAAAAACGGGGTCCGTGATCCGTGACCGTGGGTCTTCCTTGATTTTTGGAGGATCCACGGACATGAAAAAAAAGTCGTTTTTGTGTCCGCCTGGCCGTGCGGAGCCAAACGGATCCGTCCTGAATTACAATGCAAGTCAATGGGGACGGATCCGTTTGATGTTGACACAATATGGTGCCATTTCAAACTGATCCGTCCCCATTGACTTTCAATGTAAAGTCTGGAGTTCTTTTATACCATCGGATTGGAGTTTTCTCCAATCCGATGGTATATTTTAACTTGAAGCGTCCCCATCACCATGGGAACGCCTCTATGTTAGAATATACTGTCGGATATGAGCTACTTCGTGAACCTCAGATCCGACAGTATATTCTAACACAGAGGCGTTCCCATGGTGATGGGGACGCTTCAGGTTAGAATACACTACAAACTTTGTACAAGACTGCCCCCTGCGGCACCTAAAGGGGTTAATTGTACTATCATATTCCCCTGTAAGAGATCAGGGCTGCCAGGCAGCAGGGGGCAGACCCCCCCCCCTCCCCAGTTTGAATATCGTTGGTGGCACAGTGTGCGCCCACCATCGCCCCCCCCCCCCCTCCCTCCCTCTATTGTATTAAATCGTTGGTGGCACAGTGTGCCAACCACCATCGCCCCCCCCCTCTATAGCAGTAACATTGGTGGCAGTGTGCGGTCTCCCATTCCCCCCCCCCCCCATCATTGGTGGCAGCGGAGTTCCGATCGGAGTCCCAGTTTAATCGCTGGGGCTCCGATCGGTAACCATGGCAACCAGGACGCTACTACAGCCCTGGTTGCCATGGTTACTTAGCAATAGTACAATTGTAGAAGATTCATACTTACCTGCTTGCTGCTGCGATGTCTGTGTCCGGCCGGGAGCTCCTCCTACTGGTAAGTGAAAGGTCTGTGCGGCGCATTGCTAAAGAACTGTCACTTACCAGTAGGAGGAGCTCCCGACCGTTCACAGACATCGCAGCAGCAAACAGGTAAGTATGAATCTTCTACTGTTGTACTATTGCTAAGTAACCATGGCAACCAGGGCTGCAGTAGCTTCCTGGTTGCCATGGTTACCGATCGGAGCCCCAGCGATTAAACTGGGACTCCGATCGGAACTCCGCTGCCACCAATGATGGGGGGGGAATGGGAGACCGCACACTGCCACCAATGTTGTTACTGCTATAGAGGGAGGGGGGGGGGGGGGGGCGATGGTGGTTGGCACACTATGCCACCAACGATTTATTACAATAGAGGGAGGGAGGGGGGGCGATGGTGGGCGCACACTGTGCCACCAACGATATTCAAACTGGGGAGGGGGGGGGGGTCTGCCCCCTGCTGCCTGGCAGCCCTGATCTCTTACAGGGGAATATGATAGTACAATTAACCCCTTTAGGTGCCGCACCTGAAGGGGTTAATTGTGCTATCATATCCCCCTGTAAGAGATCGAGTGCTGCCAGGCAGCAGGGGGCAGTCTTGTACAAAGTTTGCAGTGTATTCTAACTAGAAGCGTCCCCATCACCATGGGAACGCTTCTGTGTTAGAATATACTGTCGGAAATGAGTTTTCACGAAGTGAAAACTTAGATCAGAAAAAGCTTTTATGCAGACGGATCTTCGGATCCGTCTGTATGAAAGCAACCTACGGCCACGGATCACGGACACGGATGCCAATCTTGTGTGCATCCGTGTTCTTTCACAGACCCATTGACTTGAATGGGTCCGTGAACCGTTGTCCGTCAAAAAAATAGGACAGGTCATATTTTTTTGACGGACAGGATACACGGATCACGGCCTCGGCTGCAAAACGGTGCATTTTCCGATTTTTCCACGGACCCATTGAAAGTCAATGGGTCCGCGAAAAAAAAACTGAAAACGGCACAACGGCCACGGATGCACACAACGGTCGTGTGCATGAGGCCTTACTTGAATAAACGTTTCTCCAACAGTTAACTCTGGCAGGCAAACAAACTCAACTCTGCTACATCTGTTGCTCTCTGGCCCTGCTGTGCTGACAAGCTTACTGTATAACTTTGCTTCTTTCTTTATGCTGCAACTTCTCTCTGTAGTCTAACTCTAGATCAGTACCAGGGATCTTTTCCTCCTGGTTTCAGAGGCTCCAAGCTGTGGCCTCCACATCCAGCAGAGCTAAAAATGCTCTACCTGGCTTAGGCACGACATGACCAGCAGGGACGTGGACCTGCTTCTTTCTTTCCCCTAGCAGGGGGTACTCTCCACTGACCTAACTAGAGCCCTCCCCTCCTTAGAGGGAGAATTGGAATGAAAAGAAGGCTACATGGTTATATAGTTTATACGGTTAAAAAAAAAAGATATAAGTCCATCAAGTTCAACCAAGGGATAAGCGGGGACCCCTATACAGTATAATGTCTCCTTGTTACCCCCATACAATAAAATGTCTCCTTGCTGCCCTCATACATTATAATGTCTTCTTGTTGCCCCCATACATTATGTCTCAATGTTGCCCCCATACATTATGTCTCAATGTTGCCCCCATACAATCTAATGTCTCCTTGTTGTCCCCATACATGATAATGTCTCTTTGTGGCCCCCATACAGTAAAATGTCTCCTTGTGTCCCCTATACAATATAGTGTCTCCTTGTTGCCCACATACAGTCTAATGTCTTCTTGTTGCCCCATACAGTATAATGTCTCCTTGTGGCCCCCATAAGGTGTCGGTATAATGTCTCCTTGTTGTCCCCATACGGTATAATGTCTCCTTGTTGTTCCCATACATGATAATATCTCTTTCTGGCCCCCATACTGTATAATGCCTCCATGTGGCCCCCATTCATTATATCTCCTTGTTGCCCCATACAGTATAATGTGTACTTGTGGCCCTCATACAGTATAATGTCTACTTGTGGCCCCCATACAGTATAATGTCTACTTATATTGGATTGGATGCGGACCAAAAATACGGTCTTGTGTATGAGGCCTTAAAGGCATATTTGGATGGACATTACATACAGCACTGCTAAACATACAGGACAATACAGCTCCACATACTGTAAGGCCCCATTCACACATCCGCAATTTTGTTCCGCATTTTGCGGAATGGAATTGCAGACCCATTAATTTCTATAGGGCTGCACGAATACGCAATTCTGTTCCCGAAAAAAATTTAACATGTCCTATTCTATTAGTGCCGGCGATGTGCGGTCCACAAAATGCGGAACGCACATTGCCGATGTTCATGTTTTGCGGATCCGCAAAACCCGTTACAGACGTGTGAATGGACCCTAACTCTTACATCTAGTGACGTCTCCTTTAATGTAGACATTCTCCTTCCTCATCTTCTCCATTCGGAGATGATCGTCTCTGCAGAGTTTGACACTCAGACATCTTAGATTCTTCACTTTTCCATCATTCTCCCCCTACTGGTTCCCCAACATCGTCATCCTGCTGCTACCCCCAATGCCGTGTCCACTGTGGTCCCCAAACACTATACTGCAGAAATAATAGTGCTAAACAGATAGTCCCCCACAATGGCTCACAGACTGCCCTCGATAGTAATACTGCCCCTATAGTACCCCCAAATAGCAACCCCATTAGTAGTGCCCTCCATATTGTGCCCAATAATAATGCCTCTAGTATAATGCCCCCATATATAATGCGCCTCCCCTCTCCATGCTTTGGAGTCTATTAGAGGAATATGCCAATACAGGCCACTAGATTATATTGAAAACTAAGTGTCAATGATGGCTATATATCCATCAATGACCATATTGGTCGATCTAGTGAAAAAAAAAAAGTACTAAAAAACTTTTCACAAATATAAAAAAATATTAAAGTTCAAGTCACACCCCCGGCCCCCCCCCCCCCCTTCCTTAAAATAAAAATACTTAACCAATAAAAAAAAATTAACATCATGGGCATCACCGAGAAGGAAGATAACAGGTAAATTTACTGCATGGCTTACGGTGTAAAAAAATTAATAAAAACCTTTGCCAGAATTGTGTTTTTTCTCATTTCTACCCCATTTGGATTTTTCTTCCCACTACATGCCATGCAACCGTAAATTGTACTATTAGAAAGTACAACTTGTCCCACAAAAAATAAGCCCTCATAAGGCTATGTGAGCTGAAAAATAAAAAAGTTAGGGCTATGGGAAGGCGGGGAGTGAAAAACTAAAAAGCAAAAAAGGAAATTTGCAGGGTCCTCTAAGGGTTAAATAAGCAAACCAATATAAATACAATTACCTTTTAACCTCTAGAGAACCCGGTGATTTTCCGTTATTGCTTTTCCATTTTTTACTCCCAGTATGAGAAAGGGACAACGTTTTTCCTAGCTCTTAGGCCTCATGCACACAAACGTATTTTCTTTCCGTGTCCGTTAAGTTTTTTTTTTGCGGATCGTATACAGAACCATTCATTTCATTGGGTCCGCAAAAAAAGAAATGAGGTTACTCCGTGTGCATTCGGTTTCCGCATGTCCGTATTTCCGTTCCGCAAGAAAATAGAACATGTCATATATTTGTCCGCATTACAGACAAGGATAGGACTGTTCTATGAACACACATTAACCACTTCAGCCCCGCTAGCTGAAACCCCCTTAATAACCAGGCCACTTTTTACACTTCGGCACTACACTACTTTCACCGTTTATCGCTCGGTCATGCAACTTACCACCCAAATAAATTTTACCTCCTTTTCTTCTTAGGCTACTTTCACACTAGCGTTCGATCGGATCCGTTCTGAACGGATCCGCTCATATTAATGCAGACGGTGGCTCCGTTCAGAACGGATCCGTTTGCATTACCATGAACATTAAAACATTGTTCATGTTAGTGCAAACGGATCCGTTTTGACTTTACATTGAAAGTCAATGGGGGACGGATCCGTTTGAAAATTGAGCCATACTGTGTCAACTTCAAACGGATCCGTCCCCATTGACTTACATTGTAAGTCTGGACGGATCCGTTTGCCTCCGCACGGCCAGGCGGACACCCGAACGCTGCAAGCAGCGTTCAGGTGTCCGCCTGCTGAGCGGAGCGGAGGACAAACGGTGCCAGACTGATGCATTCTAAGCGGATCCGTATCCACTCAGAATGCATTAGGGCAGTACGGATCCGTTCGGGGACGCTTGTGAGAGCCTTCAAACGGAACTCACAAGCGGAGCCCCGAACGCAAGTGTGAAAGTAGCCTAATAGAGCTTTCATTTGGTGGTATTTTATTGCTGCTGACATTTTTACTTTTTTTGTTATTAATCGAAATTTAACGATTTTTTTGAAAAAAAATGAAATTTTTCACTTTCAGCTGTAAAATTTTGCAAAAAAAACGACATCCATATATAAATTTTTCACTAAATTTATTGTTCTACATTTCTTTGATTAAAAAAAAATGTTTGGGCAAAAAAAAAAAAATGGTTTGGGTAAAAGTTATAGCGTTTACAAACTATGGTACAAAAATGTGAATTTCCGCTTTTTGAAGCAGCTCTGACTTTCTGAGCACCTGTCATGTTTCCTGAGGTTCTACAATGCCCAAACAGTAGAAAACCCCCACAAATGACCCCATTTCGGAAAGTAGACACCCTAAGGTATTCGCTGATGGGCATAGTGAGTTCATAGAACTTTTTATTTTTTGTCACAAGTTAGCGGAAAATGATGATTTTTATTTAAAAAAATTTTTTTCTTACAAAGTCTCATATTCCACTAACTTGCGACAAAAAATAAAAAACTCTAGGAACTCGCCATGCCCCTCACGGAATACCTTGGGGTGTCTTCTTTCCAAAATGGGGTCACTTGTGGGGTAGTTATACTGCCCTGGCAATTTAGGGGCCCAAATGTGTGAGAAGTAGTTTGCAATCAAAATGTGTAAAAAATGTGCCCCTTTGCCCACCTTGGCTGCAAAAAAGTGTGACACATCTGGTATCGCCGTACTCAGGAGAAGTTGGGCAATGTGTTTTGGGGGGGTCATTTTACATATACCCATGCTGGGTGAGAGAAATATCTTGGCAAAAGACAACTTTTCCAATTTTTTTTATACAAAGTTGGCATTTGACCAAGATATTTCTCTCACCCAGCATGGGTATATGTAAAATGACACCCCAAAACACATTCCCCAACTTCTCCTGAGTACGGCGATACCACATGTGTGACACTTTTTTGCAGCCTAGATGCGCAAAGCGGCCCAAATTCCTTTTAGGAGGGCATTTTTAGACATTTGGATCCCAGACTTCTTCTCACGCTTTCGGGCCCCTAAAAAGCCAGGGCAGTATAAATACCCCACATGTGACCCCACTTTGGAAAGAAGACACCCCAAGGTATTCAATGAGGGGCCTGGCGAGTTCCTAGAATTTTTTTTTTTTTGTTGCATAAGTTAGCGGAAATTGATTTTTTTTTTGTTTTTTTTCCAACAAAGTCTCCCTTTCCGCTAACTTAGGACAAAAATTTCAATCTTTCATGGACTCAATATGCCCCTCACGGAATACCTTGGGGTGTCTTCTTTCTGAAATGGGGTCACATGTGGGGTATTTATACTGCCCTGGCTTTTTAGGGGCCCTAAAGCGTGAGAAGAAGTCTGGAATATAAATGTCTAAAAATGTTTACGCATTTGGATTCCGTGAGGGGTATGGTGAGTTCATGGGAGATTTTATTTTTTGACACAAGTTAGTAGAATATGAGACTTAGTAAGAAAAAACAAACAAAAAAATATATATATTTCCGCTAACTTGGGCCAAAAAAATGTCTGAATGGAGCCTTACAGGGGGGGGTGATCAATGACAGGGGGTGATCAGGGAGTCTATATGGGTGATCACCCCCCTGTAAGGCTCCATTCAGACGTCCGTATGATTTTTACGGATCCACGGATACATGGATCGGATTCCGCAAAACACATACGGACGTCTGAATGGAGCCTTACAGGGGGGTGATCAATGACAAGGGGGTGATCAATGACAGGGGGTGATCAGGGAGTCTATATGGGTGATCACCCCCCTGTCATTGATCACCCCCCTGGTAAGGCTCCATTCAGACGTCCGTATGATTTTTACGGATACGTGGATCGGATACATGGATCGGATCCGCAAAACACATGCGGACGTCTGAATGGAGCCTTACAGGGGGGTGATCAATGACAGGGGGTGATCAGGGAGTGTATATGGGTGATCACCCCTCTGTCATTGATCACCCCCCTGTAAGGCTCCATTCAGACATCCGCATGTGTTTTGCGGATCCGATCCATGTATCCGTAAAAATCATACGGACGTCTGAATGGAGCCTTACAGGGGGGTGATCAATGACAGGGGGTGATCAGGGAATCTATATGGGTGATCACCCGCCTGTCATTGATCACCCCCCTGTAAGGCTCCATTCAGACGTCCGTATGTTTTTTGCGGATCCGATCCATGTATCCGTGGATCCGTAAAAATCATACGGACGTCTGAACGGAGCCTGACAGGGGGGTGATCAATGACAGGGGGGTGATCAGGGAGTTTATATGGGGTGATCATGGGTGATTAAGGGGTTAATAAGTGACGGGTGGGGGGGTGTAGTGTAGTGTTTGGTGCGACTGTACTGAGCTGCCTGTGTCCTCTGGTGGTCGATCCTAACAAAAGGGACCACCAGAGGACCAGGTAGGAGGTATATTAGACGCTGTTATCAAAACAGCGTCTAATATACCTGTTGGGGGTTAAAAAAAAAATCACATCTCCAGCCTGCAAGCGAGCGATCGCCGCTGGCAGGCTGGAGATCCTGTCTCTTACCTTCTGTGCCTGTGTGCGCGCATTCACAGGAAATCTCGGCCCTCGCGAGATGACGCGTATATGCGTCACTGTGCGCAGGGCTGCCGCCTCCGGACCGCACATCTGCGTTAGGCGGTCCGGAGGCGGTTAAAATGCGCCGTGTGAACGTGTGCCAGGGTCTATTCACACAGGGCACTCATGTGGTGGAACTGCTGAGATTTTCTGAGAATTATGACAAAAATGTTACCATGTGAAGCATCAGACCTCAGTTATTACCTCTTAGATGCACATTGTGGTTATATTCTGTTTTTCTTTCCTGTCATAGGCTATGGTTATATGGAAAATGTGATGACAGAAGGGTGTGAATGCACACTTACAGGAAAAAGTGACTCAATCACACTGACTGGATAAAAGAAGGAAAATACAAAATATGGAAGGTATTACTATGGGATATCTTGCAAGACTCTCCTCAATAATAATAACAAGGCCAGAACACGAGACGAGAGCTCCTAGAAGACACAGGAAGATTGCGCCCACCACTGTCCGGTTACAGGAAGAACATTTACCTCATACCCGTCTTCCCGCCATTTCAAGTTCGGAACCGCCGAGGCTGAAAGGGGGTGGAGCCAGGCGGCCGTTTCATAAAAACTGACAAGCCTTTCACCAATTTCAGAGGCGGGGTTTCTGCCGCGCCAGCTTCTGATTTGCTGCAATAACCATCAATCAAACCTGTGACCCCCCCCCCCCCCCTACATTAATTACAGGCGCGACCTGACACAAATGTTCGAGAGCCGAGGTAAAAGTTCTTCCCGCGCTAGAGACCACGTGATCAGACTCCGCCTATGGTCTCTCAGGTGGAAATCAGAAAATGGTGGCTCTGAGTGTGATGCTGACTGGAATACCGTGTATTATGTCACTGAGGACGGTGTATGAGTGCAGCCAGTCCTGATAGAATACTGTTTATTATCCCAATTATGGAATTAGACATTTTTCCAAGGTATTTAATCCCTGACAAGATGAGTATTTTGATCAAGACATAGATATGTGAGGTAATATGGATGGCTTGTCCTTCAATGTCCCACATGTAGATTAGGAGAGATGGCAGTTAATGGGTTAGTAGCGTCTATCATGAACAATTATGTACATACATTCTGTATGGAGCCCCTGCTGTATCCGCCAGCATCGCCGTAAATGGCTGCGGATTAACCCCTAGTATGCCGCTGCCTGCGGCATACAGGGGTTTTCGCGGGGGTCTCCGGCCTGCATTCTTATGCTTATTGGGTCCCTGCGCTGTCCCTGTTTTCATGAAGTGCTGATTTATTGATGAGAAATCAAAGCTTCATAAAAACAGGAAAACATGACTGATTATACAATGTGGATGATAATAGCACTGGCCCGTGGTATGTTTTACAGCCCCTAATACACATGGCAGGGCCCGGAGCTGATAATGACACCTGCGATGTGTATTAGGGGCTGTAAAACACATAGCAGGCCAGTGCTGTCATTATTATGCACATTGGCCAGTTATGGGTGAGCACCTCAAGCTCATCTCGGCCCCTTCATTGATGCACCACATCCCCCCAAGTGATCCAAGGATAGCCACCTTTCCCGACTCCTGCTCTCCACTCAGGCAGGTATGAAGACGTCACGCCTGCCACAGCCTGTGTGTGTATAATATATATATATATATATATATATATATATATATGAGTGTCTGTTCTTTATGCGCGGCCATATTTGGCACACAGGTACCTCAGGTGTCCGAGACGCAGCTCTCTAGGACCTACCGTTCCGAGATATTCCCAAAAAATGACCCACGTTAGCCAATACAAAAAATGGACTCAGGGCGGTGGCTCACTTCAGGCGGAATTCTGGAATAGGTGCTGCTAACCCAAAAATAGAGGAACACCCACCCTCTAGTAATGAGTGATCAATTTAAAGCCAAGATTATGGGCGAGCACACTGCACTTGGACCATAACGCTGGGTTCACATCTGAGCGTTCGCGATGGAGCGCTCTGTATGCGCGATTGTACGGGCGTTTGCAATCGCGCATACAGAGACAAGCAAACGCCCATTGTCGCACGTTCCCGGAAGTCTATGTACGGGAACGCGCGACAATACGCCCCAAAGAAGCTCATGTACTTCTTGGGGCGTCGGGCGTTTTACAGCACAATCGTACGCGCTGTAAAACGCCCAGGTGAGAACCATTCCATAGGGAAGCATTGGTTTCTCCTTGTTGAAGGTTTTACGGCGCTTAGGAACGCGCTGTAAAGTGCTCAGGTGTGAACCCAGCCTAATAATCAGATAACATTTGTGAGTAAAATTTAATTAAATAAGGGTACTTTCACACTTGCGTTTTTCTTTTCCGGCATAGAGTTCCGTCACAGGGGCTCTATACCGGAAAAGAACTGAGCAGTTCTATCCCCATGCATTCTGAATGGAGAGTAAGGCCTCTTTTACACTTGCGTTGTCCGGATCCGGCGTGTACTCCACTTGCCAAAATTACACGCCGGATCCGGAAAAACGCAAGTGAACTGAAAGCATTTGAAGACGGATCCGTCTTCAAAATGCATTCAGTGTTACTATGGCAGCCAGGACGCTATGAAAGTCCTGGTTGCCATAGTAGTAGTGGGGAGCGGTATACTTACCGTCCGTGCGGCTCCCGGGGCGCTCCAGAATGACGTCAGAGCGCCCCATGCGCATGGATGACGTGCCATGCGATCACGTCATTCATGCGCATGGGGCGCCCTGACGTCACTCTGGAGCGCCCGGGAAGCCGCACGGACGGTAAGCATACTGCTCCCCCGCTCCCCACTACACTTTACCATGGCAGACAGGACTTTAGCGTCCCGGCAGCCATGATAACCATTCAGAAAAAGCTAAACGTCGGATCCGGCAATGCGCCGAAACGACGTTTAGCTTAAGGCCGGATCCGGATCAATGCCTTTCAATGGGCATTAATTCCGGATCCGGCCTTGTGGCAAGTGTTCAGGGTTTTTGTCCGGAGCAAAAAGCGCAGCATGCTGCGGTATTTTCTCCGGCCAAAAAACGTTCCGGTCCTGAACTGAAGACATCCTGATGCATCCTGAACGGATTTCTCTCCATTCAGAATGCATTAGGATAAAACTGATCAGGATTCTTCCGGCATAGAGCCCCAACGACGGAACTCTATGCCGGAAGAAAAGAACGCAGGTGTGAAAGAGCCCTAATCCGTTCAGTTTGCATCAGGATGTCTTCAGTTCAGTCGTTTTGACTGATCAGGCAAAAGAGAAAACCGCAGCATGCTACGGTTTTCTCTCCGGCGAAAAAAAGTGAAGACATGCCTGAACGCCGGATCCGACATTTTTTCCCATAGGAATGTATTAGCGCCGGATCCGGCATTCAGAATGCCAGATCCGGCATTCAGAATGCCGGATCCGTCGTTCCGGCATGCGCAAATCGGTAAAGATGTGAAAAAATGTACAAGACGGATCGTCGGTCCGCATGACAAGCGGAGAGATGGATCCGTCCTTGCAATGCATTTGTGAGCAAATTTTCAATTTCTATCCATTTTTTTCCAGTACCAAAGCAAGGGTTAACAGCCAAACAAAATGCTATATTTATGGCTCTGCTTCTGTAGTTTACAGAAACACCCCATATGTGGTCGTAAACCGCTGTACGGGCACACGGCAGGGTGCAGAAGGAAAGGAATGTCATACAGTTTTGGAAGGCAGATTTTGCTGGACCTTTTTTTTTGACACAATGTCCCATTTGAAGCCCCCCTGATGCACCCCTAGAGTAGAAACTCCCCCAAATTGACCCCATTTTAGAAACTACGGGATAGGGTGGCAGTATTGTTGGTACTAGTTTAGGGTACATATGATTTTTGGTTGCTCTATATTTATACACTTTTTGTGAGGCAAGGTAACAAGAAATAGCTGTTTTGGCACCGTTTTTATTTTTTGTTATTTTCAACATTCATCTGACAGGTTAGATCATGTAATATTTTTATAGAGCAGGTTGTCACGGACGCGGCGATACCTATTATGTATACAATTTTTTTTATTTATGTAAGTTTTACACAATGATTTCATTTTTGAAACAAAAAAAATCATGTTTCAGTGTCTCCATAGTCTGAGCCATAGTTTTTTCAGTTTTTGGGCAAATATCTTGGGTAGGGTATAATTTTTGCGGGATGAGATGACGGTTTGATTGGCACTATGTTGGGGTGCATATGACTTTTTGATAGCTTGCTATTACACTTTTTGTGAAGTAAGGTGACAAAAAATAGCTTTTTTTACACCGTTTCTTTTTTTTTTTTTACGGTATTCACCTTAGGGGTTAGGTCATGTGATATTTTTATAGAGAAGATTATTACGGACGCGGCGATACCTAATATGTATACTTTTTTTTTATTTATGTAAGTTTTACACAATTATTTCATTTTTGAAACAAAAAAAATCATGTTTCAGTGTCTCCATAGTCTGAGAGCCATAGTTTTTTTTAGTTTTTGGGCAAATATCTTGTGTAGGTTAGCATTTTTGCGGGATGAGATGACGGTTTGATTGGCACTATTTTGGGGTGCGTATGACTTTTTGATCGCTTGCTATTACACTTTTTGTGAAGTAAAGTGACAAAAAATAGCTTTTTTTACACTTTTTCTTTTTTATGGTATTAACCTGAGGGGTTAGGTCATGTGATATTTTTATAGAGCAGGTTATTACAGACCTAATATGTATACTTTTTTTTATTTATGTAAGTTTTACACAATTATTTTATTTTTGAAAAACAAAAAAATCAAGTTTTAGTGTCTCCATATTCTGCGAGCCATAGTTTTTTCAGTTTTTGGGCGATTATCTTAGGTAGGGTCTCATTTTTTGCGGAATGAGGTGACGGTTTGATTGGTACTATTTTGGCGTACATACAACTTTTTTGATCACTTTTATTACCTTTTTTGGGAAGTAAGGTGGTCAAAATTTCAATTTCATGATAGTTTTTTATTTTTATGGCGTTCACCGTTGAGGTAAAGTAACATGACCGTTTTATAGATCAGGTCGTTACGGATGCGGTGATATCAAACGTGTAGGGAATTTTTTTTTTTTCATTTTTAATCAGTGATAAATGTGTTTTTTTTACTTTTTTTTACTTTTTTTTTACTTTTTTTGATCCAGACCCACTTGGTTCTTGAAGATCCAGTGGGTCTGATGTCTGTATAATACAGTACAGTACACTATATAGTGTATTGTACTGTATTTTACTTACACTTTGTCTGAACAGATCTATGCCTTTAGCACAGATCTGTTCAGCACCATGGACAGCAGGATGCCTGAGAAGGCGTCCTATTGCCATGGGAACCTTCCGCGTCTGCCACAACTGAGCAGACAGGGAAGGGGAAGGAGGGGAACTCCCTCCCTCTGTGAGACCATCCTGTCTGGGGGCTGCAAAGGCACAGCAGCCCCCCGATGGGAGAGGGGGGAGCTCCCTGACTGTTAACCTCTTCCATACAGCGGTTCGTATGGACCGCGGTATGAAAAGGGTTAAACGGCTGACAACGCATCACAGATATCAGCCGTTTATACCAGAGTGTCAGCAATGTGCTGACACTCTGGTAAACCCACTGGATACCAATGATTATTCAAGAAGAGGTAGGCGGGGGATCGCGATCCCGCCTGCGGCACCGCCAGCCGCCCTCACAGCATGCAACCCCCCCTGCCTGCATAAAATCATTCAGGGGTGCAGCGGGCGGTGAAAAATATATATTTTTGGCATACTAAAGTTTCTGATCCACGCGGAAACTGCAGAAAGCGCAGCAAACCGCAGGTCTGAATTGACCTGCGGTTTGCTGCGATCGCTGACATGGGGGTTCACGGGACCCCCCGCGCATTTAGCCTAGGTAGCGGCGGTGATCGGAACAACACATGATGTACCGGTACGTCATGTGTCCTTAAGTACCAGGACGACATGACGTACCGGTACGTCATGTGTCCTGAAAAGGTTAAAGGGGCGGTCACAGTTAAAGGGGCAGGCACCGTGGAGGTCTCTGTTAAAGGGGCGGCCACTGTGAAGATCACTGTAAAGGGGTGGTCACTGTTAAAGGGGCGGGCACTGTTGAGGTCACTGTTAAAGGGGCAAGCACTGTTAAAGTGGCGGGCACTTTGAAGGTCAATGTTAAAGGGGCGGGTACTGTAGAGGTCACTGTTATGGGGGAAACTGTCGATATCTTTTTACGACACACGGAAACATAAAATGAAATAGATGAAATATGCCCGTGCGAAGTCTTATATATAAATATATATATATATATATATATATATATATATATATATATATATATATATATATATATATATATATATATATATATATAGAAAGAAAAATGGCGGCACTGGCTTCCAGGTGAGAAGACGGGTGCACGTCCCAAAGGGAATGGACTGATTTCCCTGATAAATATTCTAGGAAAAATGAGCGGCACTCCAAGAATAAAAGTAGTGAACCCTTTATTCACACCACTGGTGTGAATAAAGGGTTCACTACTTTTATTCTTGGAGTGCCGCTAATTTTTCCTAGAGTGTGTGTATATATATATATATATATATATTAGTTGAAGAAAAATAGGACTGCACTCCGGATAAAAGTGAAGATATGTGAAATTTTATTCACCCATAGTATGGCAACTCAGCGACGTTTCGGCTCACAAGAGCCTTCTTCCAGCCATAGCCAGGCTATGAGCTGTGCGCTGCGAATGGCCAGTGCCGCAGCAAGGGACACGCCTCCTACAAAAAAATCAGTCCAGTACAACAGACGGAGCTGAGACACCGGAGCCTATACCGGGCGAACGGAGCGGCGCCCAGACATACTAGTAAGTGCAGGGGGACCCCTGGGCGCCGCTCTGCCCACAGGTATAGTTAGTTTTTAGTTTGTATACTAGTGAAAGGTCCTCTTTAACCACTTCAGCCCCGCTAGCTGAAACCCCCTTCATGACCAGAGCACTTTTTACACTTCGGCACTGCACTCCTTTCACCGTTTATCGCTCGGTCATGCAACTTACCACCCAAATGAATTTTACCTCCTTTACTTCTCACTAATGGAGCTTTCATTTGGTGGTATTTTATTGCTGCTGACATTTTTACTTTTTTTGTTATTAATCAAAATGTAACGATTTTTTTGCAAATAAATGACATTTTTCACTTTCGGCTGTAAAATTTTGCAAAAAAAACGACATCCATATATACATTTTTCACCAAATTTATTGTTCTACATGTCTTTGATAAAAAAAAATGTTTGGGCAAAAAAAAAAATGGTTTGGGTAAAAGTTATAGCGTTTACAAACTATGGTACAAAAATGTGAATTTCCGCTTTTTGAAACAGCTCTGATTTTCTGAGCACCTGTCATGTTTCCTGAGGTTCTACAATGCCCAGACAGTAGAAAAACCCCACAAATGACCCCGTTTCGGAAAGTAGACACCCTAAGGTATTCGCTGATGGGCATAGTGAGTTCATAGAACTTTTTATTTTTTGTCACAAGTTAGCGGAAAATGATGATGATTTTTTATTTTTTATTTTTTCTTACAAAGTCTCATATTCCACTAACTTGCGACAAAAAAAAAAAAATTCTAGGAACTCGCCATGCCCCTCACAGAATACCTTGGGGTGTCTTCTTTCCAAAATGGGGTCACTTGTGGCGTAGTTATACTGCCCTGGCAATTTAGGGGCCCATATGTGTGAGAAGAACTTTGCAATCAAAATCTGTAAAAAATGACCGGTGAAATCCGAAAGGTGCACTTTGGAATATGTGCCCCTTTGCCCACCTTGGCATCAAAAAAGTGTCACACATCTGGTATCGCCGTACTCAGGAGAAGTTGGGGAATGTGTTTTGGGGTGCCATTTTACATATACCCATGCTGGGTGAGAGAAATATCTTGGCAAAAGACAACTTTTCCCATTTTTTTATACAAAGTTGGCATTTGACCAAGATATTTTTCTCACCCAGCATGGGTATATGTAAAATGACACCCCAAAACACATTCCCCAACTTCTCCTGAGTACGGCGATACCAGATGTGTGACACTTTTATGCTGCCAAGGTGGGCAAAGGGGCACATATTCCAAAGTGCACCTTTCGGGTTTCGCCGGTCATTTTTTACACATTTTGATTGCAAGGTACTTCTCACACATTTGGGCCCCTAAATTGCCAGGGCAGTATAACTACGCCACAAGTGACCCCATTTTGGAAAGAAGACACCCCAAGGTATTCCGTGAGGGGCATGGCGAGTTCCTAGAATTTTTAATTTTTTGTCGCAAGTTAGTGGAATATGAGACTTTGTAAGGAAAAAAGGAAAAAAATGAAAAATCATCATTTTCCACTAACTTGTGACAAAAAATAAAAAATTCTAGGAACTCGCCGTGCCCCTCACGGAATACCTTGGGGTGTCTTCTTTCCAAAATGGGGTCACTTGTGGCGTAGTTATACTGCCCTGGCAATTTAGGGGCCCAAATGTGTGAGAAGTACCTTGCAATAAAAATGTGTAAAAAATGGCCTGCGAAATCCGAAAGGTGCACTTTGGAATGTGGGCCCCTTTGCCCACCTAGGCTGCAAAAAAGTGTCACACATCTGGTATCGCCGTACTCAGGAGAAGTTGGGGAATGTGTTTTGGGGTGTCATTTTACATATACCCATGCTGGGTGAGATAAATATCTTGGCAAAAGACAACTTTTCCAATTTTTTTATACAAAGTTGGCATTTGACCAAGATATTTTTCTCACCCAGCATGGGTATATGTAAAATTACACCCCAAAACACATTCCCCAACTTCTCCTGAGTACGGCGATACCAGATGTGTGACACTTTCTTGCAGCCTAGATGCGCAAAGGTGCCCAAATTCCTTTTAGGAGGGCATTTTTAGACATTTGGATCCCAGACTTCTTCTCACGCTTTAGGGCCCCTAAAAAGCCAGGGCAGTATAAATACCCCACATGTGACCCCACTTTGGAAAGAAGACACCCCGAGGTATTCAATGAGGGGCCTGGCGAGTTCATAGAATTTTTATTTTTTTGCATAAGTTAGCGGAAATTTATTATTTTTATTTTTTTCTCACAAAGTCTCACTTTCCGCTAACTTAGGACAAAAATGTCAATCTTTCATGGACTCAATATGCCCCTCAGCGAATACCTTGGGGTGTCTTCTTTCCGAAATGGGGTCACATGTGGGGTATTTATACTGCCCTGGCTTTTTAGGGGCCCTAAAGCGTGAGAAGAAGTCTGGAATAAAAATGTCTAAAAATGTTTACGCATTTGGATTCCGTGAGGGGTATGGTGAGTTCATGTGAGATTTAATTTTTTGACACAAGTTAGTGGAATATGAGACTTTGTAAGAAAAAACAAACAAAAAAAATATATATTTCCGCTAACTTGAGCCAAAAAAATGTCTGAATGGAGCCTTACAGGAGGGGTGATCAATGACAGGGGGGTGATCAATGACAGGGGGGTGATCACCCATATAGACTCCCTGATCACCTCCATCATTGATCACCCCCCTGGTAAGGCTCCATTCAGAGGTCCGTATGATTTTTACGGATACATGGATCGGATCCGCAAAACACATGCGGACGTCTGAATGGAGCCTTACAGGGGGGTGATCAATGACAGGGGGTGATCAGGGAGTGTATATGGGTGATCACCCCCCTGTCATTGATCACCCCCCTGTAAGGCTCCATTCAGACGTCCGTATGATTTTTACGGATCCATGGATACATGGATCGGATCCGCAAAACACATGCGGACGTCTGAATGGAGCCTTACAGGGGGGTGATCAATGACGGGGTGATCAGGGAGTGTATATGGGATGATCACCCCCCTGTAAGGCTCCATTCAGACGTCCGCATGTGTTTTGCGGATCCGATCCATGTATCCATGGATCCGTAAAAATCATACGGACGTCTGAATGGAGCCTTGCAGGGGGGTGATCAATGACAGGGGGGTGATCAATGACAGGGGGTGATCAGGGAATCTATATGGGTGATCACCCGCCTGTCATTGATCACCCCCCTGTAAGGCTCCATTCAGACGTCCGCATGTGTTTTGCGGATCCGATCCATGTATCCATGGATCCGTAAAAATCATACGGACGTCTGAATGGAGCCTTGCAGGGGGGTGATCAATGACAGGGGGGTGATCAATGACAGGGGGGTGATCAATGACAGGGGGTGATCAGAGAATCTATATGGGTGATCACCCGCCTGTCATTGATCACCCCCCTGTAAGGCTCCATTCAGACGTCCGTATGTGTTTATGTGTTTTGCGGATCCGATCCATGTATCTGTGGATCCGTAAAAATCATACGGACGTCTGAACAGAGCCTGACAGGGGGGTAATCAATGACAGGGGGGTGATCAATGACAGGGGGGGTGATCAGGGAGTTTATATGGGGTGATCAGGGGTTTATAAGGGGTTAATAAGTGACGGGGGGGGGGGTGGAGTGTAGTGTTTGGTGCGACTTTACTGACCTACCTGTGTCCTCTGGTGGTCGATCCTAACAAAAGGGACCACCAGAGGACCAGGTAGTAGGTATATTAGACGCTGTTATCAAAACAGCGTCTAATATACCTGTTAGGGGTTAAAAAAAATCAGATCTCCAGCCTGCCAGCGAACGATCGCCGCTGGCAGGCTGGAGATCCACTCGCTTACCTTCTGTTCCTGTGAGCGCGCGCGCCTGCGTGCGCGCGTTCACAGGAAATCTCGGGTATCGCGAGATGACGCGCCGATGCGTCCAGGAGGAACAAATCAACCACCTCCCGGACGCATCGGCGCGTTAGGCGGTCGGGAGGTGGTTAAAGGGACGAGCACTGCGTAGGTCACTGTAAAGGGGCAGTCACTATTAAAGGGGCGGAAAAGGGGCAGTCACTATTAAATGGGCGGGCACTGGGGAGTTCAATGTCAAAGGGGTAGTCAATGTTAAAGGGGCGGCCACTGTGGAGGTCACTGTTAAAGGGGTGGGCACTGTGGAGGTCACTGTTAAAGGGGCAGGCACTGTGGAGGTCACTGTTAAAGGGGCAGACACCATTAAAGGAACAGGCAATGTGGAGGTCATTGTTAAAGGGGATGGGCACTGTGGAGGTCACTGTCAAAAGGGCAGGCACTGTGAAGGTCAGTGTTGAAGGGGCGGCCATTGTGGAGGTCAATGTTAAAGGGGCAGGCACTGTGGAGGTCACTGTTATGGGGGATACTGTTGATATCTTTTACGACATATGGAAACATGAAATTAAATAGATGAAATATACCCGTGCGAAGCCGGGTCCTTCTGCTAGTATATATATATATATATATATATATATATATATATATATATATATATATATATATATATATATAAAACTGTGCCCCTAATAATTAGACTACCCCTAATAATATATGTATATTTCAATACTCGCAAAAAGTTTGGGATATTTGGCTTGTGGGTGAAATTTCAGGATGAACCTAAAATGCCCTCTAACCTTTACAGGTGAACTTAATATGACCTTCTCTAATTTTCTGAATGCACAGGTCCCACTGTTTAATGTTTCAGTACTTTTTGCACTTGCTGTTCTCTAACACGAAGCTTAACAGCCAAATACAGGTGTTTGATCCACAAATCCCAATAGATTTCCTGGTTTAATTAGAATTGGTATTCAAACAGTCCTCCTCATCATGCTGTTCACATTTTCACATCATGAGACCAAGACAACACCTAACAATTGATCAACAGTACCTCACCATTGTGAGACTTCAAGCAGGATGGTTTCAGACGGAAGTGGCCACTGAGCTTAGAGTGTCACAGAGTGTAATCAGCAGCTTGTATCATAGATACAGATAGACTGGAAGCGTCAGTAAAGGCATAAAGGCAGAGAAGTGGATGTTCTTTGGCCACATTCCACACTGATGACCGCTTCATTGTGAACACTGCCCGGCGGATCCGGATGATGAATGCTGCACAACTCCAGCCACATTTAGGGGAGGTGAGAGGCATCCAAGTGTCACGTCAAACCATTCGGAACCGTTTACATCAGCGTGGTCTGTGTGCTAGACGACCTGCAAGGGTACCTGAACACACCACCAGGCACAGGCTTCATCGTCTTGCATGGGCCAGGGAGCATCCACGCTGGACGAGGAACCAGTGGGCCTTAATGCTGTTCACTGATGAAAGTCAATTTATGCTGAATAGACATGATGGCTGCCAACAAGGTTGAAGATCAGCCACTGTTGTCACCAGACGATCCTTTGGTAGTGGTGGTGTTACAGTGTTAACAGGTGTGTTTAGTCAATACAGAACTGCCCTACACTTGATGCTCAAGGCCACATGAAAAGTTATTGAGATGTAGAATTTTTTTTGTGGGGTTATACCCACCACTGGTGTTGGCCAGTGATGGACGGACGTTTCGCGAATGCGTGTTCGCAATCAAATGTTCGCGAACCGCGAGTTCACTGCAGGCACCATTCACTTTAGTGGCAGGCAAACCTGAAAAACCTTCAGGTCATATTTGCAGCCACCAAATACTTACTAGAAGTTCACAAATAGTCCCACAACATGGACAGTGATATACCAGAGGAGGATTAATGGCAAAAATTCCCACAAAAAATATGTATTTTGATCAGGGGCAATTTTTATGCGTCTTAAAGGGAAACTCTCAAAAATGTGCCCTGCTGGAGCCTATAACAATTTTATTTTAGGCCACGGGAGTACGGGCCCCAAAAATTAGGCATTCACCTGACAGAAAAGAACAAGTGAGTATGTGGCTGGAGGTATATTAGACAGTCAGTGGATGACAATTTTACTGCAGGCCAGTGGAGTACAGGCCCCAAACATTAGGCATTCACCTGACAGAAAAGTGATTATGTATTTTGTGGAAGCAGGTATATCGCACCCCTCAATCTGTATTTTGTGGAAGCAGGTATATCAAACCCCTTAATCAATATTTTGTGGAAGCAGGTACAGGGCTTCCGATGGCGACCAAAATGGTCACCAATGCGACTTAGAATTGCAAAATCGCGACAAGACTTTGTAGTCTTGTCGCCATTTGCGCCTAGACCCTCCGCTGCTCTGCCTGTCACACAGGAGTTGAACTGAAGTCCCATGTTCTTCTCAACAGCACAGGGGAGAGGGACGCAGTCCCTCCCCCTGTGCCGCTGCTGCTGCCACTAATGGGCTCATAGAAGCGAGGAGGAGGGCCGCACCTTAGGGGTTTATAGCGGCAGAAGACAGCACGCAGTCATAGAGTTGCCGGGTATGGGAATATGGCCGGCACCTGTAGCCTGCGTTTGTATTCAGGCATCAACTATATTCATTGGTGGCACAGTGCACGCCCCCCCCCAAACCCCAGTATTATAAAGTATAATCATTGGTGGCACAGTGCACCCCCCCCCCCCCCCAGTATTATAACTATTATAATCATTGGTGGCAGTTCTGATCGGAGCCCCAGCAGTGTATTGTGGGTCTCCGATCGGCTACTTAGGCCCTAGCTGCCATGGTGAGCTCCCTGCTGCTGTGTGTACTATGCACAGGGCAGCAGGCAGAGTGTGAAGTCCTATTCACTCTGATAGAGCTCTATTAGGGTAAATAGGACAAGGGATTAAAATATCCCAGGTTCTAGCCCCTAAGGGGAGAAATAGGTATTAAATAAAAAGTTTTAAAAAATTAATTTAAAAAGTTAAAAAAACACACACCAAAATATTGAGTATAAATCACCCCCTTTCCCAATTTTACATATAAAATATATAAACAATAAATAAATATTACATATAGCCACATCCAAAAAAGTGCGAACTATTAAAATATTTAAAAATATCTCCTATGCGGTGAACGCCATCACAGAAAAAAAAAACGTGCAATTTGCCATTTTTTTGCTACCTTGTCCCAACAAAAATTAGGATCGGACTGTTCTATTATGGTCCAGACGTTCCATAAAATGTGGAATGCACGCGGCTTTTTTGTTGTTTTATTTTTTTCACGTGGTATCGAGTATCGCAATACTTTTTTATAGTATCAAAATAGAGTCAAAATTTTGGTATCGTGACAACCCTAGGTAAGACATGTCTTTTTTTAATCTTATTTTAATTATATGGTATTTATATGTATTATTATTATTATTATTTATTATTATTAAATTTGGCGACTAAAAATTTAAATTTAGCGACTACATTTTTCAGGTTAGGAGCCAATGGCTCCTTGATATTATTTTTTTAGTCTGGAGCCCTGAGATATATCGCACCCCTCAATCAGTATTTTGTGGAAGCTGGTGTATCGCAGGCCTCAATCAATATTTGGTGGAAGCAGGTATATAGAACCCCTTAATCAGTATTTTGTAAAAGCAGGTATATCCTGTCCCTCAATCAGTATTTTGTGGAAACTGGTATATAGAACAAAATAGTGAATGTGGCGCACAGGAATAACTAGGACCAACAGAGGTACACTCAGTAAAAAAGGACTCACCCTGTCCCTTGTAAATGGAAAATGTGAAACAAAGTGGAACTGGGCACTCAAGGTATCCGGACCATAAGGAATTTATTAACACATAAAATAAATGAATAAAAAGTATCAATTTGCGCAACCCATGATATACAATGACATCCTGATAAAACTAATCAGCAAAAATAGATAATATATGAGAATAAATAGTATGTGAAAATATATAAAAGCAATATCAAGGTCCAGTAGATATAATAACAATGAGATGATGCAGACAGAGGTAGCGGCGTCCCGCTCTATGCAATTCCCAGCGGGACGCCGCTACCTCTGTCTGCATATATTGTTTCTACTGTGGCATACAGGACCTTCTTTTGTGGTATCATACCAGGATTACTCATTGGCTTTATCCCAGGACATTTTTACTAGTATATTTATACTTGGGACTGTTCACTATTGGAGCCCATACGTCATTCATCTCATTGTTATTATATCTACTGGACCTTGATATTGCTTTTATATATTTTCACATACTATTTATTCTCATATATTATCAATTTTTGCTGATTAGTTTTGTTTTATCAGGATGTCATTGTAAATCATGGGTTGTGCATATTGATACTTTTTATTCATTTATTTTATGTGTTAATAAATTCCTTATGGTCTGGATATCTTGAGAGTGCCCAGTTCCACTTTGTTTCAGGTATATAGAACACCTGATCAATATTTGGAGGAAGCAGGTATATCGCACTTTTTAATCAGCATTTTGTGGAAGCAGGTATATCAAACCCCTTAATCAATATTTTGTGGAAGCAGGTATTTTCCCCTCCCCCACGACAGCCCCACAGAGAGAGGGATCCACCCCCAGGGACAGGAAGCCTACAGAATAAAAAGGTGGAGCCTCTCTACCCCTTCAGTGGTTTCCTGTCCCTGGAGTGGGAGACCTACAGTTTTTTTCCTTTTAGGTTTCTTACCGTCGGTCTATGTTTCCTAGGGGGCCCTAGAGGGCTGCCGGTAGCTGCCAGGGTCCATCGCGCTGCTGGGCAGGCTGACAGGACCCTAGGATATGGAGGTGCTCTGGGGGCCCTCTGTATCTTGCGGCAGGCATGTGGGTTACCTCTCAGGGAGAGCTCTGCCCCATGAAAGCTCCATCCGGGAGCGGACGTAACATGCGGGCATCCTTGAGGTGATGACGTGCTTCCTGTGGGGGACGCCGCTTGTGCGGTATGTAAGAGAACAAGCCAGACCAGTCCCTGAGCTATTACAGAACGGTCTGTGCTTGACTGAATGTATGCTTTCCTCTAAACGATTCCCTCACCATTAGTAATGCAGATTAGGGGTTAACTATTCATTTTTTACTTAGTGAATAGGCTCCCTACTTCCTCTTTTCTGCCATGGAGGAAGAAAGAAGACAAGAATCTGCAGAGGGAGAAATGGTGAATCCCATCCTGGTAGTTGATCAATCTTCCTTGGGGTAAGTGGCTCATTTATGATACTCCATCTCATTTTTGGCCCTTTGTATTTTCTTTTTTCCAGCCTAAATCTAAGAAGATGCTGGCAAAAAGAAAAAAACTAAGAGCGTGCGCTGTGTAGGACATCGCTATCTTCTTCTTATGGAAAGAAATTATGCCAAGCTTGGATCGACAAGACCATATCCGACGAGTCACCTTCATTGTTAGAAAATATAAGATCCCTCATTAAAACGGAAGTTAAAAATTCCTTGAAGCCAAGCAAGAGGGCTAGAACATCAGTGAAGGAGAAAAGTTCTAAATTTAGCCTATCTCAGAATTACTCGTCTGATGACAGTGACTCTCCACAGGAGTAGTCTTCTTCTGGTTCTTCTTCAGAAGATGAAATTATGGCTAATTCCTTTTTTCCTCCGGAACACACGGATAAGTTACTAAAGGTCATAAGATCTACCATGAACATTGAGGACGTTAAAGAAGATAAATCAGTAGCGGACTCTTTGTTTGAAGGGTTGCATGAAAGGAAAGGTTTTTGTTTTCCTGTACATAATAGTATCATGTCCTTAATTCAGAGGGAGTGGAGAAAGCCAGGCAAGAAAGTCTTTGCCACTAGGTCCTTTAAGTGCAAAAGTTCCTTTTGAGGAAATTAATTCCTCCTCCTGGGAGAAAGCCCCAAAAATTGACGTCGCCATTTCTAAGTTTCGAAAAAATCTTCACTTCCCTTTGAGGATGCTGGTGTGCTTAAAGAACCCTTAGACAAAAAAGCTGAGTCTTTCCTTAGGGGAGCTTGGGAGGCCTCCACTGTAACGGGGTGCTGAAGGCGCACTTGGTCTCCCATCAGCCACAAACCTGCTGCTTAGCTTCGGGAGCAAGGATCTGTGTTTGACCTCATTCCCATGGTGGCTTTGCTCGCTGGGAGGCTCCCTGCTCCTAGGTCTGCCTTGAGCGCCGAGCTGATCACTCGCTGCTCGACTGGTTGGTCGGTCGGTCATGTGACGCTGGC